>NC_091451.1:18608436-19246781 GCF_964237555.1 Oryctolagus cuniculus | reverse complement strand
CTGGAAGAAGCTCCTTGCTCCTGGCTTTGGATCAGCCCAGCTCCAGCCATTGCGGCCATATAGGGAGTGAACCATCAGATGGTCTCTCTCTGCCTTTGCCTCTCTATAACTCTGCCTTTCAAATAAATAAATCTTAAAAAAAATAAAAATATCAAGCAGCTAGGGTAGGCATTATAGTTAAAACCACTGCTTAGGATGTCCACACCCTTTATCAGAAAGACTGGGATCAAGTCTAACATCAGCTTTCTGCTAATGTGTACCCTGAAAGGAAGAAAATTCTCCCAGTGTCTCGGTTCCTGGCACCCAAATGGGAGATTCTGACTTTAGCCTGACCCTGCCCCCCTGGCTTTTGTGGGCATTCTGGGAGTGAGCCAGCAGATGGCAGATCTCTCTCTCTCTCTCCCCCATCTCTCATTCTCTGCTGCTGTGTTTTTAAATAGACAAATATTAAACGAGAAAGGAATCACCTACTCTGTCTCTGGCATATTCCGTACATTCTGAATTCCTCTCCTTGAGCCTTGTACATCCAGCATAGGGAAGGACAGAAGCAAGCTTGTAAATCCAATTCTAGTCATATAAAAACACAAGCCAGTGTTGCTGTGCTGTGGGTTAAGCTGCCACCTATAATGCCAGCATTCCATTTTTGGGCACCAGTTTGAATCCCAGCTGCTCTGCTTCTGACCCATCTCTCTATTAATATGCCAAGGAAATCAGCAAATGGCCTGAGTACATGGGCCCCTGCTATCCATGTAGGAGACCTAGCTGGAGTTCGAAGCTCCTGGCTTCTGGGAGTGAACCATGGGATAAAAGATTTATTTCGTTTTCTCTCCCTCCATGTGGCTCTGCCTTTCAAATAAATAAATAAATCTTAAAACACACACATACAAAACAGCCATTGATTATCACCGCTGTTATAAACCAAAACTTAAATATCAGTATGGCTTTTTTACCTGAATTAGGAATAAAGCATCTGGAATGAACTAATGCACATCATAACCTACATTTTTAGAAGGTAAGCTTAGCAGCTTAAACTTTTTACCTTACGATAATAAAAAGAAAAAAAAAAAAGTGATACATCATGGAAGGAGCAGACTTCTCACTGAGAGACACCATTCTATAGGCTGGCAAAAGTGTTCTCTAAAGCTCTACCACTGAAGCCTCACTCATAACCGATCTCTTGATTTCTAGTCCCCTCCTCCCAAACTTCAGAAACCAAAAACTTTTCAGCAATACTGGGGAATGAAAGGCTAAGGTTTTAGGGATACCAGAGAGAGGTTTACAGAAACCAACTGATTATCTGGTATTTGTATGTGGTCCACTTAAGCAGCTCTTTTCAGAGGACTGAAAGCCTCCACAGTAAAGTAGTTAGTTGTGAAGCTGTTGAACAGCTCTTCTGGGCTCACTCTTGGACATTCACTTCTAGAGTCCGAAACAAAATCCTTTTCAGGAACTTAAACAGACACTGAGTTTTGCGAAAATAAAGACTCAACCAGATTAATTTCTAGGCAAAGATGTGAAGATGTTCAGCCAGACTATCTGTCCACTATTGGCTCATACCAAAAAGAATTTATCTATATGTACTTATAACACTTTTCAGATTTCATTACTGAATATATGGTTAACAATCACTACTTCCATCAGTTAATAAAATATTGTTAGATAGTACACAGTACTGTACTGTACATAGCAGATATCCTGTACTGTGACTGCTGGACAGCAAAAAAAGCAATAGGAGATGGCCTAGATCTACATGGCTACCTCAAATAAAATACTTTTACTAAAGGTAAGAAATGGAACGAAAAATAAAAATTTGATCTGCAAATTAAAGCAAAAACTTACAATCAACTTGTTGAAAAGGATTTTGCAAAGGCACATAATTCCTCTAAAAGGTCTAGACCATAAAAACAACAACAACAAAAAATATCACCTCCTACTCCTCAACAAACTCCTGTTCCTTTTCCAGTCAATCACAGCTATGTAAACAATTACGTTCTTCCTTCTGCCTTGGAGTCAGAGAGAAAGCCTGAAAACCAAGTAGCTCACAGGGTTCTCAACATCTCATTCTTCTACCTAAATTACTGCTTTCTCATTACTCCAACTAAACAGTCACAGAAAAAACAACAAGCACCATCTCATAATTTATTCTGAAAAATCATAGCACAAAAACGCTGAAGAAACTACTCCATGCTTTCTTTGAACAGTTACCAGAAAAAAATTCTGAAAATTTGTCTGACACTTTTATTTGGATTTAATTTTCATTTTTAAAAATAACTTATCTTTCAATTCCATTTTCCATGATTTTTTTTTTTTTTTTTTGACAGGCAGAGTGGACAGTGAGAGAGAGAGAGAGAAAGGTCTTCCTTTGCCGTTGGTTCACCCTCCAATGGCCACCGCGGCCAGTGCGCTGCAGCCGGCACACTGCGCTGATCTGATGGCAGGAGCCAGGTGCTTCTCCTGGTCTCCCATGGGGTGCAGGGCCCAAGCACCTGGGCCATCCTCCACTGCACTTCCCTGGCCACAGCAGAGAGCTGGCCTGGAAGAGGGGCAACCGGGACAGAATCCGGTGCCCTGACCGGGACTAGAACCCGGTGTGCCAGCACCGCAAGGCGGAGGATTAGCCTAGTGAGCCACGGCGCCGGCCTCCATGAACTTTTAAAAGTTTATCTTTTTTATCTAAAAGGCCAAGTGACACAGAGAGAGAAAAGCAAGGGAGAAAAAGACAAATCTTCCACCCACTAATTCTAATGCCCACAAAAGCCAGGGCAGGTCAGGCTGAAACAAGGAGCCAAAACTCCATCTGCATCTCCCACGTGGGAGGCAGAAACCCAAATACTTAAGCCATCATCTACTGCCTCCCAAGGCCTGAACTAGCAGAAAAGCTGGATCAGAACAGATCTGGGACTCAAACCCATGGAATTCAATACCATGCATGTCCTACTGCATCGAATGCCAGCTCCTGCTTATTTATTGTTTTTAAGAGGTTAAGGCAATTCTGTTTTGATATAATTTATAATACAGAAAAATTGTATTTTATTCTTTCTTCATTAACTTGGGTAAGGGTAACAAGACTAAAAGATGGATCAATATAACCACAACTACTGGTGAGTAAATGTTTTATTCTTCCTATGGCTAACACACCGTCCTATGTACTAGGGAGTTACCTGAAGAAAGAGACATCTGTGAACTCACTGCCCTTTAAACTTGTAATCAGAGATGAGAATGTGACTGGATACAAGGCATTGAGACACAGATACTAGGGATCTTCAAAAAATTCATGGAAAATGCATATGAAAAAACTGCATGGTTTTCAGAAGTCATTTGTACCACAATAAATCTTATGATTCCATTTCTCCATGAACTGTCTAAAGCACCTATGTATTACACAGCAGGCTAACATACAGCAGTAAAATCTGTTTTATACGGGAAGAGATCCAGACTTATCTGGGTGGATTTAATTCTTCCAAAAGGACCTGAGGGAAGTGTTGATGAAGGTTGTAATGAATCAAGAGAATTATTAATTATAGCTCAATGGATAGAATTTCGGGGGCTGGTGCTATGGAAAGTGGGTAAAAGCAGCCATCTGCAGTACTGGCATCCCAGTGCTGGGCTTCAGATCTGAAGCCAGGAGCCAGAGCTTCTTCCAGGGCTCCCACGCAGGTGCAGAGGCCCAAGGACTTAGATCATCTTCCACTGCTTTCCCAGGCCATAGCAGAGAGCTGGATCGGAAGTGGAGCAGCCGGGACATGAACCAGCGCCCATATAGGATGCTGGCCTGCAGATAGTGAGTTTACTCGCTATGCCACAGTGCCAGCCCCTCAATGGATAGAATTTCAACAAGGAGTTTGCATGGGCAATAAGGGCCTGAGATGTCAGCAAAACAATCAGTGTGGATACAGGGGAGGAGATTGAAGAGAAAACTTAGAAGGATGGATTGGAGTAAGCCTAGAATGGAGTACTAAGGATATGTAATTTATTCTGTAAGAGATCTACAACCATGAAGGATGTGTTTACAATAATGAGCAGAGATTTAAGGTGATTAGATTTACGGTATGGATGAACAGGAAGTATTAACAAGTGAAACGAAACAGGGAAAACAAAGTATTACCACAAGTCTAAGGAAAGATGTGATTAAGTAGAAAAATAAAAACTGTTTGAATTTAATCCTGATTCTATGAAACAAAACTTCACATTACAATTAAAACTATATTCACCCAAACACAGAAAAATGTCCACAAAAACACGTAACTAAAATGTTCACAGTGGTTACTTATAGTTATGGGATTTTGCGTAGTATTTGATTCTTTTTATACACTTTAGTTTACTGGGATGGGGTCATTTTATAAAATTAAGCAGAGATCAGAAAGTCATTTTTATTTTGAAAGATAACAAATGCTTGATGAGAGCAAAAGGTTATTTTGGTTTTATTTTTGTTGGAACAGGAAACCAATAATAAATCTATCTTGCATCTGTTCAGCTTGAGGTGCCAAAAAGGAACCCCAAAATCAGGGAAAATATACTCAAGTTTTAGCCGTGTTTTGTTTTTTTTGAGAAGGGGCAATAATACATATATTACAACACACCACACAAAAGTATCCTTTGACAGTACTTAGTATAACCTTAATAAAGCAATCCAGCTGAGAAAGTAAGATTTTCATTCATTTTGGAATCTCTGCACTTTTAAATGAGACAGCAACCAATAAAAACTACGTAGGTTAAATATATTTTGTACTTACTTACAAAGCTGCCTTAATGAATTAGTTCTGTTTGGAATAGTCAGTACCAGTGTTTTCTCTGGCAAGTTAACCTTGTCCAGCCTCCCTTACTACCTTCATCCCAACCTGGAACAAGCAAATCAACAGTCACCCACCCACTGTGGGTAGATAAAGACTTAAAAGAACTACAAACTATAAAACACTCTCCTGCATTTGAACCACAAGTACATATTACAACAGTGATGACCTTGTGAAGCCTTATGTTAAAGTTGCATACAGTGAGAAGTCTTTATGTTCAAACAGCACAGCCAGCCTAGGATAGATAACACTACAGAAAACATACCCCATTGGAAGCTTTCTTCTTCGCTTTCCATTCATCTAGTTGCGCCTTTGTCTTTGCATCAACTTTAACAAGCAGCTTCTTCTCTCCAATCTGCAGGTCATGCAATAATCTGAGTGCTCGAAGTGTAGATTCAGGCTCCTTATACTCACAGAATCCAAAAGCTAGAAAAGGATGTAAAGAATGAATGGCAATATCAATGGAATTATGAAAGATTAAAAGATATAGACAGGCTGGTGCTGTGGCGTAGCGAATTAAAGCCACGGCCTGCAGCGCCAGCATCCCATATGGGAACCAGTTCGAGTCCGGACTGCTCTGCTTATGATTCAGCTCTCTGCTATGGCCTGGGAAAGTAGCAGATGATGGCCCAAGTGCTTGGGCCCCTACAGGTGCATGAGAGACCTGGAAGAAGCTCCTGCCTCTGGATCTGCTCAGCTTTGGCCATTGCAGTCATTTGGAGAGTGAACCAGTGGATGGAAGACCTCTGTCTCTCACTCTCTGGCTCTACCGCTCTCTGTAACTGACTTTCAAATAAATAAAATAAAACTTAAAAAAAAAAAAATACATTTAGGGCAGCACTCAGGCACTAGGCTAATCCTCTGCCTACGGCGCTGGCACCCTGGGTTCTAGTCCCAGTTGGGGCGCCAGAGTCTGTCCCGGTTGCTCCTCTTCCAGTCCAGCTCTCTGCTGTGGCCTGGGAAAGCAGTGGAGGATGGCCCAAGTGCTTGGGCCCTGCACCCACACGGGAGACCAGGAGGAAGCACCTGGCTCCTGCCTTCGGATTGGCGTAGCAGCCATTTGGGGAGTGAACCAATGGAAGGAAGACCTTTCTCTCTGTCTCTCTCTTACTGTCTAACTCTGCCTGTTAAAAAGTATATAAAAAAAACAGCAAAGAAAATCACTGCAGATCAAATATTATAATATAAAGACTACTCAAACTGTCACTTCACTTGAGTCCTTCTATTACCGAAAATAATCATTTATTTATTTCACTTTCAGCACTCTCAAGCAATCAAGGGGTGAGGGGAACAAGGGAAAGAAAGAAAAATTTCAAAGACATATACACCTGCTGTTTATCAGATGTTCTAACAAATATTTAGCAGAGATGGCAGGTGTTTGGCACAACTTTAAGACCCCAGTGGAGATTCCCAGAATGCTTGGTTTGAATCCCTATACTTTTTTTTTTTTTTTTAATGATTTTTCTTGAAAGGCAAAGTGATGGAGATAGAGGAAGAGAAAGAGACAAAGAGATCTTCCATCCACTGGTTTCCTCCCCAAATAGCTAAAATGTCGAGGGCCGGGCTAAGTTGAAGTCAAGAGCCAGAAGCTTCATCTGGGTCTCCCAAATAGGCAGAAGGGGCCCAAGTACTTGAGTCATCTTCCACAGCTTTCTGGAGTCATTAACAGTGAGCTAGATCAGAAATGGAGCAGCCCAGACTCAAAATAGCATTACAGGCAGCAGCATATCCTGCTCAACCACAATGCTGGCCCCCAGAGACCCTGTTCCACTTTCAATTCATTTCCTGCTAATGCACACCCTAGCAGGCAGCAGGTAATGATGGCTGAAGTATCTGGCTCCCCGTCAACCAAGCAGGCGATCCAGACTAAGATCTGAGTTCTTGGCTTCAATCTGACCCATTCCCAGCTGTTGCTGGCAGTTGAGAAGTAAGCCAAATTTCTCACCACCTTTCAAATAAATAAAAATAAATGAAGCCACTGCTTGGGATACCCATGTCAGGCATGACAGTGCCAGATCAAGCCCTGCCTCTTCTTCCAATGCAAATTCCTGGGAATGTGCCTGAAAGCTGTAAGATGATGGCCTAAGGACTTAGGCCCCTGCTATTCATATGAAACGCTGAGTTCCTGGCTTCTAGATGCTAACTGGCCCACCCCTGGCTGTTGCAGGCAGTTGGGTAGGGAACTACCAGATGGAAAGTTTCTTCTTCTTTTTTTGTCATTCTGCTTTTCAAACAGGGGCAGGTGCTGTGGCGCAGTAGATTAAGCCACAAATTGCAACTCTGACATCCCATACTGGAGGGCTGGTTCAAGTCCAGGTAAAGGACTGGGGAAGCAACAGAAATTGTCTGAGTACTTGGGCCCCTGTCACCAGCATGAGAGACCGAGATGGAGCCCTGGACTCACAGCTTTAGCATGGCCCAGCACCAGCTTTTGTGGCTGTTTAAGCAGATGGAAGATCTCTCTCTCTGTCCCTGTCATTCAAATAAACAAATCTTCAAAATAAATTAAAAAGTAAAAACTAAAACGAAAAAATGTAGTAGAATCAATTAATTTCATGACAAAAATGATTATTTCCTGAATTTATTCCACTGAGATTTCTTAGCTACAAACAAGAACAGACTATTTTAAGCTGATAAAGCATTTTACAAATCTGACATGTTGAATTAGAGAAGCAATGACCTTTCATCTTAAATATAAGTCTATTTTTTCTGAGTCTATTTCATTTTGTAGTCAATCATTAATTTTTTAAAAAGATTTATTTGAAAGCCAGAGTTACAGATAGAGAGACAGAGAAAAAGGTCTTCCATCCACTGGTTAACTCCCCAAATGGCCAGAACAGCTGAAGCTGAGCCAACTGAAGCCAGAAGCCAGGAGCTTCTTCTGGTTTCCCAAGCAGTGGTTAAGTCACTTCTTGGGATGCCTGCACCCCTTACCTCCCCTATTCCCAGGCCAGGAGCCAGGTGCTTCCTCCTGGTCTCCCATGTGGGTGCAGGGTCCAAGCACTTGGGCCATCCACCACTGCCCTCCTGGGACAGAATCCGGCGCCCCAACCGGGACTAGAACCCGGGGTGCCGGTGCCACAGGCGGAGGATTAGCCAAGTGAGCCGCGGCACTGGCCTAAATCAGAGATATTAAACTTAAAAAGAGCAATCAAAAAACTGAAAAAGAAAAATCAATGAAGATCAGTGTCTGCTAATAATAATTCATAGAATTAAAAAGGAGAGAACGATCCAACATGAGAAGAAGGACAAAGAGCAGACCCATAGAATGGCAGATGTCCTAGACAGCACTCTGGCTCAGAATCAGCCCTTAAGGCATACGAATCAGGCTAAAAAGCCATGATAGTTTCTCAAGCATGGAAAGCCAAAAAAAATGACCTAAATGAAAGATGTCTGAGTGAGATCCCAGTGAAAAGAACAGGCCATCAAAGAAGGAGGTACCTTTCTCTGAAGGGAGGAGAGAACTTCCACTTTGATTATGGCCTTGTCTAAATAAGGTTGGAGTTTGTGAACTCAAGAGGCTTCCATAGCCTTGGCAGCTCACGACAAGAACCTCAGGTGATTACTGACGTCATAAATAATAGTGTCAGTTGTTAAATCAACAATGGGAGTCACTGTGCACTTACTCCCCATGTAAGATCTCTGTCCTTAACATGTTGTACTATGAGAATTAACAGTAAAACTAGTCCTCAAATAGCACTTTATATTTTGTGTGTCTGTGTGGGTGCAGACTGTTGAAATGTACTAAGTATGTACTAAGCTGATCTTCTATATATAAAGATAATTAAAAATGAATCTTAATTAAGAATGGGATGGGAGAGGGAGTAGGAGATGGGATGGTTGCGGGTGGGAGGGAGGTTATGGGGGGAAAAGCTGCTATAATCCAAAAGTTGTACTTTCAAAATTTTTATTTATAAATAAATGTTTTCTAAAAAAAAGAAAAAGAAAATCAAATCTAAATATGTGTAATGACACAACCACAGAGGGCGACTGAGAGAAATATCAATTCTCTTTTCCGCATTCTAACCTCAAATTTCAGTTAACATCTTCCATCTGCAATTTTTTCCTGTTATTACGTAGAAAGGGGGTGCTAATAAAATACCACCCATTGTTAAAGGACAATGAGAGTAAAACATCTAATGTGATTTATACAAACAGGTTAAAGTGATCTCAAATAAAGTATGACCTACCTTGTAGTTTTCCAGACGCTCCTTGGACTCTCTTCCAGCTCAAAACTAAGCCACATTTCTTAAAAAAATGAGGACAAAAAAAAATCATTACCATTTAATGATATAGTTTTAATCCAAGGTATAATTACATTCCCACTAGAGGAGAAAATGCTAACAAAGCAAAATAAAGAAATCCACAAAAACACCACCAAAAAAAAAAAAGTCACTATAACAACAAAAACAACAACAACAACAACAACAAAAGGAATATCCAAGCAACTAAGTTTGTTAAAATTCCTCGATTCACACAAAGCTATCTATCACATATGAAAGCAATACAACAAATCTCTTAAACAGATTTTTAGCATGGTAAAGTGCTTCATAGGCTGATATGTAGGACAGCAGATTTTAAAGATTTTAATAATGCAAAAAAGTATTTCTGTAAAATGATTAAGAAATATTCCAAAGGGCTAGGCTGTCTTAGGGGTGGGGCATTATTATTGCATTCTCAAAGAAGGTAAAAAGATATTATTTGTAGAATATAACTGAAGATCACACGTCAAAGCTGATAATAAAAACATTTTTCATATCAACCTTCAGAAAAACCATTAAGAATATAAAAGATACCGACAAAGTCAACTGGATGAAGAAAGAGCCATAGAAGAGATTTCAATAAAATATTTTTTAAAAGACTTTATTATTTATTTGAAAGGTAGAGCTAGACAGCTAGAGCCAGAGAGAGAGAGAGGCAGAGACAGAAATCTTCCTTCTGCTGTTCTGCAAATGGCCTCAATGACTGGAACTGGGCTGATCTGAAGCCAAGAGCCAGAAGCTTTTTCTGGATCTCCCAATTGGGTGCAGGAGCCCAAGTATTTGGGTCATCTTTTGCTGCATCAAAGGCATGTTAGCAAAGAGCAGGAATGGAAGTGGAGCAGTTTGGTCTTGAAGCGGTGTCCATATGGAATGCCAGAGTCGCAGGTGGTGGCTTTACCTGTCACACCACAAAGCCAACCCTCTTCAACAAACTTTTGAAAAGATAGGAGGCACATGGATGGGTAGTAATTCAGTAGAAAAAAGAAAGCAGGAACTGAGAAAGAATATTAAGGTCTGATAATGAGCTGAACTAGAGTAAGAAGTACACAGGAAAATGGAATTTGAGGCTAAGAAACAGGTACCTGCCTGACATTATGAATATAGAATAATCAGGACATCTTGGTTCAAAACCTGAAGAAAGTAAACAGAACAGACTTGGAATGTGCAACCAAATATTACAGAACACCTGGCAGAGTACAGAGTGAGTAACATGGGAATTAAATAAAGGCTTTTTACAGGAGATGGTTGAACTAAGTTCATCATTCCCAACCCTATACAGCCTACCCAACCGTATGCACTAGGCATGAAGTTTTCCAGAGAAACCAACCAGCCTCACAGAAAAAACTTCTACATATTAACATTCCAAACGAAGCCCCACAATTTACAAACCCAGCTCGGGCACACAAAAACCTTTTAAATCATAACTTGCAAATATGAACAACTGATGATCACCATTTACAAAAAAGTCTTTAAAAAGCAAAGGGAAAGGAGTATGAGGCATTTGCACTACCACCAAGATAAAAAATTTTCAATCATGATGAAAAAGAAAATTGGTGTCTTACCAAAATATAAATAACTTATAATCATTATGCTCAAAATACTGTAAAAAGAAGCAGTCAATCATCACTGAACACTAGAATCATTGTTTTAAGGAAAGCTAAACCCAGAGACTACTTACAAATAACAAGGGGAAGACATATGATCATCTTAACTAAGTAGCTCTTATGTCTTCTGCCATGCTGCCCTGAGAATACATTGCACATGAAACAGTCTTGAAAAAGAACTCGACTCTAACTATGAATAAACAATCTGTCAAACCCAAACATTCTTCAAAAGATCTAGAATCTTCAAAAATATTAATGTAATGCAAAACAAAAAAAAAAAAAAAAAAACAAGCAAACCAACAAAAAAGGTAGGGAACTTTCCTATATTAATGAAGCTATCTATAGGAGCATGGTAGAGTAGACATTTGGACAGTGGTTAAGATACTGCTTGCGATGCCAGCATCCATTATCAGAGTGGCTGGGTTTGAGACCTGGCTCTACTTCCAATTCCACTTTCCTGCTAATGAGCACTCTGGGAGGCAGCAGGTGGAAGACCAGATTGAATTCCAGGCTTCTGGCTTTTGCCAGGCCCAGCCCATTGTTGCAGGCATTTGGGTAATAAAAAAGAGGACTGAAGATCTCTCTATCCACCTCTGTGTCTGCCTTTCAAATAAAAGGAAAAATAAATTAGAAGATTTTTTAAAATATTAAGAGGTAGGGCTGGAGTAGTGGGACAGTAGGTTAAGCAGCCACCTATGCCGCTCACAGAGGAGGTTCATTGAAAAAACCAAGTGTGTTTACTTATTGCTTCCACATTTCCATCAGATCAGAATATTTTAAGATAAAAAGTTGAGAGAAAATAACCATTCAGAATGCTCTTTCTGCTTTTAAGTTTGAAATTTATAACAAAACTTTTAAAGTAAAAAGTAGTTCAACTTACAGCTAAAAGCTGTCTTATAAGCATGTCTGAGGCTTTTTCAGAAATGTTGCCAACAAAAACTGTGGTGGTGGGACCACAATTTTCATCATTTTCTTTAGTCTTTAAGCCGGGATGATCCTTTCTTGCTCCTAAATGCTTTCCAACCATGGACACAGTGGGTACCAAGACCTAAAGGGAAGAAAGGCAATAAAATTTGATATAATTAAATTTTTTCATATTTAATGTAACACTAAGCTAAAAAACATCGACTTTAAGGTTGTAAATATAAATAGTACATTATCATCAAAGCTGCATTAAAAGCTGAAACTGAACATTTCACTTACATAAACTTATCTTTAACCAGAAAACTTTCATTATTAAATTGTTTCTTAAAAAAAAAAACTTGGAAAAACAAATAAAAATATCTAAATAGCCAAATTTTTTCCATATCAAGTATTCTCAGTCCCAGTATAAAAGCAAATTCCAATTACCCCTGTTAATGCTCCAGGAGAATGTTCATATATTCTATAGCATTAATATCACTTACATTTTGCCTTTTTTCTTAAAAAAAAATGTATTTGTTACTTATGTTCCTAATTTATTTTTCATTTATAACTTTTAGCCTCTCAGAGAAACAAACAGATCTTTGTACTTGACAATGATATCAGTAAATCACACTTGATAGGCACTGAACAAACTATGAACTAGGGAAGCTGCTCCAAACCCCAATTTCACTTTTCCTAGTATACAAAACAAGAGGCAAAAGTACTTTAGTTGCAGGCTTTCTTAAATAGGCCAACTGTGTGGGTGTCCAACGCAAAAAATCTGAACGCCCCCATGGTCTGCCTCACAGCAGCCTCCTGTTTGCCCATGGAGCTCCTCTCTCCCTTTTACTATGAGTAACACTGTCTTATCCTTTCAAAACTCACAGATGGGAGGAAAAGTTGGATGGAAGGAGATCTCTCTTTTACAGAATTCCACATTAAGCCCATTATAACAATTAACTCAAAAATTATAAAATTATTACAAATGTAGTAATTATAATTATAACATAATTTTATGGTTATAAAAGTTAAGAATTATTATTTATTCCTGTACTACACTACAGCAACATTTGTTATTAAGATGCCTGGTACAAACAGCAGCATTGATGAATGCAGAGAATCAGGGTTTATGATCTAAGAATGAATAGAGCACTTCAGGAGACACAAGAAAGGCTTACAAATCTTGAAGATACCATGCTACAAGACAGAGGTAAGATGAAACAGCTTGGGACAGAGTATAAGCTGGAGGTGGTAGGAAATAGTAAGATATTAAAGACAAATGTTTTTTTCTTCTCTCTCTTTTTTTTTTTTTTTTTGGACAGGCAGAGTGGACAGTGAGAGAGAGAGACAGAGAGAAAGGTCTTCCTTTGCCGTTGGTTCACCCTCCAATGGCCGCCGCGGCCAGCGTGCTGCAGCCGGCACACTGCGCTGATCTGATGGCAGGAGCCAGGTACTTTTCCTGGTCTCCCATGGGGTGCAGGGCCCAAGTACTTGGGCCGTCCTCCACTGCACTCCCGGGCCACAGCAAAGAGCTCGCCTGGAAGAGGGGCAACCGGGACAGGATCCGGCGCCCCGACCGGGACTAGAACCCGGTGTGCCGGCACCGCAGGTGGAGGATTAGCCTATTGAGCCACGGCGCCGGCCAAATATTGTTTTAAAACTTAAATTTTTTAATTGGAAGAATCAGACATGCCAGATATTCTACCATCTCCCAAGAGAAGATAAAGAGGAGGAAATGATGAAAGAGCCAATGTTTTAAATCTTTAATACAACAAGTATATGAAGAGTCTAGATAGAGTAAAGGGAAAAAACATAAAACTATCAATTTAAGGAGAATATTTTAGGGGCAACTGCAAAAGGCACAGCTGAGTGAAAACAATACTTATGCAATGTAAATGGTTTAATAGTAATGTATGCTCTCTCTTCCATTGCTCTTCTAAACATATAATCAAGGTTTTTTAGCTTTAAAAGCATAAGAACTGTCATAATTCCTAGTCACTTCATAAATTATACTTACAGTTGGAGCAGGAGCCATAATGCTCATTGGTACAGGTATCATGGGAGTCCCTGAAAAAGGAAAAAAGTATAACAAATCTTCTGAATACTATCTGTATGGCTATATTCTCTGAGTGACATAATATAGAAGCATAACCACTCATACTGAATGGAAATAAAGGAAAAATGAAGACACTGATGAGTAATGTCTTATTTTCAAAAGCAATGTAAACAAACAAATAAAAGAACAAAAATAATGTAGTAACAGTTTGGCATATATAAATTTACCAAAAAAACAAAAAACAAAAAAATATTCTTAATGTAAAATGATTACCACAACATGCTCTGGACAGTTAAACAGTCCATGTTCACTGATTCAATGACTCTCAAAACAAGTACCTTCCTCAAATACAGACTCACAGTAAATGCCAAAAAAAATTATCAATCCTTTAAAACATTATACAAGATGGTAAATACAGTTAAGAACAATTTATTTGGGGCTGGTATTGTGGAATATCGGGTAAAGCTGCTGCCTGCAATGCCAGCATCCCATATGGGTGCTGGTCCTTACCCCAGCTGTTCCACTTCAGATCCAGTTCACTCTACAGAGTGAACCAGCAATGGAAAACCTCTCTGTTTTTCCCTGTTAACACTAATTTTCAAACAAATAAGTAAATCTTAAAAAATAAATAAATAAAGGTATATTCTTAAAAATTGCTGAGATAACTTTTCACCACACAAAAAAAGATTAAGTAATTAAATTTTGCTAATTAGCTCAATTTCCCATTCCACAATGTATACAATTTCAGAACAATATGTACTCAATAAATAGATAAAACTTTATCAAATAAATAAAGTAAAATATAATCTTGTTATTGGGTTTTTCTTCTCTCTCTTTTTTAAAGATTTATTTATTCATCTGAAAGACAGAGTTGAAAGAGATCTTCCACCTACTCATTCACCCTCAAATGGCAGCAATAAAAGTGACTGGGCTGAGCCAAAGACAAGAGCCTGGAAATTCTTCTGGATCTCCCATGTGGGTGGCAGGGGCCCAAGGTTTTGGACCATCTTCCCATTTTCCCAGGTACATCAGCAGGCATCTGGATCAAAAGTGGAGCAGTCCAGACTCAAACCAGCACTCATACAGGATGCCAGCCTCACAGGTGGCAGCTTAATCAACTGTGCCACAATATCAGCTCCAGTTGTTAGTTGAAAATAGTACAAATGGGAGCCAGCATTATGGTGTAGCAGGTAAACCCATGGCCTGTGATGCCAGCGTCCCATATGAGCGCCTGTTTGTTTCCCACCCGCTCCACTTCTGACTTAGCTTCCTGCTAATGTGCTTGGGAAAAGCATCAAAAGACAGCCCAAGTCGTTGGGCCCCTGCCACCCATGTGTGAGACTCACAGAAACTCCTGGATTTGGCTTTGCTCAGCCCTGGCCATTGCAGTCATCTAGGAAGCGGACCAGCAGATGCAAGGCTGATCTCCCTCTATGTCTCTCCCTCTCTCTGTAACTCTTTCAAATAAAAAAAGATCTTAAAAAGTACAAATGAGACATTAACCTGGAAATCTAATAATCTTATTATTCCTGATTTTTTCTTAGAAAATGTCACACACACAAAAAAGTAGAGTCAGAGAGAAGCCCAGTATCTGCTGTTCATCGTAGCGGCTATCTTCTAGTGAAATCTTAAGACTGTATCTGTTTTCAACCACACTGTTTACAAATCAATATGAGCTATATATTGAGAGTCCTCTGTTCATGTAAGTAAGGAAGAAACAGTACCATTTGAGAATTTAAAAAAAAAAAAAATGCTTGCAAAGAGGGCAAGATTTTTTATTAAATAATTCTGGAAAAACGTAATTATTTTTATTTTATTTGAAAGGAGAGAAGAGACCTATCTGTTGGTTCAATTCCCACAACTGCCGAAGCTGGGCCAACCTGGAGCCAAGAACTCAAAACACAGGCAGTATAGTATGGGATGCAGATATCCTAAGCTCATCTTAACCACTGTGCTAAATATCCATCTCAAAGCAATATTAAATATTTATTCATACCTAATCTTTAAAATGTATCAGTTCAAGCTTAAAATCAATTTAAGATAATTCTCCATCTAAGACTGGTATTTTTAAATATCAAACACTATCCCATATTTCAAAAAATGATTTTTAAAGGTACAATCTAGATTACAATCTACAAAGTCTATTTTGCAGAATAAATTGTGCAAAAACAGAAAAAAACAGAGTTTAGAATCAAATTTGGAGGGCTGGTGTTGTGATGCAGCAGGTTAAGGTGCCACCTGCAACGAAGGCATCCCATATGGGCGCCTGTTCATGTTCTGGCTGCTCCACTTCCAACCCAGCTCCATGCTGACACACCTGGAAAAGCAGAGGCAGGCAGATGATCCAAGTGTTTGGGCCTCTGTCACCCATGTGGGAAACTCAGATGAAGCTCCTGGTTCCAGCCTGGCCCAGCTCCTGTGGCCATTCAGGGAATGAATCAGCAGATAGAGGACCTCTCTCCCTCCCTCTCTCTCTCTCTCTCTGAGTATGTGTGTGCAACTACTTTTCAAATAAATTAAATAAAGCTTTTTAAAAAATCAAATCTGGGTTCAATTCTTGGTTCCATCATTTCCATCAACTCAACCTTAGACAAGCATTTTATCTTAAAGCTGCAGTTTTCTCAATTATATTGATGAAATTACTTCCCCCAGCATGTCTGTCAAATTGAGGTAATTTATGTGAACCACTTAAACACAGTGAACACTCAAGACTATAATCAACTTGTATCTACATTCTCTACTGTAACTCTGAACACTGAAGCACTCCTCATTTACCAACTGTAATCTATATTGCAGTTCTTCCATAAACTTTCTATCAAAGAAAACATTCAGAAAACAAACCCTGAACAGTTATTTTCCTTAGCACAGACACTGAAGGTAAATTTCCTACCTGAATTCAGAAATTTCATGAAATGTAGGACATACTGCCACTTACTAAAGAGACCTACATATGCTAAATAAAGCAAAAAGAAGTAAAGTATACAAAGCATGAACAGTATGTAAGTATTTGAGGTTCTAGAAGTAAGGAAAAGATGAAAACAGCAGACAGGTCAAGGGGTAAAAAAAAAAGACTTAATATAACTCTAACTAAGTCTCTGACACGGATGACATGGGCCCAAGCACCTGGATCATCTATAGTCTGCTACCTCCCAGGTACAATAGCAGGGAGAGTATCAAAAGTGGAGCAGCCAGGACTCAAACTAGTGCTCCAATATGCAGCTTCATCAGCTGCATCACAAGGCCCGTCCAGGCATTAATACTTTCTAAGGAAAAATAATGCTCCCTTTCCATTTTTTTTTTTTTTTTTTAAATTTAAAGACAGAGTTACAGAGAGGTAGATACACACAGAGATGTCTTCCATCTGCTGGTTCACTCCCCAAATGGCCACAACGGCTGGAGCTGGGCCAATCCAAAGCCAGGAGCAAGGAGCTTCTTTCAGGTCTCCCATGTGGATACAGGGGTCCAAGTACTTGGGCCACCCTCCACAGCTTTCCCAGGAGCATCAGCACGGAGCTGGAGCGAAATGGAGCAGCCGGGACTTGAACCAGCGCCCATATGCGATGCTGGCTGCTGGCCAGGGCTTTAACCCATTATGCCACAGATCCAGCCCCTCCAAATGTTTTTTCTTATTTCAAAGTCAGAGTTACAGAGAGGCAGAGAGAGAGGCAGAGAGAGGCAGAGAGAGAGAGAGAGAGAGAGAGAGAGAGGTCCTCCATCTGATTGTTCATTCCCCAGATGGTTGCCAACTGCCAGAACTGCAGCAATCCTAAGCCAGGAGCCAGGAGCTTCCTCCAGATCTCCCACACGGGTGCAGAGACCCAAGAACTTGGGTCATCTTCTATTGCTTTCCCAGGCCATAGCATAGAGCTGGATTGGAAGTGGAGCAGCCAGGACTCGAACTGGCACCCATATGAGACGCCAGCACTGCAGGCAATGGCTTTACCCACTACACCACAGAGCTGGCCCCCAAATTTGTTTTCTAAAGCAATGTATATGAGTTGCCGGCGCCGTGGCTCACTAGGCTAATCCTCCGCCTAGCGGCGCCGGCACACCGGGTTCTAGTCCCGGTAGGGGCGCCGGATTCTGTCCCGGTTGCCCCTCTTCCAGGCCAGCTCTCTGCTGTGGCCAGGGAGTGCAGTGGAGGATGGCCCAGGTGCTTGGGCCCTGCACCCCATGGGAGACCAGGAAAAGCACCTGGCTCCTGGCTCCTGCCATCGGATCAGCGCGGTGCGCTGGCCGCAGCGCGCCGGCCGCGGCGGCCATTGGAGGGTGAACCAACGGCAAAAGAAAGACCTTTCTCTCTGTCTCTCTCTCTCACTGTCCACTCTGCCTGTAAAAAAAAAAAAAATAAATAAATAAAAAATAATAATAAAGCAATGTATATGACTAGAAACTTTATTATCTAATTTGGAACTCAATTAATTGCACCGAAGAGTTCAGTTAATTATACTCATAGGCAAGATAATTATAAATAAAAACAGGTATTGTGGTTTTGGCATTCTACTATTTTATTATTTACCTCTTACACAGGATGCAAGTAATGACTGAGTTATAATTGAAATCTGCCTTAGCAACCAAGCCAAAGTATGTTTTGCAGAAATGATGTTGTATAGTTACATATGGAATCAGAATTTTAACAGCATTAGACTCTGAATAATCATCCCCATTAGTATGACATCATCTAACAGTCAACCAAAAATACTGGAAATCTGGTTTTAGAATCAGATGACCCATTGTAAAAGATATGCAGAAAAAGCCTTAAGAGAAGTATATTCCACTTACATTTACAGTTTGGAATACTGACACTTTTTATTTTTGGTTTAAGTCATCAAAGTATTTTAAAATATTTTCTTGGGGTTGATATTATGTGCAGCAGATTAAGCCACTGTCTGAGACACTGACATCAATATGAGTGCCACTTCCAGGCCCAGCTGCTCCACTTCTGATCCATCTCCTCGCTAACACACCTCAGAAAGCAGTAGAAGACGGCCCAAGTATCTGGGCCCCTGATACCCATGTGGGAGACCTGGAAGAAGCTCCAGGCTCCTGGTTTTGGCCTGGCCCCCACACTGCCTTTTGTGGCCATTTGGGGAGTAAACCAGCAGATGGAAGCTCGCTCTCTAACTATTTCAAATAAATTAATAAATCTTAGAAAGAAAATCGTATCCTACTTTTTTACTCCTCAATAAATGCATAAGTAGTTATTCTAGCTTTTAATTTATCTGAAAGGTAGACAGAGACAGAGAAACACAAGTTCAGACAGATTCTTTCCATCTGCTGGTTTGGAACTTGAACCTAGGCACTGTAATGTGGGGTGAGGGCACCCTAAGCAGTGTCTTAAATGCTTTATCAACTACTTACCTCAATTCTAACTTTTTAAATTATGATACTTCCCAAAATCCTCTAAATTTTAAAATAATTTTCCACAAAAACTTTCACATTTATCTTGTGGCTTTTCAGACCCAGGGGTGCGACAGCCTCTAAAGTGAAGCCTAACTCAAAATTAGAGTAGTCTCATATAAAATACAGGAGATCTGTTTGTGCAACCTCTGTAAAGGACATGCTATGAATTTACTCTTCAAATGAGCCAACTGTAAGGTACTGCAAATGACTTTGCAACAAGGAACCTCTTTGGTAAAACACTAGAATTTCAACAGAAAATCTGATGGTTAAAAACAGGTCCCTGAGGCAGGTGCTGTGGCATTGTAGGCTAAGCCTCCAACTGACACACCAGCATCCCATATGGGCACCGGTTCGTGTCCCTGCTGTTCCTCTTCCGATCCAAAACAGGTTCCTGATATAAAGTTTTCTTCAAATACTTCAAATGATTTACAAGATCATTTGCTCATTTCAAACTAAATCATACAAGTGCTATGTCAAAATACTCCTAACATGCAAACTATGGGAGCTCTTAGACACAGTATTATCTTTTGGGAGGGTGGGGGAGGAAACTTGATTTTGTATGAAATGCTTTTAACCCACTAAAACAGATACCCATGCACCTAAGGAAAACTCTCTTGCCTTTAGGCCAAGAAATGTTAGCTATGTACTGCAGGATAATGGTGCTCAACTTTGGGTTCCCTATGCTTAAATGAATGAATATCTAGAATCACCTGGGAACTTTATAAAGACCCAAGGCCTGTCAAAAAAAACTTCTCAGATCCATATAAACCAGATATAAAATCTCCTGCCACAAAAAAATGAAATATTCAAGCTTCCAGATAGATGCTAACAGAGATTTTCACTACTAATATATTCGCACATTATCATTTACTTAAAGTTAAGGTCACAATGACAAAAGTAGATTTTTTTTTAAAAAAAGAACAACTTACCTGGAGGTACAGGTGGAGGAAAGCCCGGAAACTGTGGGGGTGGGATCCCTGGTGGGAGGGCTGGAATTCCCATGGGAGGGCGATTCAAATGAGGGGGGAAAGACATTCTTACTGCAGCAGTCTGAAGAAAGAAACCACAACAAATTATTTTATTTGAAAACCTTACAATTACATATGTCTGGTTTGTTGGCATTCATTTTTAGAGCATCTGCAAAACTCTAAGTTTTCTTAGCCAAAGGAGTTGGCAAAGACCCTCTTTTCTCTGTCCATTGAGAATTTTTAAAACTTAGATCTTTTCTAAAGTAAGTTCTCAAAACATACAGAATCTAAGTTCAAGATAGACTCCTACAATCATATGGGACATATAAAAAAAAAAATTTGAGGTTCAGTCAATGTTCAAAAATTAAATTCCAAACATCAATGAATCTTTAAAACCAAACTCAGAACCAGAAGGAATCTTAACAGTTTTTCCTTTAAAGTGCTCTGATGCACACATCAGTACTCTGGAAACTAAAATGTCACAAAGTTGCTGGTGCAGTTGGCCAGTTCCTCAAAAACAATATGCCAGTGAACTACAAACCTGAAGGAGAAACAAAAACTCCTAATGTCACGTCACACAGTAACAATTCAAATAAAAAGAGGAGGGACCAGTGCTGTGGCACAGTGCGTTAAGCCGTGGCCTGCAGTGCCAGCATCCCATCTTCCGTTCGAGTCCCGGCTGCTCCACTTCCGATCCAGCTGCTATGGCCTGAGAAAGCAGTGGGGGACAGCACAAGTCTTTGGGCCCCTGCATCCACATGTGGGAGACCCAGAGGAAGATTCTGGCTCCTGGCTTCAGATCAGCTCAGCTCTGACCATTGCAGTCATTTGGGGAGTGAACCAGCGGATAGAAGCTCTCTCTATCTCTCTTTGGCTCTACCTCTCTCTGTAACTCTGTTTCAAATAAGTAAAATAAATCTTTTTTTTTAATTTATTTGAAAAGTAGAGGTATAGATAGAGAGACAGAGAGAAAGATCTTCCTTCCATTGGTTCACTCCCCAAATGGCTACTATGGCTGGCGCTGCGCCGATCCAAAGCCAGGAGCCAGGTGCTTCCTCCTGGTTTCCCTTGCGGGTACAGGGTCCCAAGCACTTGGGCCATCCTCCACTGCCCTCCCGGGCCACAGCAGAGAGCTAGACTGGAAGAAGAGCAACTGGGACTAGAAGCTGGTGCCCATATGGGATGCCGGCGCCGCAAGCGGAGGATTAACCAAGTGAGCCATGGCGCCGGCCCCTAAATTAAATCTTTAAAAATAATTATAAAATGAGGAGATACAGCTTGTGACAAGAAAGAAGTTATTGGGGGCTGGCACTGTTGGCACAGCAGATGAAGCCACTGCCTGCAACACCAGAATCTTATATAGGCAGAGTCCTGGCTGCTCTGCTTCCAACTCAACTCTCTGCTAATGTGCCTGGGAAAGCAGTGAAAAAGGGCCCAAGTGCTTGGGCCCCTGCCACTCAAGTGGGAGATCCTGAAGGAGTTCCAGGGTCCTGTCTTTGTCCTGACCTAGGCCTGGCTACTACAATCATTTGAGGAATGAGCCAATGGGCGAAAAGATCTCTCTCTCTCTCTAACTCTACTTTTCAAAGAAATAATTAAAAAAAAAAAATTGAGGAATGTGTAACTGCTTAAATCTCAAAAGCTATCTCTTTTTCCCCCAAGAAACCATTCATTTAATGAGTTTAAATTTCCTAAGTACTTCTTTAGGAATATAATGATTCTTCCTATCATACCTGCCCTCCCACCCCTACTCCTACCTCTCCCATTTCCAGTTCCATTCTCCATTAAGGAAAACAAACAAACAAAAAAAAAACTGTTCCTCAACAGTCAAGACAAGGGAATAAATGTGTTTTGAAAAGTTAAAATTTTTCTTAAAAACAAATCTGTTAGCTATTCTCCAAATTCAACAATCAAATTACTAGTATTTGATTTTAAAAAAACAGAACATACTGAACTGTTTAGTTTGTCATATTAGCACAGAAAATACTGCCATTTAAGTGAAAATAAATATTTACATTTACTCCCTTAAAATTTTATATTGTCAAAATATTTAGACATCTAGAACTATTGAAAAAGTAAAGGGGCAGGTGCTGTGGCATAGTGGGTAAAGCTGCAGCCTGCAATGCTGGCATCCCATATGGGCGCTGGTTCAAGGGCTGCTCCACTTCCCATCCAGCTCACTGCTGTGGCCTGGGAAAGATGGCCCAAGTCCTTGGGTCCCTGCACCCATGGGGGAGACGTGGAAGAAGCTCCTGGCTCCTGGCTTCAGATCGGTGTAGCTCTGGCCATTGTGGCCAATTAAGGAGTGAACTGGCGGATGGAAGATCTCTCTCTCTCTCTGCCTCTCTTTCTCCCTCTGTGTAATTTTGACCTTCAAATAAATAAATAAATCAAAAAAAAAAAAAGAAAGAAAGAAAGAAAGAAAGAAAGAAAAAGTAGAAAAACAATGTTAGAATGTCTTAGGTGGGATCCATGTGCCATTAAAAAAGGGGGGCAGCAACAATAAGCTGGTTGATCCCATGAGAGTAATAGCGCTAAAATCAGCGATCTGATACACAGATTATTTCTGCTGAACACTAGGAAAAATGTCCCTACTCTGATAAAATCTAGACTTCATATAAGATTTTCAAAAAGGTCTGTCTACTATTTTCTCTTTTGAAATTCATAATTATTTTACTCACACTCACAAGACAGAAGATTAACAGTACAATTCTTCCAATCCCCTAAACCCAAGTTTGGTGTACTATGTTGTCCTAAATATCTTGGCAATTTACACAAATTTTTTTTTTTACTAAAATGTAATCATGCATACTGTTTTGTACATTTCTCCCTCATTACTTCTGACACTTCTTCATAACAAATCATAAAGTTGTATTCCAGTGTGTGCAATGTGGTACTTACCATAACACAGAAATACAACATTCAATCAACATTAATGGCTGGCTCTACTTTTTAGCTCTTATGGATAATGTAATATTCTTGGACATACAAGAGGCATTCTACAAGTTCATGGAAAATGCATATTACAAAACAAGCAAGTCTGGGCCAGCGCCGCGGCTCACTAGGCTAAACCTCTGCCTTGCAGTGCCGGCACACCAGGTTCTAGTCCCAGTCGGGGCGCCAGATTCTGTCCCGGCTGCCCCTCTTCCAGGCCAGCTCTCTGCTGTGGCCTGGGAGGGCAGTGGAGGATGGCCCAAGTGCTTGGGACCCTGCACCTGCATGGGAGACCAGAAAGAAGCACCTGGCTCCTGGCTTTCGATCGGCGCAGCGCCGGCTGTAGTGGCCATTTGGGGAGTGAACCAACGGAAGGAAGACCTTTCTCTCTGTCTCTTTCTAACTCTGCCTAAAAAAAAAGTCATGCTACGAATTCATCTTCATAACCATTTTTTCCCTATCAATATTATAAATAAGTTTAAAAGCCAAAAATAGCATTCATTGTGCTTAAATTGTATTTTACAGCTTTAAATATACAATTTATTTGTTGTGTTAATCAGATATATGTAATTTTCGTTTATGTCCATAGTCCCATTCCATTCACTTTAAAAATATATATATTTTATTTATTTGAAAGACAGAGTTACAAAGAGAGGCAGAGCCAGAGACAGGTCTTCCATCTGCTGGTTCACTCCCCAGATGGCCACAATGGCCAGAGCTGAGCCTATAGGAAGCCATGAGCCAGGGGATTCTTCCAGGTCTCCCAGGTGGGTGCAGGGGCCCAGGGACTTGGGCCATCCTCTACTGCTTTCCCAGGCCACAGGAGAAAACTGGATCAGAAGTGGAGCCGCCAGGACTCGAACCAGCACCCATATGTAATGCCTGCCTCACTGTGCTATATAGCGCTGGCCCCTCCATTGACTTCTAGTATTTTTATGAGCTCTTTCCCTTGTATTTGGAGCTGCTCATAACTAGTTTACTCACAGGCTAGATTTTCAAGTTAAAGGTAAAAATACCAGCTAAGAGCTAATTTTTACAAATTTTCCTTTAAGATAATGGTCCTACCTATGGAAATTAAGAGAGCAAACATTTCTGGTATTCTTTGGTAAGTATTAATGTTCACTCTAAACATCCTAAATTGAGAATATCAACTACTTATTTCAATATAGTTTTACATATGTTGTCATGTGAAAATGATCTGAGAATAAACTTCTACAACTATGAGCAAAACTTATCAGCTGTTTCCTACACATGAAAAAATAAGTAATAGCAATCACAAATTATATACGCTTTGAAAACAGATAGGTTCTTTGTAGTGACTAAAAAAAAAGTAAGCAGGGGGCAGATGTTTTGACATAGCAGATAAAGCCACTGCCTGTCAACACCAGCATGCCTTAGGGGCACCTGTTCCAGTCCTGGCTACTCCACTTCTGATTCAGCTCCCTGTGAATGGCCTGAGGAAGGAGCTCAAGATGGCCCAAGTGCTCCAAGTGCACCAATATGGGAGACCTGGAAGAAGCTTCAGGCTCCTGGTTTTGGCCCCACCCAGTCTGGGCTGTTATATCCATTTGCAGACTGGACCAGAAGATTGGAAGTACTCTCCCTCTCTCTGCCTTTCAAATAAATAAATAAAGTATTAAAAAAAAAAAAAAACAGTAAGAAAGATAAGTAGGGAGTGGCCTATTTTAAATTGGATGATCAGGTCTCAACTGATTTAGCCAGAGATTTGAAAGAGGTTAAGGCAGGAAGCCCTATTCATAACTGGAGGAAGAGCTTTCCAAGCAAGGGAAATGGCAGATACCAAGAGCCTGAGGTACATGGTGTGTCTGAGGAAGAACAGCCAGATCAACAGTGTGGCTGGCGGAGAGGAAAGGAGGAAAATCAGTGATAAATACTGAGTAATACTTGGAGGTAGGGGAGCAGCATTCAGAGTATTGGGCTTTGTGACACCTACTTTTTACTCTGAGAAGGAAAACATCAAAAAGTGTTCTGCACTTACATTTTAACAGTATTGCTGGCCACTGTGCTAAAAAATTGGAAGAGAATATGCAATAATCCAGACAAGAGATAGTAACACAGAATAGGTGGTCCTGTGATATAGATTCTGGATGAATTTTTAAGGTAGCCAACAGGATCTGCTGAAGGACTATACATAGGATTCAAGAAAAAAGATGCATATCTATTTTATCAGCACTCAAAATGCTGAAATAGATTTCTAAAGGTATTACAGGTATTTAACTTTTTGAAAGTTTAGCCATTTCCACTTGCTAAGCAGGAAACCGTATGATCCAAAATAACAAACACAAGCAACTATGATGGAAGTTTCCTAGTGTGGTGGTGATCACATATATATATGCACCTGTCAAAATTTACATTTTAGTAATGTAAATTACTGTGTGTAAATTTTATCACAATGAATTTGAAGACTTTTTGTCCACTACTCAACATAAGCATGTACTCAACTTTTATTCATTTTTTCTCTTTGTTCTTTCAAACCACTTATTCTACACTTTTGGAAATATGATAGGTATGGGACCAGTGCTGTGATGTAGCAGTTAAACCACCATCTGCAGCATCCCATTTTGGAACTGGTTTGAGTTCTAGTTGCTCCACTTCCGATTCAGCTCCCTGCTAATGTGCCTGGTAAGGCCGTGGGAATTGGGTCCCTGTACCCATGTGAGAGACCCAAAGAAGCTCCTGGCTCCCAGCTTCAGATGGCTCACAGCTTCAGATAGGCCTAGCTCCGGCCACTGCAGCCACTGGGGGACTGAACCAGCAGATGGAAGATGTCTCTCTCTCTCTCTCCCTCTGTAACTCTGCCTTTCAAATAAAGAAATAATTCTTTAAAAAAAAAGGAAATACCGCGCTGGCACTGTGGCACAGCAGGATAAAGCCCTGGCCTGAAGCACCGGCATCCCATATTGGCGCCAGTTCTAGTCCCGGCTGCTCCTCTTCTCATCCAGCTCTCTGCTATGGCCTGGAAAAGCAGTAGAAAATGGCTCAAGTCCTTGGGTCCCTGCACCCGCACCCACACGATAGACCCCGGGAGAAGCTCCTGGCTTCGGATTGGCGCAGCTCCGGCCATTGCAGCCAACTGGGAAGTGAACCAGTGGATGGAAGACCTCTCTTTCTGCTTCTCTTTCTTTCTCTGTGTAACTCTGACTTTCAAATAAATAAATAAATCTTTTAAAAAAAAAATACCCATATTGCGGGGCCAGCACTGTAGCACAGCAAGTTAATGCCCTGGCCTGCAGTGCAGGCATCCCATATTGTGTGCAGGTTTGAGTCCGGCTGCTCCATTTCTGATCCAGCTCCCTGCTGATTTCCTGGAAAAGTAGTGCAAGATGGCCCAAGTACAAGGGTTCCTGCACCCAAATGGGAGACCTGGAAGAAGCTCCTGGCTTAGGATCAGCATACCTCCAGACATAGCAGCCATCTGGGGAATGAATCAGCAGATGGAAGACCTCCTTCTCTCGGTCTCTCCCTCTACATGTAATTCTGCCTCTCAAAAAAATAAATCTTAAAAAAAAAAAAAAAGTGTTCTATACACAAAGAGTATTTAATGTTTTATCAACAACAAAAAATTATTTTACATCAGAGCTTTTCAGAGGCATGAAAATTCTCAAATATTTTGAATCTCCAAAAACAAAGCTGATCTTTTTCTGAGATTTCCACTTTGCTATTTTATCATTTTCAATTGTTAAAAAGGCAATATTACATACAGAGAAAATTAGCAGTTGCCAGGAACTGAATAGAATACAATTTTTACAAATGGGCAGCAGGGATCCTTTTGGGGTAATGGTTGCAAAAGTTGGTATATTAACTAAAAATCATTCAATTATACTTCTACAACAAGTGAATTTTATGTTAATTTCACCTTCATAAAACTGCTTTTAAAAAACCAAAGGGGTAGGCCCTTGGCATAGCAGTTAAGACATCACTTGGGACCTAAAGTGCTTAGTTCAAATCCCAGCTCCTCCACTTTTTTAAAGATTTATTTTATTTATCTGAAATACAAGAGTTACAGAGAGAGATAGAGAGAGGTAGAGAGAGAGAGGTCTTCCATCCTCTGGTTCACTCCCCAAATGGCTGCAACAGCCAGAGCTGAGCAATCCAACGTCAGGAGCTTCTTCTGGGTCTCCCATGTGGGTACAGGGACTCAGGACTTGGGCCATCCTCTGCTACTTTCCCAGGTGCATTAGCAGAGAGCTGGATCGGAAGCGGAGCAGCAGGAACATATGGGATGCAGGCACTGCAGGCCGGAGCTTTAACCCACTGTGCCACAGCACTGGCCTCACTCCTCCACTTCTAATCCAAGTTTCCTGCTAATGTGCAGCTGGGAGGCAGATGACAGCTCAATTACTTGGGTCCCTGCCACCTATACGGGAGACCCACTAAGAGCTCTTGGATTTTGGCTTCAGCCTGGCCCAGACTTGGTTGTCGACAGCATTTAGGGAGTGAACTGGCAGATAGATGACCTCTCTCTTCACTTCAAATGAAGTGAAAATAAATGAAATAAATGAATAAAATTTTTAAATTTGGGAAAACTGATAAAATCTAAGTTCTCTGGAAGAGGGTTAAGCTGCCACCTGTGACACCAGCATCCTGTATCAGGGTACTAGTTCAATTCCTGGTAGCTGGGAATTGCAATAAATCAATTAAGTGTCTTGTCTGGGAAAGCAGCAGTATATGGCCCAAGTACTTGGGTCCTTGCAAACCACATGGGAACGCCGCTGGCCACGACGGCCATTGGAGGGTGAACCAATGGCAATGGAAGACCTTTCTCTCTGTCTCTCTCTCTCACTGTCCACTCTGCCTGTCAAAAAAAAAAAAAAAAAATCTGGGAGCTGGCACTGTGGCATAGCAGGTAAAGCTACTGCCTGTGACACCAGCATCCCATATGGGCACTGGTTTGAGTCCAGGCTGCTCCACTTCTGGTCCATCTCCATGCAAATGCGCCTGGGAAAGCAACAAAGGATGGCCCAAAATGCTTGGGCCCCTGCACCCACGTGGGAGACCAGGCTTTGGTCTGGCCCAGCTCAGACCACTGCAGCCATCTGGGGAGTGAACCAGCGGATGGAAGATTCATTCCTTCCTTCCTTCCTATCTCTCCCTCCCTCCCTCTCTACTTCTCTAACTCTGCTTTTCAAATAAAAAACCTTTTTAAAAAAAAAATTAAGATTTATAGATTAGATAACATTGTATCAACATTAATTTCCTTATTTTGATTTTATTGCTATTAAAATATCCTAGTGCTGGGGCCGGCGCTGTGGTGTAGCAGGTAAGGCTACCACCTGCAGTGCTGGCATCCGATATGGGTGCTGGTTCGAGTCCTGGCTGCTCCACTTCTGATCCAGCTCTCTGCTGCGGCCTGGGAAAACAGTAGAAGATGGCCCAACTCCGTGGGCCCCTGCACCCGGCACCCAGGTGGGAGACCTGGAAGAGGCTCCTGGCTCCTGGCTTCAGGTTGGCGAAGCTCCGGCCGTTGAGGCCATCTGGAGAGTGAACCAACGGAAGGAAGACCTCTCTCTCTCTTTCTCTCTCTGTCTCTGTCTCTCCTCTCTCTGTGTAACTCTGCCTTTCAAATAAATAAATCTATTAAAAAAATTAAAATATCCTAGTGCTAAAAACATTCCATTGGTTAACAGATGGCATGTCTGCAACTTACTGGCAAAACATTTAAGAAAATCATACAAAAGATGGGAGGATGAAGGAAATTGGTAAAATGTTAATATTTAGGGAATCCGGGTAAAAGCGACAGCTCTTTGTGTGACACAGTGCATTCGATGCTGTTATCAGAGAACTGTTTTGAGTCCCAGCTGCTCCACTTTGAATTCAACTCCCTGCAAATGCACCTAAGAAAGCAGTGGAAGATGGACCTCAGGCTTAGACCCCTGCCACCCACATGGGAGACCAGGAAGGAGTTCCAGGCTCCTTGCCATTTTGGCAGTGAACCAGAGGATGAAAAATCTCTTTATCTGTCTCTCCCTCTTTCTTTCAAATAAATAAATTTTAAAAAAGCACTAGCAATAATTCTCAGTAAAAATATTATGGTCTTCCTTTTTCTGCAAATTTCAAAAACAAAATTTAACAGTAGAAAACCTGTTCAAGGCCGGCGCCGCGGCTCACTAGGCTAATCCTCCGCCTAGCGGCGCCGGCACACCGGGTTCTAGTCCCGGTCGGGGCGCCGGATTCTGTCCCGGTTGCCCCTCTTCCAGGCCAGCCCTCTGCTGTGGCCCGGGAGTGCAGTGGAGGATGGCCCAGGTGCTTGGGCCCTGCACCCCATGGGAGACCAGGAAAAGCACCTGGCTCCTGGCTCCTGCCATCGGATCAGCGCAGTGCACCGGCCGCATCGCGCTGGCCGTGGCGGCCATTGGAGGGTGAACCAACGGCAAAGGAAGACCTTTCTCTCTGTCTCTCTCTCTCACTGTCCACTCTGCCTGTCAAAAAAAAAAAAAAAAAAGAAAAGAAAACCTGTTCAAGATGCTTTAAAACGGAACCCAAATTCTCTCAATAAACAGCATTGGTAGTGCTTTGAGATTTGAGAAACACAACATGGGGTACCAGCATTGTGGCATAACAGGTAAAGCCACAGGCTGCAACACCATCATCCCATATGGGTGCCAGTTCAAATCTCAGCTGCTCCACTTCTGCTCCAGCTCCCTGCACCCACATGGGAGACCAGGATGAAGCTCCAGACTCCTGGCTTCCATTTGCAGCCATCTGGGGAGTGAACCAGGAGATGGAAGTACTCTAACTCTGCCTTTCAAATAAAAAATACACAGCATGGTTTCTCAAGATTTTAAGATTATTTTGGGGCCGACACTGTGGCATAGGTTAAGCCTCCGCCTGCAATGCCAGCATCCCATACGGAGGCTGGTTCCTGGTCCCGGCTGCTCCTCTTCCCATCTAGCTCTCTGCTAATGGACTGGGAAAGCAGAAGATGGCCCAAGTGCTTGGGCCCCTGCATGCACATGGGAGACTGGAAGAAGCTCCTGACTCCGGATCTGCCCAGCTCCAGCTGTTCCAGCCATCTGGGGAGTGACCATAGGATGGAAGACCTTTCTTTCTGTCTTCCTGTCTGTAATTCTCTCTCTCAAATAAATATTTTTAATTACTTTTTGATAATTACTTTTGCTTCCAAGCCTATAAAATAATGCATTTTTCTTCAAATTACCTGTAAGTAAGAAACACAAATTCCTAATTTGTGAACAAAAATCTAACATAACTTGAAAATCCCAAATTCCTGACAGGCAGGAAGTAGTTATCCCATGTTAACATGGACTAATTTCATTTAAAAAAAAATATATATTCATGGGGCTGGCACTGTGGTGACATGGATTAAGCCACTGGTTCAAGTCTTGGCTGCTCCACTTCCCATCTAGCTCCCCGCTAACTTCCTGAGAAAAGCAGCACAGGATCACCCAAGTACTTTGGCCCCTGCCACTCATGTGGGAGACCTAAATGAAGCCCCAGGCTCCTGGCTTCTGCCTGGCCCAGCCCTGGTCATTGTAGACATCTGGGGAGTGAACCAGCTGGTACAAGATCGATCTCCTTCCCCTCCTCTCTGTAACTCTTTCACATAAATAAATTTTTAAAAAATACACATACATATATATATATATATACACATATATACACACACACAGCCTCATTACAATTGAATAAAAAGAGAGACAATAAAAACATTTTCTTCCTAAATTCTCTTGGTACCATACGCTGCAAAAGAAACAGAAAAAAATAAAAAATAAAAATCAAACCTCACTAACCTCACTTTTGCAACCAAAAAAAGGGGAAATGTGGTAACCCCAAGATGATGATTTGATAAAGAAAAAAGATCAGCCTTTAATTTGTCAACAAAAGGGTCTTCATCATATAATTTCATTTAATCTCTCAGATCGCCTGGTGTACATTTATTATTTTCTTTTGACCAATGAAGAAGTTAACGTGTCCAGTGAGTGCGGATGGTAAGGTTCCACTATCCTGAGATTAACAATTCAGCAGCTGTTTTCACTGCACCTCAGTGCCTTTCTAGTAGTAACACATCAATGAGAAATAAAAGGAACTTTCTAATGATTAATCGACTTTATCTATAAAAGTCTGTTCAGTGTACACTGAAAGGAATGTTAAAGAATCTGGATTTGGCTCCTGCTTTTCACTGAAAATTCTTCAACAACAAATAGGAAGTAACACAAACTACAGGCTACCTTATTTGCACATGCCACCAAGGCTTTTACATGTCTTTAAGTAACGCCCAACTTCAATTCCTGAGGTGGATATTGCTGTGGTCCTCATTTTACAGAAGGAAACCAAAGCTTTATGCAAAATGCAATGAATCTTTTTTTACATGTATATTTTTACATGTATATTTCAATGGTGTATGAAGTTAAATGAATTAAAACAGTATATTACCTATTTGAATAGTATCGAGCTGCCAAGCAAATGCCCTTACAGGCCTCTGAATGGTTTTGAAAACAACCCTTAGAAAATTAAAGCTTCAAAAAGACAATGGGAAGATCGTTTCCACACTACTACCGACTACCCAGCAACGGCAGACGGCATTCCACGCCAGCAGGGGACTGGAGCGAGAGAGGCCCAATCTCTTCCCTCCTGTTGGTCTGTCCCACTCTGCCCAGAACCAAAGTGACATTTGCGTGGCCACAGAAGCCCGCGTTACATAACTTCAAAATAATCTTCACACTCCTAGATCTATTTCGAAATACGTGTTCAAAAAGCGCTACTGCAAATCGAAAAGACGGAGGAAAAGAAGTGGAAGTCGGGTTCCTGCATCGCCCAACGCGCGAAGGGGACAGGCAGGACGGCAACCTGCTACCTGCGAGCCGGGAGGGGGCTGAGACGGTGGGCAGGAGCTAAACCCGCGGAGGGGTGGGGCCCGGCTCCCTAGACCAGAGGAAGAGACAGAATCCGTTGGCGGGTGGCTAAAAAGGGTGGGTGCAGGCCGGCTTCCACGGCAGAAGCTGGGGCCAGCCGCTGCGTCCCGGGCCCGGAAAATCTACCGCGGGCTGGCTAAGGCGGCGGCCTCCGGAAAGGGCTCCCCAGAGGCAGACCGGTCGTTGCGTGGCTGGCGTGGAGCCCAGGGAGGGGGCCGAGGCGATCCACGCCAAGGCGGAACGTGGAAGCGAAAGGAAAACCGGCCACAATGCAAGGAGGGAAAACTCGGCCAGCCGGTCCGGCCTCCGCGGGATCCCTCCGGGGCCCGAGGTTTCCGAAGCCTCAGGAAACCCAAGAAATCCGAGCCTCGTGCCCGTCCCCTCCCCCACCTGACCCCCCCCTCACCCCTACTCCACCCCGGCCCTTTCGCAGCCACCCCGGCTTTCCCTCCTCCCCCAAGTGAGGTACCCGGTCTCCCGGTTTCCACACGCGTTCGGAGGCGTGAACTCACCCGCCGCTGAGAAAACGGAACTGTTCTCGCAGCCTTCTAGGCTCCGGGTTACGAGTGGACTCCACCGGTTCGAGAAATCTGGACGCCGCTCGTCAGGAAGACTGGTTCCCAAAAGCCTACTCGCACAGGCCGCAAACACAGCCGCGCTGCGCGGGGAGCTCCTGGAGGTCTTCCTCTTGCCCGGCGTGCAATGCGGCCGGAGGCGTGGTGCGGAGGACCATAGAGAAGAGCGGAGCTAGAGGGTACTCGTGTTGGCTCGGACTCACCAGGCCGAGACGGAATCACCATAGAGAAGCAGCGCCTCGTGGGGACTAGAAAGGCTCCAGCTGCGAATGACGACCCACTCTGCCATTTTTGATTGGAGCTGATTGAATCTTATGACTACGCGACGCCATCTTGAGGTCAAGGTTCTGGCTGGGCACGGCGCGAGGGTTGTTAGCGGATTTCTCCCTTTTTCAGGGATTAGAATTTTACCCTGCGGTTCAGTGAGGTTCTATAGACGGATAGCGGGGTCCGACCTAAAACCCCAGGAGAAACCCCAAGTGCTCATTTTTCCCATTAAAAACAACTACTTTGATACCAAGAAATAACTGGCAACCGCTGAATTGGTTTTTTAAAAAGTGAAAACACACACTTAAAGCTGAGGTGCGATAATAGGGCCGAAGAGGTAGCTGGGCAGATGTTTGCAATACTTAAAAAGGCCTGTAAGAGTATTCAACACAGCTTTCCTTCTGTGATGCAAACTTACCAGGAAGTACTGAGCTTGCAAAGGTAATGGAAGTTAATGGAAAATGGTCATGAGTGATTATTCACTTCGTGGATTTTATACACAGTCACTATTAGTAGTGCTTTGTTTCCCAACTGCTCGCTTCTCCAAAGGCTCACGAATCCACTCTAAAGTCATTGCCTGCCTGAGTGCCTGGTATTTATAGAGGTAAAGGGGAAAGAGACCCTTTCCTTTCAGGGAACAACTGCGGGCCACGTGGAATTAATGACAAACCCTGATCTCCATACATAAAATTCAAACATTATTACACATTCTGTCTGCTTGTCTTAATTTTATTCTATAGCACTTACCTTCTGTACCATTTTTCTTATTTATTCTTGTTTATTTTGTATCCATCTTCCTCCTCCCCACAATAAACGTAAGGAGTGCGTGAATGGTCTGTTTTATCCACTGCTGGCACCTCAGTACCTAGATTCTAGAGCAACGCTCCATACCAACTTGGTGCTCAATATATTAGTTGAGTGAAAGAAATAATTACCATATAGTGAGGAGTGACAGAATACAATGCAGTAGAAGCATTAATGGGAAAGTTTATATCTAACTTTACTACTGTCTGTAAAATTTGCTTTCATATGTATTTCCTTATCATTAAATAAGGTTAATAGTATCCACTCCCAAAGGCTATGGCAAATATTAAATTATTGTGTGTGAAAGTACTTTGTTCAGCAAAGTGCTAATCAAATGCTATTCACATTTTGTAAGTAAAGTTTGTGCTTTTTTAAAAATTTTTATCACAAGCATAACCACACTAAGCCTCTCTGGTTATGCTCTGATTTTGTGTTGTTGGAAACAATGTGCATAAATTCATGGACTTCTTGTGTAGTCAAATAAAACCTTACAGACAAGTCATAGATAACAACTTGCCAGCTTTCCCATATTCCACATAGTTTAGTTTACCAAGCATTCTTTCCCCTAGGCTTTAGTAAGGATCCTGCAAATTCCTTAAAAGAAAACGTCCTTCCACTACTCTAGATCCATGTAGCTGGCATGGGAAGTCTCAGCTCTAGCCAGATGCCCTAGGACACGGGTCTAGCTAGAACTCTTACCTGATCAAAGCCTGGTAATTTAACTTTCATAATGGACCAGGCAATATTTTTAAAGTATTTTGCAAATATCAACTACTTTAGTCCTTAAAACAACCACCTGTAGTAGGCACTGTTGTGACACAGATGGAGAAATTAAGGCTTGGAGAAGATAACTTGCCAAAAGTTATGTAAATAGTAAGTGAGCCTCCACAGTTTCCTGGGTTCATGCTCTCAGCCATTACACTGTCCTTGACCCTTCAGGAAGAATGCTGGAAAGAAAGGACGAGACTGTATCTTTCACTTCACTTGAACTCAGGAGGATTTCAGGTTGGAATTTCTGGGGATAAGAATGGACCCTTTGATCAATTTTTTTAAAGATTTATTTACTTGAAAGGTAGTTATGAGAGAGGAGAAACAGAGAGAGAGAGAGATCTTTCATCTGCTGGTTCCCACCCCCACAGGGCCACAACAGCCAAGGGTAGGCCAGACCAAAGCCAAAAGTTTCATCTAGGACTCTCATGTGGGTGCAGGGGCCCAAGGACTTGGACTATCTTCCCCTGCTTTCTCAGGCACATCAGCAGGGAGCTGGATTGGAAATGGAGCAGTGGAGACTCAAACCCAGCACCTGCATAGGATGCTGGTGTTGCAGGCAGCAGCTCAGCCTGCTTCACCACAACCCCCATCCCTGAACAGAATCTAAAGATGGCTGCCAGATGGCAGCCTCCTGACTGAAGAAAAGATGTGGAGTGGACGACTGTATCGCAGCCTAAGTTAGCATGATGTTGAATCCAATTCTGAAGATTAAGCCACATTCTAAAGCTCTGGGCTTAACTTACATGGTGATAAAGAAGATGGGACCATTAGAAAAATAAAAATCTCAAGATTTCCCAACACATGAACCAAAAACAGAAAGAGGCACAAGTAAATGTGCATGAAAAGCATCCTCTGGAATGCTCTCAAATGTGTGCAATAAATTTCAAGAATTGCATGAAAAAATATTATTTAAAAAAAGATTTACTTGTTTATTTGAAATGCAGAATTAAAGACATTGGGAAACACAGATGTTCCATTCACTGGTTCACACCCGAAATGCCCACAACAACCATGGTTGGGCTGTGCCAAGCCAGGAGCCTGGAATTGTTTTCAGGTCTCCAATGTGGGTGGCAGAGTTCCAGGCACTCCGGCCATCTTCTGCTGCTTTCCTGGGCATATTAGCAGAGAGCTGGATCTTTTTTTTTTTTTTTTTTCTACAGGCAGAGTGGACAGTGAGAGAGAGAGACAGAGAGAAAGGTCTTCCTTTTCCGTTGGTTCACTTCCCAAATGGCCGCTGCAGCCTGCACACCGCGCTGATCCGAAGCCAGGAGCCAGGTGCTTTTCCTGGTCTCCCATGAGGTGTAGGGCCCAAGGACTTGGGCCATCCTCCACTGCACTCCTGGGCCACAGCAGAGAGCTGGCTTGGAAGAGGGGCAACCGGGACAGAATCCAGCACCCCAACCGGGACTAGAACCCGGTGTGCCAGCACCACAGGCGGAGGATTAGCCTGTTGAGCCGTGGCGCTGGCCAGAGAGTTGGATCTTAAGTAGAGCAGCCAGGACTCAAACTGGCACCCATATGGAATACCAGCATCACAGGTGGCTCAACCCACTACAGCACAATGCTAGCCCTGTAAAAAACAAAACAATTCTTAACTAAAAGCCTCAACTTCAAGATTCAGAGGGGAAGAAAGAAAAATGCTGCAGAAAACATAAATTGAAGAATGGAAAGGCAATCTGATAGTTAACAGTTCTTAAGTGAAAACAAGTAGAAAGAGCTTATTCAGTGTTTCAGAGTCAGTGGTAGCTCTGAACTCTTTGTTCAAAAGAAAAAAAAGGGTGGGGGGAGCCCGCGTTGTGCTGTAGTAGGTTAACCTCCGCCTACGGTGCTGACATCCCATATGGGCGCTCTCGTCCTGGCTGCTCCTCTTCCAATCCAGCTCTGTGCTATGGCCAGGGAAAGCAGTGGAAGATGGCCCACGCAGGAGAGCTCCTGGCTCCTGGCTTCAGATAAGCGCAGCTCCAGTTGTTGCAGCCATCTGGGGAGTGAACCAGTGGATGGAAGACCTCTCTCTCTCTCCCCTCTTTCTGTCTGTAATTCTGCCTCCCAAATAAATAAATAAATAAACCTTAAAAAATGATCTTGAGAAGAGAATCAATCATGCTGTGAAGGAGCAAAATATTGAGAAGATTGAGGAACTCAGCAAGCAGCCATCTACACCAGAGCTTGCTGTGAAAATGGTGGAAACAGCTGTCTACCACCACTTTGCAAATGTCTATAGGGAAGCTAGAAGCTCACAGATGGCCTGGAATGAAGAATCCTGCATGGGGATTTGAAGCACAGGAGATGGGAACCCCAAAGCATGTGGGCAATTGCCTGGCACAGTACCTTCCAGACGCTTGCACGCTCACATGCTCCATTTGCTGGAAAGATTTCCTGCTGTGTTACCTCTGTCAGGAAGCTGATAGAAGTAAAAACAAAGCATACATTTCAGCAGTTGAGTATCAGTTCTTCTCAGTATTTCTCTAAGGATCTCATCCTATTAAAGTGAAGTTTTCTGTTGTTGGTATAAGAAATATTAGCCCACTAAAGGGGGAAAAGGATTTTGTTTATTTTTATAGACTTACATTACAAAATCAAATGTTTTTCACTCCTTTGATAGAGCAGAGCCTGTGAGCTCCTTGTACTTTCATTTGTTCTTTTGTTTTGAATTTATTTTAGAGGCAGAGGGAGACAGATTGAAAGAGCTCCATCCTCTGGTTCACTCCCCGAATGCCCACACTGGACCCAGGCTAGTCTCTCACTTGGGTGGAGGGAACCCAGTCACTCGAGCAATCACTACTACTTCCCAGGGTCTGCATTGGCAGGAAGCTGGACTCAGGAACTGGAGTTGGGAATTGAACCCAGAAACTCTGATGTGGGATAAAGATGTCTTACTTGGCATCTTAACCGCTAGGCTAATCACCTGCCTTGCCTGTATATATATGTGTGTGTGTGTATGATTATATGTGTGTATATTATATATATATAGGCATATAGTCACTTCCTCTTTCACCCAATACTGTTACTTGTTCTTTGTTAACTTTAGAAGATCTAACACAACAATGTATGTGTCTGCTACAATTGCACAAATATTGTTAATGATGTTGTATCAGTCCTTTGCAATTCACGTAAAGTCTAAATCTTCCTAACGGAATAGTCTGAATTGGAGTTTTAGGCAAAGATGTGAAGAAAAGAAACAAATTGGTATCTGCCTGTTTAACAGTATTATGTGATGGGCATTCTGCTCAAGTACTTAAGCCACCACTTGGGACATCTGCATCCCATATCAGAGTACTTGGGCCCCACCTTCTCTTCCAATCCAGTGTCCAGCTGATGTGCACACTGGGAGGCACTAGGGGATGACTCAAGTAGTTGGGTCCCTGCCTCCGTGTAAATGGAGTTCCTGGCTCCTGGCCCAGCCCTGGTTATTGCAGGCATTTGAAGAGTGAACAAGTAGATGGAAGATATCTCTCTCTCACTTTCTCTCTCTGTTTTTCTGCCTTTCAAATAAAAGTTGCCGGCGCCGCGGCTCACTAGGCTAATCCTCTGCCTAGCGGCGCCGGCACACCGGGTTCTAGTCCCGGTAGGGGCGCCGGATTCTGTCCCGGTTGCCCCTCTTCCAGGCCAGCTCTCTGCTGTGGCCACGGAGTGCAGTGGAGGATGGCCCAGGTGCTTGGGCCCTGCACCCCATGGGAGACCAGGAAAAGCACCTGGCTCCTGGCTCCTGCCACCGGATCAGCGCGGTGCGCCGGCTGCAGCGTGCCAGCTGCGGCGGCCATTGGAGGATGAACCAACGGCAAAGGAAGACCTTTCTCTCTGTCTCTCTCTCTCACTGTCCACTCTGCCTGTAAAAAAAAAAAAAAAAAGAAAAAAAAAGAAAAGTAAATAAACATTAGGCCGGCGCCATGACTCAATAGGCTAATCCTCTGCTTGCTGTGCCGGCACACGGGGTTCTAGTCCCGGTAGGGGCGCCGGATTCTGTCCCGGTTGCCCCTCTTCCAGGCCAGCTCTCTGCTGTGGCCTGGGAAGGCAGTGGAGGATGGCCCAAGTGCTTGGGCCCTGCACCCCATGGGAGACCAGGAGAAGCACCTGGCTCCTGCCCTCGGATCAGCGCAGTGCGCCGGCCGCAGTGCGCCGATTGCGGCGGCCATGGCAGCCATTAGAGGGTGAACCAATGGCAAAAGAAAGATCTTTCGGTCTCTCCCTCTCACTGTCCACTCTGCCTGTCAAAAAAAATTTTTTTTAATTAAATAAAAATAAAAAAGTAAATAAACATTAACATTGAAAATAAAAATGCTTACAAAAACTAAGGGATTCTTTAATCACTTAAAAATAAAATTGCTTTGCTATGTTTTACAATATTTTAAAGATAAATTGCGATTTTTTAACAAAACAATAATTTTGTGAAAATCATTTGTCTAGGTTGGCCATTTAAAAGTGCAAAAAAATGGGACCAGCACTGTGGCATAGCAGGTAAAGCTGCTGCCTGCAGTGCCAGCATCCCATATGGGCACTGGTTCCAGTCCCAGCTGCTCCACTTCTGATGCAGCTCTCTGCTATGGCCTGGGAAAGCAGTAGAAGATGGCCCAAGTCCTTGGCCCCTGCACCCAGGTGGGAGATCTGGAGGAAGCTCCTGGCTCCTGGCTTTGGATCAGCACAGCTCGGGCCGTTGTGGCCAGTTGGGGAGTGGATGGAAGACCCTCTCTCTCTGCCTTTCCTTCTCTCTCTGTGTAACTCTGACTTTCAAATAAATGAATAACTCTTAAAAAAAAAAAGCGGAAAAAAAAAAAAGCCCACATAGTTCATTCCTTCAAGGAGCCCAGTGTTCAATTGGAGAGACTATTTAGCAGATTATTATCATACAGTGATGTAAGAGGGGACTTAAAAAGTTTGTAAAGGGGCTACACTGTGGCATAGCAGACTAAGCCTCTGCCTGCGGTACCAGCATCCCATATGGGCACCAGTTCCTCTCCTGGCTGCTCCTCTTCTGATTCAGCTCTCTGCTAATGGCCTGGGAAAGCAGTAGAAGATGGTTCAAGTGCTTCAGCCCCTACACCCCATGTGGGAGACCTGGAAGAAGCTCCTGGCTCCTGGCTCCTGGCTTCAGATCAGCCCAGCTTCAGTTATTGTGACCATCTGGGGAGTGAACTAGCAGATGGAAGATCTTTCTCTCTGTCTCTCCCTCTCTCTATCTGTAAATCTACCTCTCAAATAAATAAATAAATCTTTTTTTTTTTTACCTATCACCATTATTGTGATTATATTTAAGTTTATATATAGAACTTCAGAAATAGGTATCAGATATAATAAATTTTACCCTGATAAGTCAGAATAAGGTACACTCTATCTAATAAGATTTTTTTTCCCAAAGGGACCTTTTATTTAAGGAATACAAACTTTACACATTTCATAAGTACAACTTTAGGAATATAGTGATTCTCCCCACTGTACCTTCCTTCCCACTCTTCTTAAAAAAAAGTTTATAGACAAATTGAATTAAGAGATAAATTCATTTTGGTCCATAAAATTTGAAACTTGCCCATATTTTTCATAATACACTTTTGTTAAAAAATTTAAAATTGATTTTATTTTGGAGATAGGGAGACAGACAGTCTAATAGAAATCTTCCCTTTGCTGGTTTACTCTCCACGTGCTCCCAATAGTCAGGGCTGGGTGGCCAATGCCAGGAGCCTGGAACTTAATCCAGGTCTCCAAACCATTTGAGCCATCACCTGCTGTCTCCTAGGGTGGGCATTAGCAGGAAGCTGGAATCAGTAGAGAAGCATTACCCAAATAATAGACCAAAACCTGTATCAAGACTTATTTTAAAGCCATAATGATTGATAGTGTGTTAATTATGCAGGACTAAATGCAGTGACAGGTTGTAGAGCCCAGAAAAAACCCTGCATACAGGAGAAAAATTGACATCCATCAGAGGTGGCAGATAGAAAATGCAATGGTGCTCAAAGCAAATGATGGCTGAATTCCTCTGAAATTAAGGAGATGCCTTTTCTAGCTGGCTAGCAGGATTTTAAGTCATCAATAAGCTGAATTTTTTGGAACTATTTTTTGGCAAATATCAAAAGGCTTATATTACTTACATATCAAAACTGCAGAACTTTTTTGAGGGGTAGGCATTGAGTGCAGTGGTAAGGACATCACGTGGAAGACCTATATTAGAGAGCCTTTGTTTGAGTCCAGGGCCATTTCTACTTCCAGCTTCCTGCAGTGCACACCCTGGGAGGCAGCGGATGGTAGCTCAAGTGTTTGGGTCCCTGTTACCAACATGGGAGACCCAGATGGAGTTCCAGGCTTCCAGCTTTGTCCTGACCCAGCCTGGCTATTGCAGGTATTTGGGAAGTGAACCAGCAGATGGGTGATCTCTCTCTCTCTCTGTCCTTTTCTCCCTATTTTTTGGCTTTCAGATAAGTAAAAATAATAAAAATTGAACAAAAAACTTGTTGGAGAATGTGACCTCATGGTAGTGAAGAATTTCTTAATCAGGATACCATAAGCATAATCTAAAAAGAAAAGATGGAGAAGTTCACCTAAATTAAGATCAGGAACTTCTGATACAATGAAAATCACCAGGGGCCGGCCCTGTGGCACAGCAGGTTAACACCCTGGCCGGAAGCACTGGCATCCCACATGGGTGCCGGTTCAGGTTCTGGCTGTTCCACTTCAGATCCAGCTCTCTGCTGTGGCCTGGGAAAGCAGTAGAAGATGGCCCAACTCCATGGGCCCCTGCACCCAGCACCCGGGTGGGAGACCTGGAGGAAGCTCCTGGCTCCTGGCTTTGGATCAGTGCAGCTCCGGCAGTTGCGGTCATCTGGGGAGTGAACCATCAGATGGAAGACCTCTCTCTCTCTCTCTCTCTCTCTCTCTCTGCCTCTCCTTCTCTCTGTGTGTAACTCTGACTTTCAAATAAATAAACAAATCTTTAAAAAAAGAAAAAACAAAAAAAGAAAATCACCATAGGGGCTGTGCCTTAGTGCAGCAGGTTAAGCCACTGCTTTCAGTGCCGGATTCTCAACCAGAGTACCAGCTGAAGTCCTGGCTACTACACCTCTAGCCCAGCTTCCTGCTCATGTACCTGGGAAAGCATCAGAAGATGGCCCAGGTGCTTGAGTTCCCACCACCCCTGTGGGAGACCTGGGTGGAATCTCTGTCTCCTGTTGCAGACATTTGAGGTTAATAGATTTCTTTTTATCTCTCTCCATCTCTGTCTCTCATCCCTCCTGCCCAATCTTCTGCCTTTCAAGTAAATAAAAAATCTTTTTAAAAAAGTCACCATAGGGGCCGGCACTATGGTGTAGCGGCTTAAGTCACCGTCCTGTGCTGGCATCCCACGTGGTTGCCATTTGAAGTCCTGCTCCACTTCAGATCCTGCTCCCTGCTAATGCACCTGGGAAAGCAGCAGAGGACAGCACAAGTACTTAGGCCCCGGCATTCACGTGGGAGACTTGGAAGAAGCTCCAGGCTCCTGGCATCAGACTGGCCCAGCCCCAGCAGGCCATTGTGGTCATTTGGGGAGTGAACCAGCAGATGGAAGATATCTCTCTGTCTCTCTCTCTCTGTAACTCTGACTTTCAAATAAATAAATTAATTAAAAAAAAAAAACATAAAGAAGGGCTGGCACCGTGGTGCAGTAGAATAATCCTCCACCTGTGGCACTGGATCCCATATGGGTGCCGGTTCTAGTCCTGGCTGTTCCTCTTCCAATCCAGCTCTCTGCTAATGGCCTGGGAAAGCACTAGAAGATGGCACAAGTGCTTGGGCCACTGCACCTACATGAGAGACCCGGAAAAAGCTCCTGGCTCCTGGCTTCAGATTGGCGCAGCTCCAGCCGCTGTGGCCATTTAGGGAGTGAATCAACGGAAGGAAGGCTGTGCTCCTGAGAAATCGAGTTTGAGGCAAGCTTAAGGCCAGCACATCAAGAGTGAGTGAAAAGTGAACTGGGGCCGGCACTGTGGCATAGCAGGCAAAGCTACTACCTATGGTGCCGGCATCCCATATGGGCACAGGTTGGAGTCCCAGCTGCTCCGATTCTGATCCACCTCCCTCTCTACCATGGCCTGGGAAGGCAGCTCCGGCCTTTGCAGCCAATTGGAGAGTGAACGAGCAGATGGAAGACCTCTCTCTATCTCTCTGTCCCTCTCCCTCTCCCTCTTCTTTCTCTCTGCCTCTCCTTCTGTCTTTGTGTAACCCTTTCAAGTAAATAAATTTAAAAGAATAAAAAGAAAAGAAAAGGGAAGTGTGGGGAGCAACTGGGAGCAACTCGGACTAGACTAAGTTACTGGAATTAAGACTTATTCTATGCATCTGCTCTCCCACAATATGGCGCTGAGAAGGGAGAAACAGCTTCTACACAGCTGCCTCCAGTTCAACCAATAAACAGCAGGACCTGCTCCTGATTGGAGGAGAGCAGCGTACTCGGCGTGTGGGCAGCCGAGTTGGGATTGGTGAAGAGGACTATGGAGGAGGAGAGAGACAACATGCACCAGGAACATCTAAGGGGAACATCTATCTGAAGGAACACCTGTGCAGCCCCCGAGAGAGCCGGCCGGCGGTGTGCCGCTCCCCTGCGGAAGTGGGGAAAGTGGCGGGGGGAACTGCCCTTCCACGGAGGTGGAAGGGACGGCAGCCAACCCGGGAAGAACCAGCAGCAAACCCGGGGAGGGCCGAGCAGACGAAAGAACAGCGCAGGGTCTTGTGTCGTTCCTCCACGAAGAGGGGGAGCGACATAATGGTGCCGTGACTCGGATATGAAGCCTAGGCAGGGTTTAGTGTCGTTCCTCCATGAAGAGGGGGAGCGACATAATGGTGCCGTGACTCGGATAGGAAACCTAGGACGGATAGGAAACCTGACTCGGATAGGAAACCTGACTCGGATAGGAAACCTAGGACGGATATGAAACTTAGGAGGGAAGAAACGGGAAGAAATGGGGAAATATCGGAGAGAGAGACTAGCAAACAGCCTAGGGAAAAGCCGGACGAAAAAGGTGCCGGAAGAAGCTATTGAAAGCCTAGGCATAGACTCGGATATGGACTGTGGGAAAGAAGTTAGGATTGAAAGCGAAAGTGAAAGCTTTCATAGACTCGGATGCGGACTATGGCGGGGAAGCTAGGAGATTGAAAGCGAAAGTGAAACCTGGAGGAGGCTTGGACTCGGATACGGACTGTGGGGAGAAGCCAGGAGAAATGAGAGGAATATTGTTGGAAGAAAACTTAAGGAAACATACCGGGTAGAGAAAAATGTTAGGGAGGATGAAGCCGCGAGTGCAGGCCAAGCCATCTTGGAATTCTTCAAGTCACCCCGGGGAGCAAGAGGCGAAGATCTGGAACCAGAGGCAGAGACGTGGGCCGCCAGGATTCGCCAGGTTAGTCCGGGGAACTTGGACTGAATGCCGGTGGTGGCGGAAACATTCGCGGAAGCCGCCGCGTGCAGAGAGAGCACGGGGCGTTGGCGCAAGGCCGTGGTGCGGGCGCGAAGTGCGTGGAGACCGCGGAGCGTGCGCGCAGAGCCGGGAACCCGCCGGCGGGGCGAGGCGCCGGGAAGCCGCGCAGAGCCGTGAAGCTGCCGCGGGGCGAGGTGCCGAGAAGCAGCCTCGGGGCGGGCGCCGCCGGGAAGCCGCAGGGATAAGAGAAACAGAAGTTTAGAAGTAAAGTGAGAGAAATAGGAATGCTGGAAGATGGAAGTAGAATGGGAGAAATAGGAATGCCCGGACATAGAGAAATAGAGAAATAGAAAGGCCTCCCCACAACATGGCAATTAGAAAGCTTGGATTCGGTCTGCCCGATAAGTGAGGCGATGAGCACCTGCGGCAGCTAGCAGCTTATGCGCCGCAGGTCACCGAAGACAGGCACGAATTAACATCAGTAAGGCCTCCCCACAATACAATTAGGAGGCTTGGATTCGGTCTGCCTGATTAGGCGATAAGCACCAGCAGGCAGCTCGACCAGAGTATGAGCTGCAGGTCACCGAAGATAGGCACGAACCAACACTAATAAGTCTCCCCCACAATACGGCAATGAGAAGGCTTGGATTCGGTTTGCCTGATTGATAGGACTTGTAAGAGCCTGTGGCAACTCTAGCAAGTAGAGCAGAGTGTGTGCCGCGGGACACCGAAGACAGGCGCGTATCAATGCCAAAAAAAATAAAAAGAAAGGGGGATCTGTGGGGAGCAACTCGGACTATACTGTTACTGGAATTAAGACTTATTCTATGCATCTGCTCTCCCACTGTGGGGAGCAACTCGGACTATATTGTTACTGGAATTAAGACTTATTCTATGCATCTGCTCTCCCACAATATGGCGCTGGGAGAGGAGAAAACAGCTTCTACGCAGCTGCCTCCAGTTCAACCAATAAACTGTAGGACTTGCTCCTGATTGGAGAGCAGCGTACTCGGCGTGTGGGCAGCCGAGTTGGGATTGGCGGAGGAGGACTATAAAGGAGGAGAGAGATGGCATGCACGAGGAACATCTAAGGGGAACACCTGTGCAGCCCCCGTGCAGCCCCCGAGAGAGCCGGCCGGCGGTGTGCCGCTCCCCTGCGGAAGTGGGGAATGTGGCCAGGGGGAACTGCCCTTCCACGGAGGTGGAAGGGATAGTAGCCAACCCGGGAAGAACCAGCAGCAAACCCGGGGAGGGCCGAGCAGACGAAAGAACAGCGCAGGGTCTTGTGTCGTTCCTCCACGAAGAGGGGGAGCGACAGGGAAGTGACAATGAGCCTGACAATGCATTTGGCGAGCTTGCCAATGCTTCACAACGACTTATGACCGTTCTCTCTGCAAGCACACCTGTTGGACAGTGGAGGATGTCTTGGGGCAAGCCCAATGGAAGGACTGCCCCAGAACATTCCAGGGGTGGTAAAAAGGAAAGGGCAGCACTATCTGTTACTTCTGCCACATGTCCTGCTTCCTACTTGATAAAGCTTGCCTTGAGGCTAACTTCCAGCCTGTCTCGCCCAGCCCTTTTCCTGGTGTTTACAGCCACTAGGACAGTCCGAGTCGACAACGACTGGCAACCAAAGAGAGCAGAGACACTATGGACTCTCGGCCAGATCCTAACAAATCAGTGGTGGTGAACGAGGTGGAGCCACCAGTCGAGGATCCAGAATACAGGTGAGGCTGAGAGAATCTGAGGAGTCACATAAGACATATCCATTAAATTCACAAAAAATTCCTAAACGGATGTGTGAGAAGTCCTTAGGAGCAGACATTTGGCCTAGCAGTTAAAATGCCTGTTAAAACTCCTGTATTCCCTGTCAGCATCTGAGTTTGAGTCTTGGCTCTGCCTCTAATTCCAGCCTCCTGCTAATGTACACCCTGGGAGGCAGCAGATGATGGCACAAGTACTTGGGTCCCTACCACCCATGTGAGAGTCCTGGATGAGTTCCTGATGTGGGCATTTGGAAAGTGAACCAATGAATGAGAGATATGTTTCTCTCTCTCTCTCAAATAAATAAATACATGTTTTAAAAATTCCTTAACATCAGTAATTATAAGACAATCATCTAATAAAAACAGATAATGACAGCTCCAGTAGTTCAAAGAAGAAACACAATTGATGACTCAAGTATGAAAATTACTCCACTTCATTAGTAGTCATAGATTACTTTGGTCGGCCGGCACTGCGGCTCACTGGGCTAATCCTCCGCCTTGCGGTGCCCGAACACCGGGTTCTAGTCCCGGTCGGGGCGCCGGATTCTGTCCCATTTGCCCCTCTTCCAGGCCAGCTCTCTGCTGTAGCCAGGGAATGCAGTGGAGGATGGCCCAAATACTTGGGCCCTGCACCCCATGGGAGACCAGGATAAGTACCTGGCTCCTGCCATTGGATAAGCGCGGTGCACCAGCCGCAGCGGCCATTGGAGGGTGAACCAACGGCAAAGGAAGACCTTTCTCTCTGTCTCTCTCTCTCTCTCACTGTCCACTCTGCCTGTCAAAAAAAAAAAAAAAAAAGATTACTTTGGTGAGGACCTGGTACTGCGGTATAGCAGGTAAAGCCACAGCTTGTAGCACCAACATCCCCTATGGGTGCCAGTTCGTGTCCCAGCTGCTCTTCTTCCAATCCAGCTCTCTGATAACATGCCTGAGAAAGCAGCAGCAGATGTCCCAAATCCCTGGGTCCCTGCACATAGGAGACTGAGAAGAAGCTCCTGGCTTCTGGTTTTGGCCTGTCCTAGTCCCGGCCATTACAGCCTTTTGGGGAGTAAACCAGCAAATGGAGAATCTCTCTCTCTTTCTCTCTCTCTCTTATTCTCACCATAATTCTGCCTTTCAAAAAAATAAATAAATCATTAATACAAATTTTAAAAAGAAAAAAAGAACATCATAGTATGATATCACTAAAAAGCCATTTCACTGTTAAAAATTCAAAAGTCTGGAAATACAAGGGTGAATAACAGGATCACTTAGGCGTTGCTGGTGGAAGTGAGTAACGTACAACCACTCTGGCACAACCTGGAACAATTAGGCATGCGGTTCTCTCCGAGAGTGATGCGGATAAACCTTTGCAGAGATGCACCAGGACATACCTTCAGCAACATTCGTCGCACCTTTGCTGGTAAGGAAAAATCGCTGGAAGCTACTCAAACATCTGACAAGAACTGGTGAACATGTTTTTCACAATGTAGAAGCAGAACAAGGAAGCTATATTTACACACAGGAGGCTGAGAAAAGCAAGACAGTTTATTGTTTAGAGAAACATAAATCTGGAATAAAATTATATTTTACAATAATCCAAAGGTGGAAGCAGGCGTTTGGCACAGCAGCTTAAGTTCCTGCTGTGGATGCCCACATCTCATATTGGAGTGCCTGTTTTGAATCCCAACTACTCCACTTCCTACCCTGCTTCCTGCTAATGCACATCCTGGAGACAGCAGATGCCTGCTCCAAAACGTGAGTGGGAGATCCAGATTGAGTTCCTGGCTCCCAGCCTCGGCCTGGGCCAGCCCTGGCTATTATGGACATTCAGGGAGTGAACCAGAGGATAGGAGATCTCTGTCTGTGTCTCTGCCTGTCAAATAAATGAAAAAAAAAAGCCCCCAAAAATAGTTAATACAAAATTCAGGATAGTCGTCTGCTCTGAGAGAAAGCCAAGGTGATGACACTGGAAAAGCACAAATAGGTAGCCCCCATGGTTCTAGATCATATGCTCTGTGGTGGATTTATTGTTTTTTAAATTTATATTTTTAATGTACCAAACATGATGTCATTTTTCAATGAAAAATAGGGGCATGTGGAAGCCAGCAGTGTGGCACAGTGGGTTAAGCAGCGCCTGCAGCAACAGCATCCCATATGGGCACTAGTTTGTGTCCCAACTGCACCATTTCCAATCCAGTTTCCTGCTGATGTGCCTGGAAAAGCAGCAGAAGATGGCCCAAGTCCCTGAACCTCTGCCACCCACGTGGGAGACCCAGAAGAAGCTCCTGGCTTTGGCCTGGCCCAGCCCTGGCCGTGGTGGCCATTTGAAGTGTGAATCAGAGGATCTCTCTCTCTCTCGCTCTCTCTCTCTGTCACTCTTACCCCTGCCTCTGCTAGACTCTCTACAAAGTGGGCCTCATTCTAAGGCTGACTACCATCAAGGACACTGGATGACTATATGCTTATTAATTCAAGAAAGAGGTTGAGTTGATTTCAGAAGCTTTACCAGAGATTGAGGAAGAAATTACTAGAAGCCTCATGAAACTGAATTGAGTTACATGCTATATTGAGTTTCATGCTCTTTCCTGAAATAATTATTGGCAAAGTAGATCCAATCACCCTTACCCAATCAGACCTACCCCATCAGCAAAGGGTAAATTAAGGTACAACTTTCACTGAAACCCCAGGTCTATACTGTGGAGAGGTGCACAAAATTATAACTCTCTTAGAAAAGAGGAAGAGAGAAAATGAATTCAGAGAAGGCAACCATAATCCACTACACAATTTTTAAAAAAATTTATTTGACAGGTAGAGTTATAGATAGTGAGAGAGAGAGACAAAGAGAAAGGTCTTCCTTCTGTTGGTTCACTCCCCAAATGGCCGCCACAGCCTGCACTGTGCCGATCCAAAGCCAGGAGCCAGGAGTTTCTTCCTGGTCTCCCATGCGGGTGCAGGGGCCCAAGCACTCTGTCTCACCCTAGCAAGCTGTTATGATGCAGCAAGAAGGTGTCACCAGAGGCTGAGCAGATACTGGTGCCATGCTCTTGGATTTCTTGGCTTCTGAAATCTGTAGGAAACAATTTTATTTTCTTTATAAGTTATCCGTAAGCCTCCCACACTCAGTTATAGCATCAGATAATGGATAAGACACTGCAAATTTTCCTTGCCCGTGCATGTCACATAAAAGGAATCTGTGGCCGGCACCGCGGCTCACTAGGCTAATCCTCAACCTTGTGGCGCCCGCACACTGGGTTCTAGTCCCGGTCAGGGCGCCAGATTCTGTCCCATTTGCCCCTCTTCCAGGCCAGCTCTCTGCTGTGGCCCGGGAAGGCAGTGGAGGATGGCCCAAGTGCTTGGGCCCTGCACCCCATGGGAGACCAGGAGAAGCACCTGGCTCCTGCCATCGGATCAGTGCGATGCACCAGCCACGGCGGCCATTGGAGGGTAAACCAACGGCAAAGGAAGACCTTTCTCTTTGTCTCTCTCTCCCACTGTCCACTCTGCCTGTCCAAAAAAAAAAAAAAGATTTAAAGATTTATTTATTTATTCAAAAGTCAGAGTTACACAGAGAAAGGAGAGGCAGAGAGAGAGAGGTCTTCCATCCGTTGGTTCACTCCCCAATGGGCCACAATGGTTGAAGCTACACTGATCCGAAGCCAGGAGCCAGGAGCTTCTTCCTGCTCTCCCATGTGGGTGCAGGGGCCCAAGAACTTGGGCCATCTTCCACTGCTTTCCCAGGCCACAGCAGAGAGCCGGATCGGAAGTGGAGCAGCCGGGTCTCAACCCGCGCTCATATGGGATGTCGGTGCTTTAGGCGGGGGCGTTAACCCGCTGCGTCACAGCGCTGGCCCTAGTTTGTCCTTTTTAATCTGGTTTCTTTCCCTTAGGATAATGTTTTCAAGGTTCATCTATGTTGTGGCGAACACCAGCACCTCATTCCTTTCTATGGCTGTAAGGATATCCCACATTTATTCATACCTTCACCAGCTGGACATTTGAATCGTTTCAACTTTTTAGCTATCATGAATAATGATAAGCTGGACATTTTGGTACAAATCTTTGTTGGAACATGTGTATCACTTCTTTTAGACATGCTGCCATGAGTGGGATTTCTGGACCATGTGGCTCTTCTATGTTTAACTTCCTGTGAACATGTCAAACTGTTTTCCATAGCAACTAAACTATTTTACACTTCCATCAAAACAGTATGAGGAGGGGTCCCAGCGTTGTGATGCAGAGGGTTAAGCCACCGCTCAGACAGCAGCATCCCACCTGAGCTCTGGTTCAAGTCCTGGCTGCCTCACTTCCGATCCAACTCCCTGCTAATGTGCCTGAGAAGTGGCCCAGGTGCTTGGCCCCTACAACCCACATAAGAAATCCACACCACCACTGCCTCCTAGGGTCTGCCTTGGCAGGAAGCTGGAGTCCGGAGCCAGGACGAGGTATCAAACCAGGACTCGATATGGGATATGAGGGTCTTACCCTGTGTCTTAACTGCTAGGCCAAGTGCCCTCCCCCCACATCATTTTCATCCATCCCTTCTTAAGTTGACAGCTAGCTTGATTCCAAATGTTGGCTCTTGCAAATAGTGCTGCAAAAAACCATGGGGTACAGGCATCTATTTGATATGCTGGTTTTATCTTCTTTGGATATATATACCCAGAAGTGGGGTAGCTGGATCAAATGGTAGATATATTTTTAGCTGTTCGAGGAACTGGCATACTGTTCTCCATACTGACTATGTAATTTACATCCCCGTAAGCAGTGTGTAAGGGCTCCCTTTCTTCTGCATCCTGGCGAGTATTTGTTAATTTTTGCTTTTTGGCAATATCCATCCTGGCTGCAGTGAGCTGATGGATCACTGTGCTCTTGACTTGCCCCGCCCTGATGGCCAGAGATGTCACATTCTCATACACTTACTGACCACTCGTACTTGTATTTTCTTTTGATAAATCTTTAGTTGGGTAATTTTTCTCATTTAAAAATGGATTATTTGAGTTTTTAATTGTCGAGTTTTTTGAATTCCTTATATATTCTGAATATCAATCCTTTTTCTGAGTAATAGTTTGCAAATACTTTCTCCCGCTCTGTAGGTTATCTCTTACTCCTGGTTGTTGATGGTTTCCTTTGCTGTGCAGAAACTTCTTAGTTTGTTATATACTGTTGGTCTATTTTTGCTTTTGTTGCCTGTGTTTTTTGTGATATTAAGCAAAAATCACAATGTATTCTAATGTTTCCCATGTATTTTCTTCTAGTAGCTTCATTCAGATCTTACATTTAGGTCTTTGATTCATTTTCTTTTTTTTATTTTTCATTATTATTTTTTATTTATTTGAAAGACAGAGTTACAGAGACAAAGAACCTGAGAGAGAGAGAGAGAGAGAAACAGAGAGACGGGGGGGGGGGGGGGGGGAGAGAAAGGGAGAAAAAGAGAGAGAGAGAGGGGTGTCTTCTATTTCACTGGTTCATTCCCCAAATGTCCAAAAAGGCCAGAGTTGAGCTGATCTGAAGCCAGGAGCTGGGAGCTCCATCTGGGTCTCCTACGTGGGTGTCAGGGACCCAGGCACTTGGGCCATCTTCTACTGCTTTCCCAGGCCATAGCAGAGAGCTGAAGCAGAAGTGGAGCAGCTGGGACTCGAACCAGCACCCATATGGGATGCTTGGACCCCTGCACCCGCATGGGAAACCAGGAGGAAGCACTTGGCTCCTGGCTTCGAATCGGCACAGTGCGGACGTGGCGGCCATTTGGGGAGTGAACCAACAGAAGGAAGATCTCTCTCTCTGTGTCTATAACTCTACCTGTCAAAAAAAAAAAAAAAAAAAAAAAAAAAAGGAAAGCAACAGAAGACGGCCCAAGTCCTTGGGCCCCTGCCACCTTCTTGGGAGACCCAGATGGAGCTCCAGGTTCCTGGCTTCAGCCTGGCCCAGCCCTGGCTGTTGCAGTCATTTGGGGAGTGAACCAGCGGATGGAAGATCTCTCTCTCTCTCTCTCTCTCTCTCACGCTGACTTTCAAATACAATAAATAAATTTTAAAAAAATAGAAAAGAAGTTTTTACCTAACCCAAGATCATAAGTACTTGAATCTATGTTTCCTAAGAGTTTTATAGCTCTTACAGTTAGGTGTTAGATGCATTTTAGTTAATTTTTATATATGCTTTGGGATAGGGATCTGAATTCATTCTTTGCATGTGGATGTCCAGTTATCCCTGGAACATTTGTTGAAAAGAATATTGAATGGTCTTGGGACTGTTGTCAAAAGTTACTGGAGGCAGCCAGTGTTTGGTTCGGTAGTTAAGAAGTATATCCTGGGGCCGGCGCCGTGGCTCAATAGGCTAATCCTCCACCTTGCGGCGCCGGCACACCGGGTTCTAGTCCCGGTCGGGGCGCCGGATTCTGTCCCGGTTGCCCCTCTTCCAGGCCAGCTCTCTGCTATGGCCAGGGAGTGCAGTGGAGGATGGCCCAGGTGCTTGGGCCCTGCACCCCATGGGAGACCAGGAAAAGCACCTGGATCCTGGCTCCTGCCATCGGATCAGCGCGGTGCGCCGGCTGCAGCGGCGGCCATTGGAGGGTGAACCAACGGCAAAGGAAGACCTTTCTCTCTCTGTCTCTCTCTCACTGTCCACTCTGCCTGCCAAAAAAAAAAAAAAAAAAAAAAGAAGTATATCCTGGCCGGCGCCGCGACTCACTAGGCTAATCCTCTGCCTAGCGGCGCCAGCACACCGGGTTCTAGTCCCGGTTGGGGCGCCGGATTCTGTCCCAGTTGCCCCTCTTCCAGGCCAGCCCTCTGCTGTGGCCAGGGAGTGCAGTGGAGGATGGCCCAGGTGCTTGGGCCCTGCACCCCATGGGAGACCAGGAAAAGCACCTGGCTCCTGGCTCCTGCCACCGGATCAGCGCGGTGCGCCGGCCACAGCGCGCCAGCGGCGGTGGCCATTGGAGGGTGAACCAACGGCAAAGGAAGACCTTTCTCTCTGTCTCTCTCTCTCACTGTCCACTCTGCCTGTCAAAAAAAAAAAAAAAAAAGTATATCCCCTGGGCCAGCACTGTGGTTCATTAGCTTAATCCTCCCCCTGTGGCACTGACATCCCATACAGGTACCAGCTCTAGTCCCTGCTGCTCTTCCAATCCAGCTCTCTGCTAAGGCCTGAGAAATCAGTAGAAGTTGGCCCAAGTCCTTGGGCCCCTTCACCCCCGTGGGAGAACCGGAAGAAGCTCCTGGCTCCTGGCTTCGAATCAGCTCAGTTCTGGTCGTTGTGGCCACTTGGGAAGTTAACAAGTAGAAGGAAGACCTTTCTGTCTCTCCCTTTCTGTGTCTGTAACTGTACCTCTCAAATAAATAAAATATTTTTAAAAATTTAAAAAATTATTCTAGACTTATTATAAAGTTACAGTAACCAACACAGTGTGGTAATTGCTTGATGACAAGACAGATTAATGGAACCTAGTAGTGATTCCAGAAAAAAACAAGATCTGTATGGTCAAGTGGTTTTTTTGTTTTGTTTTGTTTATTTGTTTTTGTTTTAAGATTTTATGTATTTGAAAATCAAAATTACAGAGAGAGATTGAGATCTTCCATCCAATGGTTTGCTCCCCAGATGATGGTTATGGCCAAGGCTGGGCCAGCGCCAGGAGCCAGGAGCTTCTTCTGAGTCTCTCATGTGGATGCAGGGGCCCAAGGACTTTGGGCCATCTTTCACTGCTTTCCCGGACACATTAGCAGGATCTGGATTGGAAGTAGAACAACCAGGACTTGAACTGATACCCATATGGGATGCTGACACTGCAGGCAGCAGCTTTACCCACTATGCCACAGCGCCAGCCCCATAGTCAAGTGTTTTTCTGTAAGGTACCGAAATAACTCAATTTAAACGGTGTATTTTGGGTATTCAAATTTACTCAATTTAAACTTGGGTATTTTGACCAAGTTGTGCTGGAATAATTAGACATCCATATGTTGAGTAGATGTAGTAATCTTGACATGTACAATTATTTCTCCTTTATATTCTGTTTTAGATACAGTTCAGCAAAGTCATTTCAACATTCCTTTCCTATCTGGCCATGAAACTCTTGAAATGCTCTTTGAACCATCTTCACCGCCTGCTGGATTCCTTATTAATGAGTTAAATAAATATTTGACACGTCTTCCTTATATGTTTATATGAGTCAAGTTTTTAGCCTATTGAATTGTATACTTTGGTAACTGTTAGTAAGATATTTCTGTTTCCAGGCATGAGTTAATAGTCTTTCTTTCCATGAACTGCACAGAAACGACTATTATAAACAATGACATAGATGAGAATTAAAGTGCAGTCTCTGGGCCCAGCGCCATGGCTCACTTGGTTAATCCTCTGCCTGCAGCGCTGGCATCCCATATGGGCACTGGCTCTAGTTCCGGTTGCTCCTCTTCCAGTCCAGCTCTCTGCTGTGGCCCAGGAAGCAGTGGAGGATGGCCCAAGTGCTTGGGCCCCTGCACCCTCATGGGAGACCAGGAGGAAGCACCTGGCTCCTGGCTTCAGATCAGCGCAGCTCCAGCCGTAGCGGCCATTTTGGGGGTGAACCAACGGAAGGAAGACCTTTCTCTCTGTATCTCTTTCTTACTGTCTATAACTCTATCTGTTAAATAAAAAAATGCAGATTCTCTTCTCTTAACCAGTAGTATGGGAAAATTGATTTTTACAGTCAAAAATTATATAATTTTGGACTGGAATTGTGGTATACCCACTATAGTGGGTAGAGCCGCTGCCTGGGAACATCACCATCCCATGTAGGTGCTGGTTTGGGTCCTGACTGCTCCACTTCCTTTTTTTAAAAAAGTGTAGCAGTCGGCGTCGCAGCTCAATAGGCTAATCCTCCACCTGCGTTCTAGTTCCGGTCGGGGCGCCGGATTCTGTCCCGGTTGCCCCTCTTCCAGGCCAGCTCTCTGCTGTGGCCAGGGAGTGCAGTGGAGGATGGCCCAAGTCCTTGGGCCCTGCACCCCATGGGAGACCAGAAGCACCTGGCTCCTGTCTTCGAATCAATGCGGTGCACCGGCCACAGCGTCCCGGCTGCGGTGGCCATTGGAGGGTGAACAAACGGCAAAAGGAAGACCTACCTTTCTCTCTGTCTCTCTGTCTCTCTCTCTCACTGTCCACACTCTGCCTGTCAAAAAAAAAAAAAAAAAATGTAGGGGCCCAAGCGCTTGGGCCATCCTCCACTGACCTCCTGGACCACAGCAGAGAGCTGGACTGGAAGAAGAGCAACCAGGACTAGAACCGGCGCCCATATGTGATGCTTGCACCGCAGGTGGAGGATTAACCAAGTGAGCCACAGCGCCAGATCCTGCTCCACTTCCAGTCCAGCTCCCTGCTAATGTGCCTGGGAAAGCAGCGGAAAATGGCCCAAGTGTTTCGGCCCCTGCACCCACATGGGAGACCTGAAGGAGGCTCCAGGCTCCTGGCTCAGCCCTGGCCCTTCCATGCATTTGGGGAATGAACCAGCAGATGGAAAATCTCTCTCTCTCTCCATCTCTCTTTCTCCTTATCTCTTTAACTCTGCCTTTCAAATTAATAAATAAATTTTTTTTGTGGTTCTAAACTTTTATGAACATTCCATACCATGATGAAATTGGCCATTTGTGTGTGTGTGTGCTTAAGATTTATTTATTCCTAAAGTTGTAATTATGACGTGTATTAAGCTTGTATTCCTTAAATAAAAGGTTTCTTGGGAAAAAAAGAAAATACACATTTAAAAAAGATTTACTTATTTATTTGAAACTTGGAGTTACAAAGAGAGGAGAGACAGAGAGAGAGAGAACTTCCATCTGCTGGTTCACTCCCCAGAGGGCTGCAATGGCAGGGCTGGGCCAGGCCTTCTCCAAGAGCAGGGAACTTCTTTCCTGTCTCCCATGTGGGTGCAGGGGTCCAGGGACTGGGGCCATGGGCTGCTGCTTTCCTAGGTAGATAGCAGAGACCTAGATTGGAAGTGGAGCAACCAGGACACAAACCTGGGCCCATATGGAATGCTGGTGCAGCCTATGGTGGTTTAACACACTGTGCCACAGCACCGGTCCTGGTTTTATTTGTTTTGTTTTATTTTTTTAATGTGTTAATTTCCTGCTCTGTGATTTCTTTTTATTTTTTTAAATTTAGTTTTTAACAGATTCAATATAGTATGTTAAAATACATAATCTTTAAAAATTATATAATTCTGAGTATTATATTGGTAATTATATCCCATTATATACTTTATGATACTATATACTATATATACTATATCCCATTATATACTTTATGAATAATTATGGAATTAATTTGATAAATTTGAATCATCTATTTTAAAAAATATTGGAAAACTTTAGCTCTATAGTTTATGAGAACTGAAAACATTGGTGGGGGTTTGGTCTAGTTGTTAGGCTGCCTATGGGGATGCAGTATCCCATGTCAGGGTGCTTGGGTTCCAGCCCCAGCTCTGCTCCTGATTCAAGCTTCCCGCTGAGGCACACCCTGGGAGGCAGGAAGTCCTGGCTCAAGTAGTTTGGTCACCGCCAACCAAGTGGGAGATGCAGATCAAATTCCTGGCCTCTGGCTTCGGCCTGGCCTAACCCAGCTGTTGTGGGCATTTGGGGGAGTGAACTGGCAGATGGGAGTGCTCTCCTCCCTCAAATAAATAAAATGAATAAATAATCTTTTTTTTTTAAAAAAAGCTAAAGTATTTTTACTTTTTCATTATTTATAGGATATTTCATTAGTTCTGTAACCAAACCCACACAGATAAGACCTTACATATTTGCTGGTGCCGCGGCTCACTAGGCTAATCCTCCGCCAGTGGCACTGGCACACTGGGTTCTAGTCCCGGTTGGGGCGCCGGATTCTGTCCTGGTTGTTCCTCTTCCAGTCCAGCTCTCTGCTGTGGCCCGGGAAGGCAGTGGAGGATGGCCTGAGTGCTTGGGCCCTGCACCCCATGGGAGACCAGGAGAAGCATCTGGCTCCTGGCTTTGGATCAGCGTGGTGCACCAGCTGCAGCGGCCACTGGAGGGTGAACCAACGGAAAAGGAAGACCTTTTTCTCTGTCTCTCTCTCTCACTATCCACTCTATCTGTAAAAAAAAAAAAAAAAAAAAAAACCTTACATATTTAATAAAGTGTGTTGCCCCTGTACAAATGGGAAAAATTGTTTCGCGTTTCTAGACCAATATGGCTGTTAATTTCTGTACAATGCCAACTCAGCATGATAAACTGGGATACTTTTCTCAAAATTGACAGCACAGCTAAAGTTTGCAAAACTTAATTTTATATCTATATATTTATATAAAAAGACCTGTAAAAATATTATGCTATGTTTCAATAGCAGCAATAGCTTTTCCAGGTTCTACAATCATCTGACTGCAATAATTTTAAAAGTGCTTCTTATTTTGGTTGAAGTGTGCATATACATAGAGGAGTAATTTTCCTAACTGTGCAACCTGATGCTTTGTGGATGGACGGAGGGAAGGATAGTCCCCACATCACCTCCACCCAAATCAAGATACAGAATACTGCCAGTACCACAGGGGCTCTCTTTTGCCTTTTCCCAGGTAATACCTCTACCACCACTATTTTCACTTTTACTGCCATATACTACTTTGTTAGTACACCAATCATAGATCATTATACAAATCAACCAATGAGTAAACCCAGGACGACTAATCCCCGACTCACTGATAAATCACAGTACCTGCAAAAGTGTTTCTTCTAGGAAGATCTGCGAAGCACCCAAATGAGAATCATTTGCCGTCAAGTCTTAAAAATATTGATTCCTAGGGCTGGCGCTGTAGTGCAGCTGATTAAACCACTGCTTGCAGCACCTGCATCCCATGTGAGTGCCAGTTCAAGTCTCGGCTGCTCCTCTTTTGATCCAGCTACCTGGCAATGTGCCTGGGAAAAGCAGTGAAAGAGGGCCCAAGTGTTTGTGGGAGACCTGGAAGAAGCTCCTGAGTCCTGGTTACAGCCCGGCCTCAGCCTTGGCCAATGCAGTCATCTGGGAAGCAAACCAGCAGTTGGAAGATCTGTCTTTCTCTCCCACTCTCTCAGTAACTCTTTCAAATAAATAAATAAATCTTTAAAAAAAATCAAAAATCGAGTGCAGATGCTGATGTTCAGTGCCCTAAATAAAGAGGCTGGAAATCACAGATCAAAATACAATAATTACTATGTATCACTGCAATAAAATATGAGAAGCTTTAACCCTTCAGCACAGAAATCAGATTTTTCCAGTTATATGAATGGAGAAAGTGGATGTGCCAGTGCAGAAAGCAGAGCTGGCATTTGGGGTGGGTAAAAAAGTGCAGTGGGATGCCTGCACCCCCTACCTCCCCTATCTGAGTGCTGGCTTTGAGTCTTTTTTTTTTTTTTTTTTTTGACAGGCAGAGTTAGACAGTGAGAGAGAGAGAGAGAGAGAGAGAGAAAGGTCTACCTTCCGTTGGTTCACCCCCCAAACGGACTCCACGGCCGGTGCACCGCGCCAACCTGAAGCCAGGAGCCAGGTACTTCTCCTGGTCTCCCAAGCGGGTGCAGGGCCCAAGCACTTGGGCCATCCTCCACTGCCTTCCCGGGCCACAGCAGAGAGCTGGCCTGGAAGAGGGGCAACCAGGAGAGAACCGGTGCCCCAATTGGAACTAGAACCGGGGGTGCCGGTGCCACAGGCAGAGGATTAGCCTAGTGAGCCGCAGCGCCGGCCTGGCTTTGAGTCTTGGCTACCCTGCTGCTGATCCAATTTCCTGCTTAGGTCCACCCTCAAATACGTGAGCTCCCGCCACTCATACGGGAGATCTGGATGGAATTCCAAGTTCCTGGTTTCAACCTGGCCCATCCCTGGCTGTTGCAGACATTTTGGGAGTGAATCAGCAGATGAAAGTGCAAGGTGTCTGGCGCGTAACAAATCTTCCCAGGGAGACGAATCAATTAATTCACAGGCTTTTATTGGGATTCCGCTCCCCAGGGTGGTTCCCTGGTCCCAACAGAGGAGGGGGCGGGAAGTCACGCGTCAGAGCTTGGGAGGGCTCCTTTTATAGATTCAGGGCGTGGGGGTTAAAGGCTGAGGTGTGTCTGATCCTCATTGGTTGACCTTTAGGTACCCACAGGGACCTTGACAAGGATTCTCCATTCCCGGAAGTATAGGCCTTCCCTCCTTGCAGATCCCAAAGCTACCAGAAAGATCTCTCTCTCTTTCCCTGCCTTTGAAATAAAATTAAATAGATAAATTTTAAAAATTTAAAACCTTTCAGTGTCCTAAGGTGGAGCCATAGAAAAAGAACATTGGGAAGAAAAAGAAAAGAAAAAGAAAAAGAAAAGAGCTAGAATTTGTTGAGACACCTGGAGCATTGCTCTCGCAGAAGCTTCTCGCAGGTTAGGCAGAAACCCGAACACGGGGGTTTGCGGCTTGTGTCTGCGGCTTCAGAGGAGCTGATTGAATCCTAAGGTTCATTGGAAAAATTGAGGAGGGAAAAAGGTATTGCCCAAGTCTTATCTTAAAAAGCAAAGGCAAGGTAGCACATAAAGTGACCGGCCTGGAAGCTTCCTCCGAAGTCACAGAGCTCGGCCATTAGGCTGGAGAGAGGATGCCAGGGCTGAGGCTGTTGTCTCTCCCGGGACTCCATGCATGAATCTTTAATGCCTGGAAAGGCAGGGTGAAGGAACTCAGGAGTGCAGTCATTTCTGTAAAGCACTCTCGGGTTTTCTGCTGGTTTCCAGAACAAATTGCATTTTATTATGAAAACAAAAGGAACCGAGGACATAATCAGCACTGTGCTCCTTTAGTTAATTAGAGATCTGGAAGACCTCGATAGTGGAAGCAGCTTCAAATGAGAAACTACGCCAATCATACTGAATTTTCACTGTGACTTTCCTGAAAAGGCGCTTTTCAGGGTGGGCATCTAGCTTTGTGGTTAAGCCGCTGGTTAAGATACCTACGTTCCTGTGGCATAGTGGGTAAAGCTGCCGCCTGCAGTGTAAGCATCCCATATGGATGCTGGTTCGAGTCCTGGCTGCTCCACTTCCTATCCAACTCTCTACTATGGCCTGGGAAAGCAGTGGAAGATGGCCCAAGTCCTTGGGCCCCTACGCCTGCATGGGAAGAAGCTCCTGGCTCCTGACTTTGGATCAACTCAGCTCCGACCATTGCCACCAGCTGGGGAGTGAACCAGTGGATGGAAGACCCCTTTCTCTCTGCCTCTCATTCTCTCTCTGTGTAACTCTGACTTTCAGGTAAATAAATAAATACATTTTTTTAAAAAAAAGATACCTACATTCCATGTCAGATTGCCCAGGTTCAGTTGCTGGTTCTAGCTTGCATTTGGTGAGTGAACCAGCAGGTGAGCGATCTCTCTCTCTCTCTCTGGCCCAAATAAATAAGTAAATTTTAAAAGGTGTTTTTCTGCCAATATCTACTAATCATAAAGAAGCATATGCTGTGAATATATAGTTTTCAGAAAACGAAAGTGTAGAAACTAATGATGTTGTTATGACCAAGGTGCGTTGGTAAACAGTGAACTGTTTGAAATCATTAGGATAAGACTTTTTTTTATTATTATTATTTTTGACAGGCAGAGTGGACAGTGAGAGAGAGAGAGACAGAGAGAAAGGTCTTCCTTTTGCCGTTGGTTCACCCTCCAATAGCCGCCGCGGCTGGCGCGCTGTGGCCGGCGCACCGCGCTGATCCGGTGGCAGGAGCCAGGAGCCAGGTGCTTTTCCTGGTCTCCCATGGGGTGCAGGGCCCAAGCACCTGAGCCATCCTCCACTGCACTCCCTGGCCACAGCAGAGGGCTGGCCTGGAAGAGGGGCAACCGGGACAGAATCCGGCGCCCCAACCGGGACTAGAACCCGGTGTGCCGGCGCCGCTAGGCGGAGGATTAGCCTAGTGAGCCGCGGCACCGGCCAGGATAAGACTTTTTATTTTAAGATTTATCTTAGCTCTTGGCCCTTCTCTCCTGCTCTCTCTCAGCTCTGCTCCCTGTTCTCTCGGCCCTTCTCTCCTGCTCTCTCTCGGTGCTTCTCTCTAGCCTCCCCCTCTGGTCTCTTGGCTCTTGGTCCTTCTCTCCTGCGCTCTCTTGGCCTCTCTTGGCTTCTCTCCTCCTCTCATCTCTCTTCTCCCTCCTCTGTCTCTCTCTCACAGTCTCCCTCTCTTTTTCCTTCGCCGCCCCTTCACTCCGGTCTGTAGGGTGTTCCCCAATAAACACTTTCCCTTACAAAACAACAACAAAAAAAGATTTATCTTACTGGGGCTGGCACCGTGGCTCACTTGGTTAATCCTCCGCCTGCGGCGCTGGCATCCCATATGGGCACTGGGTTCTAGTCCTGGTTGCTCCTCTTCCAGTCCAGCTCTCTGCTGTGGCCCAGGAGGGCAGTGGAGGATGGCCCAAGCGCCTGCACCTGCGTGGGAGACCAGGAGGAAACACCTGGTTCCTGACTTCGGATTGGCGTAGCACTGGCCATAGCAGCCATTTTGGTGGTGAACCAACAGAAGGAAGACCTTTCTCTCTGTCTCTCTCCCTCACTGTCTAACTCTGTCAAATAAAAAAAAAAGATTTATTTTATTTATTTTCAAAGAATTACAGAGAGAGAGGGACAGATCTTGATCTGCTGGTTCACTCCCCAGATGGCCACAATGGGCAGCACTAGGCCAGACAGGGGCTGGGAGCCTGGAGTGTCATCTGGGTCTCCCACATGGGTGGCAGAGGCCCAAAGACCTGGGCCATCTTCTGCTGCTTTCCCAGGCACATTAGCAGGGAGCTGGATGGGAAGTGCAGCAGGCGGGAGATGAATTGATGCCCAGGCAGGGCGTTACCCACTATGACACAATGCCAGCCTCAGGATAAGGCTTTTTCAACAACTCTGCAGACTTCAGGAATCTCTCCAGGTTGTCGGTCTATTCACACGCCATGGTGAGCAGAAGAGGTTTAGAAAAGGACCAGAGGACCACTCTGGTGGTGTCATTGTTGAAGGCTCTGTGCATCCTCTTGCCACCTCCCACGTGTTGCTGTTCTCACACCACAGCTGTCACGGCCACCTCATTAGTCTCATCTCCTGGTTTGCTCTCTCTTTCTCTCTCAGTTTAGATGGCATTGGTTTATTATAAAAGAGACATGGAACTTATCCACATGATGAAAGATTTCAGAACTACAATGGAATAGCGGCTACATATGCTGCCACTTTAGTAGTGACTTCAGTCTACATACTTTCCAAGAAAGTCACCATCTCTGAATTAAAAAAAAAAAAATCCTTGTTGTCTAGACCTACTTTGATGCCTCCATATTCTGGAAGAAAAACTCTTGTCTCCAACTTTCACACCAACTAGTCCCATCTTTCCATAAAGTGGTGGGAGAACTTTGTTCTGCCCAGGGCCATCTGAGTATTTATAGCTTTATTTGTGGGCCATACACAACTATTGACTTGGAAATTAGCCTGCTATAGATTCATTGAATTTTGGGCCCCACCTGTGGTTGCCCTGACAGGGCCAGGCCAAATGACATCATGGGCTTCATATGGCCCATAGGCTCGGTGGTCCCCACCCCTGTTAGGACCTGATCCACCAGTTACTCCTGTTGCTTGCAACACTTTTCCTAGAGATTTTTCCGGGAGTATGATGCCTCCTTTGGTTATGGCTTCAGCCAATACTCAAAGAGCTGAAGAAGCTTCCTAAGTGCTTCTCCTGCCATGCTCCCCGGGCTGTAGCTCCCACTCTACTTGTGCCACCATGAGGAGAGACCTTAGTTTGTTCTCTTGAGCTTGATTCCATGTCTTATCCTTCTAAAACCTCCCTAATATTGATGATGATCCATTATCTTTGAAGTCATGAGTGACATCCTATTATTAAAACAGAACTAATATGTTCTGTCTGTGAACAGAAAATGTGTATTTCCCAGTGGACGCTTGATCTCCTTTATAAATTCCTTTATGAGCTCCTGTAATCTCCACGTTGATGTCCAGGAAGTGGTCCCTAGCCACCTCCAAGAGGATGCCCATCTTTTTTGTTGTTGTTTTGATTTATTTTTTTTTTCAAGATTTTATTTATTTGAGAGGTAGAGTTACAGACAGTGAAAGGAGAGACAGAGAGAAAGGTCTTCCTTCCGTTGGTTCACTCCCCAAATTGCCACAACGGCCAGAGCTATGCCGATCAGAAGCCAGGAGCCAGGAGATTCTTCCTGGTCTCCCACGCTGGTGCAGGGGCCCAAGGACTTGGGCCATCTTCTACTGCTTTCCCAGGCCACAGCAGAGAGCTGGATGGGAAGAGGAGCAGCCGGGACTAGAACCAGCGCCCATATGGGATGATGCTGCTGCAGGTGGAGGATTAACCTACTGTGCCATGACGCCAGCCACTGTTGTTTTGATTTTTAAAGATTTATTTATCAGGTCAGCATTGTGGTATATTGGGTTAAGCCAACATCTGTAGTGCCAATAACCCATATGGACACTCATTAGAGTCCTAGCTGCTCCACTTCCAATCCAGCTCCCTGCAAATACACCTGGGAAAGTAGCAGAGAATGGCCCAAGTTCTTGGGCCCTTGCATTCTTGTGGGAGACCTGGAAGGAGCTCTTGGCTCCTGGCTTTAGTCTGGCCCAGCCCTGATCATTGAAGCCATTTAGAGAGTGAACTAGCAGATACAAGATCTCTGCAGAGGAATGAACCAGACAAATGGGAACATCATGTCTAAAATCCCAGGGTGGGATGGGAATTACAGCACAGTGAGTTAAAACTTCACTTTACCAGTGTACCATACTGGAATGCTAGCACTAGAATCTCAACCCTGCTTCCAATCCAGCTTCCTGCCAGTATACACCCTGGGAGGCAGCAGGTGATAAAGCCCCGCCACCCATGTGAGAGACCTGAACAGAGTCCTGACTCCTGGCTTCACCCTGGCCTACCTCTGGTGATTGCAGGCATTTGGGAAGTGAACCACAAGATGGAAGATCTCTTTCTCTCTCTCTCGCTCTCTGTCTCTCTCTCTGTGTGTATGTGTTTGTGTCTTTCTCTGTGTGTCACTCTGCCTTGCAAATAAGTAAATAAAAAACCCTAGTTAAGAGAGCAGAGGTTGGGGCCAGCGTCATGGCACCGGTTCGAGCCCTGGCTGCTCCACTTCCGATCCAGCTCTCTGTTGTGGCCTGGGAAAGCAGTGGAAGATGGGCCCAAGTCCTTGGGCCCTGCACCAGTGTGGGAGACCCAGAAGAAGCTCCTGGCTCCTGGCTCCTGGCTTTGGATCGGTGCAGCTCCGGCCATTATGGCCAATTGGGAAGTGAACCAGCAGATGGAAGACCTCTCTCTTTCCGGCTCTACCTCTTTCTGTAACTCTGTCTTTCAAATAAATAAAATAAATCTTTTTTTAAAAAAAGGATATGTAGTATAGAGTACATATTTAGAGTACATAGCAGGGCCAGGGTTAGGAAACTGGGCAGCAGTGGGCAAGACATGAAGAGACAGAGAATAATGTCTAGATCAGGATGAGTCTTAAAACTAGACTGTCACCCTTGCCTTTTATGCTAAGGGAGATGTGTGGATCTATAAGGGCCTGGGCAGGAGACCAAGAATAAAGAATAAGACCCAGGATAATGGCTGAGGTAGGGTGAAGACGGTACTGGGATGGGAAACACAGAAGGAAAAAAGGACATGGCAGGGGCCGGCACTGTGGCGCATCGGTAAAGCCGCTGCCTGCAATACCAGTATCCCAGATGGGAGCTGGTTTGAGAGTCCCTGCCGCCCCACTTCCAATCCAGCTCCCTGTTAACGGCCTGAGAAAAGCAGTGGAAGATGGTCCAAGTGCTTCGGCCCCTGCCACCCACGTGGGAGACCCAGATGGCATTCCAGGCTCCTTGTCCTGCCCTGGGACACTGCTGGAGCTACAGGCAGAGGCTTAACCCACTACGCCAAAATACAGGCCCCATAAATAAACCTTTCTTTTTTTTTTAAAAAAAAAAGACTTTATAAAACTATTTCAGAAAAATCACTAAGCAAACCATCAAAACCCACAATAAATAGCTAATTCAATTCTGAGTGGGAAGAAATTCTTATTCAAAACATCCAATTTTCAGGCCAGCACTGTGACATAGAAGGTTAAGCTTCTGTCTGCAGTGTCAGCTCCCATATGGGTACCAGTTTGCATCCTGGCTGCTCCATTTTTGATCCAGCCCCCTGCTAATGCACCTGGGAAAGCACTGGAAGGTGGCCCAAGCACGTGGGCCCTTGGCCCCATGTGAGAGACCTGGAAGAAGCTCCTGGCTCCTGGCTTCAGATTGGCCCAGCTCTGGCCATTTCAGCCATTTGGGGAGTAAACCAGTGGATGGATGATCTCTGTCTCTCTCTTTCCTTCTCTCTCGATATCTCTGCCTTTCAAATAAATAAATAAATCTTTAAAAATATAAAATGTCTAATTTTCAATGAAAACTTATAAGACATGAAGATACAAAGTAAACTATGGCTTATTTGTAGAAAAAAGAAATCAATAAATAAAAATTTCCATTAACTAAGGCCCAGACATTGATTTACTAGTTCAAGACTTTAAACAACTATTTTAGATGTGCTCAAATAGTTATAGGAAATCATGGACTGAGATCTAAAGGAAACCAGGAGAACGATATCTCCAAACAGAGAATATCAATATTCCGTTTGGGAAGTGAACCAACAAATGGAAGAACTCTCTCTCTCTCAAATTCTGAAGTTAAAAATTACAATAACTAATATGAAAATTCACTAGGGAAGTTAAACAACAGATTTGCGTAGACATAATCTGACATAGTCACAGCAGGAAATGGCCAGCTATGAGTGATAGGTACTTTGACCTTGGACTTCCCCAGCCTCTACATACAGTAGGAGTTACAGGAGGGAAAGAGAGATAGGTGCAGAAAAATATTTCAAAAAAAAAATGGCCAAAAACTTCCAAAATCGATGAAAAATATGAATCTACACATTCAAGAAACTCAACAAATTCGAAGTAGGCTGAACAGAAACGAGTCCACAATAAGACACGTTATAAATCACCTGTCAAGGCCAGACAAGATGGAGTTGCTGCAGGTCTCGAAGCACGGCCTCCAGGGCTGCCTCAAGTTTTTTTCAGGGCAAATGATGTGAGGGTTGGTACCTTAGTGAGGTTAGACAAATACAGAAACAAATACTATGAAGACAACAAGTAATTTTTTGGCCATCACCGATGGGTTATATATACCACTGAAATGAATGGCAAAAACACATTCTGGGCTGCGGATGGAAGCATGGTGCCTCCTGAATGGCATCGTTGGCTTCACTGTGTGACAGATGATCCTCCAACAACAAAACCACCCACTGCTCGGAAGTTCATCTGGACAAACCATAAATTCGACGTGAGTGGCATGGCAGAACAATACGTACCTTATTCCACCACCAGAAGGAAGACTCAGGAGCGGGTCCCACCTTCAACACCTTACAAGTAAAGACCATGGAAACTTGTTTCATTATGTAAAATATGAGGCTTTTCATGTAATTGAACTTTTACTGCCTCCCACTAATGATTAAAATTATTTGATCAATAAAAAAAAAAAAACTATCAAAAGCAATGACAAGAACAGGTGTTTGGCCTAGTAGTTAAGCAGCCAGTGTGGATGCCTGTGTCCCATATCAGTGTACCTGGATTTGAGTCCCAGTTCCATCTCTCAATTTTGGTTTTCTGCTAATGTACACCCTAGGAGGCAGCAGGTGATGGCTGCAGTAGTTGGCTTCCTATCACCCACATGGAAGACAGGTATTGAGTTCCTGGCTCTTGATTTTGGTCTACCATGGTACATCCGCACCTATTTTTTTTTTGTAAAGATTTATTTATTTATTTGAAAGTCAGAGTTACACAGAGAGAGGAGAGGCAGAGAGAGAGAGAGAGAGAGAGAGAGAGAAAGGTCTTCCATCTGCTGGTTCACTCCTCAATTGGCTGCAACGGCCGGAGCTGTGCCGATCTGGAGCCAGGAGCCAGGAGCTTCTTCTGGGTCTCCCACGTGAGTGCAGGGGCCCAAGGACTTGGGCCATCTTCTGCTGCTTTCTCAGGTCATAGCAGAGAGCCAGATTGGAAGTGGAGCAGCTGGGACTGGAACTGGTGCCCATATGGGATGCGGGCACTGCAGGTGGTGGCTTTACCTGCTAGGCCACAGCGCCGGACCCCAGGAATAAAACCCAGACACACCAATATGGGAGGTGGGCAAACTAACCTGTGGCTTTACTAGTAGGCCAAATGTCCACTGCAACCTTTTAATTAGGTAATTAAGTAATTAATCTTAGAATTTATTTTTTGGAGGTGAAACAAAATTCAAACCTTGTACCTTCATTCCTTTATCAGTCTAAATCTCCACCTGATAATCTCATTTTCCTTCTGCTTGATTAATATTCTGTATCTTTTCTTGTAGTGCAGGTCTGTTTGTGATGAATTTTCTATGATTTTGTTTGAAAAGTGCTCATTTTAGCTTCCTTTTTATATTTGACGATTACTGACACTGGCATTCCACATCAGAGTGCCAATTTGAATCCTGGCTCTTCTGATTCTGATACAGTTTCCTGCTAATATGTCTGGGAAATGCAGAGGCTGATGGTCCGAGTACTTGGGTCCTTGCCACCACGTGAGAGACCCAGTGGAGCTCTTGGCTCCTGGCATCAGCCTGGCCCAGCCCTGGCTAATTGCAGCCATTTGTGGAGAGAGTCAACAGATGAAGATGTTACCCTTTCTCATCATCCCCTCCAATCACTCTGCTTTCCAAATAAATAAATCTTAAAAAAAAAAAAAGGAAAAGAGAAAAAAAGCTTGCTTGGGGTTTATGCTGTGGCTTACCAGGTAGTCGCTGCCTGAGATGCCCACAACTCTGATGGGCACTGGTTCAAGTCTCAGCTGCTCCACTTCTGCTCCAGCTCCCTGCTAATGTGCCTGGGAAAGCAACAGAAGAAAAAAAAAAAAAAAGAAAGAAAAAAGAAAAGCAATGGAAGATGGCCCAAGTCCCTGGGCCCCTGCCACCCTTGTGGGAGTGTAGGTTGGGCCAAAATTAATATCCCAGGCTCTTGCCTTTTACTTAGAGAAGAATTCTAAGCATGGCATATAGTGTGGTAAGGGTTATTTTGAAAGAGAGAAGAATACACAGGCCCATGAGGTCTTCATTTAGGGAGACTGGGACAGGACAGATAGAAAGGGGAATTTCATAACCTGCTCTCTGTGTCCATGAGGCGGAGAGGGAAAAAAGGGCACATCCTCCCCTTCCCCAGGCTTCTTGTGAAGCCATGGCGTCGGGGCTAAAACTGCCGCCTGCAGTGCTGGCATCCCATGTGGGCGTCAGTTCTAGTCCTGGCTGCTCCTCTTCCAATCCAGCTCTCTGCTATGTCCTGAGAAAGCAGTAGAAGACGGCCCAAGTCCTTGGACCCCTTCACCCACGTAGGAAACCCAGAAGAAGCTCCTAGATCCTGGCTTCAGATCGGCACAGCTCTGGCCATTGCGGTCAATTGGGGAGTGAACCAGTGGATGGAAGACTTCTCTCTCTGTCTCTCTTTGCCTCTTCCTTCTTTCTCTGTGTAACTCTGACTTTCAAATAAATAAATAAATCTTAAACAAAAGAAAACACCTTGCTTGTTGCTAATTCTATTCCTGGGGACTTGTTTTTGAGAGTTCCCATTGAGCTTAATTCTACCTATGACAATATTTAGGAGCTGGAATGAGGGCTTGCATTTATACTTGCTGTGGGCTGAAGAAATACCACCAACCTGGGACCACTTCATTTTGGACCTCAGACACTGGAAAGAGCATGAAAATACGGTGACATATTCTCAGAAGAGACTTCGTATCTTTGCTAGAGTTTGTGCACGTGGCATCACACACAGACAGGTTTGTTTTTCCCTCCCTAGCTGGCGGCCACGTTGGTTCTAGCCCATCCTTTAACTCAGCCTGGGGAGGCCCCAGGCTATTTTCAGGCTGCCTCGTATTGTCTAATGATTAGATTCCAGTTCTCCCACACACTTCTTCATCATCTAGACTCTACCATAGGTCGCCAAGGCGTTCCCACTAGTTTGCTCTCTGGGGTTAGATCCTTTTTTGCTGTGTCCCAACACTTGGGGATTCCTGTTACTTGTGTGTCAGATCAGCAGGTACACTTAGGTGCATGTTCCTGCAGTTTGCCCACCATGTGAGTCTTTGGCTACAATTTACAATGTGAATACAGCATACCTTTGGAAACAAAAGCCCCATTTGGAATTTTAAAATATTCTCACTCTTGGTGCCCTTTGTCTGGACTGCCAGGTCCGTTATTGGGACAAATGTCCCATCAACACTCACATAGTGGGATTAGGTGTCCCTCTGTGGGGGTAGAGGAGGAATGAGAAGGTGAAGAGGATAAGCCCAGTACTCTGTCCTCTACTTGTTTTTGTTTGTTTGTTTGTTCATTTTGTATCTCCTGTTGTGGTTAAATGTTGTTAAGACCTCTTTTCATTTTAGAGTTTTTTTTTTTTTTTTTTTTTGAAAGGCATAGTTACAGAGAGAACAGGAGAGGGAGAGAGAGAGAGAGAGAATCGATCTTCCAATTGCTGGTTCACTCCACAAATGTCCACAACAATCATCAGGGTTGGGCAAGGTCAAAACTAGGAGCTTCTTCTGAGTCTCCCAAGTAGGTGCAGGGGCCCAAGCACTTGGACTATCTTTCACTGGTTTCCCAGGTGCATTAGCAAGGAGCTGACTTGGAACTGGAGCAACACTCATACAGGATGCTGGTGTCGAGAAACTCCTGTGGATAGAGCCAGACGGGAAAGAGGTTTCCACTAATCTCCCTTGCCAGGGGCTTACACATGAAAATACCAGACATTTCTTGCTGTCCAAAGGCCAAGTCCTGTGTCAGGGCTGTCGGGGGAGCTGTTTATCTTCACCATCCTCCTGGAGCTGGTCGCTGACCACGGCAGCCATCTGACCCTCTTCATGGCCTTGAGTCTAGAGCCTGCTTTTCTCCCCACTAATCAACCCAGTTCTTTAGTCTCCTTCATTATCAAACTTCGTTCCTAGTTCGGGCTGGTTTCCCAGCTAGGTGAAGGAAATTGTCCACATTCCTGGAGCCCCTCTGTCCTCTCCACTGGCCCTTCTGACTCCTTTCACTTGGGCCATCCTCCGCTGCCTTCCCGGAGCATTGGCAGTGTTATGTATTTCTGTTAGGCCATCACAAAACACACCAAACACCGGAGTAAGGGAGAGGGTTTATTGGGGAAAACCCAGCAGGCTGGAGGGAAGGGACGAAGAACGAAAAGAGAGAGGAGAGTATAAGAGAGAGGGAGACAGAGAGGAGAGGAGCTAGCGAGGAGAGGAGAGAGAGAGCAGAGAGAAGAGAGACGAGAGGAGGAGAGGAGAGCAGACGAGAGGAGCCAAGAGAGCCAGGTGTTCAGGAACAGGCCCTTTTAAAACTTTGTCAGAGGCCGGCGCCGCGGCTCACTAGGCTAATCCTCCACCTTGTGGCGCCGGCACACCGGGTTCTAGTCCCGGTCGGGGCGCCGGATTCTGTCCCAGTTGCCCCTCTTCCAGGCCAGCCCTCTGCTGTGGCCAGGGAGTGCAGTGGAGGATGGCCCAGGTGCTTGGGCCCTCCACCCCATGGGAGACCAGGAGAAGCACCTGGCTCCTGCCATCGGATCAGCGCGGTGCGCCGGCCGCGGCGGCCATTGGAGGGTGAACCAACGGCAAAAGGAAGACCTTTCTCTCTGTCTCTCTCTCTCTCACTATCCACTCTGCCTGTCAAAAAAAAAAAAAAAAAAAAAAAAAAAAAACAAAAAAAAAAACAAAAAAAAAAACTTTGTCAGAGTGCGGGCAAGGAAGCAGGAGCAGCGAATCCCATTAGGATGGGGGTGGAGCTTGACAACAGTGGTTGGGCCATGCGGCCACCTGGCTTTCAGCAATGGCGGTGGGGGCTAGGGCCTAGGATGTAAATCAGGGTGTAGATCGCACCATAGATAAAACTGTGCCAGTTTCCTAACAGGCAGGGAGCTGGATCGGAAGTGGACCAGCCGGGACTGGAACGCATGCCCCTCAGGGATGCCAGTGTCACAGGCGGCAGCTTAACTTGCTACACCACAACACCGGCCCCAAGGTTTGGATTTTCTAGGTGAAAAGGAACAAGTGGGACAGAAGACAAAGCCCAGGGCCTGTTGGAAGTGCAAAGTCTAAGAACTCAACAGCTATGGTTTGAGCCTGGAAGGAACATTGTCTTGGGAGGGGAAGGTTGGAAGGGTACATGTGAGTGGCACAGGAGGGATAAGCCAGCCTGCCTCGCTGTTGTGCAGCGAGAATATGCAGTTCTCGAAGGTAAAAAATCGAAACAAAACAAAATCTCGGTGGCCTTGGTTTAAAGTGGTCCTTCCTGACAGAAGCAAATAAAATTCTCTCTGGAAGAATGAATATTTATCCTAAGAAATTCAAGATTTTTTTTAAAGATTTATTTATTTACACATGTATAATTTATTTACAAATATCTTCTTCCTCATGTTATATTACTTGCAGGAAACAATTTTCCCCAATTCTAGGGATTCTTCTAGGCTTATCATAATTTTTAAAACATTATTTACTTACATGGAATGCACAGTAACAGACAGGGGAGAACAGAGAGACCTTCCATATGCTAGTTTTTTTTTAATTTTTTTTATTTATTTATTTTTTTACAGGCAGAGTGGACAGTGAGAGAGAGAGACAGAGAGAAAGGTCTTCCTTTTGCCGTTGGTTCACCCTCCAATGGCCGCCGCGGCCGGTGCGCTGCGGCTGGCGCACCGCGCTGATCCGATGGCAGGAGCCAGGAGCCAGGTGCTTTTCCTGGTCTCCCATGGGGTGCAGGGCCCAAGCACCTGGGCCATCCTCCACTGCACTCCCTGGCCACAGCAGAGGGCTGGCCTGGAAGAGGGGCAGCCGGGACAGAATCCGGCGCCCCGACCGGGACTAGAACCCGGTGTGCCGGCGCCACTAGGCGGAGGATTAGCCTAGTGAGCCGCGGTGCCGGCCCTCCATATGCTAGTTTACTCCCCAGATGCCCCCAGTAGCCAGGGCTGGGCTAGGCTAAGCCAGGAGCCAAGAACTCCAATGTGGGTGGCAAGAAGCCCAAGTCCTTGGGCCATTATCCACTGCCTCCCAGGCACATTAACAGGAAGTTGAATCAGAAGCAGAGGAACTGGGGTTTGAATCAGGCACTCTGATATTGGATGCAGGCATTCCAAGCCACAGCTAACTTTTTTTGCCTCAGAGCCTGCCCAGCTATAACTTTTAAACACATACCTTAAAATGTATATTACTTGCTTTAAAAAGGATTTACTGAATACCATCTAGAGGAATGTGAGCTTAGCCTAGCATTAAGATGCCCTCGTCCCACATCAGGGTGCCTGGGGGTTTAGTTTCCATTTCTGACTCCTCATTGCAGCTAAGTAGCAGTGCAGGCCCCAGGAGGCAGCAGATGATGTCTTTTGGGGGAGTGAAACAGCAGATGGAAGCTGTCTGTCTTTGTCTCTCCAATCATAAAAAATATTATCTTGTTCCCAGTACGTCTCAGTATTCTTATTTGATAAGCAGGGATATGAAGCAAACTGAGAAGACTTCAAGAAATTATAGCAGTCGTCCTAGGAACAAAAGCTTCCAGTGCTGTTTCACGGCACACTAGAGCCTAGATCAGTATCTGTTACCTTAGCTTGTTTCTAGAATCTCTCATTTCCTTTCCCCACACCCCTGTATTTCCAAATAACATTTACATTTTACAGTGCTATATATAGCTTAGCTCTTGATAGCCTGGTTTGTGCCCTGGCGTAGGAAAGAAGTCTCTCAGTCATGCTGTGCATTTGGTGCATCTGTGGCTTTCTGCCCAGTCTTGAAAACTTCACTTCCGGCCATGTAATCATCAGACCTGGCTCATTTATTGTGAGGTAGATTTGATTTTATCATTGGTCTATGTATGTTCCTTGAATCATAAGGTAAGCAAAGTATCTGCCTTCAGATCAGGAGGTGGGGTCTTGTCACAGCTTTGTCAATAATTTGCTGTGTGACCTTGGCAAAGCACTTGACCTTAGTTTTTCCCTTCTGGGTTAACGATTATCAGGATAGAATCATATGAGGTTACCGCCGGCATGGACCTCAGAAATTACGCAGTACAATTCCTTCATTTCAGGGATGGGTTGAGTGACTTGTTCCAGGCACCCATATAGCCCGCAGCTTTTCTAGAACATGCACTCGTCTTGGGCATCACAGATCAGTGCTCTTCTCATTACATGAGATTTTCTTTCAATGTTGTTCCAAGAAACAAGCAGGGAAAGAAAGCGAAAGTGCTAGGCAAACATGAGGCCATTTTCAAAAAGCAAGATAACAGTGTTAACCATTAGCAGGCACTGTAGCCTGAAAGTTTATCTGACAATGTACTCTTCTGACTTAAAGAGAATTTAAAATTCAGAAGCTTGAAATTATGTAAGGAAAGATTTTAAAAATAATAGGTAGGAAAAAAGTTAACTGTTGGTTTGAAGAATATCCTTGAAGCGAAAGCAAAACACTATGGCATGAGTACTTGCATTCCCCAGTCAATTCTTTCTAGCTTTTTCCTAGTTTGTGCGGAGTGAAATTGGGGAAGTGTGTTCTTATAGGCTTCTGAAGCAACGTTGGTAGTAAGGGTTATTTGAAATCACGTTATTTGTCTCGCCATTTTCCATCTGTACTTAACACGATTACATCAGTTCTCTAATTTAGCGCCATTCCTTCCCAGGCCACTACCCAAAGCAAGGAGCTAAGACCTGTGAAACCACAGTCAGTGCAAAAACTCCAAGTCCCGAGATGCCCTTTTGTCGGCCTCTACCGCGGGCTCGCCAGCAGCCTCTGCGCTACTGGGAGTTGTAGTCATTAAGCGGCACCACTTCCGGGAAGGAGGCCGAGGACGCACCTCCAGGAACTACCTCTCCCAGGAGACTGTGCGCGAATTCCCCGCCCCCGCCGGCGTCGGGCTCCTCCCCCTCCCGCTCCTCCCTCTTGGACTGCACCGCTCACGCCTTCCTGTTAGTCCGAGCTGGGAGAAGTTCACTCCGATCAGCTGATCCCAACTGACAACAGGAGAGGAGGAAGCCCGGGAGGCAACGAAGGAGGAGGGAGGCGGAGATGGAGGAGATGAGGATGGATCCACCGGTGCCCTGAGAAACAGCCCCCGCCCCCACCGGCGTCCCGCGCGGCCCCCACACGCGTCCTCGCTGCGGCCGAGCTGCTCCGTGGTGGGGTCCCCGGGCCGTCGCGGGCAGGGTGGGGAGGGCACGGCCCTGCGCGGGGCGAGCGATCGTCCTGGGGCTCCGGCTGCCCCTGAGAGGAAGGGGGGCCGGGTGCGGCTGGGGTGGGGGTGGGGTGGCATAAACAATGGATTCGGCTGTGGGCTTTGCCGGCGTGGGGCAGATTTGGGGGGCCCGCCTTTGTTCTTAGGCTCCGCTCCTACCCCTCGGGTTGTGGTGGTGGTGTCCGGGAGGAAGGCTGCCTGAGGAACCCCCGGCCGGAGGGCTGCGTCGAGGTGGGGGCCCCGGTGGGCAGATTGTTTGCTTGCTCTGGCGGGGCCGGGGGGTGGGGGAGGTTGGTGGTGAAGTGTTGTTTTTTGAAGGTTGATTTTCTGTTTTTTTTCACAAATGTGACAAGTTTTGATTTTTGTTTCCGTTTTGGGAGCTGGCTGAGCGTGTCTGAGGTTCTGGTGTAAATAAGGGCCCTCTTCGCTCCCTTGGCCTTCCTTGTTTATGTAAAGATAAGATTGATAGACTGATTACGGTAGGGGAGCTAGCAGAGCGGGAATGGGGGTCAAGGCTGCAGAGAGTTGGAAAATAGTTGTCCCGGTGACAGAAACCTCTTTCTTGCTCCAGCTATCCCTTTTCCTTTCTTCTTTTTTTTTAAAGTTATTTTTAAGTTAGATTTTGAATGACAAAGAGAAAAATGGTTTTGACTCACTGAGGCCTGGCTCTGCAGTGGTCAGAGTGGAGGAATTCTGTCTCCTGTTGCTCCCCCCACCCTTTTTTCTTTTTGCAGAGAAAGGGACTAAAGGAAGTACACTAATTGCTTTATTGTTTTGAACGTGCAGTTGTGGCTGTTGTTTCCAAGTTGCGATCCTTACTAAGCATCTGTCCAGAATGGAAGCAGGCCAGGCAGAGGGTAACTGGTTCTCCCCAGGCCTCTGATGGATCTCAGGCTGTATTCTCTTTTTCCTCTAGGTTTTTACAGGGCTCTTCCTTCACCTCCCCCAGGTGTGCGATGCAGGCGGTTGTCCTTTCAAGGGAGGGAGTATTTGGTGATTTTTGGTTCTCAATTTCATAACAGGATTTTAGTCCGAGAAATAGGGCAGCAGAGTCTCTTATACATGGCTTGGACCTAAAGGTGCTGTTTGTTTTCAAAAGGAGGAGCTTTGGCCCTGATTTTGAGAAGATTTCTAGTGTCAGAACAAGCCAGTCTGAGTCTTGTAAGTGAGGATGCGAATTTTTCTCAGGAATTTTGGCCTAGTATTTAATCACAGTCTTTTTTTTTTTTTTTTTTTTTTTTTTTTTTTTTTTTTTTAGGTGTACTTCTGTTTTTTAAATGAGTGAAATCCATTTCCTTCCTCTTCTAGGCATCATCAGAAATGCTGCCTTGAGGCTGGATTCCATTGGAAGTCTCCCACCCACTTTCTTTTATTCCAGAACCTTTGTGCCTGAGCACAGCAAGGGAGAGTCCACCTGCATGAGCCCGTCAGACTTAGCCGGAAAAGCCCCCTTCAAGTTCATCCTCACAACGTATTTGCCTGCGCTGTATGGAGGAAGAAACCATCAAATCAAGTCAGCGTCGCTGCTGACGCCAGAGTCTTGGAAGCCAAAAATCAAAAACCCGGCCGTTGGTGAGGGCGTGAAGAGCTGAGACAGAACACTGCGGGTTCCCCTTCCTGTGGCCGCCCTGTGCCGCCCCTTCTCTGCGCTCGCTCCTGGTAGAAGCTTGACAACTGTTGTATGGTGCGTGTCACACCCGACCTCCCTGAGTATGAGCGCGCAGACCTCGCCAGCAGAGAAGGGCCTGAACCCGGGGCTGCTGTGCCAGGAGAGCTACGCGTGCAGCGGGGCGGACGAGGCGGTGTTCGAGTGTGACGAGTGCTGCAGCCTGCAGTGCCCGCGCTGCGAGGAGGAGCTCCACCGGCAGGAGCGCCTGCGCGACCACGAGCGCCTCCGCCTCAGGGCCGGCCACGTCCCCTACTGCGACCTCTGCAAGGGCCCCAACGGGCACTCGCCAGGTGTGAGGCAGAGGGCGGCCGTGAGGTGCCAGGCCTGCAAGATCAACTTGTGCCTGGAATGCCAGAGGAGGACTCACTCGGGGGGTAACAAAAGGAGGCACCCCGTTACCGTGTACCTCGTCAGTAAGGTCCAGGATTCGCTGGAGGCAGAGGAGATGGATGAGGAGACCAAGAGGAAGAAGATGACCGAGAAGGTCGTGAGTTTCCTCCTAGTAGATGAAAATGAAGAAATTCAGGTAAGCACTTGGGCACAGAGAGGTCTCCGGACCTGGTGTTGCAAGGCAGTACTCAAAAGCGAATCCTGGGGGTGGGTGTTTGGCACAGCAAAGATAACTGCTTGGCACTCCCACAGCCCACATTGGAGTGCCTGGGTTCCAGTTCCAGGTCGGCTTCCGATTCCAGCTTCCTGCCGGTGCACGCCTGGGAGGCAGTAGGTGATGGCTCAAGTTCTTGGGTCCCTGCAACCCACGTGAGAGAGCCAGGTTGAGTTCCCAGCTCCTAGCTTTGGCCTGGCCCAGCTCAAGCTGTTACACCTTTTGGGGCGTGAACCAGCAGTTGGAAGACCTATCTGCTGTGTCGGGTGTGTCTCCGTCTCTTCCCCTTTCTCTTTATCTCCCTCCCCTGTCTTTGCCTTTCTAACGAATAAGTACACAATAATTAAAAAAAAATCGAGGAGTAGTTTACCTTTTAATCATTAAAAGGCAAGACCTCTGAAGGGTTCGGTTATAGGAATCAGATGTAGCTACCAACTGCTTGACCTTGGGCTGAATTGCTTTACTTCTCTGAGCCTTAGTTTCTTATCTATAAGATGGGGACAGTGCCCGTTTCATTGAGTTTTTGTGTGGATGGGAGAAGACAGTGTTCATAAATCCTGTCGCATAATAAATGCTCAGAATGTGGTAGCTGTTGTGAATATTATTGTTCATATCAGGAAGAGCTGGCTTCAGACAGTGTTCTGAGTGAGAACACTTTGGCAGGTGGGAGTCAGTGTCACGGGGAGGGAAGAAATACTAGCAGTGGGTCCATGGAACAGCCAGGCACTTAGGCACGGACTCATTTTAGAAAGGCAGATACTGCAGAAATGTGTGTTTCTTTTTTAGAGGTTTATTTATTTGAACGGCAGAGTTACAGAGAGAGAGAGACAGAGAATAAGAGATCTTCCATCTGTGATTCATTCCCCAAATGTTTGCAATGGCCCGAGCAGAGCTGATCTGAAGAAGGAACCAGGAGCTTCTCCTGGGTCTCCCACGTGGATGCAGGGGCACATTAGCAGGGAGCTGGATCCGAAGAAGGGCAGCCAGGACTTGAACCCACACCCATATGGGATGCTGGTGCTATGGGCTTTACCTGCTGTGCTACAGTGCTGGCCCTAGTAGGTTTTTTTTTTTTTTTTTTAGGATTTATTTTTTATTTATTTAAAGAACAGAGTTACAGAGGGAGAAAGAGAGACAGAGAGAGATAGAGATCTTCGATCTGCTGGTTTACTTTCCAGATGGCTGCAATGGCCAGGGCTGTGCCAGGCTGAAGCCAGGAGCCCAGGGCTTCTTCTGGGTTTCCCACGTGGGTGAAGGGACCTGGACTTGGGCCATCTTCCGCTGCTTTCCAGCTACATTAGCAGGGAGCTGGATTGGAAGTGGAGCAGCCAGGACTTGAATTGGCGCCCATATGGGATGCCGGCACTGCAGGCTGGGGCTTTAACCCGCTGTGCCACATCACCGGCCCCATGTATGGGTTCCTTAATCCATTTTCTGTTGCTGTAACAAAATGCCTGAGGCTGAGTAATTTGGAAGGAGTAGGAGCGTATTTATTTATCTATTTGGCTCATCCTTCTGGAAGCTAGGACATCTGGTGAGGGCTTCCCGCTGCATTGCCAGGGGGCAGAGGGCGTGGGCATCACCTGGAGACAGAGCCAGGGTGTGTCAGCTCAGAGTAGCACCCAGTCCCTCAGTCCCCAGCCCCGCCCTGCTGGCTGCGCCTCATCCTGCAAGAGCCCCCCTTCAAAATGCCATCAACAATTTGTAGTTAACCGCCACAGACTATAGAGCGAGGGCAAGGACAAATGAAAACAAACAAGCGACCAAACAAGCAATGCCATCTGCAGAGGAGATTGGAGAGTGAAGTGTCCACCTGCATTTTGCTGGAGACATTGGCCCATGGCGATTTGGGATTAGTAAAAGCCAGTGAGGGCATCGGGGAAAGCAGATGCCTGACTGCGGTCACTCTGAGTCCCAGCTGAGGAGCAGAGAGGGTATGATGGAAGAGACTGATGTCGTGTGTGATAGGAACGTCAGGGAAGGGGTGGTATCAGGGTTGTGCTTGGAGGTGATGGTCCAGGGTGTGTACCTTTAACTCCATCTGCTGGGATTCGCATCCTGGTTTGCTGTTCACTGGCTTTGGAACCATTTAAGCTCTAAGCCTGTTTGACTTGTACTTGATAGCACTATCGAGAGGGTTCAGAGAGACTGGGATGGAAAGGATTTGTCACAGGCCCCGACACACTGTGTCCACTATGACTTTGTTGTCAGGGTCCTTGGTCGCTCAGTCCTGCAAGGCATCCCTGTGTCCATTACCAGTTGAGAAACTTCCCAAGCACCTGGTAAACGTTTTTTAAATCTCCTTTTCTCCTCCTTGGAGAAGCTTATGGGAATGAGTTGTATCATGATTCCCATGTACTACCATTGTCAGCGGAATACTTTGCTAACGCAGACTTTTCTTTATTGGTCGGAGAGGAGCTCACAGCGTTGTGGGAGAGTGACCCAGATCCCGTCCTGCCTCCCTTGTCAGCAATAATGTCTTCATTATGGACTACGCGCTAATTGGGCAACATTGTGGACTGGACAGTTCATACATGGAACACCTGGATCTGGTTGATTTCTGTTGGTTTTGCTGTCGATTCTATATTTTTTGTCAGCCTCTGGAAAGTCATAGTTTGAGTTCCTGTCCCTTTCTACAAGTGAGAGATTTGGGATGAACCAGTAACTCTCCTGCTATCCTCCAAAAATGTTTTTTGGGTAGAAGGAGAACGTGCATTGTTTTTTTCTTTTTGTTAACATTGGTTCATGTTAGTAGGGAACCAGAAAAATATAAAGAAATGTAATGAAGACAAGTCAGGCTACCCAGGGATGATTCTTAGCCTGAGTTTTCCTGCAGGAGCATGTGCCATGTGTATGTTTGAGTTGTTTATGGATATTCATCCTGCTTTTCCACCCTTCATAAACATGGACTACTTCCCAGGAAATAACAGACTTTATTAACTGCAAGCAGCATTTGTTGGAACTAATGGACTAGGTCGAGATTCGTTCTGAGAGTCGTGAGTGGAAAAGTGCTTTAAGAAAATAGGGGCGGGCGGTCAGCACAGCCCGTTGGGGTGTCCGCATCCCGTGTCCTGCATTTGGCTCCTGGCTCTGCTCTCCATTCCGTCTTCCTGCTGTTGTGCTTCCTGGGAGGTGGCAGGTGATGGCTCAAGTGGTTGGAATCTTGTCATCCGCATGGGTGACTCAAATTGAATTCCAAGCCCTTGGCTTTGTCCTGGCCCAGCTCTGGTTGCGGGCATTTGAGGAGTGAACCAGCCGATAAGAAACCTCTTTGCCTCTTTCTCTGCATTTCAAAAAATAAAAAAGAAAACTGAAAAAGTTCAATTTTCTGGTAGGTGGATGTCCAAAATAATTAGATATTTGTCGTATACAAATTAGATTATAAATTCAATTAGAGGGGCCAGTACTGGTGTAGTGGGCCAAGATTCGCCTGCAGTGCCGGCATCCCATCTGCGGCCTGGTTTGAACAATTACCATTGACAGTTAACTGTAGACCCTTGTAGAATTTTTTCAGGGGTACTTATGAGTATAGGTATGCATTCTTCTCATTTTTATTTATTTTTAAAAGATTTATTGAAAGAGTGACAGAGAGGTCTTCCATCCATTCTTTGACCCCCTAAATGCTCACAACAGCTGGGGAACTCCATCTGGGTCTCACCTGGGTGACAGGGACTCAAGGACTCGAGTACCTAGCCATCTGCGGCCTCCCAGGTGCATTAGCAGAAAGCTGGATTGGAGGGAAAGAAGCCAGGGCTCTAACCAGGCAGTCCATCAGGGGATGGGATATCCCACACGGCTGCTTATGTTGCTTGCCACAATGCCTGCCCCTTTGCATGGTATTTCTTTGAATGTTTTTTCTGTAATTTTGCCTGTTAATGAATATTTGAATTGTTACAAACAAGATTATGATGGATATCCTGTATATCTATTTAGAAATAGAATCTCTTATCAAGTGAAATGAATTTTTTTTTTTTTTTTTTTTTTGGACAGGCAGAGTGGGCAGTGAGAGAGAGAGACAGAGAAAGGTCTTCCTTTGCCGTTGGTTCACCCTCCAATGGCCGCCGCGGCCAGCACGCTGCAGCCGGTGCACCACGCTGATCCGACGGCAGGAGCCAGGTGCTTTTCCTGGTCTCCCATGGGGTGCAGGTCCCAAGCACTTGGGCCATCCTCCACTGCACTCCCTGGCCACAGCAGAGAGCTGGCCTGGAAGAGGGGCAACCGGGACAGAATCCGGCGCCCCAACCGAGACTAGAACCCGGTGTGCTGGCGCCGCAAGGCGGAGGATTAGCCTAGTGAGCCGCGGCGCTGGCAAAGTGATATGAATTTTAAATGTATATAGACTTGACATTTCTGACCTTTATTAACCTCTAAAGTGCTTAAATGACTGTCTCATGGGTTCTAGTCTTGGCTCATGTTAGCTAAACTCTGGTGAGCTCTTACTATGGTATCAGAACTTATTCTTAGAACTTAATTATATGTGATAATTTATTTTTAAAGATTTTTTATTTATTTGAAAGAGTTACAGAGAGAGGTCTTCCATCTGCTGGTTCATTCCCCAGATGGCTGCAGCAGTCAGAGCTGAGCTGATCTGAAGTCAGGAGCCAGGAGCTTCCTCCTGGTCTCTCACGCTAGTGCAGGGGCCCAAGGTCTTGGGCCATCTTCTACTGTTTTCCCAGGCCACAGCAGAGAGCTGGATCAGAAGTTGAGAAGCAGGACTAGAACCAGTGCCCATATGGGATGCTGGTGCTACAGGCTAGGGTTTTTTTTTTTTTCTTTTTTTTTTTTTTTTCTTTTGACAGGCAGAGTGGACAGTGAGAGAGAGAGACAGAGAGAAAGGTCTTCCTTTGCCGTTGGTTCACCCTCCAATGGCTGCCGCAGCCGGCGCACCACGCTGATCTGATGGCAGGAGCCAGGTACTTCTCCTGGTTTCCCATGGGGTGCAGGACCCAAGGACTTGGGCCATCCTCCACTGCACTCCCTGGCCACAGCAGAGAGCTGGCCTGGAAGGGGGGCAACTGGGACAGAATCCGGTGCCCCGACCGGGACTAGAACCCGGTGTGCCGGCACCGCAAGGCGGAGGATTAGCCTAGTGAGCCGCAGTGCCAGCCCAGGCTAGGGTTTTAACCTGCTATACCACAGTACTGGCCCCTATTTATTTATTTTTAAAGACTTATTTATTTGAAAGTCAGAGTTATAGAGAGAAAGTAAGAGAGAGATCTTCCATCTGCTGATGCATTCCCCAAATGACTACAGTGGCCACGGCCAGGTAAGGCCAAAGCCAGGAACCAGGGCTTTGCTCTGCTCTGCTTTGTCCCTCCCTCCCCTCCCCTCCCCTCCCCTCCCCTCCCCTCCCCTCCCCTCCCCTCCCCTCCCCTCCCCTCCCCTCCCCTCCCCTCCCCTCCCTTCCTTCCTTCCTTCCTTCCTTCCTTCCTTCCTTCCTTCCTTCCTTCCTTCCTTTTACTTGAATGGCAGAGTTATGGGGGGTGTGTGTGCAGGGAGAGAGAGACAGAGATCTTCCATTTTCTGTTCACTCCCCAAATGGCCGCAATGGCTGGAGCTGGATCAGGCCAGAGCCAGGAGTCAGGAGCCAGGAGCTTCTTGTGAGTCTCCCACATGGGTGCAGGGGCCCAAACAAAGACTTGGGCTATCTTCTGTTACTTTCCCAGGCACATTAGTGGGGAGCTGGATTGGAAGTAGAGCAGCCAAGAATTGAACCAACGACTGTATGAGATACCAGCATCTCAGGTGGCAACTGTACCTGCTATACCATAGGACTGGCCTCTGTATGAGATCTTTTATCTGATACGAGCCCTGTGTGTTAGTTTCTTCTTGCTGCTCTAACAAATTACCATACTTAGTGGCTTAAAACAACACACACTTAGGTCAGATATGCCAGAATGAGTCAACAGGGCTGTGTTCCTTCTGACTATAAAAGAGAGTCTCTTTCCTTGTCTTCTGGCTTCTAAAGTCCACCCGTATTCCTTGGCTCTTATTCCCATCATCCAACTTCAAAGCCAGCAATGTAGCATTTCCCAGTATCCCTTTCTGTTTCTCTGCTTCCCTTGTTGTGTTACCTGCTGTAACTGTGGCCCTTCAGCCTCCCTCTTACAAGGAGCCTGTGAATACATTTGGCCCACTAGATAGTCCACCATAACCTCCCCATGTTGTCATTCTTAGCTCAGTCTGTCTGCAGAGTCCCCTTTGCCACATACAAGTGACATACTCACAGGTTCCAGGGATTAGGACTTGGACATGGGGCCTGCCACACCCTGTGAGGTAGATTGTGTTTCACAGATGAGGACACTGCAGCTCAGAGACAAGTAACTTGCCAAGATCAAGTTACAGTTAGCCAACACAGACGTTGGGCTCTATAATTCTCACTCTTAACGGTGAGCATTACATTCTTACTGTCAATGAGTCTTATTTATTTTTTATTTTTTGGATTTATTATTTGAAAGGCAGAGTTAGAGAGAGTGAGTGAGTTAGAGATCTTCCATCTGCTGGTTTACTCCCTAAATGGTACCAGCACTGGGCCAGGCTTAAGCCAGGAGCCAGGATCTCTGTCTGGGTCTCCCACGTGGGTAGCAGGGGCCCAAATGCTTGGGCCGTCTTCCGCTGCTTTCTTAGGCAAATTAGCAGGCAGCTGGATTGGAAGTGGAGCAGCTGAGAGCGGAACTGGTGCTGTGATGTGGGATAACAGCATCACAGCCTAACCCGCTGCACCACAACACTGGGGCCTCAACTTTGTTGTTGTTGTTGGCTGTGCTGCTTGTTAGTTTAGTACGTAGATTATTTAGCACCTTGTAGGGTGTTACTATTGTGTGCAGTTTCCTCAAAGTCTGTGTCCTAGAGCCTTTTAAGGGTTGTTGCTTGGGTTTTGGATATTACTCAGTGTCATGGCCAGGGCTGGGACAGGCCAAAGGCAGGAGCGAGGAGCTTCTTTCAGGTCTCCCATGTGGGTAGCAGGAGAACAAGTGCTTGTGCCACCTTCTGCTGCCATCCCAGGCACGGTCGTGGGGAGATGGATTGGAAGTAGAGCAGCCAGGACTTGAACTAGTGCCCATATGGGATTCCAGCCCTGCAGGTGGAAGCTTAACCTGCTACCGCACAGTGCCAGCCCCAAGTGTTTTTTTTTTTTTTTTTTTTTTTTTTTTTTTTAATGAAAGGTAGAAAGACAGTCAGAGCTCCATCCGCTGGTTCACTCTCTAGATAGACACAACAGCTGGGGCTGAGCCAGGCCAAAGCTGGGAGCTGGAAACTCAAATCCAGGTCTCATGTGATTGGCAGGAAGCCAGTTCCTTGAGCTGTCACCACTGCCTCCCATAGCCTGCATTAGCAGGAAGCTGGAATGAGGAACCAGAGCAGGCACTCTGATGTGGGATATGGATGCCCACCTGGTAGAGGTAACCTCTAAGCAGAGACGTAGACCTCTAGAGAGAGGGAATGCGAAGAGACGGCGCGTTTGAGACACAGGAGCAGACCAGTGTGGCAGGTGTGAGCTGGTGGAGAGCGGTGAAGAACGTGGCATAGCGGTAATGGGGGCTGGATTCGAGGAGGTCTTGCCAGCCCGAGACGGACATGAGGATTCTCTTTTAAGGGAATGGGAAGCAGCAGACTGCTTTACGGTAGGAAGTCACATGACCTGACAGCAGGTTTCCAGAGATTTCCTTTTGTCTTTAGCATAAAGACTAGATTGCAGTGATTGCAGTGCCTAAAAGGGAAAGCTGGAAACCACAGAGGCTGTTGCTGATGAGGTGAGAGGTTATTGAGAGAGAGAGGCGTTGATGAATTTGGGACAAAGTTTGGAAGCAAAACAGGAGTGTTGGTCTATTGAATGGAGGAGTGAGGGGGTAGGAGAATTCAGTGGTGACTAAGTGGTTTATGCAAATAACACCAGCTTCATACCTCAGATTTTATTGATGTCAGCTGATTGTCTTTGAGAACCCACCTTACCCCATAAAGAGGCTGTGTTAGGCTCATTTGGTATTACCTAGCAGTGGTTCTCAAACAGGGGTGATTTTGCTCCCCCAGGGGGCTTTTGGCAACGTTTGGAGACATCTTTGATTGCTGTAAGTGGGGCAGGAGAGGATGCCGTTGGCTCATGGGTAGAGGCTGGGGTACTACTACGTATCTTCCACAGGGCGTAGGGCAGCTGCTCCCTCTCCAATGCCCCACATAATTATCTGGAACAGAATGTCGGTAGTGCTGGGACTAAGAAACTGATGATGAAGATTTAGTCTGGTAGTGGATGTGGATTCTACTAAAGTGGGAAACATATCAGGGACAAAAAATGTAACCAAACATGTTTTTCCTTCCTCTTTTGGTTCTGTTCACTGCTCAGAAGAAACCAAGCTGGTCAAATCAATATTCTCTTTGGGTTTCTTTTGCAGCCTTTCCAGTGAAATGGTTGGGCTCTCTGGGTTGTGCTCATTGATTCTGTAGGCCTCAGTGGAACAGTGCTAGGAAAACCAAGGGACTTACAGATCCATTATTTAAAACCCATAATAAATAGATGATCCACGTGGACAAGTCATCCATAATCTCTTGAAGCCAGGGCACACCCTTAGCAGAGAACTCAAAGGTTAGAAAAATAAAGTTTCTAGCAATTGCGGTTCCTAGTGGAGGAAGAGGAGAGTGTTTTCCTACCTGTTGTGTCCTATAAGGGACTCAGGCACTTGTCTTCAGAGTGTTTACCAATCAGGAGGGAAAAAGGGGAAACACTAAAAGGTATCTTTCCCCTTCATTCTTGTCTTTTTTTTTTTTTTTTTTTTTAAGAGAAACTCATACAGGTTTTTCCTCGCTTCATACCACCCCATTCTCCTCTTTGTCTCTTTTCGGCATACTTCCTGTGGCTGTCCTCTTTCCAAGAGAGCGGAGAAGCAGCAGACAGGAAGTTTTCCCTGTCTGCACCTCATGCTTGTTGACCCCTGATGGTCATGAGAGGAGACCAGGAACTTTCTTGGCTGAAAGACCCCTGACCTTTGGTCTTCTCAGGCTGAGCATGTGGGAGGGCTGATGAGGAAGCCAGTGACCCGAGGGTGGTCGAGAAGGGACTAGGAAATGCCCCCCTGGGCCAGGTCCTCCATGACTTGGACATAGCTGTGGACCCTCTCTGAATGGGAGTCCAGGATGATCTGCTCCTGTTCCTGAGACCGTTCCTTTAAGAAGATCCATCCTGGTGCTTGGCTCCCGCCCTTGTTTACAGTCCCAGAATAGAGCCGCTCCAGACACTGGGCCTTTGCTTTCTCTCTGTTTTTAAATTGGCTAAAGACACATCATTCCAGCGGGATTCTCATTACAGAAGAGCAGAGGGCGCTTCCTTTGTGTGGGGGCGTTCCCTGCCAGGTCTGCCTGAGCTGGTCTGCCATGGTTGTGTGCAACCCTGCTTCAGCTCCTGTGCCATCGACCCCTGGGCCCTGTGCTCGCTTCCTGGGCTGGTTGCTTCTTGGGACCTGCTCCTTCCAGGCCCTCTGTTTGGGACAGGCTGGCAGAAGCCCCTCCGGGCACCATCTGGTCAATAGGATCCTGAGCCAGAGGGATGGAAGTCTTCTCAGGTGTTGAGTGTCCCTGTTTTGTCAAGCAATCAGACTAGAGCAATGTGAGGACTAATTTTGGGACTGTGGCTGGTTAACCCTTGGGTGGATTCTGGTTGGAACATGAATATAGGAGGGGATTCTAGGAAGATGTGGGAAAAGAGAATTATTATTTTGGTGCAGATTTTTTTTTTTTGAGATCTGTGCATGGTTATTCCAGCAGATACATTTTCCATGAACTTTTTGAAGACCCTTGGTATGCATAAGTGAAGTTCACAATTTTTTTTTTTTTTTTGGCAGGCAGAGTGGACAGTGAGAGAGAGAGACAGAGAGAAAGGTCTTCCTTTTCCATTGGTTCACCCCCAAGTGGCCACTGCGGCCGGCGCACCACGCTGATCTGAAGCCAGGAGCCAGGTGCTTCTCCTGGTCTCCCATGCGGGTGCAGGGCCCAAGCACTTGGGCCATCCTCCACTGCCTTCCCGGGCCACAGCAGAGAGCTGGACAGGAAGAGGAGCGACCGGGACAGAATCCGGCACCCCAACTGGGACTAGAATCCGGTGGCTGGCGCCGCAGGCAGAGGATTAGCCTATTGAGCCGCGGCACCAGCTGAAGTTCACAAATTTTTTTTTTTTTTTTTTTTTGACAGGCAGAGTGGACAGTGAGAGAGAGAGACAGAGAGAAAGGTCTTCCTTTGCCGTTGGTTCACCCTCCAATGGCCACCGCGGCCGGCGCGCTGCGGCCGGCGCACCGCGCTGATCCAATGGCAGGAGCCAGGAGCCAGGTGCTTTTCCTGGTCTCCCATGGGGTGCAGGGCCCAAGCACCTGGGCCATCTTCCACTGCACTCCCTGGCCACAGCAGAGGGCTGGCCTGGAAGAAGGGCAACCGGGACAGAATCCGGCGCCCCGACCGGGACTAGAACCTGGTGCGCCGGCGCCGCTAGGCGGAGGATTAGCCTAGTGAGCCGCGGCGCCGGCCCGAAGTTCACAATTTTTTAAAAAATATTTATTTATTTGAGAGGCAGAGTTAACAGACAGATCAAGAGACAGGGAGAGAGGTCTCCCATCCGCTGATTGACTCCCCAGATGGCTGCAGCGGCCCCAGCTGGGCCTATTCAAAGCCAGGAGCCAGAAGCTTGGCCCATCTTCTGCTGCTTCCCCTGGCCTTTAGCAGGGGAAGCTGGATTGGAAGTGGAGCGACCAGGACTTGAACTGGTGCCCATATGGGATGCTGGTCCGGCAGGTGGAGGCTTAGCATACTGTGACACAGTGCGACCCCCAAAGTTCACATTTTTTTTTTTTTACCAAAATAACCTAACCTTTTTTTTTTTTTTTTTTTTTTTTTTTTTTTTTTTTTTGACAGGCAGAGTGGACAGTGAGAGAGAGAGACAGAGAGAGAAAGGTCTTCCTTTGCCGCTGGTTCACCCTCCAATGGCCGCCGCTGCAGCCGGCGCACCGCGCTGATCCTGGCAGGAGCCAGGAGCCAGGTGCTTTTCCTGGTCTCCCATGGGGTGCAGGGCCCAAGCACCTGGGCCATCCTCCACTGCACTCCCTGGCCATAGCAGAGAGCTGGCCTGGAAGAGGGGCAACCGGGACAGAATCCGGCGCCCCAACCGGGACTAGAACCCGGTGTGCCGGCGCCGCAAGGTGGAGGATTAGCCTATTGAGCCACGGCGCCGGCTCAACCTAACCTTTTAATTGCATTATTCTATGAACTTTTTGAAGAACGCTTGTATTTACTATTGGTTTTTCAGGTATCCTACTTACAAAAGGTAGGAGGGGCAGACATTGTGGTGCAGAGTAGGCTGCCCTTGGGATGCTTTTATCCCAAGTCAGCGTGCTGGATGGAGTCCTGGCTACTTTCCTTCTGATCCTGCAACCTGGCAGGCAACAGAAGATGATTCAAGTACGTGGGCCCCCGTCCCATATGTGGGAGACCTTGATGGGGTTCTGGACTTTTGATATCAGACTGGTCCTGTCCTGGCTGTTGGGGCATTTGGGGAGTGAACCAGTGGATGGAAGCTTTTTTTCTGTCTGTCCTTCTGTTGTGTTGCCTAATAAACATTTTTTAAAGAACCTCCAGTAGCTGAAATTTTAAAAGAAGTAACAAAATAACAAGTGTTTATGAGCTGTCTGTTAAAATGATAAGCCATAATTGGATGTGTCCAGTAGCCTGCCTCCCTGCCACTGGGTTTTGCTCATAGAAACCCAAATAAAAGCCCCTTTTGTTCAGTGGTGGTGGCAGCGGGGAAGGCATTATATGGGATTACTGGGAAACACAGGGTGGAGGATGACTCAGACAAATAGAAGATGAAAGAGCCCCTATTTTGTGCCTTCAGTTTCTGCTCAGCATCATGGGTGCTTTCTCAGCTTTGGGCTGATTCAGTTGTAACATACCCCTGGCATGTGCCCTGGGAAGCTATTCTGTTTAGTCCAAGGCTCTTTAAAATTTGACCCGTGTGAGCCACTGAAGCCGCCGTGAGTCAGCTTTTCAGGGAACCTCTTTTTAATTATTTTAAGTTAACCTCCAAGTGGTGTGCTTCTGTTCTTTCTCATCTCTCAGTTTGTTGAAGTGATTGATTTTTCTGGCATATGGCAAGCATTTGGCTCTTTGAGCCACAGTTAATATCATATTAAGTTGGCTTTGTATGTTTTCCCGGTGGGTACATCCACTGGCTGTTCCACTCTTGTCTGTCCTGGAGATTAGGTAGCACAGAAAAGCCTCCCATGGCTGCCTGAGCTGGGGTGGGAAGTCTAACCTGTTGTGGGAGGAGCTCCCGCGTCATCTCTGAGGTTAGCACTGGTAAATGTATTGAGCACATTTGAGGTGATGGGAAACCAAGGAAAGTTCCAGGCAGGAAGAATTGGAAAGACCTTTAGGAAGAGACACAGGCTTGTTTGTTTTTAAAATCTTTATTCACTTTCATCTACTTGAGAGGCAAGGTGACAGGGAGAGTGAGAGGGTGAGGGAGAAAGAGAGAGAGAGAGAGAGATCCATCTTCCATCCACTGGTTCATTTGCAAAATGCCTGGAACAGTCAGGACTGGGCAAGGCAAATCTAAGAACCAGAATTCCATGGGAACTCCCATGTGGGTGGCAGGGACCAAAATAGATGGGCCATCATCTGCTGTCTTCCAGGGACATTAGCAGGAAGATGAATTGGAAGCAGAGTCATTAGGACTTGGACTGGGCACTCCGACATGGGTTGTAGGCCTCCTAAGCAGAGGCTTAACCCACCGTGCCACAGTGCCCGCCCCCAGAGGGACTTCAGAAGGCAGGAGAGGGTGGATGCTTCCTTGGAGGATGTTTTTGCGCCTTTTGCCCCCTTTTCCAATGGCCTTGTCCAGCAGTTAAGAGGCTATGTTTGGCCTGTCGGGTCAGCTGAGTCGTGGCTGGGGATCTTGTGCAGAGATGTGAGCACCGCATATAAGCAGCTGACCCCTGGCTTGACTTAATTTGAGAATTCGACTTTCTGGGAACTTCTGGAATTTTGTTTCTTTTCCTTTCCTGGTCTCTTTTTTTCTTAAGTTAGATTATTACTTTTCCCAGAGAATCTGACTTTAGATGCTAGAATGCTGGGGAAGAACTGACAGAGCCTGGTTTAGGCACCTAGTTATAGACTCTCCAGGTTTAAGTTAAGGGATAATATAACCCTGAGCAATCCAGCACTCAGGGAAAGAGTATTTGAGAAATTCTGTGTGATAAGTAGATCATTTCTAGGGCTACACTGTTCCATCATCTCTCAGCTTTTTCTTTCCAGGAGCTCAGCACATTTCAGGTGTGTCATTTTAGCAATAGTCATGAACATTTATTGAATTGTCAGTTGTGTGCCTATTAGTTTGGGTAATCTATGTGAACAGATGTTTTATATGAATTGATATTTTAATTTTTTTTTTAGATTTATTTTATTTATTTGGAAGTCAAGAGTTATAGAGAGAAAGAGACAGAGAGATAGATAGAAAGATCTTCCGGCCGGCGCCGCGGCTCACTAGGCTAATCTTCCGCCTAGCGGCGCCGGCACACCGGGTTCTAGTCCCGGTCGGGGCGCCGGATTCTGTCCCGGTTGCCCCTCTTCCAGGCCAGCCCTCTGCTGTGGCCAGGGAGTGCAGTGGAGGATGGCCCAGGTGCTTGGGCCCTGCACCCCATGGGAGACCAGGAAAAGCACCTGGCTCCTGGCTTCTGCCATCGGATCAGCGCAGTGCGCCGGCCGCAGCGCGCTGGCCGCGGCGGCCATTGGAGAGTGAACCAACGGCAAAGGAAGACCTTTCTCTCTGTCTCTCTCTCTCACTGTCCACTCTGCCTGTCAAAAAAAAAAAAAAAAAAAAGATCTTCCATCTGATTTTTCACTCCCCAAATGGCCATAATGGCCAGGGCTGGATTGGACTGAAGCTAGGAGCCAGGAGTTTCATCAGCGTTTCCCATGTGGGTGCAGGGGCCTAAGCATTTGGGCCGTCTTCCACTGCTTTCCCAGGAGCAATAGCAGAGAGCTGGATTAGAAATGGAGCAGCCAGGACTTGAACTAGTACCCAGATGGGATGCCTATGCTGCAGACAGCAGCTTAACCTGCTGTACCCCAGTGCTGGCCCCAATGAACAAATATTTTAAAATTAAAATTCAGGGTAAACAGAGTGGGGAGAAATGACAGCGTTTTCCCCTGGAAAACCCAGTTCTCTTTTGTTTGTCCCCGAGTAGAGGCTATTTGAAGATCTGTTTGTGCACTCTTTGTGGCCCTGGTGGCCACAGGTGTAGTTTGTAGCGGGTAAGGCACTATTGTTTTTCCCCCATGTCTCAACATGCCAGATAATGCCAGATATATGCCAGATAATCTGTTTCTATTCGCCCCCCTCCTTCCTTTGTTTCTCTCTCTCCCTTTCCTCTTCCATCTCCCTACCCCTTTCATGAATTAAGACTTTAAATCTTGGAGCAGGTGTGTGGTGCAATGGTCAAGTCGTCTGCGTCTGCATCCCATGCCTTTGTGCGTGTGATAGTTTTGAGTGTTGAGGCATGTCTAGTAGTAGTTCATTTCTTTCTGTTGCTGAGTAGTGCTACATTTTATGAATATGTCATCACTTACTTATCTGTCCAGATGTTGTTAGACATGTTGTTTAATATAAATTTTAATTGTTTAAGAATTGTTTCTTTTTCATGTAAAATTTTTTTTAATTGAAATGTAATTCATACAACAGAATGTAGCTTTTTTTTTTTTTTTTTTAAGATTTATTTCTGGGCTGGTGCTGTGGCGTAGTAGGTTAAGCTGCCTTCTACAGTGCTGGCCTCCTATGCTGTTCCAGTCTCCGCTGCTCCACTTCTGATCCAGCTCCCTGCTAATGTGCCTAGAAAAACAGTGGGAGACCTGGAAGAAGCTCCTGGCTTCTGGCTTTGGATTGGCTCAGCTCCTGCTGTTGTGGCCATCTGGGGAGTGAACCAGTGGATGGAAGATCTCTCTTTCTGTCTTTCTCTCTCTCTGTCACTCTGCCTTTCAAATAAATAAGTCTTTTTTTTTTTTTTTTTTTTTTTTTTTTGACAGGTAGAGTGGACAGTGAGAGAGAGAGACAGAGAAAGGTCTTCCTTTGCCGTTGGTTCACCCTCCAATGGCTGCCGCGGCCGGCGCACTGTGCCGATCCGAAGGCAGGAGCCAGGTGCTTCTCCTGGTCTCCCATGGGGTGCAGGGCCCAAGCACTTGGGCCATCCTCCACTGTACTGCCTGGCCACAGCAGAGAGCTGGCCTGGAAGAGGGGCAACCGGGACAGAATCTGGTGCCCCAACTGGGACTTGAACCCGGTGTGCCGGCGCCGCAAGGCGGAGGATTAGCCTAGTGAGCCGCGGCGCTGGCCCATAAATAAGTCTTAAAAAGAAAAAAAAAATGTTCACAGGCAGAGTGACAGAGAGAGAGAGAGAGAGAGAGATCTTCAACCTGCTGACTCAGAGGCAGAGCAGTGCGCTCCCATTCACTGCCATTTGCTGACTCATTCCCCAGATGTTTGCAATGGCTGGGGCTGGGCCAGGTCAAATGCAAGAGCTTCTTCCGGGTCTCCCACATGGCTGGCAGGAACCCAGGTGCTTGGGCCAGCTACTACTGCCTTCCCAGGCACATTAGCAGGGATCTAGATTGAAATTGGAGCAACCAGGACTCCAACATGTGCTCCGATATGTGTTGCTGGCTTTGCAAGCAGTGGCTTACATTACTGTGCCACAACCCTTGCCCCCAAATTAATCATTTTAAAGTATGCAATTCAGTGGTGTTTAGTGCATTCATGATGTTACATATCCAACACCTCTGTCTATTTGTACAGCATTTTCATGGGGCCAGTTTGAGTCCCAGCTGCTCCACTTTTTTTTTTTTTTTTTTTTTTTTTTTTTTTTTTTTTACAGGCAGAGTGGACAGTGAGAGAGAGAGACAGAGAGAAAGGTCTTCCTTTGCCGTTGGTTCACCCTCCAATGGCCGCCGCGGCCAGCGCGCTGCGGCCGGCGCACCGCGCTAATCCGATGGTAGGAGCCAGGAGCCAGGTGCTTTTCCTGGTCTCCCATGGGGTGCAGGGCCCAAGCACCTGGGCCATCCTCCACTGCACTCCCTGGCCACAGCAGAGAGCTGGCCTGGAAGAGGGGCAACCGGGACAGAATCCGGCGCCCTGACCGGGACTAGAACCCGGTGTGCCGGCGCCGCTAGGCGGAGGATTAGCCTAGTGAGCCGCGGCGCCGGCCCCAGCTGCTCCACTTTCAATCCAGCTCCCTACTGGTGCACCTGGGAAAGCAGCAGAAGATGGCCCAAGTGCTTGGGCCCCTGCACCCACTCTTTTTTTTTTTTTTTTGACAGGCAGAGTGGACAGAGAGAGAGACAGAGAGAAAGGTCTTCCTTTGCCGTTGGTTCACCCTCCAATGGCTGCTGCGGCTGTTGCGCTGGGGCCGGCGCACTGCACTGATCCGAAGCCAGGAGCCAGGTGCTTCTCCTGGTCTCCCATGGGGTGCAGGGCCCAAGGACCTGGGCCATCCTCCTCTGCCTTCCCGGGCCACGGTAGAGAGCTGGACTGGAAGAGGAGCAACCGGGATAGAATCTGGTGCCCCGACCGGGACTAGAACCCGGTGTGCCGGTGCCGCAAGGCGGAGGATTAGCCTATTGGGCTGCAGGCTGGCCACCCTGCACCCACTCTTCTGGAGAACTGGAAGAGGCTCCTGGTTCCTGGTTCTGGCTTTGGCTTGGCCTTGCCCTGGTCGTTGTGGCTGTTTGGGGAGTGAACCGGTGGATGGAAAGTCTCTTTCTGTTTCTGTCTCTCTCTCTCTAACCCTGCCTTTCAAATAAATACATCTTTAAAAAGGAAACCAAAAACCCCCACATTTTCATTGCCCCATAAGAAAACTCTGTACCTGGGAACAGTCTGTCCCCTGGGGCAGTGATTTTTTTTTGTCGTCTTCATACAGCTTTTATTATTTTGCAATTATAAAAAGAACATAGATTCATCATGTGAAAATATCAAACATACAATGAGTGCAAAACTTTATCTTAATTTTATAATAGAATTAAAGCCATTATTAGTACCTCAGTCCTTTTGAATGTTGCGTTTACTTTTTTTTAAAAAAAGTTTTTATTTATTTATTTGAGAGGTAAAGTTACAGGCAGTGAGAGGGAGAGACAGAGAGAGGTCTTCCATCCACTGATTCACTCCCCAAATGGCCGCAATAGTTGGAGCTGAACCGATCTGAAGCCAGGGCCTGGGAACTTCTTCTGCGTCTCCCATGTGGGTGCAGGGGCCCAAGGACTTGGGCTACCTTCCACTGCTTTCCCAGGCTACAGCAGAGAGCTTGATTGGAAGAGGAGTAGCTGGGACTCTAACGGGCACCCATATGGGATGCCGGTGCCGCAGGCAGGCTGAGGATTAACCTACTGTACCAGGGTGCCGGCCCCCGTGTTTACTTTTTTTTTTTTAAAGATTTATTTATTTATTTGAAAGTCAGAGTTACACAGAGAGAGGAGAGGCAGAGGGAGAAAGAGAGAGATGGGTCTTCCATCCGCTGGTTCACTCCCCAACTGGCTACTATGGCCAGAGCTGCACCGATCTGAAGCAAGGAGCCAGGAGGTTCTTCCGGGTCTCCCTTGCGGGTGCAGGGGCTCAAGGACTTGGGCCATCTTCTACTGCTTTCCCAGGACATATCAGAGAGCTGGATCAGAAGTGGAGCAGCCAGGTCTGGAACCGGTGCCCATATGGGATGCTGGCGCTTCGGTCCAGGACATTAACGCTCTGCGCCACAGCACTGGCTCCCCGTGTTTACTCTTAAAACAGTTTTACTGTGGTGTTCGTGTATCAGCAGTTCACCTGTCTAAAGCGGACAATTCAGTGGTGTTTGGCTATTTACATGTAATAGGACCCATCACCACAATTGTAGAACATTTGTGTTTTTTAATTAATTAACTAATTTGTAAGGCCGAGTTACCAAGAGGAGAGACAGACAGATCTTCTATCTTCTGATTCATTCCCTAATGGCTGCAACAGCCCAGGCTGGGCCGGTTGAAGCCATGAGCCATGCCCTCCATCTAGGTCTCTTAGGTGGGTGGCAGGGGCCTCTGGGCATGAGTACTTGACTCTTACGTTCATTAGCATCTAAAACAGTGTTTGGCACTTAATAGGTCCTCCAGTGATACCTGGTGAATAAATGAATGTCTTGGCTAGTTGTGCTCTATAGTGTGCTATATTGTGCTCTAACAGAATATCGGGGGCTGGGTAATTTGTGAACAGTAGGAAGTTATTTCTCACGCTTGGAGAGGCTGGGAAGTCTAAGAGCAAGGTCCCGGCAGGCTGGGTACTGGTGAGGGCCAGTTCCTGTTCCTAAGCGAGCTTTTCCTCCCGCACAGGGGACAGTGAGTGTCCTTGCCTGGCTGGGGAGCTAAAAGAAATAACTCACCCCCTTGAGCCTACCTCCCCCTTTTTCTGAAAAATATTTATTTTCTTTGAAGAGCAGAGAGACAAGAGACAGATAAAGCTCCCAACTGGTGGTTCAGTCCCCAGCTGCCTACATTGTCAGGGACTGGACCAGGCCAAAGCCAGGAGCTGGGAACTCAATCCCGGTCTCCATGTGGTTGGCAGGAATCCACTGACTTGATCCACTGCCTGCTGCTTCCCAGGGTGTGTATTAGCAGGAAGCTGGAGTTGGGAACACAGGGGGACAAGAACCCACACACTGCAGCACTAGATACTGGTACCCCAAGCAGCATCTTATTATTAAAGACTTACTTACTCATTTGAAACTCAGAGTTATATATATAGAGAGACAGAACAAGAGATTTTTTTATCTGTTGGTTCACTCCCCAAATGGCGGCAACAACCGGGACTGGGTGACCCTGAAACCAGGGGCTTTGTCTGGGTCTCACACGTGGGTTCAGCGGCCCAAGCATTTAGGCCTTCTTCTGTGGCTTTCCCAGGCATGTTACCAGGGAGCTGGATCAGGAGTGGAGTAGCCAGGACTCCAACCGGTGTCCATATGGGATGCTGGTATCCCAGGTGGAGGCTTAACCCACTATACCACAAACGCCAGCCCCCCAAACAGCATCTTTTTATTTTTTTAAAAAAGTATTTATTTATTATTTGAAAGGCAGAGTTACAGAGGCAGAGGCAGAGAGAGGTAGAGAGAGAGGTCTTCCATCTGTTGGCTCACTCTTCAAATGGCAGCAATGGCTGGAGCTGGGCCGATCTGAAGCCAGGAGCCTGGAGCTTCTTTCAAGTCTCCTATGTGGGTGCAGGGGCTCAAGGACTTGGGCCGTCTTTTACTGCTCTCCCAGGCCATAGCAGAGAGCTGGATCGTAAGTAGAGAGGCCAGGACTCAAACCAGCACCCATATGGGTTGCTGATACTGTAGGTGGTGGCTTTACCTGCTACGCCAAAGTGCTGGCCCCCAAACAGCTGTGCCACATCTGCTACCTGCCATCTGAGCCTTGTTGTCCCACCCATGAGGGCTGTGCTCTCATGATTTACCTGTTGGAATACCATCACATTGGTGATTCAGTTTCTACATGAATTTTGTGAGATCCAAAGGTTCAGACCTTCAGTGTGAGTTAATGATAATGAATGAATGAATTCCACAGTTATCTGAAGAGTATCAGCTGTGTGTTGACAACTGAGGGAGATGTAGCGTGGACTAAGACACTAAGCTTGCCCTCGGAGAGAGGACAGGTGAGTGGTCATTGAAGACACGTGCATAGAAGTAAGGTGGACAGTGCCAGAGTGAAATAGATGGACATTATGGGGATTCAGAGGACCAGCTTGCTGGAGGTATCCCCTGTTGTTACGGACTTTCAAAAAAGAGTTCCATGCTGTGCCCACATTGTTAGCTTCACCAGGGCCCCGCTGCAACATCTCATGGAGAAGAGAAGTCCGGCCCTTTCAGTCAGTCAGTCAGTCAAACTGTTGTCTATTAAGATCTTCAGCTTAAGCTGTGAGGCCATTTTAGGGAGTCTTTGATGCAGCCATCGTGGAAGCATGTCACATCATTCTTTTGAAGAGGATACAAACGTATTCCAGAAGATTCATGGAGAAATGGAATTAAAATACAATGTATTTTCACTGAGCTTTTTAAAGTAGCCTTGTCTCTGTATTATGCAATCTTGGCCTTTTCTTTTTTTCAGAGATCTATTTATTTATTTATTTGAAAGAGAGAGAGAAGGAGAGAGAGAGAAAGGAATAATGGATCTTCCACCCACTGGTTCTCTCCCCACATGTCTCCAGTGGCCAGGGCAGGGCCAGGCTGAAGCCAGGAGCTTCATCCAGGTCTCTCATGTGGGTGCAGGGAATCCTAAGTACTTGGGTCATATTCCACTGCTTTTTAGGCATATTAGCAGGTAGCTAGATTGGAAGTGAAACAGCTGGGACTTTAACTGACATCCATTTGGGATGTGGACATCGTAGGTGGTGGCTTTACCCACTATGCTACAAAGTTGACCTGGCCTTTTTTTTTTTTTTTAAGATTTATTTATTTATTTGAGAGGTAGAGTTACAGACAGAGCTGTGCCGATCCGAAGCCAGGAGCCAGGAGCCAGGAGCCAGAAGCCAGAGCCAGAAGCTTCTTCCTGGTCTCCCACGTGGGTGCAGGGGCTTAAGGACTTGGGCCATCTTCTACTGCTTTCCCAGGCCATAGCAGAGAGCTGGATGTGAAGAGGAGCAGCTGGGACTAGAACCAGCGCCCATATGGGATGCTGGCACTTGAGGCTAGGGCGTTAACCTGCTGCGTCACAGCGCCGGCCCCTGTATCCTGTGCTTTTACTAAGTCCTAGAGCCTTTTCTTGAGCATGCATCTGTGTTCATAGCTGGCCCAGTCTGGATACGCCAAGCAGTTAAGAAGGGGGCTGCATCTCCCATCTGGAAGCTCCTTGGAAAGATCTCTTGAGGATAATGCGGGTCTTGAAAATGACTTGCTATTTCCAGTCTGTCCTCAGAATTTGGCTTTGCCTTGGGAAGCTTTTCATCCAGATATAAATGGAGCACCGAACTGGGTGTGTTGGGTGTGGTGGAAGACAGTGATCATGGAGCTAAAAATTACTCTTTTCAGAGAATTTGTTGGTCATCCCTACACAGATTCTTTCCTGCCAGGGTGGGAAGGTGCTGCGTGCAGACAGTGCACGCACGTGCCAAGCACCCCCAGTACCAAGACATGGAGGATTCCTGAGCCCTCAAGTCATGGAACACTTTGGGGACAGTGGAGTGGAAGAAAGTGATCTTTGCCCTGAGCAAATGTGCTCAATGTGTGTGTGAGGCCAGCCTCGTGACTCCAGTGATCTTAAGAAAACATGTGATTGAGAAATGATTGCAGTTGCACATGAACCTCTATCGGCACATAATGGAGAAGCACCAAGTGCACACGTTTCTTCTAGGATGAATTGAAAGGGAATTTTCTGAATTGCTGTGCTGGTGAAACAGGTTTAATAGAATTTCTGGTAGTATGGGCTTGCTATTTGGAATAGAACCTCCTTATCATTTGGGCTGACTGACTACTGATCGTTTGACATAGTTTAAGGAAAGTCCTGTTTGAAAATCAGGCCATGGACATAAATCAACGTCCGGTGGCTTTTCAGTGAGACAAAGTTGGTTCTGGATTTCTCAAGGGAGACTTCCCTCACCTACTACTTCTCCTTTCCTTCCCCTGGAAAAAAGAAAATGTCTCCCAGGTTCTGTGCCTGAGCTGGCCTGGTCACCAGGTCAGTGCTGGACACCAGGTGAACTTGATACATGTCTGCACAGTAGATGGAGAATCAAGTTCTAGTTGCCTCTTCGATAGTGACCCCTTGTGACCCGAGTTCTTATAACAGCGTAAGTGTTGTTTGGTTTCTCTGGTTCTGTCTCTTTCTCTGAAATCAACCAAAAACAGAATGAAAACAAAATAAACCAATAAATAGAAGTCATTAATAGGAACTTCATTTTGGGAATAATATCAACTTATGTTAGTTTTTTTAAATTTCTTTTTAAAGGTTTATTTACTTATTTGCAAGTCACAGTTACAGAGAGGGGGAGAGAGAGAGAGAGAGCTTCCATCCAGTGGTTCACTCCCGGGTGGCCACAACGGCCAGGGCTGGGCCAGGAGCTTCATCCAGATCTTCCTCATGGGAGGCAGGGCCCACACACTCGGGCTGTCTTCTGCTGCTTTTCCCGGGCCGCTAGCAGGGAGCTGGATGGGAAGTAGAGCAGCTGAGACAAGAAGTGGCACCTGTGTGGGATGCCAGGTTCACAGGCAGCAGCTCAATCTGCTATACCACAGTGCCGGCCCCAACTTAGGTTAGTTTTAGAGTCACAGTGAGGGGCTGGTGCTGAGGCACAGTAGGCTAAGCCTCTGCCTGCCATATGGGCATCGGTCTGTGTCCTGGCTGCTGCTTTTCCAATCCAGCTCTTTGCTATGGTCTTGGAAAGCAGGGGAAGATGGCTGAAGCGCTTGTGCCCTGTACCTACATGAGAGACCTGGAAGAAGCTCCTGGTTCCAGGCTCCTAGCTTTGAAATGGCCCAGCTGCAGCCATCTTGGTCATTTCGGGTGAGAACCAGAGGATGGAAGACCTTTCTCTTTGTCTCTCTCTCTCTCTGTGACTCTCTCTCCAATAATAATAAAAAAATACATAAATAAATATATTTTTAAAAGAATCAGTGAAAGTTAAAGAATAATCATTTGTTGGTCCAGTGATGGATTTTTTTTTCAGATTTATTTATTTGAAAGAGCTACAGAGATGGAGACAGATTTCCCTTCCACTTGTTCATTCCCCAAATGGCCAAAAATCCAGGTCTGGGTCAGGCTGCACCCAGGAACCTGGAACTTCATCCTCATCTGCCACGTGGGTGGCAAGGGCCCAATACTTGGGCCATTTTCTGTTGCCTTCCCAGATGCCTTCCCAGGAAGCTGGATGGGAAGTGGAGCAGCCGGGACTGGAACTGGCCCAGGCTGTGGCTGACCCGCTGTGCCACATGCCTGCTCCCAGGGCTGGGATTTATTATGAACATTGGCTGTGGAGCAGTCAAGCCTCCCTGGCTCTTTCCATTAGTTGTGGAAGGTGCTGATTTTTGCCTTGATTTGCAGGAAAATATCTCTGACAATTTTGAGCACCGTAGGATTGCAGTGTTACAGATGAGATCCCTTTCATCCAGAGGGCTAGAACTGGAAGGACCTGATGGCGACTTTCTCCCCTCCTCCATGTTTTCCGGGTTTTCTCTGATTGCTCTGTTGATGTTGCTTCCTTCCAAGGTGGTTTAGTTCCTTCCCCGTCTCTTACTTTTCTGTTCCCAGGCTGCCTCGAAACAGCCTTTGTGTGTGTGGTGGTTTTTCCTGGAAGGATTTTTCTGGGGGGAAAAGGAATCTCTTGAGAGAGACTTGACATTTCCTTTGCTGGGGTCAGACGGTGACTGTTGGACTCTTGACTGCCAAGAACTGTTCTGAATTTTAAATCAGAGCAATGGGGATCATTGAGTACTGCCATATTTCATTATTCAGACTCCATTTGGAACTTTGTGCAGAATAAAAGCCTTCAGTGAGATAGCAGAACAAAGAAGGAGGTGCTCTGGGGTTGCTTACAGATTAATGTATTAGGTGCTGTCATGACCAAGAGTCAGCTCTCCAGCAGTGATAATAATAATACATAGAGGGGCCGCAGCAGGTTAACACCCTGGCCTGAAGCGCTGGCATCTCATATGGGTGCCGGTTTGAAACCTGGCTGCTCCACTTCCGATTCAGCTCTCTGCTATGGGCTGGGAAAGCAGTGGAAGATGGCCCAAGTGTTTGGGCCCCTGCACCCGCGTGGGAGACCTGGAAGAAGCTCCTGGCTCTTGGCTTCGGGTTGGCCCAGCTCCGGCTGTTGCAGTCAGTTGGAGTCAGTTGGGGTCAAGCCTCCCTGGCTCTTTCCATTACTTGTGGAAGGTGCTGATTTTTGCCTTGATTTGCAGGAAAATATCTCTGACAATTTCTCTTTTTCTCCCTCTGCCTCTCCTCTCTCTGTGTAACTCTGACTTTCAAGTAAAATAAATAAATCTTAAAAAAAAAAAATATATATATATATATATATAGAAGGAGAGGGAAGGAGCTATCTGAAACAAGCAGTGGACTTTTAGGTGGAACCGGTTTAGATCGCAGTGCGTTGCTGAACTAGCCCTTGAATGAGCAGTGAGCACAGGTGCAAGGCCAGCTGCTGCTACCGGGCACCTGGGAGTTTTCCCAGCAAGTTGCTCTTTAAGTAATGATGTCTCACATTTCTCGAGTGCTTGCTGTGTGCCAGGCGGTGTGCCGCATCCTTTGCACACTTCATCTCATCTAGTTCCTTCCGTGTCCCCAGGCCTGTCTGGCAGACAGTCTGTCGCTGTCTCATTCAGCTGAGGCCTCAGTAGCAAAGTCCGTCGTGGACTTGGGTGTGAGTGGCTTGCCTGCTTGGGGAGGACAGAAGGTAGAAGTGGGGGAGGGACGGCTTCAGGGTCACTCCTTCTGCAGGTGTGTCAGTGCCAAGGGCCATTTCAGACATGCTGTGGAATCTGGTGGGGTGGCCAGCGGGCAGCTCAGGGTCAGGGAGCTGATTTCTCTACAGCAGTGGAGCAGAGTGGGGTCACTGATTGCAAACAGGCAGAACGAGTAGAGTGGAGCCTCTGGGCCCTTTCCTTCCTTAGTCAAAGGGAATCTTCTTATCTTTTCTTTAGCTTTGCCTCCTCTGAGGGGAAACCAGTCTTGCCACCACCAAGGCCTGGGCAGTTCTCTTCTTTTTGGCTCAGGGGAAGGCAACCACGGGTTAAGGACAGGTTTAGAGATAAATAGGGAAACACAGTGTACAATGCAGGAGGAAGCAGCAAGCATGGTTTGAGTTTGCTGGGCATTTTCTCGCTTACCTTTTGATCTCATTGGCAGACGCTGCTCAGTCAGGGGAGGCAGATGTGGTTAGAGCCTCAGTTTACACATGAAAATTGACAATCAGTGCTTGTTAAATGATCGTCCGCAGCTTGTCTGTAGGAAAGCCAGCCTAGTGCATTGAGTGCCTCACCCTGGACACACATACATGGGTCCAAGATGTGAACAGGACGCCAGATGCCAACACAGCACCCCCAGATGGTGTCAGGGAATGCTTTAGTTTCATCCCAAAGCAGCTATCTTATGTAAGGTGCGCACTTAACGTGCATCCTGAGATGTTCATTCTGTATAGGCTCCCGCGTGCACTTTTTAGGTGCCCACTCATGAATTCCAGATAGCATTTGTTGTTTTCTAGGTTAACAGATTCACGACAGGGTAGGTTTTCATGGAGAGAAAGCCCCTAGGCCTGGTCTTTCCACAGGGCTGTTTGAGAAGATGGGTGGCTCTCCAGCTGCCACCCTGACCTTAGTTGACTCCTCGCTGGTGGAGGTTTGCGGAGCTTTTGTTTTGTTTGTCTTGCTGGCCAGCTGAGCAGCTTGGACCCAGGCTGGCTGAGTGACACAGGTCCAAAATGGGCGGTTCTGGGTAACTTGTTTGTTGGCAGTTGTCTGCCAGATCAGTGAGGCCTTCACCGAGTTGATCGAATGCTGCGCTGTGTTTAGTCCTGTGGTGCAGGGAGAAAAGCGATTGAAGTGCCCAGCAAGGTGCTTGGTGTCATTCGCTCATTCACTATTGAGCTACAAGGTGTCAGGCTGTATGTGTCTTTTTTCTTTTTTTTAAAGATTTTATTTATTTATTTGAGAGGTAGAGTTACAGTGAGAGGGAGAGATAGAGAGAAAGGTCTTCCTTCCATTGGTTCCCTCCCCAAATGGCCGCCATGGCCCGAGCTGCTCTGATCCAAAGCCAGGAGCCAGGGGCTTCTTCCAGTGAGCTGGATCGGAAGAGAAGCAGCCGGGACTAGAACCGGCATCTATGTGGGATGCCAGTGCCGAAAGTGGAAGATTAACCTACCATGCCCTGGCGCCAGCCCCTGTATTTGTCTTTAGTGCAAAGACAAGACAGAGTGTTCCCTCGTGCATTTAAGGAAGAGCACTGTTGGTGTTGCTGCAGAGGACATTCAGTGAGTTGGTGGTGCTCTCGTGAGCTTGAAGCCTTTTTTTTTTTTTTTTTAAGATTAATTTATTTGAAAGGCATTACAACAGAGAGGGGAGACAGAAAATTTCCATTCACTGTTTCACTTCTCAAATGCCCACGACAGCCAGAGCTTGGCCAGACTAAAGCCAGGAGCCGGACACTCCATTCAGGTCTCCCATGTAGGTGGCAGGGACCCAAGTCCTGGGGCTGTTATCTGCCTCCAGGTACATTAGCAGGGAGCTGGTGTGGAAGCTTGAAGTAACTGGGGCTGGAACCTGCATTCAAATGGGATGAATGCGACCCAAGGGCAGCTCAACCTACTGCAGCACAATGCCCGCCCTGTTGAAGACTCTAGCTGATGGAACAGTAGTGATGTCATTAGCGGAATAATGAGCGATTCGCCATCTTGGTGAGGTGCAGGAAATGAGGGCTTTGCCTAGGTTCACGTCTGCATTTCTCTAGCTGTTCTCTTTTTTTTTTTTTCTTTCTTTTTTGACAGGCAGAGTGGACAGTGAGAGAGAGAGACAGAGAGAAAGGTCTTCCTTTTGCCATTGGTTCACCCTCCAATGGCCTCTGCGGCAAGCACACCGCGCTGATCCGAAGCCGGGAGCCAGGTGCTTCTCCTGGTCTCCCATGGGGTGCAGGGCCCAAGCACTTGGGCCATCCTCCACTGCCTTCCTGGGCCACAGCAGAGGGCTGGCCTGGAAGAGGGGCAACCGGGACAGAATCCAGCGCCCCGACCGGGACTAGAACCCGGTGTGCCGGTGCCTCAGGCGGAGTATTAGCCTAGTGAGCCGTGGCGCTGGCCCCCTCCCCTCCCCTCCCCTTCCCTCCCCTTTCTTTCCTTTCCTTTCAAGATTTATTTATTTATTTGAAAGGCAGAGTTACAGACAAGAGAGAGAGAGATCTTCTACCTGCTGGTTCACTCTCCAGATGACCACAACAGTTGAGGCTAGGCCAAGTTAGAGCCAGGATCCAGAGCCAGGAGCTTCTTCTGGGTCTCCCACATGGGTGCAGGGACCCAGGGACCGGGCCATCTGCTGCTTTTCCAAGCACTTTAGCAGGGAGCTGGATTGGAAATGGAGGCAGCCAGGACTCGAACCAATGCCCATGTGGGATGCCGGTCACAGCACTGGCCCCCTCCCCTGTGTTTTCAAGGTCGTCCATGTGGTACTGTGTAACAGTGCCTCAGTCCTTTGTTTTTCTATTCAGAAATGTCAAGCAAATGTTATTCAATAGTTACTTTCATTTCACAAAAATTATTTTTGACGTTTATACATAAATGTTATTAGGGAACAATGAAATTTTTATTACTTTCAGAGGGAAAATGTTTGAGTCCCAGCTGTTTCCCTTTTTTTTTTTTTTAAGGATTTATTTATTTACGTGAAAGTCAGAGTCACAGACACACACATACAGACAGAGAGAGAGGGAGGGAGAGGTCTTCCATCTGCTGGTTCACTCCCAAGTTGGAGCTGGAGCTGTGCCAATACAAAGTTAGGAGCCTGGAGCAGCCAGGGTTCGAACCTGCATCCAATATGGGATGCCGATACTACAGGTGGCGGCTTTACCCGCTATGCCATAGCCCCGGCTCCTGCTCCACTTCTGATTCAGCTCTCTGCTATGGCCTGGGAATGCAGTAGAAGATTGCCCAGGTCCTTGGGCTCCTGCACCCGCGTGAGAGACCCCGAAGAACCTCTTGGCTCCTGGCTTTGGATCCGTGCAGCTCCAGCTGATGCGGCCAATTGAGGAGTGAACCAGAGGATGGAAGACCTCTCTCTTCTTCTCCCTTTCTCTCCCTCTCTCTCTCTGCCTCTCCTCTCTCTCTGTGTGACTTATTATTATTATTTATTTATTTATTTATTTATTTTTTGACAGGTAGAGTGGACAGTGAGAGAGAGAGACAGAGAGAAAGGTCTTCCTTTTCCATTGGTTCACCCCCCAGTGGCCACTGCGGCCGGCGCACTGCGCTGATCCGAAGCCAGGAGCCAGGTGCTTCTCCTGGTCTCCCATGGGGTGCAGGGCCCAAGCACTTGGGCCATCCTCCACTGCACTCCCGGGCCACAGCAGAGAGCTGGACTGGAAGAGGAGCAACCGGGACAGAATCCGGCGCCCCGACCGGGACTAGAACCCGGGGTGCCGGTGCCGCAGGTGGAGGATTAGCCTATTGAGCCGCGGCGCCGGCTGTGTAACTCTTTCAAATAAATACATAAATCTTTAAAAAAAAAAGTATCCTAAGGACGAAAATAACAAATGCGTAATATATTAATGGGCGGAAGTAGGCTCAATTCTTATGTCTGAATACTACTTCAGTGCATGAATCTACCACATTCTGTTTATCGGTTCATCACCTGATGCATCTTTGGGTTGTTTGTACTTTTTGACTATTATGGATAATGCTGCTGTGAACATTTATGTACATACAAGTTTTGTGTGGACATTAGTTTTCAGTTCTCTTGGTCATACACCCAGAAATGGAATTACTGAGTCCTATGGTGACTGCATAATGTTTTGAAGAGCTGCCAGACTGTCTTCCAGAGTGGCTGTGCCATTTTATAATCCTGTTAGCTGTGTATGAGCTTTGCAATTTCTCCAGATTCTTATTAACACTTCTGTATAATATTTATTGACTATGAAATAATATCTCACTGTGGTTTTAATTTCCATTTCCTTAATGACTAATGATATTGAGCATCCTTTCATGTGGTTTTTGGTCACTTGCATATCTTTGGAGAAATATCTATTCAAATTCATTGGTTATTTTTTAATGGAGTTGCATCATCATTGTTGTAAGAGTTGTTTGTGTATTTGGAACTCTAGTCTTATCAAATACTTGAATTACAAATCTTTTCCATTTTTGTAGTTTGTCAAGTCACTCTCCTGGTGTTTTTTGAGGCACAAAGTGTTTAGTTTTGATCAACTCCGACTTATATATTTTTCTTTTATTGCTTGCCTTACCTTAGAAACCATTGCCTAATCCAAGGTCACAGAGGTTAACTCCTGTGTTTTTTTCCCTAAGAGTTGTATTGTTTTAGCTCTTTTAATGTCCATTAAGTTGCTGTACTGACTGAAGCTACAGAAGCTCCTGGCTAAGGGTGGAGGTAGGGCAGGGCCTCTGCCCTAGATCTTTCTTTCCTCCACCTTGACAAGTCAGCTGAGGACCCTCGACCCTAGGAAGATATTTCTAGCTGTTTTGTGGTTTCTGAATTTTAATGTCCTTTTCAATTGCTTGTTTTGAAGGTAACTAATGAAGAGGACTTTATTAGGAAATTGGACTGCAAACCTGATCAGCATCTGAAGGTGGTTTCCATTTTTGGAAATACTGGCGATGGGAAGTCTCATACCCTAAACCACACTTTTTTTTACGGCCGTGAAGTCTTCAAAACCTCCCCTGCCCAGGAGTCCTGCACCGTGGGAGTGTGGGCAGCCTATGACCCTGTGCACAAGGTAGCGGTGATAGACACGGAGGGGCTCTTAGGGGCTACGGTGAATCTAAGCCAGAGAACACGACTGCTGCTTAAAGTCCTGGCCATCTCAGACCTCGTCATCTATCGAACTCACGCAGATCGGCTGCATAATGACCTCTTTAAGTTCCTTGGGGACGCCTCGGAAGCTTACTTGAAGCACTTTACCAAGGAGCTCAAGGCTACCACTGCCCGCTGTGGCCTCGATGTGCCCTTATCCACTCTGGGCCCTGCGGTTATTATTTTCCATGAGACTGTGCACACTCAGCTCCTGGGCTCTGGTGAGTAGATGGACACAGTGTCGCACATGGGCTATTTGAGTAGAAGCAGGTCGCCACTGTGCTGGCACTAGCAGAGTGATCAACTATGTCAGAATCTGCTTATGGGTCAAGTAGGATAATGATTGAGACCTGCTGATTGGCTTTGGTGATCTGAATAAGACGTGTTTCTCTGGGGTGGGGGGTGGGGAGGCTGAGAGCTTGATCAAAGTAAGACCAGCTGAGAGCTTGATTAGATAAGAATTAAAGAGTATATTCAGCTCCTTCAGAGAGTTCTATAAATGGAAGCCAAACAGTGGGATGGTATTTCCTTTTAACAATTTACGATGGGAGATAGTGCAGATACGGGATGGTACCGAATTCTGCTGAGAGTGATTCTATAGAGAGGGAGCAGTGTGGGTGCGAGAAAGAGTGTGGGGATGATTGGGATGGGTGATGCTTAGAAGGGAGGCGGGGCTTCATTAGCAGCACGGGCAGTCCATCCGTTGGCAGCAGGAGGGAAAGGGGTGTACATGGACATGGTAACAGGCAAGTAGATGGATGTGAGGGAGTGTGTGTGTAACTTCTTGGCTGAGTGTTTCTGTTTAGAGAAGTGGGAAGCAAGGCCATCACCTCAGTGGGAGGATGGAGCAGGTGCTGGATGCAGTGGGGCCCTCAAACTCTTCCACCGTCCACCAGTGCATTCAGTTAGCAGTTGCTGCGTACGCATCTGTGCTGAGCCTGCGGCTGGGAGCTGGAACACAAGGCCTCCCTGGAACAGCTGGCAGTGTGGCTGGGGGACCACACAGTGTTGGGTTCTGTGGGAGCTGTGGGAGTGCAGGGGAGGGACTCTGTACTTCCTGGTGGGATCTAGGAAAGACCAAGCGGGTTTTGAATGCCGAAAGTAGAAGAGAAGGCTGTTCTGGGAGGAGCACGCCCCTCTGCCTGCAGGGCCAGCAGCTTCCTGAGTTCCAGTCCAGCCCCTCCAGTGCGTTTTCTAGAGGGAGCTTTTCCAAGCTTCATTTGTGATTTAACCCTTGTCACAGTCCTGCTCACCACCAGCCAGTGGCTTTTGACTACATCAAAGTAGAATTCCAGCTCTAACCTCCGAATGGTGGAGACCCTGAGGCCCGGGCCCTGGGGGGCCCTGGGGGCCCTTCTGCAGTGCTTGGGTGTGAGAGGGGCTCCTGAGGGAGCTGAGGCAGGGTGTTACGTGATCAGGGCTCTGCTTTCAGGAGGTCCCTTGGGAGCCTGCTGCAGGATGAATTCAGGGGCCTGCCCGGTACAGGAAGAGCACTCAGGAGATTGTCACAGCACTGCGTGAGGAGTGATGGGGATTGAGCCACGCGGTGGCTGTGGGATGGAAGTGAGTGGACTGGAACCTAAGGGGGGATTGAAGGGAAGGACCCGAGATTGTGGTGGTCCCAAGGACTGCCGACCCATAGGAAGATGAGAAATCTTTATGTTCCACAATGGAGGAAGAGACTCATTAGCAAGCAACTGTAAGGTAAGGAGAGGAGGTGATAGGCTGACTTTAGGATGCTTCTCATGATTAAAACTTTTTTTTTTTTAAGGATTTATTTATTTATTTGAAAGGCAGAGTGACAGAGGGAGGGAGAGACAGGGAGAAAGAGGTTTTCCATCCGCTGGTTCACTCTCCACATGGCTGCAATGGCTAGAGCTGGGCCCGATCTGAAACCACGAGCCAGGAGATTCTTCTCGGTCTCCCTGTTGCTCTCCCAGGCACATTAGCAGGGAGCTGGTTTGGAAGTGGAGCTGCTGGGACTGGAGCCGGCACCTATACGGGTGTACCACCTATGCCACAGAGCCAGACCCTCCAGTTCAGGGTTTTGAAATAACCAATTCCTTAAAAAAGAAAAAAAAGAAAGAAAGAAAGAAAGAATTCCTCAAAAATTATTTTCTGCTTTGTGTCCTGCACTGTGCTAGGTTTTCTAAATAAATGCCAACTAACTTAATTCCAACTTTATTACGCAGTGTAGTCAGTAACAAACCCGTTTTACAGATGCAGAAACTGAATTCAGCCTTTTTTTTAAAGATTTATTTATTTGGCTAATTAATTAATAGGCTAATCCTCCGCCTAGCGGCGCCGGCACACCAGGTTCTAGTCCCGGTCGTGGCGCTGGATTCTGTCCCGGTTGCCCCTCTTCCAGGCCAGCTCTCTGCTGTGGCCCGGGAGTGCAATGGAGGATGGCCCAAGTGCTTGGGCCCTGCACCCCATGGGAGACCAGGAGAAGCACCTGGCTCCTGGCTTCGGATCAGTGTGGTGCGCCGGCCGCAGCGCGGTAGCCATTGGAGGGTGAACCAATGGCAAAGGAAGACCTTTCTCTCTCTCTCTCTCTCCTCACTGTCCACTCTGCCTGTAAAAAAAAAAAAAAAAAAAAAAAAAAAGATTTATTTATTTGATAGACAGAGTTAGAGGGGGGGGGGTCTTCCGTCTGCTGCTTCACTCCCCAGATGGCCGTAGTGGTTTGAGCTGCACCAATCCGAAGCCAGGAGCCAGGAGCTTCCTCCGGGTCTCCCACAAGGGTGCAGGGGCCCAAGGACTTAGGCCATCTTCCACTGCTTTCCCAGGCCATAGCAGAGAGCTGGATTGGGAGTGGAGCAGCCAGGACTGCAGCCGGCACCCACATGGGATGCTGGCACTGCAGGTGGCAGCTTCACCCGCTATGCCACGGCACCTGCCTCTCAACTCAGCTTCTTCGATTATGTAATCAGAAGGTCTCACTAGCAAGTTACAAAATTGGGATTGTTTCTGGAATACCGTTGCTGGTGCTTGTAGCCGTAAGATGGAAACAAGGCAGCAAGATTGTATGCAGGGTAGGAGAAGTGGTGGAATTGTGGACAAGTTGATAATTAGATTTTTCTCAGTCTCATAGGCTTTCTGCATTTCTGTTTGATCGTGTATTTTGCTCTATAGAACACTCCTCGGGGGGAGTGGAGTGGGTATGTGAACTGTTTCTGCTTTACAAATGAGGAGAACCAAGTCATTTGGGAGCAGCGATTCAGTGCATGCATCCAGGGACAAGTCACGAGGTCATGCGGGAGTGAAGTGTCATTTGCCAGGCTGCGCTCCGTAGTTGGTGACTGATGAGCTACTCACAGGGCACTGCCTGCTGATTTCAAAGGTAGCTGCCGCTGAGGAAGATCAGGTAGGCTGGGTGTAGGAAGTAGCTGTGGAGCTACGGCTGGGTCCCTGACGGCGGTCTTTGTGCTTTACCGTCTGGGCTAGTGTCGTCAGTGTTGGGGTGATTTTTCTTCCAGCCTTTCACTTGAAGACATTGAGCCTACATGTGCTCCCACTGCCCAAGTTTGTGGACAGTTGGTCACGTCTTCGGCAGCTAGGACTTTTATTCACACGCACTTTGATCACAGCCGCATCACATGAAGACCAGGACTTCCAAATTATAGAAAATTGTTTTACTTTTTAAGTTCATTAATTAACTTGAAAGGCAGAGAGACAGAATGAGTGAGCTCCCGCACTCTGGTTCACTCTCAGTGACCAAGAGGCTCAGAACTCAAGCCAGGTCTCCCACATGGGTGGTCTCCCACATGGGTAGCAGAAACCTAGCTATTTGAATCATCACCACTGCCTCCAAGCCTCTCAGGAGCTGGAACTGAGGATCAAACACAAGTACTTGGGCATGGGACATTGGACATCTTAACTGCTAGGCCAAACATACATCCCAAAGTATAGACTTTTAAATGTTCATTTGTAGGTGATTGGTTAAATATGAGGATATATCAAAAAGTTAAAATTATATATATTATGAAATTAGTATGTTTAGATGTTTCTTAAAATGAACAGCTTTTTAAGAAAAGTCTCTTCCTGGGGCTGGTATTTGGCCTAGTGGTTAAACCACTGGTTGGGATGCGTGCATACCTCATCAGAGTACCTGGTTCACATCCAGTTCAGCTTCTGATTCCAGCTTCCTGTGAACGCAGACCCTGGGAAGCAGCAGGTGATGATTCAGGTAGCTGGGTTCTTGTCAACCGCATTGGAGACCTGGATCAGGTTCCCAGCTCCTGGCTTTGGAATGGCCTGGCCTCCACCATTGCAGATATTTGGGGAGTGAATCAGTGGTTGGGACCTCTCTGTGTGTCTCCCTGGTTTTGGATAAGTACATTTAGAAAAAAATTCAGACTCAGTTTTGAAATATACCTGTGGGGAAGTACCTACCCAGCAGGTGTGTTTCCACAGCCTGAACACGCCCGTGAGATCCGTGTTAGACAGGAGCCATGAGCATCCTCTGCTTAGAAGCCTTCTCGTGTTCCCTGGCAGGCAAGGGCCAGCGAATTCTCCTGGTGTGCGTGTGGAGTCCAGGCCGGTCTGACTTCACTGTGAAAGCCAGGCCCCGTTGTGGTTATTTTTTTAAGAAAGCCCCACTCGCTGCTCATGGGCCTGTGTTTCTGCTCGTACAGATCATCCCTCCGAGGTGCCAGAGAAGCTCATCCAGGACCGGTTCCGGAAGCTGGGCCGCTTCCCTGAAGCCTTTAGCTCCATTCACTACAAGGGAACGAGGACTTACAATCCTCCCACCGACTTCTCCGGGCTGCGGCGCGCTTTGGAGCAGCAGCTGGAGAACAATACCACCCGCTCTCCCCGGCACCCAGGGGTCATCTTCAAAGCCCTGAAGGTCAGTTGGCTCCAGCCCGGAGTGCTTATCATCAGGGTGCCCGTGTGTCGGGGGCAACACCCCAGTCTCTGGCTTTCTTGGTGCTTGTGCTGGGCACCGTGGCCTGGAAAGAGGTCAGGAGGAGAGGCAGTGTGTGAGTGGACTCTGCACGTGCTGGGAGGTAGGGTACGAAGGAATCTTGGGGGACTGTAAAAAGGTGACAGGGACTCATCATGGTGAAAAACTGGGCTTTGGGGGAATAGGACAAAGCCTTCATTTCTTGGTGGTTTGGCCCCGCCCTGGCTAGTTGACCTCGTGCTGAGGCTCTCTGAGCTGGGCAGCTCTTATGCTTGCTTTCTGTCCACTCTGTGGTGCTTTCTTACCTAAAACAAGATGGAAATATTTTGATGTCTCTACATAGAAAACTAGGATGGCCGGTACAGAATTACCAACACTAAATAGGAACAGATGCATGGCAGCAGGCATTCCTGCGTACTGTTGGGCAGAGTGCAGAACACTCTGCGTGAGCTGTCCATGTAGCCCTTACCCCAGCTCTCTTGTCATCCTCGTTTTACAAGTGAGGCAGCTGAGGCACGGAGATGAAGTGGTTGCCCACAGTTAGTTACTAAGTGACAGGGGGCAAACCTCTGGCCATTCTACCCAGAACTCCTTCTTCAGCTGGGACTGCTGCCTCCCAACAAACTCCATAGTATTTCTTACCTAGACTCTGTGGCTCATGAGACTGGGACCTGTTTTTTCTTTATGTAGAAGGGAGATTAGCAAGTGTTCTGGAGGTGATAAAGGTATCCTTCTACCCATGTGAGACCGAGTCCTTAACAGCATCTGCTGTTATGAACAAGCACTAGGAAGGGACTAATTTCTCCTGCGGAATTTGGTGTTGCTCAGTGGATCAACCAAAAGTCTTTTTTTTTTTTTTTTTTAAAGATTCATTTTATTTATTTGAGTTACAGAGAGAGGTAGTGACAGACAGACAGAGTCTTCTATATGCTGGTTCATTCCCCAAATGGCCACAACGGCTGGAGCTGAACTGATCTGAAGCCAGGAGCTTCTTTCAGGTCTCCCACATGGGAGCAGGGGCCCAAGGACTTGGGCCATTCTCTTCTGCTTTCCCAGATGCATCAGCAGGGAGCTGGATTGGAAGTGAGCAACCAGGACTAGAACTAGCGCCCATATGGCATGCTGGTGCTTCAGGCCGGGGCTTTAACCCACTGTGCCACAGTCTGCACGCTTCATGCTTCCCCCCACCCCTCCATCTTTTTTTTTTTTATTTATTTTTATTTTTTTTTTTTTGATAGGCAGAGTGGACAGTGAGAGAGAGAGAGAGAGAAAGGTCTTCCCTTGCCGTTGGTTCACCCTCCAATGGCCGCCGCTGCAGCCGTCGCACCGCGCTGATCTGATGGCAGGAGCCAGGATCCAGGTGCTTTTTCCTGGTCTCCCATGGGGTGCAGGGCCCAAGCACCTGGGCCATCCTCCACTGCACTCCCTGGCCATAGCAGAGAGCTGGCCTGGAAGAGGGGCAACCGGGACAGAATCCGGCGCCCCTACCGGGACTAGAACCCGGTGTGCCGGCGCCGCAAGGTGGAGGATTAGCCTATTGAGCCACGGCGCCGGCTCTTTTTTTTAAGATTTTAACCAAAAGTTTTGCCCTGGACCACCTAAAATCAGTCAGGAGGTGTGTATCAGTGATGAGATGCCCTCCTTTTGGGAATCTCATCTCTAAGCATTATATCTTTGTTCCTTAAAATTGAGAAAATTGTCCTCCTTGTGTATCCCAGCAGTACTACTGATGGATCGATTTGCTAGACTCGGGTTCCCTGTTGCACACCATGATGGGCAGCGCCTGCTTATTTGTAACACGGGGAGGTGGCTGCCTGCCAGGTACCCCCTGGGAGGCCGTCAGGGTTGAGTCTGCTCTGCTTTATCCAGTAGAATCTTAGCTCTTACTTGCGCCTACATTGGTAGTGCTGCTGCACCACTCTTATATCCTCATAGCCGTCTCCACTGGTAAGAAATTGCCGTAATAGCGGCAGTGTGGGTAACAGAATAGGACATTGAAATAGGACAACTGAAAGCTATGATTTGGAGTATTACTGATGATTGAAAATTTTATTTTAGATTACGTTAGGTTGTCTTGATTAAATTTTGGTGTCTTATCACATACACAATAGTCATAGCATTCCTTGAGTGTGCTAAAGCTGGAAAGAATGTTTCCAACAGGAAATTTTAAAATTTTTTGTTCAAAGATTTATTTTATTTATTTAGAGAGAGACACACAGAGATTTTTAATCCACTGGTTTACTACCCAAATGCCTGCAATGTTCAGGCCTGGGCCAGGCTGCAGCCAGGAGCCAGGAACTCCATCTGGGTCTGCCACGTGCGGGCAGGGACCCAAGCAGTTGGGCCATCTTCCACTGCTTTCCTAGGTACATTAGTAGGGAGCTGGATCAGAAGTGGAGCAGCCGGAACTCGAATTGGCACTCACATGGGATGCTGGCTTTGCAGGCAGAGGCTGAACACACTGCACCACAATGCTGGCCCCCACCAGAAATTTAAAAATTGTTAATGTCATCATGGACAAATGGAATTGCAGGACTGTTTATTCAGTGATCAGTGTAAATTGCATTTGTCTAAGTTCATATCCTCTGGTATGCAGGAGGAATATGTGCTGAGGATAGAGAATGTAGACAGCAGGGTAGAGTGTGATGGTGCACAGAGTCACCTGTAATCCCTCCACGGGCTTGCCAGTGTCAACACTTCCTGGGTGTGCTTTACACCACGTGTCTGTGCATTGTGAAAAGATACGTAACTTGCCTTTGCTTATAACTAGAAATTTGAAGTCCTTTTTCCATGTAAAATTATAAACACTTTGTTAAACAGGATGAGTATCTCTGTTCCCGAAATCTAAAATCTAAAATGCTTTAAATTCTGAGACCATTTTTTAAAAAAGATTTCTTTAAAGTTACATTGTTACAGAGAGACAAAGGCAGAGAGAGATAGAGAGGTCTTCCATCTGCTGGTTCACTCCCCAAATGGCTGCAATGGCTGGCGATGGGCTGGTTTGGAGCTGGGAGCCAGGAGCCAGGAGTTTCCTCGGGGTCTCCCATGTGGGTGCAGGGGCCCAAGCACCTGGGCCACCCTCCTGTAATTGTTCAATGAATGTTAATTATTGTGATTAATATTAAGGAAAAACTTTGAAAAATTACTGTATTTGCCTAATTTACGAAATCTCCTCATTAGAATCTGAGGTTGAAGTGAACATAGATGTGTCGCTGCTCGGGTGCTTGCAGTGGCGCAGCAGCTGCAGAACGCGAGACTGCAGGTGTGTTGTGCAGGTGGATGCTCTGGAATACGAAGGTGGATAAATCTGGGTTTGACGAATTGTAAGACAGGGCGAGACAGTTGCAGTTTCTTGGCTGTTTTTTTTTAAAGATTTATTTTATTTACTTGATATTAAACTGATACTACACTTGATCTTAGCCAAAAGGCCGAGAAGCGATTATTTTATTTATTTGAAAGAGAATTACAGAGAGAGGTAGAAACAGAGGTCTTCCATCTGCTGGTTCTCTCCCCAGATGGCTGTAATGGCTGCAGCTGAGGCGATCCGAAGCCAGGAGCCAGGAGCTTCTTTCTGGTCTCTCACGTGGGTGCAGGGGCCCAAGGACTTGGGCCATCCTCCACTGCTTTCCCAGGCCATAGCAGATAGCTGGATCAGAAGCAGAGCAGCTGAGACTCAGCAGTGCCCATATGTGATGCCGGCGCTGCAGGCCAGGGCTCTAACCCGCTGTGCCACGGCGCTGGCCCCAAGTTTCTTGGCTCTTCTGGAAGAGAACACAGCTGAATGCTTCCGTAAGGGCATCAAGGACACCGAGTGCTGGCAGCAGTCATTAGTGCTCAGGGCTTGAGCCTCAGGAGCCCTGCGTGTCTGGGTCCAGGCCTGTGTGTTAGGTACTTTGAGAAGGATAGTTGTGTGTATGTTTCCACAGTGACTGTGATTCCTGAAGCTTGCTGTGATTATGGGGAGCCCAGTCAGCTGCAGTTCTTGTTGGTAACTGGTGTCCCCAGCACGTCACTTGGTGCTGATACTTCTCTGGGGCATTTTGGGCTGGTGCAGGGTGCAGCCTATCCCTTCTGTGGGAGGAGTCCCTGTCTATGGTGCTGTTTGGTCTTTCCTCAGAGAACTGTGCACTTGTCATCTAGCTAATCCCTTGAAAAAATCGTTTTTTTGTCATTTTGTTTTGCTGTTAACCTCCGTCTTTTAATTAGAAGTAATTAATTCTCTGATTACCAAGGTCTGCCCTAGGGAAATGCACCATGGAGTTTAGTGCTGTTAAAATTGAACCAAAGTCGGCTGGCGCCGTGGCTCACTTGGCTAATCCTCCGCCTGTGGCGCCGGCATCCCATATGGGTACTGGGTTCTAGTCCCGGTTGCTCCTTTTCCAGTCCAGCTCTCTGCTGTGGCCCGGGAGGGCAATGGAGGATGGCCCAAGTGCTTGGGCACCTGTACCTACATGGGAGACGTGGAGGAGGCTCCTGGCTCCTGGCTTCAGATCAGCACAGCTCCGGCGGTTGCGACCATTTGGGGAGTGAACTAACGGAAGGAAGACCTTTCTCTCTGTCTCTCTGTCTCACTGTCTAACTCTGCCTGTCAAAAAAAAAAAAAAAAAAAAAAAAAAAAAAAAAAAAAAAAAAATTGAACCAAAGTCTTCATCATTTACAGCAGTGTATAATATAATGACTGTCTATTCTTTTCTAAATTTATTTTTAAGGAAGACACAAACATACATATAGACACACAAAAAATATTTTGCATTTGCTGATTCACTCACCAAATGCCTACAACAGCTAGGGCTGGGCCATCCTGAACCAGGAGCCCAGAAGTCAGTCCACCTCTCTGGCATTACCAAGTACTTGAGCTGTTTTCATCTATTACATTAGTAGATGTGCTAGAATCGTATGTAGTATCAGGACTCAAACCAAGCACTCTCATGTGGGTTCAGGGGCCCAATCACTTGGGCCATCTTCTGCTTTTCCCAGGCCATTAGTAGGGACCTGGATTGGAAGTAGAGCAGCCAGGACTTGAACTTGTGCCCATATGAGATGCTGGCACAGCAGGTAGTTGTTTTACCCGCTTTAGCACAACACCAGCCCCTTAACCATTCTTTTTAAAATACTTCCCTTAAATAGGCAACACTTTTTTCTTTTTTAAGATTTCTTATTTATTTGAGAGGCAGAGTTACAGACAGAGGGAGAGAAAGAGAGGGAGAGACAGAGACAGAGAGAGGTCTTCTATCTGCTGGTTCATTCCCCAAATGGCTGCAACAGTTGGAGCTGGGCTGTTCTGAAGCCAGGAGCTAGGAGCTTCTTCTAGATCTCCTGTATGGGCGCAGGGGCCCAAGCACTTGGACCATCATTCCCAGTTTTCAAGGCCATAGCAGGTAGCTGGATCAGAAGTGGAGCAGCCCAGATAGGAACTGGTGCCCATATCTGATGCTGGTGCTGCACGTGGAGGCCTAGCCCATCATGCCACAGCATAAAATCTTTTTTTTAAGACTTATTTATTTATTTATTTGAAAGCCAGAGTTACACAGAGAGAAGAAGAGGTCTTCCATCTGCTGGTTCACTCCCCAATTGGCTGCAACGACCGGAGCGGCACTGATCTGAAGTCAGGAGCCAGGTGCTTCTCCTGGTCTCCCATGCGGGTGCAAGGCCCAAGGACTTGGGCCATCCTCCACTGCACTTCCCTGGCCACAGCAGAGAGCTGGCCTGGAAGAGGGGCAACTGGGACAGAATCCGGCGCCCCTACCGGGACTAGAACCCGATGTGTCGGCGCCGCAGGCGGAGGATTAGCCAAGTGAGCCGCGGTGCCGGCCTTCTCTACTAGCTTTTTGTCACTATAATTAAATATGTCATGCTATCCAAGTCTGTTTAGCTCACAGCTGTGGCAATTCACAAAGCCCTCAGCATCCAAGATGCGGACCGCACTGTTTTGGTCCCTGGTGATGGTGGCAGCTGGCATCCTGTCATGGCGAGAGCATGCGCAGAGCACTGCGGTCACACTCTAACGGGGTGCAGAGAGGGACAGGCGTGGTCCTTCTCTAACAGCTCTCTTTCATGAACAGGAGGGTGGCATGAGAAGCACCTCAGCTGTTGGAGGGCAAGGGACTCCAGTGGCCCAAGATCCTCACCCCAGGTTCCACTTCCTAAAGGGGCCTGCTACCTTCTGCCGCTCCCATCTTGGCCACGACAGCTTTTCTGTTTGGTATTTATTTGAAAGGCAGAGAGAGAGAGAGAGAAAATATGAATGAATGAGAATAACTTCCTCCCAAGGGTTCACTCCCCAAATGCTTACAATAGCCAGGGTAGGGCCAGGTCAAAGCCAGGACCCAGAAAGTTAATTTAGTTCTCTCTCTCTCTCACATTAATCTGCTTGAGCCATCGCTTGTTGCCTCCCAGGGTCTGTTCTAAGAAGAATCTGTAGCCAGGGCTGTAGCTGGAAGTCAAAACCTGTGAGGCATGATTGAGTGTCCTTTACTTTCTTCACCCCGACTCCTCACTCTGCAGATAACTATCATTAATAGTTTATTGGATGTAGTTCTAGAAATTTCCAACACTGTGTAAAAGTGCATGCATATATATATTATATATATGTCTACACACATGCACACACTTTTTTTTACTTCATAAATGAGATCCATATCATTCATATCATTCTGCTTTTTTCAGTCACTATGTGTCTTGGTTATCTTTCATGTATAATACATTCCTCAGTCTTTTTAATTACATCAGTATTCTTTTTATGTAAACATACGTATTTTAAAAGATTTTCTTTGGGGCCAGTACTGTGGCGTAGTGGCCTAAGCCTCCAGCTGTGGTGCCAGCATTCCATATGGGTGCCATTTCCAGTCCTGGCTGCTCCACTTCTCATCTAGCTCTCTGCCCTGGCCTGGGAAAGCAGTACTAGCACCCGCGTCTACCTGGGGAAGCAGTACCTGGCTCCTGGCTTTGGATTGGCTCAGCTCCGGCTGTTAAGGCCATTTGGGGAATGAACCAGCAGATGGAAGACCTCTCTCTCTCTCTCTCTGTCTCTACCTCTCTCTGTAACTCTGTCTTCCAAATAAATAAAATAAATCTTAAAAAAATGATTTTCTTATTTTCATTATTGAAAAGTAGAGAGACAGAGACTGATATAGATTGTCCATGCCTGTTTACTCCCCAAATGCTCTCAGCACCTAGGGCTGGGCCATGCTCCCACGGCTCCTGGAGCCATCACCGCTGCTCCCCAGAGTGTGCATTAGTGGGAAACTGCAATCAGAAGTGAAGCTGGAGCTTAGAGCCTGGCACGGAGGTATGGGATGTTGACATCCCAAGTGGCCTCTTAGGCGCTGTGCCAAACTCCCGCCCCCATTAGTAGGGTTTTAAAAAGTTACTAGCTGTATCTTATTTATGAGGTTCCACCTGACGAATGCAGCACTGTTGGATTCTAGGGGAGTTCAGTGCCACTTTTCGTGTTTGTTATGGAATAGGAAGTGTGCGTTAGGAAATGTGATTAATGAGAAGGAATGAAGGATTTGGAGGGAGGAAGGGAGGGGAAGAGAGAGATTGAGGTTGAGATTAAGAGATCTGTACTCTTTTTCTGCCTCAGTGGCTTGGCCGTTGTTCCTGGGAATGGTTTTCCTATGCAGCCTGCTGACATGGTTCGCTTACGTTACTTAGCCGCATCTTGGGCCAGACCCTTGTCTCTTTTCCACACTGGGTTATTTCCCACTTCTTGATCATTCATTCTTTTGCTCAGGACCCACAGCCCAGATGCCTGTAAAACATGCCCTCATTGAGTAGGGAAATCTATTTAAAGGGACAGATATTCAGGGCACAGTTGAACAGGGTCATTAATTTTGAATCTTGCATTGTGAGTACTTGCTATTCAAAATAATTGGGAGCACCATTTTAAAGTTGAATTTACAGTTTATGTAATACCTTCTTCAGCTACTTTGATCTGTAAATGTAGAAACTTTGACCTTATATTCCATCACATCAGGAAACATCTGCTAAATGTTTATAGTTATTTTATTTTATTGAGGGGCGGCATTATTGATTATCTGAGAGTATCAATGTTGAGTTAGGAGTTCACTGCAAGCCCCGGTGACTGGGGCTGACCTTGCAGGAACAATAGAAGGAGCCATGCTGTTGCCAAGGCAACTGAAGTTCAAGATCATCTGGTCTCCCAGCAACCTTTTCCATACATGTCTCAGAAGCTTTCCCAGCTGCTCCGAGGAGAGGCCCTTTCCTGCCTTCCTCTTCCTACTTTGGGACCTCAGGAGGAAGAGGCCAAGACACCGTGGAATGATGTGAGGTTTGGAAGTTTTGAACTGGCAGAGTGTCTGGTCAGGTGGTGTCTTAGTCTGTCCTGGAAAAGGAACACCAGGTTATGGAGAAAGGACAGTTTCTCCTTCCTGTGGGTCTCAAACACTTAACATGGATCTCTGTCTTTTAGACAGCTACTGTTTTGTTCCTGTGGGCTGCCTGATGCTTCTCTAAGTCTGATTGACTACTGCCAGCTTGTAACTTTTGCGAGTCGTGAGATGTTTGCTCTCTTAGCCGGCATGTAGAGGCCAGCAACAGTTTTGCAAAGGAGTTCTTCTCTTTCTGATGTCATAGGTGTCGCTGTTGCCGTGAACAACATAAGCCAACAGTTTGTCTAGGGTGGGGAGGATGGGGCTCTGTGGGAAGTCATGCTTCAGATTTTTTCATGCGAACCCTTGCAATGCTTAACAATGCTTACATGTCTCTGAAGGACTTACAGAGAACCAGGCCACTTAGATTGGAACAGAAAAAACCTTGTGCTGTCACTGCTGTTGGGCTGCCATTTTATATTTCCATGGCTTGTGTGATGCCCCTCCCCAGATTCCACCCAGCTGCTGAGTTAGTGCTGTGACATTATTTTTCATTAGGAAAACCAGTACTTAGGTTAGCGTTACTTACCCGTTTAAAAGGAAAGACTGCAAAGTGGAGAAAAGGTGTCCTTTGGTGCCCACAGACCTCCAGCAGTGTGGGGAAGCACAGAGTGAAGGATTCCCCAGCGGTCCCCTCTTTCTGTTCTCCCTCACCTCCTTAGGTGCCTGAGCACCTTCTTGCAGCTGGGTATTGGTTCACGCATGCAATTGCCCATGAAGACCGTCATAGAAAGTTGAGGGCTTGGGGCCGGTGCTGTGGTGTACTAGGTTAGGCCACACCTGTTAAGCCCCTCCCATATGGGCTCTGGTTCTAGTCCCGGCTGCTCCACTTCTTATCCAGCTCTCTGCCTGGGAAAGCAGCAGAAGATGGCCCAAGCGCTTGAGCCCCTGCACCTGCTTGGGAGACCTGAAAGAAGCTCCTGGCTCTTGGCTTTGGACTGGCCCAGCTCTGGCCATCATGGCCATTTGGGAAGTGAACCAGCAGATGGAAGACCTCTATTTCTACCTCTCCTGCAACTCTGCCTCTCAAATAAATAATAAATCAAAAAAAAAAAAAAATACTAGAAAGTTGAGGGCTTCTCACACCCTTGCATTGCCTGGATCTTGTAGTGAGAGTATGTCAGGAAGAAAATAAGATGGTTCTTAGCATTAACAACACAAGAATGATATTGGTAACAGCAGCTGCCGTTTTCTGAGCTCTCAGGTGCCTGGTGCTCTACTTGGGTAACCTTGAGCCTCACCATGATACCTATGTGGAGACAGCGAGGAGGGTGCTGCGGGCATCCCCACTTCATGGCTAAGGAGACAGGCACTGCGAGTGCAGAACTGCCACCTGTAGGGTCTGTTTTGTTTGTCCAGAATTTCCAGTTTCATAGCATGTCTGTTTTTCATGTGGAAACCACTTCTCCAGAGCTCCAGTAAATTGATTTACTAGGAAGATTACTGCTCGGTTTTCCCCTGGTATCCTGAGAGTCATGCACGAGCCCGACATAGTTGTTTGAGAAACGCAGCCTGGAGAGTTAACAGCAATTTGGTTGTAAGTTAGCCTTAAATTTGAGAGAGCCTTGGATGAAGCCTGGGGCCAGGCCTGGAGCAGGAGAGGCGGCTGGAGGTTGGTATGTGAATGAGGGGTTTGTGATGGGCACCCCAGCCCCGAAGTCCCAGTTGCGTACTGCTCGGGCCTTTGCTAGCCTTTGGAGAAGGATACAAAGGCAGGAAACTACTTTGGCAGTGTTTCTGATCTAGTCTGGGAGGTAAAATACCTAAAACAGGCCCTTAGCTGTGCGTCCCTGCCCAGTTACTCAGTACGTAGTTCAGGTGTGGAGTACATTAGGCCTCAGAAAAGGCAGAGTGGTGCATTCTGGAGTGATGGGGCAGGCTGCATTGGAACAGGTGAAACCAAAGGAATCCCTGAAGAATGGGTCACAACAGAAATGGGGAGGCAGGTGTTCGGTTTAGCAGTTAAGCTGCTGATTGAGAATGCTTCTTTCCCGTGTTGGGGTATCTGCTGGCTTCACTTCCCAATTCCAGCTCCTAGCTGCAGCTTCCTGCAAGTGCAGACCCTGGATGCAGCTGTGATGGTTCAAGTCATTACATTTCTGCCTCCCACAGGGAGACCTAGATTGCATTCCTGGCTCTTGGCTTTGGCCCAGCCCATTCCTGGCCATTATAGGCATTTGGGGGGAATGAACCAATACATAGAAGTCTGTTTCTTTTTGTGTCTCAGCTTTTCACATTAAAAAATCAATTATAAAATGAATAAAAAGAATGATATATAAGCTGAGTGATTCTACTTGCCTTGTTTATTTATTTATTTTTAAAAGATTTATTTATTCACTTGAATGCTGAGTTACAGAGAGAGAGAGATCTTCCACCCACTGGTTCACTCCCCAATTGGCTGCAATGGCCAGAGCTGCACCGATCCGAAGACAGGAGCCAGGAGCGTCTTCTAGGTCTCCCACGCAGGTGTAGGGGCCCAAGGATGTGGGCCATCTTCTACTGCTTCCCCAGGCCATAGCAGAGCGCTGTGGAAGTGGAATAGCCGGGTCTCTAACCGGTGCCTATGTGGGATGCTGACACTACAGGCGGCGGCCCCACCTTGTTTATTCATGTATTTATATATGCATTCATATTTCTTTTTTGGTAAAGATTTTTTTAAAAGATTCATTGATTTATTGGAAGAGTTTAGGGAGAGGGAGGGACAGCTCTTTAATCTGGTTTACTACTCCCCAGATGGCTCAACACCCAGTGTTGTGCCAGGCTGAAACCAAAAGCTTCATCTAGATTTCCCACAAGGGTGGCAGGGGCTCAAGTACTTGGGCCATCTTCCCATGCTTTTCCCAGGCCATGAGCAGGGAGCTGGATGGGAAGTGGAGCAGCCGGGACATGAACTGGTGCCCATAAGGGATGCTAGCATTGCAAGTGGCTGGCTTAACTCCCTACTCCACAATGCCAGCCCCTAATTCTGGCGGAATCATCATCTGAATGTCCTCAGGTGAGTGGTGTTTCCCCTCGATTTAACACATTCCCCGCCACTCCTCTTACACCTGATTCTCACTCAACACTGATACCACGTGTAGGCACTTATGTGCAACTCCTGGTGTTAAGACTTGATTAAAATTAGGCAGCTTGAACAAGAAGTTCTTGGCGAAGTTCTTGTGGTGCAGCGGGTTCATTCTCTACTCTTTTTTTTTTTTTTTTAAGGTATATTTATTTATTTATTTATTTGAAAGCTATTTAAATTTGGGGCCGGGGGAGGTGAGTAGAGAGATTTCTTTCATCTGCTGGTTCACTCCCTGGATGGTTCCAACAGCCAGGGCCTAGCCAGGATGGAGCCAGCAGCCAGGAGTTTCATCTGGGTCTCCCATATGGGTGCAGGAGCCCAGACACTTGGGCTATCTTCTGCTGCTCTTCCCAGGACATTTTCATGGAGCTAGGTCAGAAGTGGAGTAGCTGGGCACGAACTGTCACCCATATGGGATGCTGGTGTTGCTTTATCCACAACGCCGGCCCTAAGCCTCTGCTTTTGATGCCTGCATTACACATCAGAGCACTGGTTCAAGTTCTAGCTTACCTGCTTCCAATCCAGCTTCCTGCTAATGAGGCTGGAAAGGCAACAGGCTCAAGTTCTTGGGTCCCTGCCACCCAAGTGGGAGACCTGGATGGAATTCTTGGCTTTGTTCTGGCCCAGTCCTGGCTGTTGCGAACATTTGGGTAGTGAACCAGTAGGTACAAGATTTCTCTCTCTCTTTGCTTTTCAAGTAAATAAATCTTAAAAAATTCTTGTTGACTCTCCAGAACTTGAGAACCTTACTTTAAAACCTAAACTTGCTAAAATTTCTTCTGTTCTTAAAGAAAAAAGGAAGTGGGTCTTGCATTTGGGATTAAGATGCCAGTGGAGTTGCCTGCTTTTCACATCTGTGTATGGGGTTCAGTACCGGGCTGTGGCTCCTGACTTGAGCTTCCAACTAAGGTGGACCCTGGGAAGTAGTAGCAGTGGTTCAAGTGCTTGGGCAGCTGCCTTCCACGTGGGAGACCTGGATTGCATTTCCAGGTTCTGGCTTTGGCCTGGCCCAAGTTCCCTGGGGAGCTTCCTCACTCTCTTTCTCTGCCTCTCAAATAATTAAATGATTTTTCTTTTTGAAAAAGGAAGTAACATTTTGTCCTTTTGTTTAAGGCTGCCTTCCCTTCTCTTCCGCTGAAGAATTAGTGTCCGGCTGCTGAGACTGGGGGAGGGACAGCAGCTTGGGACAGCGAGCAGTGAATCGCTTTTCAAGGCTGGAAAGCCCCTTTCTGATCTGCCTGAAGAGTGCCTTCAGGATCAAGGCATGCGTGCAAGCAGGCTTGCCGGCAGAAGCCCCCACTCTGTGCCTTGCGTATGCTGTATGGGGCTTGGCTTTTATTTTGGCCATATGTCGACTTTGAGCGTAGCGGAGTTGATAAGCGGCTGCCAGACACTAATATTTCTTCCTTGTTTTTCTGCTGATGACATTTTTTCCTCTGTTGAGAGTTCTCTGGCCCAGTAAACTCTGTGGTTTACTGTTACTGGATGTGCCTGTGGTTAGAACTGGGATGGAGGCCCAGGAGACTCCCAGCTCGCTTCTGGGCTCTCCCCTGACTTCAAGAGGGTAGGCCCAGCGTCCGAGGTGAGGTGGGCACTGGTCAGCACTGGAGCCCGTCTCGATAAGAATGCGAGGGTGTCACATGTCCGGAACTTCCAGGCCAACTAGGAGAGACCGGGCGCTGGGCTGACTTTTGATCTCTTGGGAAATGGGCCGGTTCTTTCTGAGGTTTTCTGTGGTGAGGACTGGTGCAAGTTGGGTCATGAAGTTCAGGGGTAAGAGCTGTGGTGTTGTAGGAAGGTGGCTGGGGGGGAGGCCCAAAGCGTGGGGCTCTGGCTGGGGGCCTCACTGTCGCCTTCCCTCCTCGGCAGGCCCTGAGCGACCGCTTCAGCGGGGAGATCCCCGATGACCAGATGGCACACAGCTCCTTCTTTCCCGATGAGTACTTCACCTGCTCCTCCTTGTGCCTCAGCTGCGGGTAAGTGGGGCAGCCGCCGGCCTTGCTGTGGAGCGGAGCCTCAGGGTGGCGCTTCCCGGCCTCCTGCCAGTGAGCTTGGGCCTGGATTTAATGATGGGCAGGGTATAAGGCCTGAGAGCCTGGAGGATGGGGACTGCTCTTGGAAGCCACAAGGGCTTCAAGGACCCATGGCCAAGAAGAATGTCCTGCAGCTGACCTGGCCCCAAGGGTCAGCTGGTTTTTGTGGCAGGAGACCTAGGGTGGGCCTGTTTTTCTGTGTTTCTTATGCAGGATTTTTTTTTTAAGTATCCGCTCTTTTTTTAAAAAAATATTTATGTGTTTGAAAGGTGGAGTTATAGAGGCAGAGAGAGATGGACAGAGAGAGGTCTTCCATCTGCTGGTTCACTCCCCAAATGGCTGCAATGGCCAGAGCTGGGGAGAACTGAAGCCAGGAGCATCTTCTGGGTCTCCTATGAGGGTGCAGGGGCTCAAGCACTTGGGGCATCTTCTACTGCTTTCCCAGGCCACAGCAGAGAGCTGGATTGGAAGTGGAGCAGCCAGGACTCGAACCGGCACTCATATGGGATGCTGGCACTGCAGGTGGCTTCTTTACCTGCTACAGGACAGCTCAGACCCCTCTTACCCAGGCTTTGAGTCTTTTATGCACAGTTTTCCCTGCACCTGGCTGCCTTCTGAGTGTGGGCCTTGATCCCAGGGTGGTTGTTTCACAGTGAGGGCAAATGCTGAGGCACTTTAGACTTTGCCAGGAAGCTCCCAAAATCACGGAGGCCACGTCAAGGGTCCTCAGTGAAAGTGATCCGGGTGTATGTTTAAAGGTTCATCACCCCGTTCTAGTGCGCAGGACAAAACTGAATGCCGAGGACACTGAGTTAGGGCATGCTACTCAAGCTTGAGTATTTATGACCATCACCGAAGGTCTTAGGAAGATCCAGATTGAGTCAGGGCTGAACCTGGCCAGGGAGCAGCTCTGGGGTGGTGCCTGTGCTGTTGATTCATGGACCCCACTTTGTTACATGTGTCCAGAAATTTGGAAGGGTGTAAGAAGACATTGTTGGGCCCTGCTCCGACAGTTTCCGATTGAATAGGTACCGAGTAGGGCCTGAGGATCTGCATTATTTTTTAAGAGTTACTGATTCATTTGAAAGGCAGAAATGGAGAGAAGGAGAGAAGGAGAGAGAGAGAGAGGTCGATCTTGCATCTGCTGGTTCACTCCCCAGTTGGCCCCAATGGCTGCAGCTGGGCCAATCCAAAGGCAGGAGCCTGGAGCTTCATTCAGGTCTCCCACGTGGGTGCAGGGGTGCAGGGGTCTAAGCACTTGGGCCATCTTCTGCTGCTTTCCCAGGCACATTAGCAGGGAGCCGGTTCAGAAATGGAGCAGCTGGACTCCAACTGGCACCTGTATGGGATGCCTGCACTGCAGGCAGAGGCTTAACCTGTGTTTTTAAACAGTTCCTAGGTGATCCAGATGTTGCTTGCTGGGCTGCATTTTGAGAATGGCTGGATTAGTTGGAGCTGTTGATGGCTGTCACATCACAGCCCTGTGACTTGTCTGAAGGGCCACTAGGGGTTTAAATGCAATGAGTCAACGTCCGATGGCTGTCCCTATCTCCTGTAGGCCCTCCCCGCGCCTTCACCGCGGGAGTGTCTGTGCTCATCCCAGCACCACTTCCTGCGTCCTCCACACCTCCCATCGGCAGGAAGAGGCGTGAGCCTCCTGCGGTCATGACTGGCTTTTTTGCACTGAACGCTGCTGGCCAGCAGCTGGATCGTGAACCACTGCTGACCTGAGTACAAAGGACTTGGCTCCTGGATTTTGTGATCTGTGCCAGGATCATCTGGGGCTGTTCAGCTTGGGAAGGGGGACCGGGGTGCCAGTCCAGCGAAATGTCCCTTGCTTTTTGCTGGCCCCCACAAGCCCAGAGTAAGGGGCTTCAGCACTGTTGACTCATCACTTTGCCGTTCTAACTGAACCTCACCAGAATTTCCAGGATTCTCGGTTTTGTCCCAGTGAAATGCCCAAGTCCTCGTCTTTGCCGCCGTGTGGCCAGGCTGGCAGAGCCCACTGTTAGTTGGGAAGTTCTTCTCCTGCTGAAGCCTCCCCATGAGGCACTGCCGCGTAGCGTCGTGGGGGCTGGTTTTAGTCCTGCTGGAGTTTCCCTGAGGGCGCTTGAGGTTTCATTGCCAGCCACAGTGGTGTCTGGCTCTTCCGTTCCTGCTGAGGGGCCAGGTAGAGTTTCCGGGATTCCTCCCCGCCTCTTCCTCGTTTGAGGGAAGCGCTTGCCCTGCCTCCGGGTGCTGCTGATGCAGGCGTAGCGCATCTGCGTGGTCTGAGATGAACCGTCCCACCTGCCCTCAGCGGCCGATGCCAGTTCCTGGCCTGGGGTCGGCGCCTCTGTGCAGGTGCCCACGGCCCCCTTGGTCCCCCTTGGCCTCTCAGCATCAGTTTTTGGACCTCACTCAGGGTTGGATGTAAGAACAGCATGAACCATGGGAAGGAAGGAGTGCCTCATGAAGCCAAGAGCCGCTGCAGATACTCGCACCAGTACGACAACCGCGTTTATACATGCAAGGTGAGTCCCGCGAGCGGGCTGGCCACTCGCGCTCTCCTTTGTTGCTGTCCTGAGCTGTATCCCAAAGTGTCTGATGCTCAGGTTAAATCTCTGCAGCTTCTCCACTGCTCTAAACCAAAGCACTCCCGCTCTCCAGGGCTGGCACCCCTTGGTCTAGTTCTTGAAGCTCTTCCCTCTCTCGTGTGGAGTTTGTGCTGTCAAGGTCACGTGCATTGGGTATTCATTCTCAAAGAGAGCAAAAGTGCTCGTCTGGCAGGTGGCTGCTGTCTATGACAGGTGTGCATGGCCTGGGCCCCGTACACACTCAATTCATTATGCAGGGCGCTGGCTCCCTGAGAGAAATGGACTTTCTGACAGGCCAACCTCAGGGTCGGAACCCTCAGCTGCCATGGGGGAGCTGTCGGGAGCTGGCTGGCCTGGTGTATGTCAGCGCAGCTGGCACGGTGCTCTCCACGTTTCAGGCCTGCTATGAGAGAGGCAAGGAAGTCAGCGTGGTGCCCAAAACATCTGCTTCCACCGACTCTCCCTGGATGGGGCTCGCCAAGTATGCCTGGTCTGGGTGAGTTGAAGCAGCCTTGCTCAAGGACTTTGGGTGTATTTTGTCCCCAGGCACCTGGCTGCGTAACAGTATGGATTTGCTCCCTCGTAGGTATGTGATCGAATGCCCTAACTGTGGCGTGGTCTATCGCAGCCGGCAGTACTGGTTTGGGAACCAGGATCCTGTGGACACGGTGGTGCGGACGGAGATTGTGCACGTGTGGCCTGGAGTAAGACCTCTTGCCTGTTTCTCCTGTGTCGTTGGTTACTCACGCGGAAAAGCAGAGCGTGGTTAGAACTGAGGTTAGCCAGCAGTCTCAGGTGGTGGTGTAGGAGGGCGCGAGCTGGAGAGCCTTCCTTGTTTAATTGCTTTCATTTCCTCTTGCATAAATAGGAGGAGTGCACCTTTAAATAAAGCAAAAATTTAACATGCAGTTCTAGTCCTTTAGCAAACAACACTTTTTGATGTTCTCATTCACTTTCGTGTGGTGTATATTTTTAGAGATTATCATTTACAAGCCTTTGTATGCTTTTTATCTCCGTAGACATTTCCATTGTGTTTTGTTTCCGCATTGCTTCCATTTTTTGTGCTTCTCATTTGCAGTCACCGTGTACAGCTTGATGCCCCATTCCTTCAGTTTGGGGCATTTTTGCTGTTTGTGATGATTGTATATTCACAGTAAATGCTATAGTGGCCATCTTGCTGTGTGTTTCAATTGGACTCCTGAATTAAAAGATGTTGGGAAAACAAAGCTGTTTCCAGCAGTGCCGTGGTGATTCTGTTGCACATGCAGCAACTCTTCCCATTAGAATAGCCCCCAAATCCCAGCAATTCCGAACCCCTTTCTCGTGGGAAAAGAAGTGAGTTTTTCTGACTTACTTCATGGTGCTCCCCTTGCTGGTGCTTCCTAAAGCTACTCTTTTTTTTTTTAGATTTTATTTATTTATTTGAAAGGTAGAGTTACAGACAGAGCGAGAGACAGACAGAAAGGTCCACCATCCACTGGTTTACTCCCCAGATGGTTTACTCCCCAAATGGCCACAATGACTGGCGTTGGGACAGGCCAAAGCTAGGAGGAGTTCCTTCTGGGTCTTCTATTTGGGTGCAGGGACCCAAGCACGTGGTCCATCCTTAGCTGCTTTCCCAGGTGCATTAGCAGGGAGCTGGATCAGAAGAGGAGCAGCGGGGACCCAAACCAGCACCCACATGGGATCTAGGCACCGCAGGCAGAGGCTTAGCCTACTACGCCACAGCACCGGCCCCTCGAAAGCTACTCCTGAGCTTGGTAGTCCCACCTGCACATGCACGTTTGAGCTTGCCTGGCCTCCCGTGGATACCATCAGACTCGAGATTTCCTTGTTTTCTTCCTCTTTTTCCCAATTTCCAGGCCCACTGGGACTTGTTATTGTAGTGTGTTTCCTTCCTGGAGCCAGCCTCCCTGGCGCTGTGGTGCGGGACTTCCTGTGGCAGGGGTTTCATGTGGCTGTAAATCGAGAAAGTGTGCTACCGCTGGGCTCGCTGACGCTGCCGGAAGTCACTGAGCGGCTGCATTCCGCGCGGTCCTTGGGATTCGAACACAGGCCCCTCCCTTCTGTTTGCACACTCATTCATTCACTCATTCAGTACTTCAACGTGACGTTGAGTACTTTGTGCCCAGAACTGAATTTTAGAATGTTTTTTTTTCCCCCCTAGTTCTGTGAAGAATGTCAAACCTGCTTTGGCTATTTAGAGTTATTGCTGCTTCTGTGTGAATTTTAGGATGGTTTTCTCTGGTACTGTTGAGATTGTATGTGTCCCAAATGAAGCTACCTAGGTGCTTTCCAAAAATACAAAAATGAACCAAGTAGTACTCTCCGAGCACTCCTACTCTAATGGGGAGTCAGGTGCACTTCACATAGAAGTAGAATTCCCAGAGACGTAAGTCACTGCAGGAACTGAGACCAGCGCGGGGTGGAGGAGGAAGGCCTCCTGGAGGAGGTGTCAAGTCCCGTGTCATGGGGGAACAGGAATACAGAGTGAGTAGCTGCACCCCAAGTCTGGCCACCTAGGGCAGAGAAGTCAGGGCTGCCTGTTTGAGTGTAGACTTTCCCAGGAGCTCCAGAGGCGGCTGCCCGCCCCTCTGGTCCCTGCCAGGCAGTGAGGGTCGTGCCGCTCCCTGGCGACGCCCTCGCCTGCCTTTTGCTGCCTGCGCTAAGCCTGCTGGGGGCTGTGTTTCCTTTCAGAGCGACGGATTTCTGAAGGACAACAACAACGCTGCCCAGCGCCTGCTGGACGGGATGAACTTCATGGCGCAGTCGGTGTCCGAGCTCAGCCTTGGCCCCACCAAGGCTGTGACTTCCTGGCTCACGGACCAGATCGCCCCTGCCTACTGGAGGCCCAACTCCCAGATCTTGGTACAGTGGGATGGGTGTCCGTGCGCCCTTGTCCCTGAGCTAAGCTTACTCTGGGAGAGGGCCACAGCGCTTTCCTCCCAGTAAATCAGCCGCCAGGGCATCTCCTTTCTTTTTAAAAAAGATTTGTTTATTTGAAAGCATTAGAGGGAGAGACAGAGAGAAAGGTCTTCCATCCGCTGGTTCACTCCCCAAATGGCCACAGTGCCTGGGAAGCTTTGTCCAGGTCTCCCATGTGGGTGTCAGGGACCCAGGTACTCTGGCTGTCTGCTGCTGCCTTCCCGAGCACATTAGCAGGGAGCTGGATCTGAAGTGCAGCGGCTGGGGCTTGAAACAGCACCCACATGGGATGCGAGCATTGTAGGCAGCAGCTTAACCAACTGTACCACAGTGCTTTCCCCTCACTTTCTGATTTTGTTTTTGGGAGGGGGGCAGGCAGGTAAGGACCGAGTTCTAATCCTGTAGTTCATTTCCCAAATGCCTGCTGGGGCTGGACCAAGTTGAAGCGAAATCTGGGTTTTCCATATGGGTGACAGGGATCCAACCCCTTTCTCACCACAGCTTCCCAGATTCCGTGTTAGCAGAATGCTGGCATCGGGGTGGAGCCAGGACTCAAACCCAGGAACTCGGATATCGGGCTTGACCACTAGGCTAACTGCCCATCCCGTCAGCATGCATTTCCTTTGTGGTGATAGGTTTGAGGGTTCTTCCCGGCGGGGCCCAGCTAAGGCCCCAGGATCAGGGGTCGTATCCACAGGCTCTGGAGGTAGAGGGACCTCCGAGGCTTCGCACAGGACCCTCCAGTGCCCTTGCTTCATGTTCTTTGTGGCCGGAAACTTGCTCCTTCCGGGGCTTCCTCTCGCCCGGAGTAACTCTTATTAGTGGGGAGTTTGTGTCCGTATTGAGCTAAAAGCCTTGTCTCTCGGTTCCTGGTTGCTCCCTGGGTCATGGGGAGGTTCTGTGCTGCTGAGCAGACCCGGTGACCCCTGCCTGTCTCTTCTGTCTTGGGTTCGGAACAGAGCTGCAACAAGTGTGCGACGTCCTTTAAAGAGAACGACACCAAGCACCACTGCCGGGCCTGCGGGGAGGGCTTCTGTGACAGCTGCTCCTCCAAGACGCGGCCCGTGCCGGAGCGGGGCTGGGGTCCCGCGCCCGTGCGCGTGTGCGACAACTGCTACGAGGCCGGGAGCTCGCACCCAGGTAACGGGGACCTGGCAGCTGCCAGGGTGGAGTGGTTGGCACCTGGACTCCCACGGGCCCCAGGACTGATGTCCGTGCGGGAGCCACAGCTCCTGTGGCTGGGGCCAGTCGTCCTCTCAGCTGTTCCTCTCGGAGTCGAACGTGTCCTGTGGCTGAAGCTGCCAGGGAGCCTCTGAGAGAACATACACACACGTGGTTACCACTGCAGCTCGCAAGGGTTTGCTTGGACCAGGTCTTCCTTGAGAACACTCCAGATCCTGCCCACAGATCTCCAGCTTTCCTTAAAAGGTTTTAAAATAGTTTCAGAGGGTTGCAGGTGCAGGGTAACAGCTGTTACCCAATTTCAATGTCAAGGTCTGGGCTGACCTGACCCACAGCCCAGACTCTTACAACCTTTGCATGACAGACAGTGCCCTCAGAAGCATCCAGAAGTGTTCTGAGGTTGCGACCCCAGCTTTCCCTTTGTCCTTGTCTGTAGATGTTGCCGAGGCACAGGCGGACGATGAAGGCGGAACATTGATTGCTCGGAAGGTGGGCGAGGCTGTGCAGAACACCTTGGGCGCCGTGGTGACGGCCATGGACATACCACTAGGTGGGCTTCTGCCTGTGCTGTGCATGAGGTGGGCGGTGCCCTGCTGTCTGAGGCTGGCCACCTAGCCTGAGCTGGGGAGCCAGGAATTGGTGACGCACTTCCCAGTGCCTGGCCTCTGCTGCCTGCCACGGTGGGCTCACGCGCATCCTGGTGCACCACACGCTTCGTGAACTGTGAAGGCTCACAGGGACAACCACTTTATGGTGTGGGGCCAGAAGTCGGGGAGGGTCACTGCTCTGCTCTGGGTGCCACTGCCTGGAGTTCTCCTTCACTGATACTCCAGGATGCGGCCGGAGTGGTCTCAGCGGTCCAAGCTGACCTCACTCGTATGCCAGCTGCCTTGGCAGGGATCGCCGGAGGAGGCCTGTCCCTCTCATTCCCCTCTCTGGCTCTCCCCAGGAGTAGCTGCACTACCATGGTGGCTCAGGGCTGAAGAGCTAGCATGAGACAGGAAGTAGAAACTGCCTGCCTCTTAAGGCCCGAGCCTGCAAGCTGGCATTTCTCCAATAGCCGGTTGCAGTCACAGGGCAACTGGAGCCTCACGGAGGGAAGGTGTGTCAGGTTTCATCAGTGTGAAGCCCGTTGCGCCAGCCAAGCTCTTCTGAATTCAGGACTTGAGGTTGCCACTCAGCTCCGAATAGGAGGGGTCAACGTTGGTAGCTCCAGGGGGAGAAAAAGGGAAACCGACCAGGGCGTGGAGGGCTTAGGCAGGGGCGGCCCCAGGTGGAGGTAGTTTGGTTCACTAGAGGGGAGAGTCCAGAGGTTCCTGGGTGGGTGGTGATGAAGAGAGCTTGGCTCCAGGCCGGCGCCGTGGCTCACTAGGCTAATCCTCCGCCTTGCGGCGCCGGCACACTGGGTTCTAGTTCCGGTCGGGGCGCCGGATTCTGTTCCGGTTGCCCCTCTTCCAGGGCAGCTCTCTGCTGTGGCCTGGGAAGGCAGTGGAAGATGGCCCAAGTCCTTGGGCCCTGCACCCCATGGGAGACCAGAAGTACCTGGCTCCTGCCATCGGATCAGCGCAGTGCGCCGGCCGCAGCACACTGGCTGCGGCGGCCATTGGAGGGTGAACCAACAGCAAAGGAAGACCTTTCTCTCTGTCTCTCTCTCTCACTGTCCACTCTGCCTATCAAAAAAAAAAAAAAAAAAAACAAAAAAAAACAAAAAAAAACAAAAAAAACTTGGCTCCGATGCACTAACTTTGACACACTGAGTTTGGCACAGAAAGTGAGTAGATGGTGAGCTCTTGGCTCGAGGGTGTAGGAACAGATGGATTTGCACAGGCTTGAAGCTCAGGTCGTACCTGCCCTCAGGGCTACCTGGAAGAGGCAGGGCTGCCCTTGGCACAGGTTGCTCTAGCTGTACTCACCAAGGGTTCCCAGGCTAGTGTGTCCGACACGTTACTTCTTGTCAACCTCCTAGCAGCTTTCTTAGGGGAGTGGGTGAGGCTGAGTAAGTAACCTCTCTCAGTCCTGCGTGGGCTCGGGGGAAGCGGGCTCTGAGCCGAGGCATGTCTCGGCTGCGTCCAGAGTGGGGGCTTTCTGGGGGCTCCTCCCGGAGTTCTTGATAAATTAATGGATTAGCAAGGCAGAGGCAGAGAGGGGAGAGACGTGTCTTCCTCCTGCTGGCTCACTTCCTGAGTGTGCCCAGTGGCCAGCGTCTGAAGGCAGGAGCTGGGAACTCAGTCCAGGTCTCCCGGACAGGTGGCAGGAGCCCAGTTCCACTGCCTCCCTGGGGTTGTGTCAGCAGGAATGCAATCAGGGATGGAGCCGGGGCTGCAGCATGGGCTGCAGGCGGCCCAGGTGGCCAGCCCCTCCCCCCACTGTGGGTCCCTATGCAGCAGCATTTAGGCTCACCGGAGAGCACGTGGATCTAAAACGTCACTGCCAAGGCCTCCGGGCTGATGATTCTGATGGGCTCGGGGAGCGGGAGTCCTGCCGCTGCTGTTCTCGGCCAGTTGTGTGGTGACACTGCGTGCAGCTGGGGTCGAGGCCGGTGGCTGTCTGAGGATGGCTCTGGCCAGCTGTGACTCGGTCGCGGGTCCTTTCCTGACCGTGCCTGTCCTTCCCTGGCGCAGGGCTGGTGAAGGATGCGGCCCGGCCGGCGTACTGGGTGCCTGACCACGAAATCCTGCACTGCCACAGCTGCCGGAAGGAGTTCAGTGTCAAGCTCTCCAAGCACCACTGCCGGGCCTGTGGGCAGGGCTTCTGCGACGAGTGCTCCCACGACCGCCGTGCTGTCCCCTCTCGTGGCTGGGACCATCCTGTCCGAGTCTGCTTCAACTGCAATAAAAAACCCGGTGACCTTTAACCCCAGCTCCCTCTGCGAGTCCTTCACAATTCCTTAGGTTCTCAGGGTTAGAAACACAAGTCTCGTTGAGGTAGGCCCTCCCTCCGGTCACCTGTGTGTGTCCTCTCCTCTACCCCTCCTGGGGCCACTTGCCGTCGGTGGGGGGCGAGCCTGGCGGCAGGCCCGAAGGCGTCAGCCCCTCCGGGCAGGGCACCTAGCAGCTCAGAGCAAAGGGGACTGAACCAGAATCCGTTGCTTTCATATCAGTTAAAAATAGTAAATAAATCGGCGTCTAGCTCTCCACGTACACACACGAAAGGGCCTGGGAGCGGGATGAGCCGTGCCCTGCGCTGGGGGCGGCGGCCGAGGCAGCAGGTCTCCCGCAAGCCCTGCCTCTCCCCTGCTGCTGCTCGCGGGGCCCGGGAGCGTCTCCACCTTGCTCCTCAGCTGCCTGGGAGGTGAGCGTGCAGCCGCTGCTCGCTTCAAGCAGCCTGAAGGGACTCCAGGCACTCGGGCAGCGGCAGCTCGGTTCTTGGTTTCCGCCTGTTGCTGGCAGATACACCCAGTTCAGTGCGCAGGTGTCTAGAGAGGCGCAGGGCCCGCCCAGAGAAGCAGCATGCAGGGGCCATGCCGCCCTCCCCCAGGCCACGCCCCCTTGCTAATCAGGGCTCCCGCCATACATCCTCTCCGGCCCCACCTGCCTCTGAGCATCGCACTACAATTTTTATTGCTTATTTTAAAGTATCTTAAATCTTTGTTCCCAGACACACAGCCCCTCTAGCTATTGGAGGGGTGATCGTGAGAAGCCTTCCAGGGAAACAGAGCACAGAATGGACTGTTAGTTGTTTTTTAAAGTATATTTCCACCGATCATCAAGAAAACATCCTCTCTTCTCAGAAGAGAAGTCCAGTGAACTTTGGCTTTTACCGCGAGCTTGGACATCTGGGTCTGTCGTGACTGGAGAGAGACTGTTGTGCTGAAATCCTGTCATGGTGGATTTTGTCTTCGATGGCCAAAAATGAAGAACGAAAGCCAGCGGCTCTTCACAGGACTGGTGGGTGGAGTGAGCGTCGGGACTGGTGCGGGTGTCACTATGGTGGAGCCTGGACGTGCTGGTCCCTTGCACACCTGCTCCTGCTGCCTCCTGTGGCCCGGGGTCTGCCCTGCCCTAGAACTGTGTATTACCAGGTTCGCCGTTATAAAGGATCTTCCTGCAGAACACAGCTCGTGTGCACTCTTTATGTCTCCCTCTCGCAGTAGATGGGGAAGTGGCTGGGAGCTGTCAGAGCAGAAGCCAAGTGAGAGGCGTGTGTGAGGGGCTGCAGCCGATCCACGCACAGGCGTGATCAAAGACCTCACCGAGGTGCCTGTGCCTGTCAGGGAAGTGTGGATTTTAAAATGTTTTGGCCACAAAATACTTCTAATTCAATTTTCCATGACTTGTTGAAGTCCCTGTTGTACTTAGAGAAGTGTTTCTGAGATTTTTTTCTTTGACAGGCAGAGTTAGACAGTGAGAGAGAGATACAGAGAGAAAGGTCTTCCTTCCATTGGTTCACCCCCCAAGTGGCTGCTACGGCCGGCACGCTGCGCCGATCAAAGCCAGGAACCAGGGGCTTCCTCTTGGTCTCCCATGTGGGTGTGGGGCCCAAATACTTGGGCCATCCTCCACTGCACTCCCGGGCCACAGCAGAGAGCTGGCCTGGAAGAGGGGCAACCGGGACAGAATCCGGCACCCCGACCGGGACTAGAACCCGGGGTGCCGGTGGTGCCAGCCTCTGAGATACTTTTTAAAATATTCATCTGAAAGGCAGAATTAGAGAGGGAGGGACAGAGAGAATCTTCCATCTGCTGGTCCACACCCCAGTATGGCCAGAATAGCCAGGGCTGGGTTAGGCTGAAGCCAGGAGCTCCTTCCTGGTCTCCCACATGGGTGCAGGGAAACAAGCCCTTGGGCCGTCCTCTGCTGCTTTCTCAGGCACATTAGCAGGGAGCTGGATTGAAAGTGGAGCAGCCAGAACTTGAACCAGCACTCACATGGGATGCCAGTGTTGCAGGTGGTGGCTTAACCCGCCATGCCAGCAGAGAGCAGCTGTGGGTCTGGAATGGGTTCCTGTCACCATGGCTGGCTGTCTTCCCCACCAGCTCGTATAGGGGCAGAACTTGTAACTTAGCAAGACTGGTGTAGAGAAGGAGGTCATGGAGGTCACAGCTGCTGCCATGCCCTTGTCCTGTGCTGGGGCCCAGCTCTGGGTGCTGTGCAGCCTGTGCGCTCTGATTTTTCCTGTTAGCTCTTACCTGCCTCCCTGGACAAGACTGCGTGTGGCACCTGGCTTGTGACTTTTAGGGTCAGAGTGGATGCTACTGTGACCTGTGGAAATCCCGCCAGGTCGGAGCTGTGGGTTCATTCGGGTCTCCCGTGTAGGTGGTGGGAACCCAAGTGCCTTTGCTGTCACCTGCTGCTTCCCAGGCTGTGCACTTAATGCAGCCAAGGTGGATCTGAAGCAAAAGCCTTGAAGCTCCTTGGTTAAGTTACTAGTCCCCCCTAGATGTGAGAGTGTGTGGGGAGGCTTACTTGTGCTGCTGGGTGTGAGCGAGTGGTTAGAACTGGTCGAGGCGGCCCAGGAGTTCCCGAGGTGCCAGGTTTGGTTTCTGCATCTGGATGCTGGTGTTGCGAAAACCAGCCGAGCTGAGATGTGCAGGTTGGTTCAACTGAAGAGGTGGAAGCAGGGAGGGACCAAGCCCAGACTGCAGTGGCCCAAGCGAGGATGGGGGGGTGGCTGGCAGAAGGTGGGCAGGCAGGCAGGGGAGAGGAAATGAAGGTGGAAGTGCCACCTTCAAAGGTAGGAAACGGGGCAGGCACTTAGCACAGTAGCTTATGTTGCACTTAGGAATGATGTGTCCCTATTGGAGTGCCTGGATCGAGTCCTGGCTCCTCTGCTTTGAGGTGATGGCTCAGGTACTGTCTCTGTCACCGACATAGTAGACCCAGATGGAGTTCTGGGCTCCTGCTACAGCCTGGCCCAGCCCTAGCTGTGCTGGGCATTTGGGAAGTGAACCAGTGGATGGGAGATGCTGCCTTTCAAATAAAATGAGGTGCGTGTGGGGGGAACCCACCCACTCGCTCTAGGACGGTGGGGATGGTTGCATGTAGCGTTGGGACCCGCTGAGCCCCTTACACATCCTTGGGTATAACTCGGCTGGCATGACTTACGTTGGAATGGAGACATGGAAAGAACCAGCACTTCCCTGCCTGTCACACTGCCCGGTATTGTGCTAGCAGCTTTAGATGTGGCTGCGGGAGCTGGCGCTGGGGGTCACTTGGTTAATCCTCCGCCTGCGGCGCTGGCGAACCATATGGGCTCCAGTTCTAGTCCCGGCTGCTTCTCTTCCAGTCCAGCTCTCCGCTGTGGCCCGGAAGGGCAGTGCTTGGGCTTCCTGCATGGGAGACCAGGAAGAAGCCCCTGGCTCCTGGCTTCAGATTCGTGTAGTTCCGGCCATGGTGGCCATTTAGGGGGTGAACCAACGGAAGGAAGACCTTTCTCTCTGTGTATAACTCTACCTGCCCCCAAAAAAAAAAAAAAAAAAATATGGCTGGGAACCCTCACAACCACGTAGGTGGTTTAACGCAGCAAAGCCGCTGGTGGACTAGACTTGAGGGTGGTGCCAAGGCCCAGCAGGACTGGAGCCAAGGAGCGTGTGCCCTGCCTCCCACACCACTCCCTGCAGCTGCCCCTCCCCTCACAGGTTGTGAGTTATTCTGCATTCTAGGGAAGGTGTTTTTCCTCTAGAGGATGTTGTGCAGGCTTTCCTTCCTGGGTGATCATTTCTTCGAGTCTCATGACCCAGGCCAGCAATACTACACTAGGCAGCTGAGCACCTGGTCTACCCTCTAATACAAAAGCCACGCTTCCAACTGGTCAAGGAAAAATCTGATATAATGGTAATTTTACAACTGGCCATGTTTTCATTTTGAATTTTAGAAACATCATTTGGGGAGAAAAACTGAACCCCTGGTAGTAGCTTTCCAGTCAGCTGTAGCTGGGACAGAAATTATCGTAGATGTGAACACCGAGTCCTGTGCAACCGGGCCCACTGCACCCTTTGGTTAACAGATTTACCCACGAGGGCTGGTGCGCTGGCGCAGTGGGTTAAGCTGCTGCTTGTGACGCAGGCAGCCCACACTGAACTCGAGTTCCAGCTGCAGTGCTTCCAGTCTAGTCCGTGCTAATGCACTGGGAAGCAGGAGAAATGGCGGAAGTACCTGGGGCCTGGGTACCCATGCAAGAGACCAGAATGGAGTTCCTGGCTCCGGTCTGGCCCCGGCCTGATTACTGCACGCCTTTGACGAGTGAACCAACAGATGGAAGCTCCTGAGTCTTTTCAGTGTGGACTTGAACTGGCACTCTGATATGGGACGGTGGTGTTGCAGGTGGCAGCTTAACTTGCACACCAAAAAAGCTTTTAAGGATTTATTACTTATTTAAAAGTCAGAGTTAGAGAGGCAGAGTTAGAGAGGCCTTCCATCTGCTGGTTCACTCCCCAGATGGCTGCTAATGGCTGTAGCTGGGCTGATCCAAAGCCAGGAGCCTCCTCTGGGTCTCTTACTGTGGGTGCAGAGCCCAAGGACTTGGGCCATCTTCCATTGCTTTCTCAGGCCACAGCAGAGAGCTGGATTGGAAGTGGAGCAGCTGGGACTCGAACCAGCACTCATATGGGATGCCAGCATTGCAAGTGGTGGCTTTACCAGCTGTGCCGCAGCAATGGCCCCCACCTGCATGGTGAAGTTAAACCCCTGCTCAGAAATCTGGGATGGAGTCACCCCCTGCCACTTCGGCTCCAGCTTCCTGCTGTGCATCCTGACACTATCAGAAATACTGGCAAGAATGTGACATGCCGAGTCTAGCTTTGTCGGGTTTGGGGTGGAGTGGGGGTGGTGGAGCCACACTTCCTGAAGAAACCTTTTAAGCTGGGCTTTACTCACCTTCTGCATTTTTCCAGATTAAAAGGAGGGATGTGTTAAGCCAGGCCTAGACTAGGTCGTGTTTGGGAAGGTAAAACTCATTACTGTGTCCTCCAAGCGCCAGGGGGAGGCAGTAGTGCGTGCGATCCAACACAAGAGGCACACAGGGCACAGGGAAGCACTGACAGCAGCAATCTGGACAGATTTCTCTGCGCAGATTTAGGGAAGACGGTCGGCAGCTTTTAGTTAACGGAGAAACGGAGGAAACTAGATTCAGTCCGAAGTGGTTTTTGGAGGTGGTTTGGTGAACATTATAACCAGGACAGATGTGCAGCTGACCGGGCCGCAGACAAAGGACACTTCCAGGGCTCCGTGCTGGGGGCCGCGGCAGAGGCCGTGCCTTTGACAGCATGCTGGGCTGGCAGAATTCTGGGGCGACTCAGCGACGTGGGCTGGTGTGTTAACTATTGGTCGTATCTCTACTTAGAAGGTCCCGAGAAGCCAGCACTGGGCTGGGTGCAGGGGTGTGGCACCGCTCAGTGCCACTGTCAGTCACCCACTCATCCCCTAATGGATCTGCTAGTGAGAACGCGTCCATGCAGCGTTCATCTTTATGAGGCCACGGGAACGGATACGCCAGCGGACCAAGATACTTCAGCTTCTCAGCCACCTGGAACCATGTTTCATGAACCTAGACCAAATGTTCGCAGCTGTGATGCTACCCGGGCAGCAAAGTTCAGAGGTTTGTGGTAGCCTCAGGGAAATCTAAAATGTCCCACTTTGTCTAGGCAAGAAATCTGATCCGTGCGTGGCACAGGTACCTGAGGAGTGGGCCACACTGTCAGAGCTCTTCCCAGTATTCTCTCCGGAGGGAGGACAGTTACCCGCGAGTTCTCAGCCCAGAGTCGGGACAGAACCATGGGAGAGCCTCTCACTGATGTGCAGATCCCGTAACAAATGTGCTGCATGGTCTGCTGGGAAAGGAAGCTGTGGGGTGTGAGGGTCACACGGGCCCAGCTTCCCTGTGCTTGCCTGCTCTGGGCAGTGGCATGTCACCACTTACTGCAAATGCCCCGCAGTGATGGCGACCAAGGCACAAGTCAGACGGCTGAGTCGTCAGACAAAATCGAAACAATTCCAGGCCAAGTTAGCAAGCTTCTGTCACTGGCCAGCGCCAGAACTCACCTGCCTATGAGATGCTGGCATTACACACTCAGGCCTGCATCAATCCCCAGGGCACCACGTGGCGACCCCACGCCAGGCCTGCATGACCAGGCCAGGGGAGCAAACGCAGCAGACAACTCCGGCCCTCCCCTTAACGGGGCTGTCCTCAGAAGCAAGTCACTTGGTGTCTCTGGGCCCTGGCTAATCTGTAAATATGCTCATTTTACGCCACTATCATCACACATCTTTTATGGGATGCTGGAAAGATCAAATATGAATAGGGTTAGGGAAAGCTCCTTACAAGTGCAACACTAAAATCGTTACACAGAGCTCATCTGTCATTATCCTTGCTTTCTATTTGGATCTCTGTATAAGAAATTGTAGGCCAGCGCCACGGCTCACTAGGCTAATCCTCCGCCTGCGGCACCGGTACCCCAGGTTCTAGTCCCAGTCGGGGCACCGGATTCTGTCGCGGTTGCTCCTCTTCCAGGCCAGCTCTCTGCTGTGGCCCAGGAAGGCAGTGGAGGATGGCCCAAGTGCTTGGGCCCTGCACCCCATGGGAGACCAGGAGGAAGCACCTGGCTCCGTGGCAGCCATTTGGGGGATGAACCAACGGAAGGAAGACCTTTCTTTCTGTCTCTCTCACTGTCTGACTGTCCAAAAAAAAAAAAAAAAAAAAGTATTAATCAAGATTCTGGTGGTGAAGTGTGAAGAATCCTGGGGCTGGCAGCAGTGGGGGGCGACTGGCAGCCGCACCTCTGGGTGGCCGGGGGAGCCCAATGCTGTAGCCGGCCCGGCTCAGCCCAGCAGGAGGGCAGCTAGGGAGCCGTCGGCCCCAGCCCCTTCTCCTGCCCTCTGCTTTCCTGCTGGCTGAACCCACCTGGCTGCTAGGGGCCAGCGGTCACAGTGGGTCTGCAGGGACTACCGGAAGCCCCCCGGGGGGGCTGTTAAAGCGGGTCGCAGCCTCTCTTCTCCTCCGAAGCCACTTGCCATGCCAGTCCTTCCCAGTTTGCTGGTGGCAGAAACACAGGTTCTTTCACACCTGCACGAGCATCTCACGCTGCTGCTCTAGCGACAACACTGAGGCTGGGTCCTGCCATGCAAGCCGGCCCGGCAGGAACCGGAGCTGCTGTGCTCACATCCTGGAAGGCACCGCCGCAAGCGCACGCCAAGGACCCCGCACGACTTGCAGCGTTTGGAAAGACCCAGCTGCCCTTCGGCACCCATGGCGGGCAGTGAAACCCGAGACCTGCTGATGAGTTGGGAAGATCAAGTCCAACGACTCCAGACTAAAGCCTTCAACGGCTCTGTAGACACACAGGGCTGCCCACGCCCTCCCTGGGACCCCCTCTCCCTGGCCCCCTCCCTCTACCCGTCTCGCCAGCATCATCAGTGTCATGGTCAGGCTTCCACACAGGGCTTCCTTGGTCAAAGAAGGGTCTTTTAATTTAGCTTTTGTCAAGCTTCAGTTCTTAGAAAAAAAAAGTCTTTTTTTTTTTCTGTTAAAACAAGCAAAAGATGGTGAGGGGAACTATTCTAAGGAATCCAACAAGAAAAGGGAACAAGTACCTTTTATGAAAAGGACTTCCAAGCTCACTGAGCCCCGAGTTTAACGGAAATATCCTCATGGAACCGTCTCCACGCAAGACACTTAGCACCGCGCCCTAGCAGAGGCGCGGACGGGATCCAGATTCACCCAGCGTCACATACAACACCCTCAGCAGAAGTGGAAGCAAAGCACTCTTTACTCTTTCAGTCAAGTCCAAGGTCCTCCGGGCTGCGTGCTGCTGGGCTAGCTGTAGGAGAAGCAGTAGAGGTCCTGCCCGACGGCCATGAGCAGCCCCGGCGCCCCGCGGAAGCCCCCGAGGCGGGAGGAGAAGGCCACGCTGGGAATGTCGGCCTTGGAGGTGGGGTACGGGGAGGGTATGGTTCTGAGCAGCTGGCCATCGTGCAGGCTCCAGATCCTTGTGTAGCAGTCCTGGCCCACTAGAAAGAGGGAAGACACATGCAGCAGGTTAGCAAGAGAACACAAAGGAAAACTCAGGCAGCCAGGACACAGCCGCTCACAATTCCTACGGCCAGCAGGGGTCTCGTGCCAGCATCGGGAAGTGCTTCTACTGTCAACACGCACTCTGATAAAAACCAAAACCATGTGATGCTGCAGGGGCCCTGCGGGTGCGTGTCCTGCTTCTCTTGTGGTCAGCACAGCTTAGGTGGGGGCCCAGCCCACCCAGTCTAGATGACAGGCCACTCATCTTTACCTGCAACAGCAACCAGGACGTCCCAACTTCATTCTACCCCGTGGAAAAGCTGGGCAACATTCCCCACCGCCACCGCACGTGGCCCAGGCCCTTCGTGGCCTGGTGGTGCAGCGCCTCAGGACCAGCTGAGGCCCTGAGCGACACGATGCATTATCGGTTCAGGATACGGTCATGGCCACTGGCCTTGTGCTGCAGCAGCAGGAGGGGCCGGGCCTCTGAGAGCCCGGATTGCACATCTGTGCTCCTGAGCCCACAGGTGCCACCTGGCTCACCTCTTCTGTTACCCAGCACACAACTCTGCTGTGGCGGACACTCGCGCATCACCACAGACTAAGGCGGCTCCGTGCTGGTGCCAAGGACAGTGAACAGTCTCAGAAAGGCAACAAACAGGCGCCACCTGCGGTGCCGGCGTCCCACATGGGTGCTCCACTTCCGATCCAGCTCTCTGCTATGGCCTGGGAAAGCAGTAAAAGGTGGCCCAAGTGTTTGGGCTCTGCACCCGCGTGGGAGACCGGAAGAAGCTCCTGGCTCCTGATCAGCGCAGGTCTGGCTGTTGCGGCCATTTGGGGAGTGAACCAGTGGACAGTGGACCCCTCTCTTCTCTCTGCTTTTAACTCTGCCTTTCAAATAAATAAATCTTCAAAAAATGTAAAAAGCAGATGCTGCTTAGGAAGTACTTTCTATGGTAGTATTAGCAAACTTGAGTACTAATGGCAGGGCCCACTATCTCATGTTTAAAATCTCCATCTCTCAGGCTACCATAATATTCTACAGCACAGAAGCAGTGCAATCTGTAATCAGCCTGTAGCTCTTCCATGGGGCTCAGTGGCTGACAGCCGCTGCCATCCAGCAAGTTGTGGACCCCCATGAGTGGGGCCATGGGAGCAGCCATCGGCAGCTTTACAATGACCCCACTTGAGCACAAAAGAAACTGAGCCCAAGTTCCAACACAAGACCGCTGCCCGCTGCACGAGGGTAACAATACTGGCCCGAGGGACGACCCCAAGCCCAGCCTCCCAGCTGCTAGTTCTTAGTGCACCTCCTCTGTTTCTGAGTGACGTCTGCCCCTGGCATGGGGACGGAGGAATGTCCTAATGCTGGGCAGTCCAACTGTTGCCTTTTATTTTTTTTAAAGATTTATTATTTATTTACTTATTCGAAAGTCAGAGTTACACAGAGAGAGCAGAGGCAGAGAGAAAGGTCTCCCATCTGCTGGTTCACTTCCCAATTAATGGCCAGAGCTGTGCCGACCCAAAGCCAGGAGCCAGGAGCTTCTTCCAGATCTCCCACATGGGTGCAAGGGCCCAATGGCTTGGGCCATCTTCCACTGTTTTCCCAGGCCATAGCAGAGAGCTGGATCGAAGTGGAGCGGCCAGGTCTCGAATTGCTGGCCACATGGGATGCCGGCACTGCGGGTGGAAGCTGTACCCGCCACGCCACAGCACTGGCCCCTGTTGCCTCCAATTGCACATCCCGCGTCTCCCCACTCAACCGTCCACACTCCGCCTTTACTCAGCTCTGGCTTTGGGTGACTTCTCCCTCTGCTGCTGAGGTTGCTGGGCCCTGGGAGCCAGCACGTGCGGGGGTGGAGCCTCCCCTGGCCCGAGTACCTGCCACCACGATTTCCTCCTCCTCATGCACGTGCAGGGGCAGGTAGGCATACTCGTTCACGTGGCCTTTGTACTCCCTCAGACACTTGGTGGTCCTCAGGTCCCACAGCTTGATCTGCGGGGGAAGCACCGGAGGCAGTGAGCGGGCTGGCAGGTGCACTGGTGCAGCCCAGCTGTGAAGCCAGGGAAGCCAAGGGGCCTCCGGTGGCCTCTTCAGGGGATGGAGACCTGCACGTTGGAGCCCATCCAAAGCACGGAACTGGAGGGCCACATCCACTTCTTCAGCCACACTGGGCTCAAGTGGACAGTGAAGGCGCTCCCTAGACAGGCTTGCCTGGCCTGTGTTTTGGGTCCCATGTGGCCATGGCTGGAGAGCTGGTGTCCCTTACCTTTCCAGCCATGTCTGACGCCATCAGGCACTGCTCTTCCTGGAGGATCTGCACTGAGGTCACGGCCGAGTCGTGGAACAGACGGGTGGCCTTCCAGCCACTGCCTTGACCAGGACATCGCACATCAATGCCAAACACCTCCCCGGAACGACAGCCATTGTAGAGCACAGGAGCCTGTGGGAAGAGGGACTGCCTGGCCCTGCCCGCTACTCTCCTCCCCTCGGTCAGGCGGCCGTGGAGATGGGCGGTTTGGTTCTCAATGGACTCGGAAGGAAGCTGACTCTTTGTGGCAGGGTGGTAGGAGGACTGGAGCCGCGTGGCCCCCAGCACTTCCTTGCTGGCAGCACACAGGCCCGAGAAGCGGCTCCCGCTGCCGTGAGGCCCCTCTCGGAAGCCCAAATGCCGCAGCTTGTCTCCAGCAGGGGGCAGTGAGCACGCAGTGGGCGAGATCAGGGTCCCAGTTAGAGAGGGGATGGGTTGGCTAAGATGGCCCGACTGAGGGACTCCCTGCTTCCTGCCCAAAGCAGGCCAGCACCCTCCCTCCCCCACGCCTTCCAGGGATGGCCACGCTCACTGCAGGGCGCATCTTGCAGTTACAGCTACTGTAACTCTGACTTTTGAATATATAACCTGAAAGCTACACACGAAACTGTGAAGTGTTGTGAACTGGAACTTAATTTACACATTTTGGAACTAGTCCTGCTGGCCAATCCAAGTACTCAACAACGGCCCACTACAGACTTAAACGGGAAGTTCTAGAAAGCCAGCTTAGGAGGCCACCACTTCCACTCAGCTCAGTGGGAGTCAGGAAGCAACGCACTGATCCTCTCCAGCGTTCCTTCTCCCCGGTGAGAGAGGCCACCAAGTCCCAGGGAACTGCGACCTCCTGCCCCACCCAACCAACCAGGAGAGCAAACTGCTGCGCCAGGACGTCACTGTTGGTTCCGTACGACTGCCGGTGCCCCGTCACCACGTTGGTCAGCAGGACCCGCCGAGACAAGCCTGGCGGAGACAGAGCTGGGTCAGTGAGACCAAGGAGAGGGCCGCTGGGTGGACCTCAGGGCCCGGCAGCAGCCGCGGCTCACCGGTACTGAAGCAGTTGTTTGCCTGGATGTTCAGGGACCACGCGCAGGACCAAGCGCCAGGGATGCGGAAACTGCACAGCATGCCAGGCCGCTCCCCTGCCGAGAGAAACAAAGCAGGCTGTCCCTGGGCCGCCAGGCCAGTGACCTGTCTGTCCCTACGAGGGCATCAGTGGTCCTGTGAGACCTCAGCCAGAGTGCCTGCTGTCTCGGCACGAGCTGCCCTGTGCTACGGTGCATTAGAGCAATTAGGCACTGATGACATGACAGGGCCGTGCCCCTGACCTCTCAGCCTCTGCAGTCCCACAAAATAAGCCTCTACTGTATACCCTGCCCTGTAGTGGTGATACTGTCAGCCGCCAGGGAGGCAGCCAGAGTCACAGGTGAGCTGACTGCCAGTCATGAACCACACCGCCAGCCGTGCGAGCTCAGTCAAAGTTTTTAAAAATAAACTTTTGGGGTCAGTGCTCTGGCGTAGGGGGTGAAGCCGCTGCCTGCAGTGCTGGTATCCCATACAGCTGCTGGTCCCAGTGCCGGCTGCTCCACTTCCGATCCAGCTCTCTGCTATGGCCTGGGAAAGCAGAGGAAGACAGCCCAGTACTTGGGCCCCTTCACCCACGTGGGAGACCCAGAAGCTCCTGGCTCCTGGCTTCGGATCAGCCCAGCTCTGGCCATTGTGGCCATGTGGGGAGGGAACCACTGGATGGAAGACCTCTCTCTCTGCCTCTCTGTAACTCTGCCTTTCAAATAAATAAATCTAAAGAAAAAACAACAACAAAAATAAACTTTCGTGTCAAGTGCAGAGTTCAGGGAGCTGTCGCGGGTGCTAGAAGCCTCCCTCCCCCCCTCAGCTTTCCCAGTTCCTGCCTGCGCACACCTCCCAGTGGCGTGCAGAGAGAAAGGTCTCCCATCCGCTGGTTTCCTCCTCACACTAACGATCTGCGAGGCAAATTCTGAGCCTGGCTTTGCCCCAGGGTCCTTGTCTGCACAAGGGTCACAGGACACCCGCTCTCCGCTCTCCCCGCAGTGGCCTGCCGGGCACTGCGCTGAGGGCCCACAGAGGCCCCGGCAGGCATCCCCCGAGGTGAGGCTGGGAAGGGCCGGGCCAGGGGCCAGGTCTGCCTGTGGCCTGCACTCCCGGAGGCTGACTCTTGTCTTACTGATCCCCATCCTCCAAAAGGCTGGAAGCTTCACATCCACAATGCTGCCCGGAAGTAGTCAGAGTGCCCGTCATTACAGCCGTTAATAGCGGGCTTCTGAATGGCCAGTGCAGGGAGCCCAGATCAACGCTCTGTTGATCTCTGTGTTGATGGATTCTCTCTCTCTCTCTCTCTCTCTCACACACACACACACACACACACACACTTTGCTGTGTTCTGGTTGCTACAATGACCCAACAGGGGTAAGAGGAGGGGGCACCGAACAGCTCCCGTGCTCCTGGCGCCCAGCCCGGGGCAGGCTTAGGGAGCCCTCCCCCAGGGCCTCTGCACGGCGGCCCTGTCCCCTCCCTTGCAGCTGTGCTCATGCAGCCAGGCGCCTCCCCCAGAGCAGCGGCTTTTGTCAGAGCAAAGGGCCCCGTACCTGGGTGACTGCTGACAAACAGTGACGCCGGGAGTAGCGTGGCACAGCCCGGAGTCTCCGCAAGCCCCATGAGGCAGAGCCTGATGGAGGTGTTAAGGACAGTCAGGTGCAAGGCTTTCCCCGGGGCGGAGAGCGGGCACGGGGACCCTTCAGGAAATGACAGACTCACAAAAGGACAGAAGACAGACACCCTGCACCCAGATGGACCTCGCCTGCAGCTCGCACACTCAGAACACCACGGCTCAGTTACAAGGTCTCTGGCCCTTCCCGGTCCAGTTCTGCCTTCTCCTCCACCCAGACAGAACTGGTGCTCTAAGAACAGGGCAAGTTCTTCTGGGCCACGTCACGACACTTCCTCCACAGAGGGTGCCTGGCCATCAGTAACTCGGGATTTACTTTATTTATTTGAAAGGCAGAGTTAGAGAGAGAGAAAGAATGAGACAGAGAGAGGAAGGGAGGGAGGGGGAGACAGATGGAGACAGATGTAGGTCTTTCATCCACCTTGTTTTTAAAACAGAGAAAAGGCAGCATGAAGTCCTCTCCAACTTCCTGGGCTCCGCATGTGGCTCCAGGTCACTCCTTGCCATCACGGGACTCCTTCTAGGAGTATACGACGACACATCTAACATCTGGCTGACGGCACCTGGGCTCTGCTCCCAGTCTCCCTGCTGGAGCTCTCTAAGGCAGCGGCTCTTCGCCCACAGCCTGCGTTTCACATAAGCACGCACCCAAATCCATGAGGCAAATGTTCCACACGACCTCTGCCCTGACCCTAAATATGCAACTCTCCTCTGGGGACCGAACCAGCAGATGCAGGACCCCTTCTCTCTGTAACTCTTTCACATAAGTACATCTTTAAACAATAAATACAAAACTACTATTTCCTAGTCTGGTTCATGAAACAAAATGCAGCCCCCAAAATCGACTTCATGGCTCACTGATGAGTTACGACCTCAGCCCGAAAATGCTGCCCCGGCGTCTACAGCAAGGGTGGAATTCCAGGGCCACAGGGATGGACACCTGCAGCTTCGGAGTGCTTGTATGTGATTACTTACACCAGCAGCTTTCTTGGTTTTCCACCTTGCCCTTAAAGTTTGCTTATCTTAAAAAAAAAAAAAAAAAAAAAAAAAAAAAAAAAAAAAAGATCTGCAAGATATAATGATAGATAGAGAGAGAATCTTCCATACAATGGTTCACTCCCCAGATAGCCACAAGAACCATGGCTGTGCCTGGCTGAAGCCAGGCGCTGCATCCGGGTTTCTCACATGGGTGGCAGAGACCCAGGCACCACTTGGATCATCTTCTGCTGCCTGGTCCAGGAAGTTTGCAGGGAGCTGGATTGGAAGTGGAGCAGCCAGGACATGAACTGGTGCCCACATGGGGTGCCATGTTGCAGGCAGAAGCTTAACCTGCTGCACCTCAATGGCAGCCCCCAGTTTTTGCTTATCGTGAGGGGTTATAAAACGACATGGCAGAGGCAGGCACTTGGCACACAGGTTATCTGCAGCTTTAGATACCCACGTCCCCTACCAGAGTACCCCGAGTTCATGTTTGGTTCTGCTTTCCATTCAAGCTTCCTGATGAGCACCCTAGGAGGCAGAAGGTGACAGCTACAGGACTTGGGTCCCTGCCACCCATGTGGGAGACCTGAACGGAATTCCAGACTCCTGGCTTAGCCTGGCCCAGCCCCGGTTGCTGTGGGCATTTGGGGAGTGAGCCAATTGAATGAAGATCTGTCTCTCTGCCTTTCAACAGGAAACCCTAAAAAAATTAACATCTCAAGAGTGAATTTGGATTCCCCTGACTACAAGCAGGTGCACCTACTGCAATAATGAAATCACTCGGGGTTTCTTCTCTTTGAATTCCCTCTTTACACCCTTGCCTACCTGTTCCTGGTTTGATTCCTCTCCCTTTCCTTTCCCCACTGAGCTTCTCTCCAGAGGGGCCTGTGCTCAGCCCCACTTCCTCACCTTTCTTTCACTGTTCAGCCCAGTGGCTGCTTCTCACAGTCACGACTGAGGTCCATGTTTCAGCTGTGCCCTGTGGCCGTGTTGCCTGTTTCCAACCGCACATGCCCCCGACTTCCAGCCTGCCTCCCTCCTATCACCAAATGCTTGCCATGGCTACGGTTGGGCCAGGTGAAGCCAGAAGCTAGGAACTCAGTCTAGGTCTTCCCCACATGGGTGGCAGGAACTCAATTACTTGAGCCATCACCCCTGCATCCTAGGTTCTGCATTAATAGGAACTGGAGCCAGAAACCAGAGCTGGGCATCAAACCCAGGCACTGCTGTGGGTCAGGGGTGTCTACCTGTCCCCTTAAATGAAGTGCATGACCACATCACTAATGTACCTCAGGCTTTCAAACCCTCTGAAACGGAGTGCTGTGAAGCAAGTGAAGCGTTTCTGACTCAGCCGTCATTTGTTAGGACCAGCTGTGTACTAGCAACTGTGCGAAGCGCGTTCACAGTTAACTAATGGTAAACTCAGGCAATGCAGGCGGTCAGCGTTCAGTGCAGTTTCCCGAACTCATTTATTACGGGAATGGGCTAAGGACAAGAGCCACGTACACGTGGCTTTGGCTTTTAGATCAAACAAATCCTGTGCAGCAAAGGAGCCCCTCAGAGTTCCAGAGGACAGGCCCATTCCCCACAGTACTGTGCTCCTGGCAACCTCCCCCATGCCCACCTTGAACGAGGGAGGAAAGGAGAGCTCTCAGAAGGCCATCAACTGCTGGAAGGAGCCTCAGCGCTGGGGCCCACAGTGCTTTCCCCCTTGGCCTTAGGAGGATTCGGGGTTCCATTCCAAGGCTGTACTGCTCCCTTCTGCCATCTCTCTCTGCTAAAGCACCAATTCACAGGTGTGGGTGCTGGGCCCGTCCAGAGACCCAAGGCCTGATGCCACATGCTATAGTGGCAGAGAAGGCTCAGGGGCCAGACTGCCTGGGTCCTCACCCTGTCTCCACCCCTTGCACGTGAAGTTTCAGAACAACGTTTGGCACTCAGAGGCATTAGCATCATCCTAAGAGACAGCCACCACCCACGGAGCCTCGACGGCTTCGCTGTGCTGCAGGATCGGCTCTGACCCGCGGCACTGCTTTCCTCTGGAGGGTGACAACCAGTGCGGAATGGCCCGGCTCCCGCCACCAAGAGGCCATCTCACAAGGGCAGGATGCCCGGGTCCACACGAAGGCATGGCTGCCCCCCGCCTATCTCCATCTGCCAAAGGATACAGGATGTGGGAATCCAGGTGATTGAGCGAGGCCCAGCACACGGAGTTCACCTGGTGAGGAAGCACATGGCAGGATGGAGAAAAACGGGAAAATGCCTAGGAAATGGCCTGGGGGAGACACACATGCACCCTTTCTCTTCGGGCCTCACTGCTCTTAAAATGGGCCGATCTCCTCGCCCTGCTAGTCAGGGAGGTCACTGGCGAGGGCCCCACAGTGAGGCATCTGGTAGCCCCTGTGGACCCAGCTGAATCCTCCACACTGGCAGGGACGAAGCTTCCTCCTTCACTCAGACACCACTCAACTGACATCCATCTCTCTTTTAAAGAAAAATTTATTAAAAAATTTCAGACTTACAATGGATACATATACACCAAACCTCCCTGAACTCTACCAAAAGGAAAAAGAACCCTGACAATGAGGAGACCCCTTCAATCAGCAGGGAGAACTTTACGGGCCATTCTAGCAGTCCCAGGCACTGCACTTCCACTTGGAGTCAGTACTGCCAGGGTTGACACTTGGGCCTCAGAGACTCGCTCTCTCCCAACCTATAACCATCACCATCTTCAGTGTTTGTGGCTGGCTTTCTCTCACTTCACTTCCCCCACCTCTTGGGAAACTCTGACATTAATAATAATTATGTTCACCCTAGCAGTACCTAGTTCAGACAGGAGATCTAATCAAAAGGAAAACAAGGGATCAGTTCGTCTGGTCTATGCTGCGGCTCACGACCCAGGTGCCCTGAAGGACGCAGCTTCTGGATGCAGCAATCATCCTGCGGCGACTGAAACGTTGCTCCTGTGACAGCGAGCTTCTGCCATTGCTTTACAGCTGCGCTGGCCACAGGCCCACTGATGTCCTGATGCCCAGGAGCTGACTGCTCCATCAGGCCACGGTCAGTGCGGCCCAGGACCCCGAGCCCTGGTAGGGGCCTCTGGACGAACTCCTGAGCCTTGGAGGGAGCGTCCTTTCACCTGGCTAAAGCAGCACTGGCTCAGCCCAGCCCAACTCTCTCCATTATCTTGTCTTCCAAAACAAGAAACACCCTAGGGTCCTCACCCCCACCCCACATGGGCTCTCAGAAGTAAAAATCCTTTTGCCCCACGAGAGCACACATGCTCCTCTCCCCTCTCTCTCTGCAGTGTCCTGGATGAAAAGGCACAGTGGGCTCAGGGCTACAGAGGGGACGACGCACCTTACGGTTGGTGAAGTAGAGGTTTTCGTGCATGTGCACCTGCAGCGTGGGCATCTTCAGACCGCGCAGGCTGATGATGCCATACTTGGAGCCTCCGACTCTGACGTCATTAACAGTGAAGAGCCGGCTACTATTGGTATCCGCCTGGAGGGGGAAGTGGGCACGGATGACCTGCCAGGTTTGAGCCAGCAAGGCTGCCACAGACTACCTGGCCCCTCTCCCACGCTCTGTGTACTTTCCACAGGTGAGAACTTGTGTTCACTTGGAAGAATGGAGCCATCCCTGAGCAAAGCTAACAGGTGTCTCGGGTCTACCAACTCGGGAGTAGGAACGAAGACAACACAGAGGGGGCTTAGCCAGGAAGGGTGAGTTCTGCAGTGACCCCTCCCTCAGAACTGGGTTTGGAAGTCTCAGTATCAGCCCGGAGGAATGCACCACGAGGCCATCACGAAAGTGATGCAGCAATAGGGAGGAGGCTAGTGGTAACTGCTAAGACAGGAGGACACAGACCTGTCTTCCTGCACCACAGGCAGCGAGACTGCCACAGGAGAAAGAAACAGTGCACTGACTAGGAAGTAGACAGAGCAGGCTGCATTAGGGGTGGGACTACTTTTAAGACTTTTTTGCCTGGGTTCCAATCCCAACCATGGCTCTTGGTTCCAGCTTCCTGCTAATGCACACTCCAGGAGGCAGCAGGTGATGATTGAATTAGCTTGGTGCCTGCCACCCACCTGGGAGACCTGGACTGAACCCCCAGCTTCTGGCTTTGACCTGGCCTGGAACTGGCCACTGCAGGCATCTGGGTGGTGAAGTAGCTGATGAGAGCTTTCTCTGTTTACCTGTCTCTCTTGGTCTCTTGATCAAGTAAATAAAACTTAAAAAGTAGTTAAAATGACTTCAAAGCAAAAACTACATGCTTATGTATTTTAAACATATTAACACGGAGACATATGCATGGGTTTGGATGCTGGTAAAACTGTACTGACTACAAAATGACTTGGGAAGAACAGCTGTGTTCCTGAATTGTCACTACCAGTGTGGAGAACCCAGTCTCAACACTGCTTTCCGGGTGGCAAGCTGCCTTTCCCAGCCCTCTGGTCCCACCAGCCAGCCCGTCTACTGCACTGTTGGGTGCTGGGGAGGATCTGCCAAGGGCCTCACACAGCTTTCAAAGTGAGACAAGCATGAGGACTGGGGCTCAGGCTTAAATGAGCAGCACAAGCATCATTAGACCCCATATACCAACTTCCCTGGTTCCTACCTGGTGTGCCCTGGAGAAGGAGCTCTGGAGGGGAATCCACTATGAGAAAATCAACTACTGGGGGCCAGCGCTGTGGCACGGCAGGTAAAGCCTCTGCCTGCAATGCTGGCATCCCATATGGGCGCTGGTTGAGAACCGGTGGCTCCACTTCCGATCCAGCTATCTGCTATGGCCTGTGGAAGCAGTAGAAGATGGCCCAAGTCCTTGGGCCTCTGCACCTGCATGGGAGACTTGGAGGAAGCTCCTGGCTCCTGGCTTCAGATCAGCACAGCTCTGGCCGTTGTGGCCAATAGCAGAGTGAACCAGCGGATGGAAGACCTTTCTCTCTTTCTCTGTGTGTCCTTCTCTCTTGGTGTAATTATGACTTTCAAATCAATCAATCAATCAATCAATCTTTAAAAAGAAAGTATACTACCAACTCATGTCAAACTCTATGCCCCAAACAGAGGGCAAGGCCGCAGCAGAGAGCCTGGGCCCTGGTGCAGCACTGCACAGGGAAGGCTCTGATGTGGTGGTCTCCTGGGGCAAAAGGACCCAGCACCAAGCTCCAGGGCTGGCCCTGGCGTTAGCTGCAGTCCCGCCAGCAGAGCACCGTAGAATTTTGTGTCCTTCTCACTCGCCCTAGCCTTTCCCTCGGCCTCCAGGACGGGCCTGCCAGGCTGCCCGGGTCCTCATGGGGTCCATGGGCAGACGAGGCTCCCCTCACTTGTAGTGGACCTCCTAGCTCTCTGCCTACACTTCCCTCGCCCGGGGCTCCTGCAGCCCAGATCTAACCAAAAGCAGACTGAGCTCCCTGCAAATGCTGTGAGGGAGGTAAGCAGACAGGCAGGCCCCTGCCACCCAGGCTGGGGTCAGAAAGCCAGGGAGCCAGACCCTGTTCCTCCTGAGGGCACACGAGCTTCAGGCTCGGCCACCGAACCCTGCTCTGGAGAAGGAAGGGTTACAAGTCCTCGGGCTACCGGTGCCTTTTCAGTTCTATACGTGACACAAACAAGCAGTTCTCTTGTAATGGCTCTTCCTCAGCGTGCAGCCAGGCCTACTCCAAGGTCGAATGAGGTGGGAGTGGTGCTGGACACAGCAGGCATCTTCCCCCAGGGTTAAGTGGGTTATAATCACAAAACCACGAGCCAGCTTTGCTAGCTTCCACTGCAACCAGCTTCGGCCCAGCCAGGCTTTCCACCAGTGCTAGGCCACAAGGTGCCCCGGGGACGGAGCCACATGCTGGTATCCACACAGCCCCTCGCACTCACCAGGATGAGGTTAAATCGGTCGCTCGCCAAAGCAGAGGGATCCGAGCTGCGGATGTGGACCTTCTTCCTCTGCATGCAGCTCAGTCGCAGCTCGTGGGCCAAACTGCAGAGAGACGGGCCGCAGCTAGACCCCGCCCAGCCGGTGCAGGGGCTTGCGTCCTTCCCGCCCCGATGCCACCTCTCCACAGTGCTTCTCAGAGCGGAGCTGAGCAAGACTCCCTCACAGGAGGGACATGCAGTGCCTGGCCTGCCACTCCGGGTGGCGCTGGTCCCCGCGGAGGGCTGAGCCTGGGAAGCCACCTCCCACACAGGTGGGAGGCAGCAGACTGCAGGCCTCAGCAGCTCAGGTGCTGGCGTCTCGCAGAGCCCACCTGAGGGATTCATCTCGAGCAAGTCGCTCCACCGTGAGCCACGGCCTCTAATAACAGGGGGAAGTGTCACCCACCCCACGGGGTTTTATTTAGAATCGTACCAGACATCACAACCGTATGATCAGGTTTAGTACTTGCACTCCCACTGAATGTCCCTGGAGGAGGAGCTGGAGGGCATCCACCACTGATCACCAGGGACAGTAAACATCGGCGTTTCCGGCTCCCCCCTGCCCCGCCCCCCAAGTTCCCAGGGCCAGGGAAGCAGAAGGCAGGCTGCCACTTGGAGCCCCAGCTATGCGGACACCTGGTGGAGCAGTCAGTCCCCGTGGATGTGCCTGGTCCGAGTGTGATCCTGGACCGTGGAAGTAAGAGACGGGACGGGAAAGAACATTCATGAAGAAAACCTAACAGTGAGGCATTGTCTTACCGGCAGTAACTGGTGACACTGAGAAAACCCAGCTGGCGTTTTTGTAGGAAGGAAGATGTATTGAATCCCTTTCTGGGTACTTTCTAAGATTAAAGAAAAAGAAATTCAATGAGGATTTATTTAGGTTATGGGATTAACGGAGATGTTTTCATTCCATAGGGTATGATGAAGGAAACAGGTGCTACTCTCAGGAATTACAGGCCCCAACATCTAGCAAAGCGTGCTCTGTAAGTCTCCTTGGGCAGAAAGTCCAGCCTGGGAAGGCACACAAGGGGCGGAACCTGCTCTGCACCGCTGTCCAAGCCTCCCAGGGATTTGTGCCTGGGAAGATGATGCCACTACCACTGGACACTCGGGGCTGTGTTGTGTTCTTACTTATCCACACCGACAGCCACCCCCAGAGCACATGCTCCATCCAGCTGCCACAACCAGCATGGTGACCTGGCATGCCAGTCACACACCTGGTCTACTAGCAGGCATCACTGCCATTACCCCCTGCTGCCTGCCAGGGTCATCACACACCTGGTCTACTAGCAGGCATCACTGTACCCCCTCTACTCCCAGGGTCATCACACACCTGGTCTACTAGCAGGCATCACTAGCATTACCCCCTCTACTCCCAGGGTCATCACACACCTGGTCTACTAGCAGGCATCACTAGCATTACCCCCTCTACTCCCAGGGTCATCACACACCTGGTCTACTAGCAGGCATCACTGTACCACCCCCTCTACTCCCAGGGTCATCACACACCTGGTCTACTAGCAGGCATCACTGTACCACCCCCTCTACTCCCAGGGTCATCACACACCTGGTCTACTAGCAGGCATCACTGCCACTACCCCCTCTACTCCCAGAGTTATCACACACCTGGTCTACTAGCAGGCATCACTGTACCACCCCCTGCTACTCCCAGGGTTATCACACACCTGGTCTACTAGCAGGCATCACTGTACTACCCCCTGCTGCCTGCCAGGGTTCCCGTGGGGAAGGACAAAGTGGCAGAGCTGCTGCTGGAACCCAGCACACAGGAAAGAGGGCAGGAGCCTTCTGGCCGCTTTATCTCTCCATCGTCTTCCTGCTGGGGAGACTCTGGGCCACACTCCCTGAGCACCTGCACTAAGCACACAGATGGGACTGGCAAGGGCAGGGGAGCGGCGGCCAGGAGCAGAGCCCACCTTTTCCTGCTTGTCATCTTCCTGGAGCAGCTGCAGCCGTCTGCTCTCCATTTCCTTCTGGCGGATGCCCTCCATTGTGAGGGGGTTGCAATTGTTATGTCCTGGGAGCAGGCGGAAGTAGCGGTTCTTTTCAGGGTCGTAGTAAAACCCTGGCAGCTCTTTCAAGAGAACAATGAAATGAAATTTACCAAGGTAAAACACTGCAGGTTGGGGCCGGTGTTGTGGTGTAGAGGGTACAAGCCGCCGCCGGCAGCACCAACATCCCATGGCCAGTTCACGTCCCAGCTGCTCCACTCCTGATCCAGCTCCCTGCCAAAGCCTGGGAAAGCAGCAGAGGATGGCCGAAGTGCTAGGGGCCCTGCCACCTACGTAGGAGACCTGGAAAAAGCTCCTGGCTCCTGCCTTTGCCTTGGCCCAGTCCTGGCCATTGTAGCCATTTGGGGGGTTAATCAGCAGATGGAAGAATTCTAAAACTGCCTTTCAAATAAATAAAATAAATCTTAAAAAACAAAACCCAAAACAAACCAACCACAGTGGGCTGACCCACCTAGAAGATGCCAGGGGCCTGCTGCCTGTCTTCCTCATGGGCCAGCTCAGTCCTGGTGGAGACCATCTGCTTCAGGACCTCAATTCCTGACACACCCGGCTCCTTACTTTCATTTGTTCACTGAATTCCCATCAGGCCAGGAATGGGGTAGTGACCCCATGTAAGTGAGTAGACAGAGACCCACGTCCCAGCCGTGGCTGAAGGGCTACCAGGAGAGACACCAGCAGCTGACAAGGCGGGATTCGGTTCCACATCTCCCCACGGGTAAGGGCTAGGGCAGCCCCAGCCAGTGCACTACCTTACCTGGCACAGAACTCCCAGCCGAGGTGGACGAGGTGGACGAGGTGGATGGGGATGCGGCATCATCGGGGCCAGGGTCTGGTGGGCTCTCCAGGGCCCCCTGGTGCACCCTGTCAACACAAGGGAGGCTACCTCACAGGGGAGGGCCTGAGCGCCTCCTTGGCAAGCCCAGTTCTGCGGCCCTTACCTGTGCCCCTCCAAGCTTTGATTCCTTGGGGAGCACTGACCCATTGCAAAGGCACCACAAGGGAGCTGAGCATGGGTTTCTCCTGCTGTCCTGCTGACGCGGATGTGTACCACAGTAATGCTCTTGCCGCCGCACTTGAGCATTTTGTAAGATCTTTTGGAATTTTCCAGATCAAAAGGAGAACAGAAATCTATGCCAATAATAGTTTTACCATCTGGGCCCCTTGTCAGCCCAAAGCAGTTACAAGGCCAGATGAACGTCATTCTTTACTGGATCCAGAAGTGCTAGGAGTTTAAATTTTACTTGGTTACCCAGCCTTATAGTATAGACAATGGCGTTTGGGAACAGAGGTAGTTTGCTCAGTTACTCTGGGACAGAGCCACAGTTAAAATGCTGGATTTAGGCCGGCGCCGCAGCTCACTAGGCTAATCCTCCGCCTAGTGGCGCCGGCACACCGGGTTCTAGTCCCGGTTGGGGCGCCAGATTCTGTCCCGGTTGCCCCTCTTCCAGGTCAGCCCTCTGCTGTGGCCAGGGAGTGCAGTGGAGGATGGCCCAGGTGCTTGGGCCCTGCACCCCATGGGAGACCAGGAAAAGCACCTGGCTCCTGGCTCCTGCCATCGGATCAGCGCGGTGCGCCGGCCGCAGCGCGCCGGCCGCGGCGGCCATTGGAGGGTGAACCAACGGCAAAGGAAGACCTTTCTCTCTGTCTCTCTCTCTCACTGTCCATTCTGCCTGTCAAAAAAAAAAAAAAAAAAATGCTGGATTTATAAAGGCCCACGTCGCCTCTGTGGCAGGCTGAAAGATATGGTGAGAAAGCAAAGGACCCTTCAGGCCAACCAGAATCCTGATGAAATTCATGCTAACACAACTCTGCCTTCCTACCACCACACTGGAACACAACCCAAAAGGAATACAAACTGCCCAAGTGGACTGAGGAATGAAAGAATGTTCTTTCTTCCATAAACACTGATGCTACGCAGCGTTTCAGGGAAAACCGTCTATTCCCCTGCCACAGCACACTCAGCCCGTGCAGGCTGTCTGCAAGGGGCTGCAGGAGGGATTCCGTGTCATGAGCAACGTGCACGTTTCCAGGCTGAGGCCCGCAGTCCGTTCTCACCCTGGGCCCAGAAGGCCACTGTCCAGCAGGTTTCTAAGACATTCCACTAAAGCTGGGCCAGGACACGCTTCTTGTGCAGGTCACATTTTGCTCCATGTTCTGCTCTTGTGTGAAGGCCTGGAGCCCACAAAGTAGCCATGGTTCTCCTTCCAAACACACAAACGTTGGGCCCTGTCCTGATGTTCCTACAGTGTGGGTCAAGTCTGGGAATCTGCACCCACTGAGACACACGGCACACTGACGGTCTACTCAGAGCCAGGCGGCCTGGGAAGGGGGTCCCACACATCACCTCCAGAGGACTCGGCCTGCTCTGTACAGGCAGCAAACAGGACTCACAACCAGACCTCCTCGTTCCAAAGTCCTGTTCTTTCCACCTTTTTGTTCCTATTTGGGTCTATCTGTTTCTTTTCTTTTTTTAAATTTATGTGAAAGGTGCAGAGTGAGAGAGAGAGAGAGAGAGAGTGAGTCTTGAGATCTTCCATTCCCCCAAATGCCCGCAACAGCCTGAAGCCAAGGGCCAGGAACTCCATCCTGCCCTTTCACACGGGTGGCAGGGGCCTGGGCAACTGAGCAGCATCCGCTGCCTTCCCCAGTGCATGAGCAGGAAGCCGGACCGAAAGCACAGCAGTCAGAACAGGGACTGGCGTGCCAATATGGAGCGCCGGTGTCACCAGCAGCAGCTTAACCTGCTCGGTCACAACGCTGGCCCCACTCTTTCCCTCCTATTTTATGTATTTGAAAGGAACAGACACAGAGACAGACATGGGCAGATCTCCCATCTGCTGGTTCACTCCCTGGTAAGGGCGCAGCAGAACTTGTCTCCTCAAACTCAAGCAGACGTTTAAACCCCAATGCTTTAATGTTAATGCTTGATTGAGGTGGAGACTTCCTCTACTGATAGCATCTGGGATGACGGGGCAGGTGGGAAGGCCCTGGGTCTCGGGGGCGTGCCCTGGAGGGTGGTTCTCCTGAGAGGTTTGATATTTGAGCTCAACGTCGGCCTAGAAGCTCTCTCTCTCTCCTTCGTGGCTCACTGTGCGATCATGCCTCGTACCCGCCATGAGCAGCCTCCATCAGAAGCCCGACTATGGGGCTGCCCCATCCTGTAACCTTCAACTGTAAGCTGAAATAAATCTTTTATTTCCTAAAGATGTTCCTCTCAGGTATTTTAGTTAAAGTAATGACAAGTGGGAAAATACACTCCCCAAGTGCCCATGACAGCTGGGGCGGGGCAGGCTGAAGTCAGGAGCCAGAACTTCACGGGGTCTCCCACGTAGTGGCAGGAATCGTGCCAGCTGAGCTGTCACCTGTTGTCTCCTGTGGTGTGAATTAACAGTAAGACAGACTTGGGAGCGGAGCCAGGATTTCAACCCAGGTACGTGCATCTGGGACGCAGGTGCTCCAACTGCTAACCACCTGCCCCGGTTAAAGCTGTTCCAGAGAAGCATCTTGGCGTTTGACTGTTTCGGCTCCAGCACTCGCACCTGTCCATTCTCACAGGAGGCCTGCTTTTTGGAAGAGTTTGGATATTGGCACAAGTGACCTCTTTGGTGACGAGGAGTGTGCAAAACTGAGGGCTGTTCAGGCTCTCTGTGGCCAGAGACACAACAGCACCTCCCTCGTGAGGGTTCTCTGTTGAGATGAAATCATTTGTACCTGCCTCATGCAGAAAAACTGGCAGAATCTGGGACACGTTTATACCAGGGACTTTGATGGACATATCACGTGGGTTTTATTTTTCAAGCTGGTGAGTGGGTACACGGCTTTCACTATTGCCATACACCGTATATACACTTCTGTGAACATCAGACACTGTATTTTATATATTAACATATATTCATATACCAAACACAAGTTATATATTACATGAAACCATATAAATGTATTTACATGTCCTTTTTCAGGACTTAGGCTGAACTAATGAAATTTAAGTTCCAGAAAGATACCTTCATTCGATGAAAAAAAGAAAAATCAACAAAATGAAGCAGCAGGTCTCCAGTGGTACCAGATGTGCGCCTGCAGCCTCAGAGCCAGTGCTTGGCTGAGAGTTGCTTAGTCACGCTGTGCTACTCAGCACGGGCACTCGGCAGCAGCCACAGGCCCTGGGAGCTACCGGAAACTCCTCAGGCCCCAGCTCGGACCCACGGAGTCAGAGTCTGCATTCTGACGAGACCCCCTGTGATCCCACGCTCTACTGGATGCTGAAACATCACTTGCCTCTCGTTCAACTCCTGTTGTCTCAGCCAAGGATTGCGTGGGTGTCGGCTTCTCCCATGTTTCTTCTTACGCTGCCAGCTGCTTCTATTCATTTCTGTTCCTAGAAGACAAAGACAGCACCCCGGTGTGCACGTTCGCTAGCTGCCTCTTGAAGCTCAGGCGGGTTAGCACCCAGGCCGCAGCGGTAAAGGGCTCCTGCCACACTTGCCCCACAGCCTTCCCCACTCCCTTCTTGGGACCCCGTGGTAGCTGGTGTGGTTCCCTGTCCTGCAGGCATGAACACCCTTCTTCCCGGCCCATGCCCCCACGCACTCCGCAAGTACCCGTCCTTAGTCTTCCTGTTTTCCCTCGTGTGCTGGGCAAACAGGTGACCCAGCACGTTGTCCAGGCGAGCTCATCCCACCTGCCCCCTGCCCTTCCCAGGACTCTGCAGACAGCTACTGCCACGTATGTTTAACGTCTCCAGCTCCTTAACTCAGCTTAGAAACACATCCGGGCTTTCTATCTGTGTGTGCTCCAGCACCAATCCAAAGGAGCACAAATTCTGCCTTCATTTCCCAACATTCCCTGATCCTTTGGCCTCACCTGCCTGCTAAGAGAGGCTCTCTCTCTCTTTTTTTTTTTTTTTTTTTTTGACAGGCAGAGTGGACAGTGAGAGAGAGAGACAGAGAAAGGTCTTCCTTTGCCGTTGGTTCACCCTCCAATGGCCGCCGCGGCTGGCACACCGCGCTGATCCGAAGGCAGGAGCCAGGTGCTCCTCCTGGTCTCCCATGGGGTGCAGGGCCCAAGCACTTGGGCCATCCTCCACTGTACTCCCGGGCCACAGCAGAGAGCTGGCCTGGAAGAGGGGCAACCGGGACAGAATCCAGTGCCCCGACCGGGACTAGAACCTGGTGTGCCGGCGCGGCTAGGTGGAGGATTAGCCTAGTGAGCCGCGGCGCCGGCCAAGAGAGGCTCTTAATGAAGCACACCAACGAGCACCTACTTGCCAGCTGCCTCCGCTCCTGTGACACGCGGCATCGCCACACTTCACTATTTCTTCAGCTTCTGCACTGTCTTCCTCTTGGCTTTACTCTTACTTGTCAAATCAGTCCTTTGCTGTTTCTCCTGGTCGTGCACCCTGTGGATGCTTTCCATATTCTGTCCCAGCTCTTCCTGTCACACCTGACTCCACCTCAGCCACCAACATATAGGTTCATTCCCATTCCCAGCAAGCCCCAGCGCGAAGTCCCTACACAGCTGCCCCTGACCCCTGTGCCGAGTTCTGTACCTGGCTCCATTCGGACTCCAGCTTCCTGCTAAAGCAGACCATGGGAAGCCGCAGTGACAGCTCAAGTAACTGGAGCAGATGGGAGCTCCCTGTCTACCTCTCTCACACATACATAGCTAAAGTAACTGCTGTGTGCTGACTTGGCCAGGGAGAACATTTCTATTAAATCGCCAACTCACACCTGCAAAGGTTCAGGTGCTTGCTACAGTAGAATAAGGTAGGCCAACATCAACTGAGCTATGAGCAAGATCAAGCCAAAATCATTTTTAAAAGCCCCATGGGTAGAGGCCTTGCAAATACAGAAAGGGTTTAAAAACTAAGTTTTCAGTAGCTTTAAGAATCTTTTTCAAGACATAGCAGGCTAAGGCTCCGCCTGCACTGCTGGCATCCCATATGGGTGCCGGTTTGAGATCCAGCTGCTCCACTTTCAATCCAGTTCTCTGCAGTGGCCTAGGAGAGCGGGGGATGTTGGCCCAAGTGCTTGGGCCCTTGCACCTGTGTGGGAGACCTGGAAGAAGCTCCTGGCTCCTGGCCTGGATTGGCTTAGCTCTGGCCATTGTGGCCATCTGAGAAGTGATCCAGCGCAATGGAAGACCTGTCTCCCCATGTCTCTGTAGCTCTCTCAAATAAATAAAAAATCTTAAAAAAAAAAAAAAAATCTTTCCCCACACACAGGTGCAGCCGCATCTCACCACGGACACATGCGCTGGTCACCCGGCATTTGGCTGCTTATGCCCCTGTCTCATACTAAATGGGGTGTGAATTCTCTGAGGCAAGGATCCAGTCCTTTTTTCTAATCCTGCACCCATGGCCTAGCTGGCTCTCTGTAAACTGTGTTAACTAAAACAACAAACCCGCAGCTACTTTAAATCCCCGTGAGCTGACTTCTGCGCAGGACATTTTCCTGGACTACTCGACACAGATTTACAGAGTGCCTACTCCACGTCGGCCACTGGGCTAAGCAGGGGTAAATATGCTGTGGTGTCCAGACTCGTGGCCCTGTTTAGTAGGGGAGCCAGATGCATAGACCACTTCCTGCTGTGCAGGGTGAGGTGAGGACCCAGGCCTCTCCAGGATTAGAGGACAAAAGGGAGTGGCTGCTCTGGGTGGACAGGCCACAGAGGTGAGGGAGAGGCTGAAGTGTGGTCAGGCAAGGTGCTGGGGGCGGGGCCTCAGGCAGCTTGATATGGTCAAAACCTGAGGTAGAGGGGAGGGGCGAGCTGGACGGGCAGCAGGGCTGGATCATGAGGACGGTGGGTGCGAGGCAGTGGCACGGTTAGGCCTGCCTGGACAGGACACAGCACAGGCGATGCGAGGTGAGAGGTGAGAGGTAAGGGGTGCTGTAGCAGCCCAGGTGAGCTGCACTCACACTCACACTATGGAAGGGGTTCTGGAAAAAGAGGGCTTGAATTTACTTTTTAAGAATGTATTGATTTCTTCTATCTACAGGTTCACTCTCCAAATGGCCATAACAGCTGTGGCTGGGCCAGGCTGAAGCCAGGAGCTAGACAGTCCATCCTGGTCTCCCACATGGGTGGCAAGGGGCCCAAGTGCCCGGGCCATCACTTACTGCCTTCCCAGGCACATACACAGGAAGCGGAATAAGAAGCAGAGCACCAGGATTTGAACCGGCACTCTGATCTGATATGCCAGACTCACAAACAGTAGCTTAATACATAATGCACTGAAGGATCTCTGTGAGTGAGACCCCAGGGGAAAGAAGGGGCCATCAAAGAAGGAGGTACCTTTCTCTGAAGGGAGGAGAGAACTTCCACTTTGCTTATGGCCCTGTCTAAATACTGACAGAGTCTGTGGACTCAAAAGGCTTCCATAGCCTTGCAGCTCATGTCAAGAGCCTCGGGTGATCACTGACGTCATAAATAAGAGTGTCAATTGCTAAATCAACAACGGGAGTCACTGTGCACTTGCTCCCCATGTAAGACCTCTGTCCTTAGTGAGTGGTACTGTGAGAATTAACTGTAAAACTTGTCTTCAAACAGTACTTTATACTTTGTGTGTCTGTGTGTCTGCAAACTGTAGATATCTTTACTTAGTACAGAGTTAGTCTTCTGTATATAAAGTTAATTAAAGACAAAGCTTCATTAAGAATGGGATCGGAGAGGGAGTGGGAGGTGGGACAGGAGTGGGGGTGAAAGGGCAGGTATAGGGGGAAGAACCGCTATATCTCTAAAGCTATACTTATGAAATTTGTATTTATTTAATAAACACTTTCTAAATATATACATATATATATATATATATAAAACGCACAGTATGTATTTGCTTGAACTTGGGAACATTTAGGAAGTGAACTTCATGGGAGAGGTAGAAAGAGGGGCTGAGAATGGATAAATAATTGTTAGTGTCAGGTACTGGAAGAACAAGAATAAAGGAGAAAGAGCAGTTTGGAGAGAGAGGATAAATAAGTATGATTTTGAACAAATCAATTTCAGGAGGCCAAGTCAGAAGTAAGGGTCTGGGAATTCAGAGGAACCCAGGCTAGAGACACAGATTTGAAAGTCATTAGCAGTTGTTGACACAGATTGAGACAATGTGGTTCCAAAGCCAAACACAGTGAGAATTCAAATTAAAAGCCAGACAATTTTATCCAACAATATGAAATCCAGCACACATCACAGCTAGTAGGAACAATGCTTCCTAAGCAAGGACAACTGTGGCACTGAGACATATGACTATGTCTGGAAACGTTTCTGTCCTAACTCAAGGGGGTGGGGTGGGCTGCTACGGCAGCTGGTGGCGAGGAGCTGCCGGGGATGCCGCTGAGCAGCCTACGATGTGCAGGACAGTCTCCACACAACTACCCAGCCCCAAACAGCGCAAGGCAGAGAAGCCCACAGCAACTTGCCGGCTAAAATGCTACACCCAGCAGGGCACAGACATCAAAACCAGATGTGCTGAGCTTGTCTTTGCCTTTCAGAGAATCTTCTGAGTACCTGAAGGCATAAAGAATAATTTCTCAGAGGCCAGAGTTGGGGTGTGGTGGGTAAAGCACCTGCGATGCTGGCAATACATATGGCTCTGGTTCATGTCCCAGTTGCCTCATTTCCAATCCAACTCCCTGCTAATGGTCTGAGAAAAGCACCAGAAGATGGCCAAGTGTCTGGCCCCTGCTACCGACATGAGAGACCTGGAAAATGTTCCTGGCTCCTGGTTTTGGCCTGGTCCAGCCCTGGCTGTTGCGAGTCTCCCATATGACTGCAGGGACTCAAGTACTTGAGCCATCGGTTGTTCCCAGGCACATTAGCAGGAAGCTGGATTGGAAGTGTAGTAGCCCGGACTTGAACGGCATTCCTAAATGGGATACTAGCAACGCAAGTGGCAGCTCAGCCTGGTGCACCATGACACTGGCCCCTCCTTACAAATATAAACACACAAATCCTCAACAAAATGCTGTAAGCCAAATCCAGGAGTACAACAAAAAAAGGACTATACACCATGGCCAAAAGGGATTTATTCAGGAATATCAGGTTGGTGCAGTATTAGGAAAATCAATGTACTACAATGCCAAATCAACCATGTAAAATGCCAGTGTACAATGGCATTAATAACAGATGGGGGAAAATCTCACAATTATCTTGATACAGAAAAAGCCCTGGGCCAGCGCCGTGGCTCACTAGGCTAATCCTCTGCCTGCGGTGCCGGCACTCTGGGTTCTAGTCCCAGTTGGGGTGCCTGTTCTGTCCCAGTTGCTCCTCTTCCAGTCCAGCTCTCTGCTGTGGCCCGGGAAGGCAGCGGAGGATGGCCCAAGTGCTTGGGCCCTGCACCCGCACATGGGAGACCAGGAGAAGGCACCTGGCTCCTGGCTTCGGATCGGCACAGCGCGCCAGCTGTAGCAGCCATTTGGGGGGTGAACCGACGGAAGGAAGAGCTTTCTCTCTGTCTCTCTAACAACTCTGCCTGTCAAAAAAAAAAAAAAAAAAAAAAAAAAAAGCCCGGGACAACATTCAACAGGATTTCATGATAAAAACACGCTACAAACTAGGAATAAGGGAACTTCCTCAACCCAATAAATGGCAGACATTAAAAATCCACATCTAACATTACTTCTGCCTAGTGGTGAAAGACTGAAAGCTTTCCCCTGAAAATGGGGAAAAGGGCGGCGGGCTCTTGGCGCAGCAGTTAAAACCCAGCACCCCATTTCCGAGCGTCTGAGTTTGAGTAGTGCGTCTGCTTCCAACTCAGCTTCTAGCCGATGCACAGCCTGGGACGCAGTAGGTGATGGCTCAGGTGCCTCGTTCCTGCTACCACCTCGGAGACCAAGACAGTTCCTTGGGACCTGGCTTTGGCCTGGCCTAGCCCCAGCTGTTGTAGGTATGTGGGGAGTGAACCAATGAATGAGAAATCTCTGTGACTGTCTCTTGGCTTTTCAAATAAATGAAAATAAATTTTTTAAAAATTAAAAAGATCAGGAATAAGACAAAGATATTGGCCCTAACCACTTTTATTCAATATTATACAGGATGTTCTAGTCAGGGCACTTAGGTAAGACAAAGCAAACAGCAAAGTAAACTGTCCCTATTTGTGGATAACATGATCTTATATATGAAACATCCTGAAGAATCCATACCGAAACAACAAACAAAACTACCCAACAAACTCCAAAAACAAACTACTGAAGCTAACAAGTTCAGTGGGTTGCAGAATACTAGATCAATAAGTAAAAATTGTATTTATAAACAGTATCAATAAACAACCTGAAAATGAAGTTTAAGACAACTTAAATTTACAATAGCATCAAGAATACAGTACTCAGGAACAGTTAGCAAAGTAAATGCATGACTTGTACTGAAAACTGCTGAAAGAAATTACAGACTTAATGCAATTCCTTTTTTTTAAAAATATTTATTTATTTATTTGAAAGTCAGAGTTAGAGAGAGAGAGAGAGAGAGGTCTTCCATCCGTTGGTTCACTCCCCAAATGGCCACAACGGCCGGAGCTGCGCCGATCCGAAGCCAGGAGCTTCTTCCCAGTCTCCCACGTGGTTGAGGGGCCCAAGGACTTGGACCATCTTCTACTGCTTTCCCAGGCCATAGCAGAAAGCTAGACAGAAAGTGGAGCAGCCGGTTCTCAAACCGGCGCCCATATGGGATGCCAGCACTTCAGGCCAGGGCTTTAACCCACTGCGCCACAGCGCCTGCCCCAGTGCTATTCTTATCCAAAGTCCAACACCTTTTTGTTTTTATTTTTTTTTTAATTATTTTTTAATTTGAGAAGTAGAGACACAGGTCCCATCCATTGGTTCAATCCTCAAATGCCCACAAGAGCTGAGACTGGGCCTGGTCAAAGCTGAGAGCTGGGAACTTAATCCAGGTCTCCCAAGTATGTGGAAGGACCCAGTCACCTGAGTCATAACCACTGCCCTCCAGGGAAGGAAGCTGGAATCAGAATCTGTAACTATGAATCAAAAGCCAGAAGCTCCGATGTGGGATACAGAATGGGACGTGTGTCTTAATCACTAGGAATGACTACCCTAAAACAGCCCCCTTTTAAAGATCCTAAAACTCCTTTTGCAAAGGCAGGAGACAATCTTGAAAAATAATACAAGAACAATTCAGTTCCCTGTTAATGTGCCTGGGAAAGCAGCAGAGGACTGCCCAGGTGCTTGGGCCCCTGCACCCATGTGGGAGACCAGGAGGAAACTGCTGGCTCCTGGTTTTGGCCTGGCCCAGCCCTGGTCATTCTGGTTGTTTGGGGAGTGAACCAGCAGATGGAAGATCTCTCTCTCCATTAACTCTGCCTTTCAAATAAATAATGTAAATCTTAAAAAAAAAAAAAATAGTATAAATACAACACATAGGATGGGAGAAAAGCTTTATAAAGCATAATGCTTAAGGATCCAGTATACAGTAAAAAGAATTTATAACTCTGTAAGAGAAATACAACCCAAATAAAAAACCACCAAAAGTGGTGGGTGTTCGGTGCAGCAGTTAAGATACTTCTTGGGATGTGCACGTCCACATCAGAGAGCAGGCTCTCCTCCCAACTGCAGTTTCCTGCTAATGCAGACTGTGGGAGGTAGCAGGTGAGGGTTCAAGTACTCGGGTCCAGATGCCAGCACAGCAGCTTTACCTGTTAGCCGCAACCTGGCCCCAAGATAAGTAAATTTTAAAATAAAGAAAAAGCCAATCAGCCCATGAAAAGACGGTCAACATCATTCACACACAACTCAAGCCCACAGATAGGACTTTGTTTCAACTAGGAATGCTATAATAAAAAAGTAGAGATTAAAACAAATGTTGGTGAGGATATGGAGAAATCAGAACCCTGACACACTGCTCCTAAGAATGTAAAATGTCAGAGCCACTTTGGAAAACAGGTTGGCAGTTCCTTACAGGTCAAACACAGAGTCACATATGATCTAGCAAATCCTCTTGTAGGTATATTCTCAGGAGAAATAAAAACATATGACCATACAAAAATCTGGACAATAGCCAAAAAAGTAGAAATAATCCAAATTTTCATAAACTGATGAATAGACATGGAACATTCATACAAGAGAATATTATCCACCAAATAAAATGAAACTAAACATTAATACATGCTATACAATGTGGATGGACCCTGAAATTATGATGGCAAGTGAAAGCAGCCAGACCTAAAAGGCCACAATATTGCATGATTCATGTATGTGAAACCTCCAGAAGCGGCAAATCCAGAGAGATAGAGAGATGACTTTCAGGGTTTGGAGGTAGTGTAGGGGGATGAAAATGGAGAATCAGAATCAGGATGACTTTTAATTGATAAAAAAGTTTTTGTTTTGGCTGGCGCCGGGACTCAATGGGCTAATCCTCCGCCTGTGGCGCCGGCACACCGGGTTCTAGTCCCGGTCAGGGCACCCACCGGATTCTGTCCCAGGTGTTCCTCTTCCAGTCCAGCTCTCTGCTGTGGCCCGGGAGTGCAGTGAAGGATGGCCCAAGTCCTTGGGCTCTGCACCCCATGGGAGACCAGGAGGAAGCACCTGGCTCCTGGCTTTGGATCAACGCGGTGCACCAGCTGCAGCGCGCCAGCCGCAGTGGCCATTGTAGGGGTAGACCAACAGAAAAGGAAGACTTTTCTGTCTCTCTCACTGTCTAATTCTGCCTGTCAAAAAAAAAAAAACTTTTTGTTTTTAAATCTTTCTTGGAAGTCCGTTACAAATTGTTTACCAATTATCTCTAATGAGTTGACAAAAGATCTGATTAAACTGTTTTCTTATTTATTTATTTATTTATTTATTTATTTTTACAGGCAGAGTGGACAGGGAGAGAGAGAGAGAGAGAGAGAAAGGTCTTCATTTACCATTGGTTCACCCTCCAATAGCCGGCGTGCTGCAGCCTGCGCACCGCGCTGATCCGAAGCCGGGAGCCAGGTGCTTCTCCTGGTCTCCCATGGGGTGCAGGGCCCAAGCACTTGGGCCATCCTCCACTGCACTCCCTGGCCACAGCAGAGAGTTGGCCTGGAAGAGGGGCAACCAGGACAGAATCCGGTGCCCGACAGGGACTAGAACCTGGTGTGCTGGCGCCGCAAAGCGGAGGATTAGCCTATTGAGCCGCGGCGCCGGCCCTGATTAAACTGTTTTCTATTTTCTGTAATCAGAGTGACTGTACACTCTCACCAAGTCTTAGCTTAGTACATTTTTTTTTTTTTAAAGATTTTATTTATTTGAAAGAGAGAGAGAGAGAGAAAAGAGAGGTCTTCCATCTTCTGGCTCACTCCCCAAATGGCTGCAATGGCTGGAGCTGAGCTGATGGAAATTAGGAGCCAGGAGCTTCTCCTCTTTTTTAAAAAAAGATTTATTTATTTGAAAGTCAGAGTTACACAGAGAGAGAAGGAGAGGCAGAGAGAGAGAGAGAGATCTTCCATCCACTGGCTCACTCCCCAATTGGCCACAACGGCTAGAGCTGCGCTGATCCGAAGCCAGGAAGCAGGAGCTTCTTCCAGGTCTCGCACGTGGGTGCAGGGGCCCAAGGACTTGGGCCATCTTCTACTGCTTTCCCAGGCCACAGCAGAGAGCTGGATTGGAAGAGGAGCAGCTGGGGCTAGAACCGGCGCCTATATGGGATGCTGGCGCCGCAGGCAGAGGATTAACCTACTGCCATGGAGCTGCCCCCCACCCCTTTTTAAAGATCCATTTATTTATTTGAGAGGCAGAGTTACGGGGAAGGGGGGAGGAAGAAAGGCGAAGGGAGACAGAGAGAAAGGTCTTCCTTCTGTTGGTTCACTCCCCCAAATAGTTGCAATGGCCAGAGCTGGGCTGATCTGAAGCCATGAGCCAGGAGCTTCTTCTGCCACTTGGGTGCAGGGGCAGAAGCACTTGGTCCATCTTCCACTGCTTTCCCAGGCAAGAATTCTAGCAGAGAGCTAAACTGGAAGAGGAGTAGTTGGGACTAGAACTGGTGTCCAACGGGACTTCAGTGCCACAGCTGGTGGCTTAACCTACTACACCACAGTGCCAACCCCGTGAGTCATATTAATGTGTGCCTGTTTCTTTCCTTTTCTCCCTATCCCCCAGAGCTCTGACCCCAGGGTTGAAGAGCTCTGTGCCACAGCGTTCTGGGCTTTGTCCCCACTCTGAGTTTGCTTGTTTTCTTTGGAAACACTCCACCAAAGTACGAGCTTTCGAGAAGCTGGAGTACCACAAACAATAACACAACACTCTAGGATGACAGTAGCTTTTCTGGATGTGACTTTAAGACCAAAATGCATGATTTATGCATGTTTAGAAACCACTGACATGTTTGTGTCAATCCTGTTTAAAGATCAATTTACAGGTGCGAGCATAGTAGGTTAAAGCCCTGGCATCCCATAAGCGCATCAGTTCTAGTCCCAGCTGCTCCTCTTCAGATCCAGCTCTTCCAGCTGTGCTATGGCCTGGGAAAGTCCTTGGGCCGCTGCACCCACGTGGGAGACCTGGAAGAAGCTCCTGGCTCCTGGCTTTGGATTGGCGCAGCTCCAGCCATTGCGGCCATCTCGGGAGTGAACCAGCAGATGGAAGACCTCTCTCTCTGTCTCTACCTCTCTCTGTAACTCTTTCAAATAAATAAAATAAATCTTTAAAAATTTACAGATCAAATACGAAACTTCATGTTTCAATGAAAGTAAAAAAGAAAACTGGTCCTTTTTCTTTAATGCTTCATGGAACAGAATTTGTATTTAATCAGAACACTACAAAGGCTTCTTTTCTGGCAAGGAACTGTTAGATCTTTTGGTTTTCACATGTACTACCAACTAGGCACAGTATATTACTGTGAAAATACTCTGAAATTCATAAACCAGAGGAAAAAAGGGAATTTACACAAAAAGACTGCATATCACTAGGTAGGGTGTTGAAATGACTGGATGTGTAATATTTTTTAGGTATTCATTTTGGGTCAGCATACATTTAATTATTTTTCCATTTTCAGTAACATTTTGTGATTCAACATAGCAAGTCCCTATTAAAGTTTTACAATAATGTAATCGGTTGACTCATTTTAAGATAAAAATGGAAACTAAGGAAAGTACATTTAAGAAATTTAAAGTTAAAAAAATGAAATATAAACTTCATTCTTTTAAAAAGATTTATTTATTTGAGGTCTTCCATCTATTAGTTCACTCTCCAAATGGCTGCAACGGTCAGAGCTGGGCGGATCCAAAGCCAGGAGCTTCTTCCCATGTAGGTGCAAGACCCCAGCACTTGGGGCCACCCTCTACTGCTTTCCCGGGCCATTAGCAGGGAGCTGGATAGCAAGTACAGCACCAGGACTTGACCCAGCACTCACATGGCCACAGGTGGAGGCTTAACCCGGTATGCACAGCTCCAGTCTAACTCTTCTGTAGCATTACCATTTTCTGCTTACTCATGGTTCTTGGACAGGTAGATACTTGTCCTATTCCAGGTACACATTTAGCTGACAGCAATCTCTGAAAAGGCAATTTTGAAAGCACTCCTTCAATATTTTAAAAATAAGTTATGTGGTGGGTAGAGTGCTTCTGAGAATTTCTAAATCTTCTCATCATCTTCTGTGTGTCTGTGTGTGTGTTTGGTAGGCACACTTGTGGAAAATGGAATTAAAAGATACATTAGGGGCCGGCACTGTGGCTCACTTAGTTAATCCTCTGCCTGTGATGCCGCATCCCATATGGGTGCCGGGTTCCAGTCCCGGTTGCCCCTCTTCCAGTCCAGCTCTCTGCTGTGGCCCGGGAGTGCAGTGGAGGATGGCCCAAGTGCTTGGGCCCTGCACCCCATGGGAGATCAGGAAGCACCTGGCTCCTGGCTTCAGATAGGCACAGCATGTCAACTGTAGTGGTCATTTGGGGGGTGAACCAACGGAAAATGAAGACCTTTCTCTCTGTCTCTCTCTCACTGTATAACTCAACCTGTCAAAAAAAAAAAAAAAGATATATTATTTTGGCATAAAAATTTTTGAGATCCACATTATGGGGTGGGCTGTTGGGTGCAACAGTTAAGATGCCTGCGTTCATTACTGGTGTGCCTGGACTTGAGTCCCAGCTCCACTTCTGATTCAGCTTCCTCCCAAAGCACTCCCTGAGAGGCAGCAGGTTCCAGTCCTCGGGTTCCTGCACCCACGTCAGTGACCTGGACTGGGTTCAGGATTTCCACTTCAACCTCGCTACCGTGGGCCCTTGGGGAGTAAGCCATTGGATGGAAGAGCTGTCTCTCTGCCTTTCAAACTCATAATAAAAGGAGGGGGCCGCACTATGGTGAAGTGGGTTAAAGCCCCAGCCTGCAGCACTGGCATCCCTTGTGGGGATGGCCAGAGCTGGGCACTAAAGCCAGGAGCCAGGAGCTTCTTCCGGGTCTCCCATGCAGTGTAGGGGCCTAAGAACTTGGGCCATCTTCTACTGCTTTCCCAGGCCATAGCAGAGAGCTGGATCGGAAGAGCAGCCGCGACTTGAACTGGCACCCATATGGAACGCCAGCACTGGAGGTGCTGGCTTTTCCTGCTATGCCACAGTGCTGGCCCCATCTCTAAATATACTTTTAAAACACCCACTGAGTGGGGGTCAGCGTGGTGGCACAGCGGGTTAAGCTGCCACTTGGCACACACAGTGGTCCAAGTTACAGCTTCTCTCCTTGAGACCCAACTCCCTGCTAATGCACCTGGGAAGGCAGCCATAGCCCAAGTGCTCCAGTCACCTGCATGGGAGGCCCGGATGGGGTGCTCGGCTGCTGGCTTTGGTCTGGCCCAGCCCTGGCTGTTGCAGCCATTTGGGGAGTGAACCACCAGATGGATGCTCTCTGCGTCTCTGGCCCTCTGTTTCAAGTAAATAAATAATATTAAAAAAAAAAAAAACCTGCACAATTGTACTTTTTTTTTTTTTTTTTTAATTTTTTGATAGGCAGAGTGGACAGTGAGAGAGAGAGACAGGTCTTCCCTTGCCGTTGGTTCACCCTCCAATGGCCGCCGCTGCAGCCGGCGCACCACGCTGATCCGATGGCAGGAGCCAGGTGCTTCTCCTGGTCTCCCATGGGGTGCAGGGCCCAAGCACCTGGGCCATCCTCCACTGCACTCCCTGGCCACAGCAGAGAGCTGGCCTGGAAGAGGGGCAACCGGGACAGAATCCGGCGCCCCGACCGGGACTAGAACCCGGTGTGCCGGCGCCGCAAGGTGGAGGATTAGCCTATTGAGCCACGGCGCCGGCTCCACAATTGTACTCATTAAAATGGCCAATTTTATGGTATGTGGATTGTTCCTGAAAGAAAGATGCCAACTACCGCACACTACAATACTGAGAGTCAGAAACCGCCTCAGTACCCGCGAACCGGGGACAAGGCTGCGAAATGCCGACGCCACGTGTTTGCGGCGCCCAGCGCAAAATGGCCGCTCGCAGCCCTGGCCGAGGGCCGCGCACATGCGCCGGGGTTCGGTCTACGGAAAAGGCGAACCAAAGGTTTCTGCTGGCGCTCGGAATTTTATATTCTGGCGCCAGTCTTTGGTCAAATGCCCACTGGAGTTTACTTTCACAGATTTAACAGACACACAGATCTGATTTACTGTTTTACTCCGCGAACTGCCAGGAGCCAGGAAGTCCACCCCGCGTCCCAAGCCCAGGAGCAAGAAGCTGGATCTCAAGTGGAGCAGCAGCTCAACCCCCGAGTTATTTATTTTTAACCCTCTTTACAGATGCACAGACGACAGAACAGGGATCCCGCCTCAATTAAAATCCCCATTGTTACGTTAAAGCCGGAGGTTGGGGTTGGAATTGCGTCTCCTGCGGGCAGCTGCCCCAGCCGGTTCCTAGTCTGCTGGGTGCACAGCTGGCTGCCCGGGACGAGGTTTGCGGACCGCCCGGGTGCGGGGCGTTTCGTGGCAGCTGGCTTCCTCGCTCAGCGTGAGGTGGACCTGGTGCAGGTTACCCTGGCGAAGTGACCACCTCGCCATAGATACCGCAGAGCCGGCGTTCGGCAAACTTAGTGAACGTCCGCCAACCAGCCGGCACGGCGCCGGGCGCTTCGCAGGCGCTCAGGGTCTGCTGGCCGCGGTGTCCACTCTTCGGGAAAAGGCGACCACGATGTGAATTTTGATAGGGCAAAGCCCCCGGCGGGTTCGCACTTCAGCTCCGGCCAGGTGCTGGGCGGGGCCTTTCAACAGCAGCGATTGGGGAAGGTTGCTTCCGGTCAGACACGGAGCGGGGACACTCGGCGCCCTCCCCACCGTGCTTACCGCTGCGGCCCCGGCCGGACAAGGCCCCCCGGGATCCACGCCCCCCAAGAACGCCGAGCTCGGGGCCCCGCCGGGAAGCGGTCAGCGGTCCACGTGCTCACTCCTCTCCGCCCCTTTCCCTGGCCTTCCCCCTGACGCCCAGTGCCACCCCGAGCTGCGCCGCGGAAGCGGCAGACGCCCTTCGGCCCAGGCCACAGGCCACCCGGCCTGCAAGGCTTTACCTGTTTGGAAGGTCCCTTCCGGCTCCCCCGCAGGCCCTGGTTCTCAGGAGTAGGGGCGAAGCGTGGAAAAACCCGGAAAGGCCTCGGCGTGGCGTCAGTGTTTTAGGTGCGCCGGGCTTTGTGTTGTTGCAGCCGATTGGGCTACGGCGGCCGCCCTTTCCTTCTCATTGGCTGCGGTGTCTGTCTGTGGACGTCCATAGGGGGCGTTCTTACGGAGAGGGCGGGCAGTGCGGTTTCGGCTCCGCCCGGGCCCGGCCTGTCCCGGCTCGGCGCGGTTGTGGGCGGGGACTGGGCTAGCTGGGGGGCGGGGCCCGGCGTGCTTCGGGGCGGGGCTGGGCGCCGCCCTGGGAGCTGCGGGCTGGCGAGGCGAGCTTCTTCGAAGCGGTGGAAGCCGTGTTGCGGTGCCGCTGACCTACTGGTCTGACCCGGGAGAAGCCCTCTTGCTTCTCGGAGCTACCATTTAAGCCCCCACACCAAGATTTGAGGAGGAGAAAAAAATTGTGTTGTGGGGAAAGGACTGCGGGGGCTCTGAGGTGAGGGAGGGAGCAAGGAACAGTTGGTGAACCGGTGGTGACTTCTCGTCAGGGGCCGAGGTGGCTGAGGAGGTGCAGAGGAGCATGCCCTGGGCTGGCAGTTCTAGGGCTAGTCCTGCTTTTTTTAAAGAATTATTTATTTTTATTTGAGAGGGAGGGTCAGAGGGAAAGGTCCTCCATCCGCTGGTTCACTCCACAAATGGCTGCAGTGGCCGGAGCTGGGCAGATCCAAAGCCAGGAGCCAGGGCTTCTTCCTGGTCTCCCTCATTGAGGGTGCAGCCACCCAAGCACTTGGATCTCTTCAGCTGCTTTCCCAGGCCATAGCAGAGAGCTGGATGGATTGGAAGTGGAGCAGCCGGGACTCGAACTGCTGCCCATCCCATATGGAATGCTGGCAGTCCAGGTGGAGGCTTAACCTACCGCACCACAGTTCTATTTCCTACTTTCTGAGTGACCCAGAAAGGGAGTCTATTCCCTTCGCTCTGCCTTAATTTCTTCTGTTGAGACAGAGACGTTGATCTAACTCGAAGTTTGTTCACATAGCCAGTATTTCCAGAATGATCCATGGGTGCTGTCCTACTTCTCAGGATCGGTTGTCAGCCATGCAATGCTCTCAGAGGAACAGGGAAGCCTGTGATAGGCACCTGGCTGGATGCGGCGGTTTTGTGAGGAGAGCTGGGTTCAAATAGGCCAGGCTCGGTGGGAGCGCCATGTGCTCCCTTAACCCAGAACTCTGTGGGTGGCTGGACCCGTGAGAACCAGGCTGCGGGTTTGCTGATGGTACTTGTGTGTAGGATTTTGCCTCTTAGGGAGTTGACCAACAAGGGCAGAGTGTGGAGTGGAACTGGCTGATGGTGAGGGAAACGAGGGTATAGAGTGAAGTCAACATACAGCGCAGCTTCAGGAGGCTTGGGCACCCTGGAAGGGAAGGCGGAGAGAGTTCTGGGCTGGATGCACAGTATGGCTGCAGGCCCCCGTGAGGAGTCATTTTGGCTGCTAGGGAGGGGAGTCTTGGCAGCAACCCTGGCAAGTGAGGTTGGGGCTTGATAATGCAAGGCCTCCAAGGCCCAGGCACAGTGGCAGTGGGAGGCTCTGAAGCACCAGCCCTGTACTCAGGAGGAAATGACCTGGGCAAGCTCCATCCGGAAGATTGGAGAGGGGGCTGCAGAAGGCAGTTACCAGGCTTCTGAATGCCCATCAGAGCTGAGCCAGGACGGTGGCAGCCGGCCTGGAAGGGAGCGATGTGAGGGAGAATCTGCAGGATTTGAGCTCTTTTGGGAGAGGCAGACAGGGGTCCATGCTGGAGAGCTGAGGTCGCTGAAGGCAATGGGGAGGGGTTGGCTTGGTGCTTGCTCAGTGAATAAATGGCAAACAGGCCGATGCCACGGCTCAATAGGCTAATCCTCTGCCTTGCTGTGCCGGCACACCGGGTTCTAGTCCCGGTCGGGGCGCTGGATTCTGTCCCGGTTGCCCCTCTTCCAGGCCAGCTCTCTGCTGTGGCCTGGGAGTGCAGTGGAGGACGGCCCAAGTGCTTGGGCCCTGCACCCCATGGGAGACCAGGAGAAGCACCTGGCTCCTGGCTTCGGATCAGCGTGGTGCGCCGGCCGCAGCGCGCCAACCGTGGCGGCCATTGGAGGGTGAACCAACGGCAAAGGAAGACCTTTCTCTCTCTCTCTCTCTCTCTCTCTCTCTCTCTCACTATCCACTCTGCCTGTCTTTAAAAAAAAAATAAAAAATAAAAAAAAGCAAACAGCCAGCCAGCCAGTCAGCCAACTCGTGAATATCTAGTAAGGGAACAGTGGTGCAGGCAACGGATGTCCCCCGGGGACCTGTAACAGCATCAAACAGAACATCAAAGACCTTTTGCAATGGGCAGAAGAAGCTTGACCTTGGGCCATCCTCCCAGGTAAGAAGAGGCTACGACACCTGCCAAGAAGGTTGCTGCGAGGAGCAGAGGCTATGAGAACCCCTCACCTGGCGCTTGCTCTACAGCTCCCATTGGTTGAGCAGCCGCTCTTGTGAGCATGTGGTGTGTGTTACCATCGAAAATGAAAACAGTGACTTGTTTTCCATTTGATCTCCAGAATTGGAAGCCAGGTCAGATGATTTCTTTTTGGTTGAGGTGGAATCTAAATGAATGCGAAATTTGACTATGCAAAAAAAAAAAAAAATGAGGGTACCTCAAAATATTGGTGGAAAGTGAACTTAAAATTAGTTTGTTTTGGAGCAAAAAACTTGAAATCCATGCATAGTTTTTTCATAAAACTTAATTTTCATGAACTTTTTGACATCCCCTTGTACTTTGCTAGTCCATGTATTAGGTATTTCCTAAGACCTTCTCCTAGATTTATTCTTTTAGTTACAACTCTCTGAGGTAGATGCTAGTAGTATCATTAATAATTTGATAAATTGAGTGACAGAGGTTAAGTGACTGTTGCATGGTCACGTAGCAATTGAGTGGGCAGAGAAGAGTTTGTGGTCTCAAGGCAAATGCTATCATATATAGAGTTGAAAGAAAAATGCATATTAGATATAAAATACTTGCAACTCACATCACAGGAAAAAGGCTAATTATCCTAGTGTATAAAGTGCTCCTACAAATAAACTCAGTAGATAAAATGAGCAGTAACTATAAGAAAATACAGAAAAGGAAGTGAATATGAAATGATATTCTACTTCACCAATCTAAGAATATATTTCAAAATTCTTCTGACATATCCTTAAAAAAAAAGATTTATTAATTTGTTTGAAAGTCAGAGTTACACAGAAAGAGAAGGAGAGACAGAGAGAGACAGAGAGGTCTTCCATCTGCTGGTTCACTCCCCAGTTGGCTGCAACCACCAGAGCTGCACTGATCAGAAGCCAGGAGCCAAGAGCTTCTTCTGGGTCTCCCATGAGGGTGCAGGGGCCCAAGGACTTGGGCCATCTTCCACTGCTTTCCCAAGCCATAGAAGAGAGCTGTATTAGAAATGGAGCAGCCGTGACTCAATCTGGTGCCCACGTTGGGTGCTGGCACTGCGGGTGGTGGTTTTACCTGCTATGCCATAGCACCAGCCCCTGACATATCCTTTTTCATAGTCAGTCACAATCCAGTGTTTGTACCAATCTAATGAGGTAGTTAATAGTAAGGCTGTCATACAATCATGGAAGGGGAGTTAGTTTGGCAATATTTATCTGAAGTTCAAAATGCACATGCCTGTGAATTAGCACTGCTAGGAACATATCTTTAAGTTGTATTTGCTTCTATCAAAGTGAGTAGGCACATGGAGCCTAGGTTTTTTTTTTTTTTAAGAGTATGCAAGTTTCACTTTATTTCGAGCCAAGTCACATTTTCCTTTTCAGTAGATGCTTGAGCCAAACAAGCAAATGCAAATGAAAATACTAGGAACATCTTCATGTCTCAACTTTTAATCCAATTTGTCTTTTACTGTCTTTTCTATTTCTTCCACTCTTTTCCTTTATAATTTATTTTTATTTTTATTTTTTTTGACAGGCAGAGTGGACAGTGAGAGAGAAAGACAGAGAGAAAGGTCTTCCTTTGCCGTTGGTTCACCCTCCAATGGCGTGACCGCACCGCGACCGGCGTGCTGCGGCCGGCGCACCTCGCCAATGCAATGGCAGGAGCCAGGTATTTATCCTGGTCTCCCATTCGGGTGCAGGGCCCAAGCACTTGGGCCATCCTCCACTGCACTCCCAGGCCACAGCAGAGAGCTGGCCTGGAAGAGGGGCAACCGGGACAGAATCCGGCACCTCGACCGGGACTAGAACCCGGTGTGCCGGCGCCACAAGGCGGAGGATTAGCCTAGTGATCTTTGGTGCCGGCCAGCCCAGCCCCTTTATTTTACAAATTGAGGTAACCAAGATAAAAATAACCTTGAGGGTGCAGAAGTTAGTGCTTAACTGGAACAAAACCCCAGCTCTCTGGAATCCTCAGTTTTTTCCCCACACCTGGCTGTGGCAGGGAGCGTGATTTATAATATTGAAAGTTTGTAAAGCCATCTTAAGGTACATTAGAAGACTAGTTAAAAAAAAAAAAAGCAAACAGATGGGCTCATAACTTAGATGGTGGCTGAGAGAGAGACGCAGTGAAGCCACTGGCACATGGGCTTCTGCAGGTGACAGGGAATGGAAATGACCGTAAACACTGCTGCAGTGCAAGAAGGAGGCCACAGCTACACTGAGGGTTAAGAGATCCAATTTGGGTCCAGTCTCCCTCACCCTGGGTCTCTCGGGGAGTGGAGAAGGCACAGGGAGATTAATCTAACTCCACTCCCATATATTTTTTTAAAGATTTATTTATTTATTTGAAAGTCACAGTTATTCACAGAGAGAAGGAGAAACGGAGAAAGAAAGATCTTCCATCCGCTGGTTCACTCCCCAATTGGCCACAACTGCTGGAGCTGTGTCCATCCGAAGCCAGGAGCCAGGAACTTCTTCCAGGTCTCCCATGTAGGTTCAGGGGCCCAAGGACTTGGGCCAATTTTTATTGCTTTCCCAGGCTATAGCAGAGAGCTGGATCAGAAGTGGAGCAGCTGGATCTTGAACTGGTGTCTATATGGGATGACAGCACAGCAGGTGGCAGCTTTACCCGCTATGCCACAGAACCAGCTTCCCATATTCTTTTTTAAGATTTATTTATTTACTTGACAGGTAGAGTTACAGGTTATAGATAGAGGGAGAGATGGAGAAAAACATCTTCCATCTACTGGTTCACTCTTCAAATGGTTGCAATGGCCAGAGCTTAGTCTGGCTGAAGCCAGGAGCCAGGAGTTTCCTCTAGGTTTCCCATGTGGGTACAGGGGTCCAAGCACTTGGGCCATCCTCTACTGTTCTCCCAGGCCATAGCAGAGAACTGGATTGGAAGAGAAGCAACTAGGACTCCAACCGGCTCCCATATGGGATGCTGGTGCCACAGGTGGAGACTTAGGCCACTATGCCACAGGAGGATGCTTCAAAAAGTTCATGGAAAATGGAATTAAAAGATAAATTTAGGGATTGGTGTAGGGAAATAATGGGTAAAGGATCGGCAACGTGACTCAATAGGCTAATCCTCCACCGGCAGCGCAGCACCCCGGGTTCTAGTCCCGGTCGGGGCGCCGGATTCTGTCCCGGGTGCTCCTCTTCCATTCCAGCTCTCTGCTGTGGCCCGGGAAGGCAGTGGAGGATGGCCCAAGTGCTTGGGCCCTGCACCCCATGGGAGACCAGGAGAAGCACCTGGCTCCTGGCTTTGGATCAGCGCAGTGCGCCGGCTGCAGCAGCCATTGGGGGTTGAACCAACGGAAAAGGAAAACCTTTCTCTCTGTCTCTCTATTTCACTGTCCACTCTGCTTGTCAAAAAAATAAATAAATAAAAATAAAAAATAATGGGTAAAGTCACCACCTGCAATACAGGCATCCCGTATGGGCACTGATTTGTGTCCCGGTTGCTGCACTTCCAATCCAGCTCCCTGCTAATGACCTAGGTAAAGCAGCAAAAGTGCTTGAGCCCCTGTCACCCATGTGGGAGACCTGGAAGAATCTCCAGGCTTCAGCCTGGCCCAGCCCTGGCTGTTATAGCCATATGGGGAGTGACCCAACAGATAGAAGATATGTCTTTCTCTCCTTTTCCCTCTCCCTCTCTGTGTAACTCTGATTTTCACTAAATAAATAAATCTTTATAAAAAGAAAATATGTTTTGATGCAAAAAAATCTTTGAAATCAAAACAAATTCACAAAAATAACCTTGAAATCATGAGCATGGGGGACTTTAAAATGTGTACTGTGAAAAAACTATGCATACATTTCAAGTAAGTAAATAAAAAATTTATATGTTGGTTTAAACAAATCACATATTAATTTGACTTCTTGATTATGGTGATATTGTTTGGTTAGGCTTCTCCAATGTGAAGTTACTCTTCTTCATATTTTAAAAAATTTTGATGTTTGAAAGATAGGTTCACAGAAAGTTGCGAAAATAGTTCAGAAGGGGCTGGCGCTGTGGTGCAGTAGGTTAATGCCCTGGCCTGAAGCGCTGGCATCCCATATGGGTGCGGTTCTAGTCCCGGCTGCTCCTCTTCCCATCCAGCTCTCTGCTGTGGCCTGGGAAAATAGAAGATGGCCCAAGTCCTTGGGCCCTTACACCTGTGTGGGAGACTCAGAAGAAGCTCCTGGCTCCTGGCTTCGGATTGGCGCAGCTCTGGCATTTTGGCCAATTGGGGAGTGAACCATTGGATGGAAGACCTCTCTCTCTGCCTCTCCTCTCTCTGTGTAACTGTTACTTTCAAATAAATAAATAAATCTTTAAAAAAAAAAGTTCAGAGAGGTCCCCGATACCCTTCTTCTAGCTCTCTCAATGTTAAGGTCTCAACTACAGTATAATGTTACTCTTTTTATTTTATTTTTGTAATCTTAGAAGTATTTGTGAGGCTGTACAAACACTCTATTCTGCATCAGACTGTATTTATTAATTTATTTAAGAGGGAGAGAGGGAGGGAGGGAGTGAAAGAAAGAGAGAGAAACATGCTCCCATTGTTGCTTCACTGTACCAATGTCCCTAACAGTTGGGGCTGGGCTGGGACTTAAGTTGAAGTAGGAACCAGGAACTCAATCCAGGTCTCCCAAGGGAGTGGCAGGAACCCATTTACTTGAGCCATCTCTGCTGCCTCCATGTTTTTGCATTAGCAGGAAGCTGCATTCAAGTACTGGAGCCAGCAATCAAATGCAGGCACTTTGGCATGGTATGTAGGTGTCTTAAACTGCCAGGCTAAGCATCTACTTCTCTTTTATTTATTTGTGGGCATGGTTCCTGGTTATTCTTTGAGTTAAATGCATTACTATCAGTGTTTGTTTTGATGCTCAAGTAGTCTGAATTTGGCCAGTAGGAGCCCCTTCAAATTGGTCTAGGGAGATTTCAAATTTACTCCTTTCCCTTTAAAGCGTTGATAATGTTAGTATATGAAATAAACTGACAATAGGCAGATATCAACATAAAGAATGTGTGTGTTTTATTATATGCCAAAGCATAGGAGTATAAGACTCAAGGAATGGCTGATTCTTACATGGAACTTGGAGGGATAGAGCCTTGGACTTCTGGGGCACAGTCCAGGCGGAGACACAGTCCAGGCAAGGTTGAGGGAAGGGGGTACACAGCAAGTGAGGGTTATTTTGTTATGCAGATGAAGTGTTCCAGGTACTGGCCACCTGTGGCTTCTGCCTGGGTCAGGTGTCGGAGCTGCAGTCTCTCCTTCCTGTGGAAGAGCTCTCCTAGGGGGTATCTGGTAGGATTGTCTGTCTGCAAGTGCTGTTTCCTAATACAGACAGACCTCAGTCTCTTATAAAAGGACTGCTTTTCAGAGGCATTCCTGTGACTACAGAATCCAGTTTCTCTGAATAACCAATTTGAAATATGCCAAAGAAAAATATTTGGGGTGGGGTGTTTTACTCTCCCACACTGGCTTCTGTGTTCTTTGATCATGTCCCTGCCATTTCTTGAGTATTTCCTTGTGTGATAAAAGACATTCCAGGCTTGTCTTGTACTTTCCCTGTCATAGCCTTGGGATGAGTCTGTCTTTAAGGAATTGTAGTCCCATTTAATGGAGATTGGTATTTAGAAGCCAAGATCTGAGTGCTAAGAGTGCTTATTGCTTTTAGGGTGTCCCTGTTGCACAGCCCTCTCAGTGTTTACACTTGGGGATACATACATGCTCCCACATACAACACACACATATTTATAGCTCTATTTAGTTGTACTACACTTGATCTTAGCCAAAAGACCAAGAAGTGATAGAGCTGTATTTAATTGTATATCTGTATCTAACTATCTATCTACCTACCATCTGTCCATCTTGGAAACCATGAATTCACACCAAACCCTCCAATTCCACTCCATTATTAGAAAGCTAATTTTAGTTTTCTCACTTTCCATATTTGAAATTCTCATTATGTTTATTTACTTATTTGGTCAGTCCCCTTGATATTGGAAATGACGCCCTAAAATCTATATCAAAATGTGGCCCCTTAAAGTTCCCCAGAAATGCTATCTGGGGTGCTACCAGAATTTGGGGTGCCATACAATATCAACATATGCTTATTAATAAATCCCCAATATTAATAAGCCCGAGAGGGTCCTTGCCTAATATTTAGAGAAGAATTCTAAATACCGGCACAGATAAACGAGGCAGTATAGTACATTTTAAGCCTTTATTTAGTGAGAAAGACGCATAGAAGAGTGAGAGCTTTATCTAAGACAGAGGGGTAAATCTGGGTTCATACTGAGCGCCAGGAACCAGCCACCTGGAGGAGCATCTAGGCCAGGAAGCCTACAGCCAGCCCCTTCCTGGAAGAGGCCAGGAAACAGAAGAGAAGGGCCACACACCGTGTCCCTGGCGGTTAACCCACTTCCAAAGGGGAGTGGTTAATTAACCTGATTGGCTGGTGGGCACCCAGGTGTGGCCAGGTAGGGGAATGAGGTCACACAGGGGCGTGGCGAAGGCGTGATCTTCCAGCTCACTGACCTAATGGATTTTAACCCGTATGCCTGCCTACTTCACCTTTGTGTGTAGCCATCTCTTGTTTCTGCTCCCACCCCACCCTCCCCAGTGCAGATGCTCTTCTCACCACAAAGACTCTGAAAACTTGTGCTGGGTCGTACACCCTCCATTCATGAGGATGCCTTCGTCAGTCTTTTCTTGTTTTTAAAAAATGTACTTATTTATTTTGAAAGTCAGAGTTACAGAGAGAGGGAGAGAGATCTTCCTCAACTGCGGTTCACTCCACAGATGGCTGCAACAGCCAGGGCTGGGAAGGCCAAAGCCAGGAGACAGGACCTTCTTCAAGGTCTCCCACGTGGGTACAGGTGCCCAAACAATTGGGCCGTCTTCTACTGTTTTCCATGCATTAGCAGGAAGCTGGATCCAAAGTGGAGCAGCCAGGACATGAACCATTTCCATGTGGGATGCCAGTGTCGCAGGCAGCAGCTTTACCTGCTATGCCACATCTCCAGCCCCTTCATGAGTCATCTGTGGGATACAGTTTTTAACAATGTTAGGAAACTGGCGCAGTTTTAGCCAGGTGGCCTCGTGGCCCAGCTACCTGAGCCAGGCTCCATCCCCATCCTAATGGGATTTGCTGCTCCTGCTTCCCTGCCCGCCCTCGGGCAAAGTTTTAAAAGGGCCTGTTCCTAAACAGGTGCTCTCTTGGTTCCTCTCTCTAGCCTCCTCTGGTCTCTTGACTCTTCTCTCTTGGTTCCCCTCTGCTCTCTTCTCTCTCTTCTCTCCTTGCTAGCTCTTCTCCTCTCTGTTTCTCTCTTATACTCTCTTTCTCTCTCTTTCCCTTCACTGCCCCTTCACTCTGGTCTGCTGGGTGTTCCCCAATAAACCCTTTCCCTTACTCCGGTGGTGTTCGGTGTGTTTTGCGACGGCTAACATTAATATATAACAAACAAGACTGACAAATTTCTTGCTTTCAAGGAGCTTACATTCTAATGATGGGGAGCAGGGTCAAAGAGAAAAAAATTAAACATCAGATGCTGAGAAGTGCAGCAAAGAAGCAGGATGATGTGGTTAGAAGTGACTGCAGGGCCACTTCCAGGTTGGGTAGTATGTTGATTATTCTCTTTGTGCCTCTCTCCCCCATCCCAGACTACTTTGTGTATCTAAGAAATGCATTACTTTTGTTCCTCTGCTGCCAGCCTGCTGGTTGTCTTCAACCAGCCCGAGGCACTGTTGGTAGACAAGTGGGTGGGAGGAGAGAGAAATGAGGGTTTTGCTTGTTCCATCCCAGGTTTGGGATGTGTTTTTTGGCATTAATTCCTACTATAGGCTCCAGAAATTCCATTTCCTCCCCTTGTTCCATCAAGCCTCCTGGTAATTGATGGAACAAAGACATAAACCTCAGCCATTCTAGCCCATTGCCTAAGAGAGATAAAATTGGAATTTATCCCAAAATAAAAAAAAAAATGGAATTTATCCCTTGCCCCTGAATCTCAGTTGGTCTATGCCCTATTGTCTTTACCCCTCCCCCACATTCTTCCCCAGGTTTGGAAGCCAAACTTGAAAGAGCAGTATGGAGAAGCCTACTGCCCCCCACTCCCCGCAGGCCACCTAAGATATGAAAAGGCCCAGCCTGCTGGGGTCTGAGTTCCGTATGTGAGTGTGATGGCAGTTGGTTGACCTCTGTGAGTTTATTTTCTCTGAATAAATTCGGTCTGGCTGCAAGTTTGTATTCTGTCTCCTCTCTGTTCTATGCCCCCTATTTCGTACATTAGGTGCCCCCCTCCCTTTTTTTTGACAGGCAGAGTGGACAGTGAGAGAGACAGAGACAGAGACAGAGAGAAAGGTCTTCCTTTGCCGTTGGTTCACCCTCCAATGGCCGCCACGGCCCGCGCACCGTGCTGATCCGATGGCAGGAGCCAGGTACTTATCTTGGTCTCCCATGGGGTGCAGGGCCCAAGCACTTGGGCCATCCTCCACTGCACTCCTGGGCCACAGCAGAGGGCTGTCGGTGCCCCTTTTGAGGAAGCACCAATCTGCACTCTTTTCCTTAGAGTAATAACTTCCCATTTCTGTTCACCTTTAGGTGCTCCCGTGGCCTTGTTGCTTTCTTTTTGCCTTTGTTATACCTCTGTTAATAATTCCTTTGTTAAAGTCTCTTGAACTGGGGCAGATTGGCCTAGTGGTTAAGCTGCTGGTTAAGATGCATGTATCCCACATCCGGATTCATTCCTGGCCCAGCTCTGGCTCTGGCTCCTTTTCCAGCTTCCTGCTGATATAGACTCTGTGAGGCAGAAGGTGGTGGCTCAGGTAGTTGGGATTCTGCCACCCTCATGGGAAACCTGAATTGGGTTCCCAGATCCTGGCTTTGGTCCTGGCCCACCCCGGCAACTGCGAACATATCTGGGAGTCAGCTGGCATACAGGGGCGCTCGCTCGCTCTCTCTCGCTCTCTCTCAGGTGCTCTGGCTCCAAAATACATTAAAGTCTCTTGAACCATCTAAGTTGGATTGTTTTTCAGTAAGAGACTTTGTGAGGAAATTGTTTTGCTTTAAAAAATTTATCATGAACAATTTTTCAAGTCATTATATAGTATATTAACAAGGAAAGTATTACTTAGGTTTGTTTTCCTGGATCTCAATGCAGAATCTCTTTACCCAGTAGAAAATGTTTTCGCCCTGCCCATCCTGATGGCCAAATGTCTTAAGTTGTGCATTAGAAGGAGTGATGTGCATGTTTCTGTAACTCTACCTCCCCAGGATCTAGATTATTCAAATAATGTCCTTGTGGCTTCTTTATGGTATAGCAGTGTGCTTCAGCTAGCAGGCTTCATGGTTGTGTATTTCTTCACTGAAGGGGTTTAGGTCATTAGGAATCATTGGGGCCATTGTAGTTATTGGGGCCAAGAATGGTGTTTCCAATGGAGTAGTCTCCAAATAATTAAAGAAAGCTTTTTGCCCCCTTTGCCTGGGGTCTTCCAGGGGTGGATTAGATTAGAGAATGAGGAGGGGCTCCCAGGAAGGTTCCTCACTGTGGCTGCCACTCTGAGCAAGATAGAAGAATATAGGATGCACATTGTTTCTGACTGACTTTATCAGTGTCAACAGCCTTATAAACATGAAACACTATAGATCGAGAGAGAAGGGGAAGAAAATCCTGCAGAATAAGAGCTGGGGGAAGAAACTGAGGTGTGTCGCTGTTCCAAATTTCACTGCTTCCCTGGTTTCTTCTGCATTTGAATTTCTGTTTAACACTGATAGCAGGCTTGCCTTTAGGGGACTCGAGGAAGGGACTGGGGGAATCCGTGTCAGTTTAGCCTTAGGAAACCACAGAAGGATGTGAAGCTGAACGAGTTCATCAAGAAACTGGTATGTGGTTGTGCCTGGAGAGGCTTTTAAAATATCTTATGAGAATTGTTGTTGCTGGCCCAGGAAAGAGCATTCAGAACCTGGAACAGTCTTTGTCATTTTCTGCGATCACAGAGGATCAGGAACCTCTTCAGCCCCAAATCATGTCCCTAACTCCCCCCACAATCTGTCATGTGAGTCAGTACCAGTGCTTTCACAAAATTAATTTCTTCCTTGTTTGTTCTGTCTCCTGTTAGGCAACGAAGGAGGTGATTTGAGGCACTGTAATCCCATCTTTCCAGATGAGACGATTAATACACTATGGCTGGATGAGGTCATGTCTTTGGAAGTGTTTTGTGTATTGGAAGGAAGATACTTTATAGATGTGGCTTATTATTGTTAACCATCACCAGCAACATAACCTAGGGGTTAAGACTGGGCTGTGGAGCCAGTTGACCTGTGCTCCAATTCCTGTTCCATCACACTTTAGTTGTGGGATCTTGGGCATACAACTGAGCCCCTATCTCTAATGCCTTGGATGTAGACTCTGTCAGATCCCAGTCTGCATCCCTTAGCTTGCATTTCCTCTGTCTCCACTGTGATGATGGAATGTCAACTCCTTCCTAAAGATTAACTCAGTGTGTTAAAGGAATGATACGTGGCCTCTGTAGTTAATATCCTAATGCTAGACTTCATCTTGAGATACTTCATAGGAACCTCAGGGCATGATCAAAGTAATAATTGTGTGCCTGTGCATCACAGGTAGACCAGAGCCCACTTTGCCATCACAAGTGTCTCAGAAGAGTGAACAGGCTGTCCCATCTCTGACCAATCAAAGGAAGGCCATGAGCACTGTGGACTAACCAGACACTCAAACATGAGCTCACTACACACTACTCAACCTCGCTATAAGATTCACTTAATCCATTGGGGAGTTCTGGAATTATTTTTTAAAATATTTATTTACTTATTTGAAAGGCAGAGTTAGAGAGAGAGAGAGAGATCTTCCATCCGCTTGTTCACTCCCCAGATGGCTGCAGTGACTGGGCTGGGCAAAGCTGAAGCCAGGAGCCAGGAGCTTCTTCCAGTTTTCCCACACAGGTACAGGCTCCCAAGGACGTGGGCCATCCTCTGCAGCCATGCACATTAGCAGGGAGCTGGATGGGAAGTGGAACAGTTGGGGTTTGAACTGGCACCCTTATGGTATGCTGGTGCTGTAGGCATGGCTTTAAGCTGCTGTGCCACATTGCCAGTCCCAGAGTCCAGGAATTGAGTGACAGCTGCCCATACCCCTTACTGTGCTCTTTGCAAAATCAACAACCACTTTCTTTCACTATGCTGGTGTCAGTGATTGGCTTGCTGTGCATCAGGTGAGTGAACCCAGGTTTTATTTGGAGTTCTACACAGGCATCTTAACCTTTCTGAACTTCAGTTTCCCCATCTGAACAATAAGGACAGTAAGGTATCCACCTCAAGGTGAGGATTAAAGACATTTGGATCATACGAAGTTCCTAGAACACTGCCTGACACATAGCAAGCTCTTGAAAACTCAGTGAGCTTGAACCCAACAGCTGCACAGTAACCTTCTTCCGTAGGCACAGGCAGAATCCCAGCAGCTCAGCTGAGCCCCTTGAGAGAAAGCTGAGAGGGGAGAAGAGAATTGCAGTGGGACATTTTCTAGGTATCTGCTTTGCCATTCTGAGGCATGGGTGTGATTTCTCTGCTTTTCCCCTGAAGAGGCAGCGCCTTCAGACAAGGCTAAGATTGAACCTCGGTGCGCTGCTGCTGCAGAAACGTTAACCACCTCGTCTCACAGCAGAGACTTCAGCAAAATGTGCTTGTCGGTCTGTAAATGGCCTCTTCTCACTGCACAGCTGTGGACAGTGTCTAATGCTGGTGTGGGCTCATTTTCTGAACCAAATCAACATTTGTTCCCACTAGCCCCGTGGTGCTAGCGCCGCTGTTAATGAGCTGTGGTGTTGCCCAGTGCTGCAGGAGTCATTAGGGAAGCCCTGGTAGAGTTCTGCTTATTGCCAGGGGAGGTGTCGGAGGCAGGGAAAGCACAGCTGGGGCTCCCAGCCCTCCAGCAGATCGTGCAACACGGGCAGCTGGAGCAATCATTCTTAGGCCCATGAAGTCAGGACATAAATTCCAAGAGGAATAAAAATGGGTGAGATAAAGGGTTTGGGAGTCTATGATTTAGAATCATCTTTCAGGCTTCTGAGATGTGTGAAGGTAGGATGGTGGTGCAGTTTAAAGCGCCTCTCCGGAGGGGGTAGCAATTTGAGCAGTGCTCTATTAAGGAGCAGGCCAAGCTCTGAGCTGGTTTCCTTGGCAGAGTCTGCACTCTCTGGTGTCCAGTAAATACACATTGTAGGCACAGGAGATTGGCTGAGCCATCCGGGACATCATCAGAATGGATAGGGTCCATCACAGTACACCATGCATGGAAGTATGTTATGATGAGATGCATTGGCCCTTATCTACAAAACCAAACCAGCCTTTGCAAACACGCTGAGACTGTGCACAGCCAGCTGGCTGGAAGGAAATCCTGACTTTAGATATAATATGAGATTGACATAAAGGTAGGTGCTTCTCAGAACTTGCTTATGGCAGACTGGACTATCACAAAACACTTGCAGGTGCTGGTTTTAGGTGAGATTGCTTCTGGCTGGATGAATCATTAGTTTGCTAGGACTGGCATAACTGAATACCACTGACTGCTGGATTTAAACCACAGCAATTTAGTTTCTCATAGCTTGGGAGGCCAGAAGTCCTAGATTAAGGTGTTGGCAGGTTTATTTTCTTCCAAGGCATCTCTCCTCGGCCTGTGGGTGGCCTCTCCTTTATGCTTGAGCATCCTCGGTATCTGTGTGCCCAAATCTCCCCTTATTGTAGGGACCTCAGTCCAAATGGATCAGGGCCCAGCCTCATGACTTTCTAACTTTATCACCACTTTAAAGGCCCTTTCTCCAAAATCAGTCATGTTCTGAGGTGCTGAGGGTTAGGGCTTCCTTGAATTTGGGGAGGATACAATTCAGCCCCTGACATTATCCAATAAGTAAATATTTGGAGAATAATGGGAGGCAGAGTTTGCACTATTGGAGAAGGAAGCTAAAAATACTGAAAAGAAATGAAATTGGAATTGTATTAAAGTAAAATTATGGATACACACACACAAACCCAGATGTAAATGTGTGTATATGAATATTCATATATTCTCTAACTCTGAAATAAGTATATATTATATTTAGGTCTTGATTCCTAAATACTGTTTTCTACTAAAAAGAGTCAGAGCTGGGGCTGGCGCTGTGGCACAGCGGGTTAAAGCCCTGGCCTGAAGCGTGGGCATCCCATGTGGGTGCCGTTTCTAGTTCCAGCTGCTTTTCTTCCAATCCAGCTCTCTGCTATGGCCTGGGAAATCAGTAGAAGATGACCCAAGTCCTTGGGCCCCTGCACCATGTAGGAGACCTGGAAGAAGCTCCTGGCTCCTGGCTTCTGATTGGTGCGGCTGCAGCCGTTGTGGCCATGGGCAGTGAACCAGTGGATGAAGACATTTCTCTCTGTCTCTCCCTCTCACTGTCTGTAACTCTACCTCTCAAATAAATAAATAAATAAATACATCTTTAAAAAAGAAAGAGAGAGTTTTTGTTGTTGTGTGAAATTCCAGAGTTGAGGCAGAGAAAGTCTAAGGAAAGTAATGGATTATACTGAATATCGAGGAATCATTGAGTCTATACCAATAGAACTGAATGCATAAGTAAATGAGGGAAGGAGAAAACTTTTTTAAAAAAGATTCTTTTTAAAAAAGATTTATTTTATTCATTTGAAAGTCAGAGTCCCACAGAGAGAGGAGAGGCAGAGAGAGAGAGGTCTTTCGTCTGCTGGTTTGCTCCCCAGTTGGCCTCCATGGACAGGACTGCACCAATCCAAAGCCAGGAGCCAGGAGCTTCTTCCGGGTCTTCTACATGGGTACAGGGAACCAAGGACTTGGGCCATCTTCATTGCTTTCCCAGGCTGTAGCAGAGAGCTGGATCGGAAGTGGAGCAGCTGGGACTTGAACCGGCGTATACTGCAGGCAGAGGCTTTACCCACTATGCCACAGTGCCGGCCCCAAATAATACTTTTTTTTTGAATATTTTATTTATTTGTTTGAGAGGTAGAATTATAGGCAGTGAGAGACAGAGAGAAAGGTCTTCCATCTACTGGTTCACTCCCCAAATGGCCACAACAACTGGAGTTGTGCCGATCCGAAGCCAGGAGCCAGGAGCTTCCTTCCGGTCTCCCATGTGGGTGCAGGGGCCCAAGCACTTGGGTCATCTTCCACGGACTTCCCAGACCACAGAAAAGAGCTGGACTGGAAGAAGAGCAGTCGGGAATAGAACTAGTGCCCATATTGGATGTCAGTGCTGCAGGCAGAGGATTAACCTACTGTGCCACAGCGCTGGCCACTCAAATAATTCTTTAAAAAGAAGCATTAAAGTATTTTAAGTGTGATGGGGCATCATGTTGGCAACTCATTTTCAAATGGTTCAGGAAAGCAAGGGGTTTTTGTTATAGTTTTGTAAAGTTTTATATTTAAAACTATTTCAAAGTAACAAACTTATCTAAATAAAAATATGAAGACCAAGTGAAGATGTTTTATTGGACAAAGGCCAAGAGTTCACTGCCAGCAACCTAGGAGAGGGAATTCTAAAGTACATTTTTTTCAGGCAGAATGAACGTGGTCTTAGATGGAAGACTGGAGATAAATGAAGGAATCAAGGAAAACAAGGGGAGGCTGGCACTGTGGCGTAGTGGGGTGAGCCTCCGGCTGCATTGCTGGCATCCCATAAGGGCTTCAGTTCTAGTCTCTGCTATGCCTGGGAAAGCAGTGGAAGATGCCCCAAGTGCTTGGACCCCTGAACCTGCATGGGAGACCTGCAAGAAGCTCCTGGCTCCAGATCGGCTCAGCTCTGGCCATTGCAGACGTTTGGGGTGTGAACCAGCAGATGGAAGATCTCTCTCTCTGTGCCTCTCCCTTTCTCTGTTTGTAACTTTGCCTCTCAAATAAATAAATAAATAAATATATTTTTAAAAAAGCTCTGGCCATTGCAGACGTTTGGGGTGTGAACCAGCAGATGGAAGATCTCTCTCTCTGTGCCTCTCCCTTTCTCTGTTTGTAACTTTGCCTCTCAAATAAATAAATAAATAAATATATTTTTAAAAAAGTACAATGAAGGGGATAAACAAGAAATGTAGAAGAACACCCACTCTGGAGCTAAAAATAAAATATATGGCAAGGATAATGTCTAAGTTGGGAGGGTGATATGTGGACTTAGATATCTTAAAAATTCCTTGCATTTTCTTGGGGGAAAGTAGATATAGTGACTACTGTGATTTTTGATAAGTGAAAGATTCATATTCTAATTTTTAATTTAAGAATTAAAAGAATAGTAAGAGAATAACTTCAAAGAGGATAAGAAGATAAAATAGCACAAAAATTTCCCTGTTGATCCAGAATTAGGCAAAAAGGAAAGAAAAAGGAACATAAAACAAGTAGAAAGCACATAATTATTTAAATTATTTAATTATTAAAATGGATTTAAATTTAAACATATCAGAACTCAACTGCATATGGAATAGATACTTCAGTTAAAAGACAGAGATTGTCGAATTGGGTAAAATATTTTTTTTTGACAGGCAGAGTTAGACAGTGAGAGAGAGAGAGAGAGAGACAGAGAGAAAGGTCTTCCTTTTTCCATTGGTTCACCCCCAAAATGGCTGTTACTGCCGGCGCGCTGTGCCGATCTGAAGCCAGGAGCCAGGTGCTTCCTCCTGGTCTCTTATGTGGGTGCAGGGCCCAAGGACCTGGGCCATCTTGCACTGCACTCCTGGGCCACAGCAGAGAGCTGGACTGGAAGAGGAGCAACCGGGACAGAATCTGGTGCCCCAACCGGGACTAGAACCCGGGGTGCCGGTGCCGCAGGCAGAGGATTAGCCTATTGAGCTGTGGTGCCGGCCGGTAAAATATTAAAAAAAAAATTTTTTTTAAAGACAGAGTTACAGAGAGAGGTAGAGATATATATAGAGAGATCTTGCATCTGCTGGTTCACTCCCCAGATGGCCACAATGGCCGGAGCTGCGCCAATCCGAAGCCAGGAGTCTTCCAGGTCTCCCACATGGGTGCAGGGGCCCAAGGATTTGGGCCATCCTCCACTACCTTCCCAGGCCAAAGCAGAGAGCTGGATCAGAAGTGGAGGAGCCGGGACTAGAACCAGCACCCACATGGGATCCCAGTGCTTCAGGCCAGGGCTTTAACCCGCTGCGCTACAGTGCCGGCTGAATTGGGTAAAATATAAAACCACACCAAACCCAATTCTCTGCTGTTTAAAGGAGACAGAGATAAAACAACAATGTTTGAGAGTCAAAGGACAATAAAACTAAATACAAGCAGACACGATGGTATACTTGTGGCTATAGTTAGTGTTAGCATAGGATTTTAGGGCAAAAATATCACTGGACATAAAATAGTCTTCTCATAATGATTATGGGTTTAATTTGCCATAATAATCCAATAAATCTACATTTCAGTGCACCTAATAATTATGGCTTAAAATATATAAAACAAACACAGAACTACAAAAAAGCAATAGATAAATTTATAATTAAGGAATATTTTAACATAATGTCTTGATAAGTAATTGGACAAGTAGATAAAAATCAATAAACACTTGGTGATTTGAACAACATCATGCACACAATTTAATGGAAATATCAATACATTAAACCTTGTATCCAAGGTACATATTCTTTTCTTTTCTAAAGATTTATTTATTTATTTGAAAGGCAGAGTTACAGAGAGAGAAGGGGAGAGAGAGAGAGATTTTCCATCTGCTGGTTCACTCCCCAAATGGCTGCAATGGCCAGAGATAGGCCAATCCGAAGCCAGGAACCAGGAGCTTCTTCTGGGTCTCCTATGTGGGTTCAGGGCCCAAGGACTTGGATCATCATCTGCTGCTTTCCCAGGTGCATTGGCAGGGAGCTGGATCAGAAGTGAACCATCCAGGACTTGAACCAGCGCACATATGGGATTTTAGCACTGCAGGCAGCGGCTTTACCCACTACACCACAGGGCTGGCTCCTGGTACATATTCTCTTCAAAACCAAGCACTATTTACAAAATTAAATACAGTTGGTTCTTTGCTTTCATGGATTCAAACCAGTTATGGATTTTAAAAAATAAAAAAGAGGAAAAATTGAGTTTGTCCTGAACAGATTTTTTTCCTCATCATTATTCCCTAAATAATATGGTACAACAACTATACATATATAATTTGCATTGTTTTAAGTATTATAAGTAACCTATAGATGATTGCATAGATTTTAGGCCATTTTATATATATAAGGAACTTGGGCATGTACAGATTTTGGTGTGTCGTTTGTGTGTGCTGAGGCCAGTCTTGTGTGGATGCTAGTGATGACTGTATATGTTAGGCTCTGTGAACAATTCTTTACAAATTTCAGATGATTTAAATCATAGAGTGTATGTTTTGTGACCACAATGCACTTACACTGGAAACCAATAATGAAAAGATAACCGGAAAATAAATCACTCTTGTGTATGCAGGTTGCATTAGTCAGGTTTAGTTAGGTTATCCTGTGAACAAGGCATCTCAGACTCTCCTTGATTTATAACATTTATTTCTCATCCATGTTAATATTCCTACTCTTGCAGCTTTGCTGCCAGCTACAGGTTAGCTTCAGATCATCTTTCTTTGTCTTTCAGTTTTGGGTCCTAGGCTGAAGGAGCAGCCACCGTGAAGCGCATTCCTTTCTCGTGGCCAAAGGCACTGCAGCACAAAAGGCACACTCACACCACAGAAACAGATTTAAAGCCAATACAGCACACCTCTGCCCACAGTCCACTGACCCAGGAAAGCCACATGGGCAAGTCCAGAGTCAATGGAGTGGGCAGTGTATAATGATACTACAGGTTAGCGGGGAGGGAGTGACTAGGAAAAACAGTACCATCTATGACTTAAACTAAGAAATATGTTTCTGGGGCTGGCGTTCCAGGGTCCCAGGTTAAGCCTCTGCCTGCAATGCTGGCATCCCTTATGGCTGCCAGTTTGAGTCCCTGCTGCTCCATTTCTGATCCAGCTCTCTGCTAATGGCCTGGGAAAGCAGCAGAAGATGGCTCAAGTACTTGGATCCCTGCACCCATGTAGGAAACCCAGGTGAAGCTTCTGGTTCCTGCCTTTGGCCTGGCCCAGCCCTGGCTGTTGTGGCTATTTGGGGAGTGAACCAGCAGATGGAAGACTTCATTCCTGCCTCTCCCTCTCTCTCTCTTTTTGTAACTCTGCCTTTCAAATAAACAAATCTTTAAAAAAAAAAAAAGTTTGTTAATAGCCTGTGGGTCAAGGAAGAAACCAAAATGGAAATTAGGAAAAAGATTGAATTAGTAATTTTAGAAACTCAGTATATGAAAACTGGGAGATGCAGCTAAAGCAGTTCTTGGAGGAAAATTTATACTTAAATGTGTATGTTAAATATCAAGAGGGGCCAGCACTGTGGCATAGTGGGTGAAGCCGCTGCCTGCAGTGTAGACATCCCATATGGGCACTGGTTTGAGTTCCAGCTGCTCCACTTCTGATCCAGCTCTCTGCTATGGCCTGGGAAAGCAGTAGAAGATGACCCAAATCCTTGGGCCCCTGCACCCACATGGGAGACCTGGAAGAAGCTCCTGGCTCCTGGCTTCGAATTGGCTCAGCTCTGGCCATGTGGCCATTTGGGGAGTAAACCAGCAGATGGAAGATCTCTGTCTGTCTGTCTGTCTCTCCCCTTCTCTCTCTGTAACTCTGCCTTTCAAATAAATAAGTAAATCTTTAAAGAAAAATCAAGAGTGAAAGTTCATGGGGTTAGCATTCATCTCTAAAACTGCGAAAAAACTCTAGAGTGGTTGTATCTTGGGAAGAGTACTGGGTGGCTGGTGGACAGAATTATTTTTCACTGGGTATCCTTTCACCTTTTAAATCTTGTGCCATGTATTCTTGGGATTTATTTTTAGGAAAAAACCATATTTTTCAATACATCCATTTGTCGTGGATGTTTTGAGGGCTTGAAAGGAAAAAGGAAACACACAAAAGCAGACTAGTTCAGGAAAGAGAAAGCAGATATGACCACAGTGCAGAAAAGAAAAAGGTCAAAGGCTATGAAGTGGTTGCAACATACAACTCTATGGTGGCAAATGTAGAGCCTTAGAGAAAATCGATTATTCTTATCAAAATACAAACTACCAAATTTGACACAGAAAATAAATTAAAATCTAGAATAGATTATTTATCATAGGAAAATTGGAAAAAAATGATTGAATTCTACCATTCAAAAATGGAGTTAGCATCCCACTCCTGTGAATCTACCCAAGGAAAATGAAATCAGTAATTGAAAGAGCTATCAGGGGCTGGCCTGAAGCGCCAGCATTCCATATGGGCGCTGGTTCATGTCCCGGCTGCTCCACTTCTGATCCAGCTCTCTGCTGTGGCCTGGGAAAGCAGTAGAAGATGGCCCAACTCCGTGGGCCCCTGCACCCAAGTGGGAGCCCCAAAAGAAACTCCTGGCTCCTGGCTTCAGAACGGCGCAGCTCTGGCTGTTGCGGCCAATTTGGGAGTGAACCATCAGATGGAAGACCTCTCTCTCTCTCTGCCTCTCCTCTCTCTGTGTAACTCTGACTTTCAAATAAATAAATAAATCTTTAAAAAAATTAAAAAAAGAAAGAGCTATCTGTACCTCCATGTTTATTGAAGCTCAATTCACAATAGCACTGACATGGATTCAACTCAAATTCCCGTCATCTGAAGACTGGATAAGGAAATTATAGGCTATGTATACCATGGAAAACTACAGAGCAGTGAAAAAATAAACCAAAATCCAGTCATTTGCAACAAAATGGATGAACAAATGCCATATGTTCTCCCTGATCTGTGATAACTAATAGAGCACCTAAAAGGCAACCTGTATAAGTGAAATTGTCACTTTGAGAAGCAATGACTTTGAACAGCCCTTGTCTTGACTGTTGAGGAACAGTTTTTTTTTCTTTTCTTTTACGTATCTTTTTTTTTCTTTCATACTAATTGTTGAACTCTTAACATAGTTAACCATATGTGTACCAATTTAACTGAAAATAGATCCTAATAAAAAATAAGAGTGAGAATAAGAGAGGGAAGAGGAAGAGGGGTGGGAGGGTGGGCACAGTGGGAAGAATCACCATGACCCTAAAGTTATAAATGTAGAATGTAGGCTGGTGCCATGGCTCAATAGGCTAATCCTCTGCCTGTGGCACTGGCACATCGGGTTCTAGTCCCAGTCGGGGCGCCGGATTCTGTCCCAGTTGCTCTTCTTCCAGTCCAGCTCTCTGCTGTGGCCCAGGAGTGCAGTGGAGGATGGCCCCAGTCCTTGGGCCCTGCACCCGCATGGAAGACCAGGAGAAGCACCTGGCTCCTGGCTTTGGATCAGTGCAGTGCGCTGGCTGCAGCGGCCATTGGGGGGTGAACCAACAGAAAAACCAACCTTTCTCTCTGTCTCTCTCACTGTCCACTCCTCCTGTCAAAGAAAAAATGTAGAATGTATGAAGTTTGTAACTGTAAAGCAGAATAGTTATGTCTACATTCCTGCAGACTTAATTCTAAGGGCACAGTTTTAAAACTTGCCATGGGACTCAAAATCCTCTTAAGCTGGGTGGTAAAAATTGCATTTTAAGTATTATAGAGATCATATGGATAGAATCAAGTCTTAAAGTAACCATATAAATAAGACCGAGTGTTCAGTAATAATAAAAGATAGAATTAAGAAGGAGTGAATGCTCCCACGTGGGAAGTAGTCCACACTGCAGACTCGTAGAATGACAATTGCCTTAAGTAGCACTCTGACCTCAGAATCATCCCTTAAGGCATTCTGGTCTGGCTGAAAAGCCCCAGGGAGCATTTCAGGCTTGGAAAGCCAAGATACTTTGACAAAAAATGTTCTACATGAAATGCCTCTGTGGATGAGACCCCAGTGGAAAGAAGTGGTCATCAAAGAAGGATGTACTTTTCTCTGAAGGGAGGAGAGAACTTCCACTTTGCTTATGGCCTTGTTGAAATACTGAAGGACTTCGTGGACTCAAAAGGCTTATATAGCTGACGCAGCTCATGTCAAGAGCCTCGGGTGATTGCTGACATCATACATAAGAGTGTTAATTGTTAAATAAACAACAGGAGTACTGTGGACTTACTTTCCATGCAGGACCTCTGTCCTCAAAGAGTTGTATTATGAGACTTCATAGTAAAATTTGATCTCAAAGAATGACTTCATTTTAGTGTATTAACTGGAGGATATTCTTATGTCTCATAAGTGTTAATCAAATCTAAGTGCTCGCAAAAGATGTATCATTCTTGGGTTCTTCTTTAAAGATAATTAAGTTCCTTAAAAAAAAAAAAGGAAAGTGAAATTACCTTCTAGATGCAATGACTTTGAACAGCCCTTGTCTGTTGAGGAACAGGTTTTTTTTTTTTTTTTTTTTTTTTTTTTTTTTTTTTTTTTTTTTTTTTTTTGACAGGCAGAGTGGACAGTGAGAGAGAGAGAGACAGAGAGAAAGGTCTTCCTTTGCCGTTGGTTCACCCTCCAATGGCCGCCGCAGCCAGCATGCTGCGGCTGGCGCACCGCGCTGATCCGAAGGCAGGAGCCAGGTGCTTCTCCTGGTCTCCCATGGGGTGCAGGGCCCAAGCAGTTGGGCCGTCCTCCACTGCACTCCCAGGCCACAGCAGAGAGCTGGCCTGGAAGAGGGGCAACCGGGACAGAATCCGGCGCCCCGACCGGGATTAGAACCCGGTGTGCCGGCACCGCAAGGTGGAGGATTAGCCTAGTGAGCCGCGGCGCCAGCTTTTTTTTTTTTTTTTTCTTTTCTTTCTCATACAAAGTGTTGAACTCTTTACCTAGAATAGAGTTAATCTTCTGTGTATAAAGTTAAATGAAAATAAATCTTATTAAAAAACAAGACTGGGAACAGGAAAGGGAAGAGGAAGAGGGTTGAGAGTGTGGATGGGAGGGCTGGTTTGGTGGGAAGAATTACTATGTTCCTAAAGTTGGATTTATGAAAAGTATGCAAGGAGATAAATTTTAAAATTATAAAAAAAGAAAAAAATTAAAAAAAAATGGAGATAAATGGGGCTGGCATGATGGTGTAGTGGGTAAAGCTGCTACCTGTGATGCTGATATCTTATATGGGTGCCAGTTTGAGTCCCAGCTGTTCCACTTCTGATCCAGCTCCTTGCTAATGGCCTGGGAAAATCAGCAGAGGATGGCCCAAATGTTTGGGCCCCTGCACCCATGTGGGAGACACAGATGAAGCTCCTGGCTCCTGGCTTTGGCCTGACCCAGCCCTGGCCATTGTGGCCATCTGGGGAGTAAGCCAGCAGATGGAAGATCTCTCTCTCTCTCTCTCTCTCTCTGTAATGCTTTCAAATGAGTAAATCAATCCTAAAAGCAAAACAAAACAACACAGAACAAACAAAGCCAGGTAGATTCAGAGCTGAATTTTATTTAACCTTTTACACAATGGATGATTCTGAAAAATTTCAAAATCCTCCAATTCATTTTATAAAGCAGGTGTAACTTTATAACCAAAACCTGATAAAAGTAATATAGAAATAAGGGGAATTTTAGACCAATCACATTACTGAATATATGAGTGTATTTGGAGAAACTCTAAATAAAATACCGGCAAATAGAATGTAATGAAAAGAACTGGGTAATAATATAACAAAACAAATCATGGCTGGCAGTGTGGCCTACTGGGTTATGTTGCCTCCTACAGAGCCAACCTCCCATATGGCTACTGGTTCAAGTCCTGACTGCTCACCTTCCAATCCAGCTCCCTGCCCATGCTCCTGGGAAAGCAGTAGAAGATGGCCCAAGTACCTGGGTCCCTGCACCCATTTGGGAGACCTGGAAGAAACTCCTGGCTCCTGGTTTTGACCTGGCTCAGCCCTGGCCATTGAGGCCATTTGAAGAGTGAACCAGCCATGGAAGATCTCTCTCCATCTCTAACTCTGTCTTTCAAATAAACATAACAAAACAAAACAAAAAACTAAGGAGTGAAAAAAAAAATCTTGGTACTTGACTGGAAGGCTTTTTATCAGGACATTTCTTAATAAAATCTGTGATTGAAATAATGGAGAACCATGTGATTATATCAGTAAATGCCAAAAAAGCATTGATAAACTTCATCTTATGTCTAACCAAAAACTCCTAAAAATAAATATAAATGGAAGCAATTTAAATATGTATATAATATGTATATATATATATATTTTTAGAAAACATTTAATGAATACAAATTTCATAGGTACAGCTTTAGGATATAGCTCTTCTTCCCTCATACTCGCCCTCCCACCTCCTACTCCCTCCCCCATCCCATTCTTCGTTAAGATTCATTTTAAATTATTTTTATATACAGAAGACCAACTCTATACCAAGTATACATTTCAACAGTTTGTACCCACACAGACACACAAAGTATAAAGTACCGTTAGAAGACAAGTTTTACCATTAATTCTCATAGTACAACTCATTCAGGACAGAGGTCCTACATGGGGAGCAAGTGCACAGTGACTCCTGTTGTTGATTTAACAATTGACACTCTTATTTATGACATCAGTGATCACCCAAGGGGAAGCAATTTAAATATATCAAAAACTGTTTGCCGGCCCCATGGCTCACTTGGTTAATCCTCCGCCTGCGGCACCGGCATCCCATATAGGCACCAGGTTCTAGTGCCGGTTGCTCCTCTTCCAGTCCAGCTCTCTGCTGTGGCCCCAGAAGGTAGTGGAGGATGGCCCAAGTGCTTGGGCCCCTGCACCCGCATGGGAGACCAGAAGGAGGCACCTGGCTCCTGGCTTCGGATTGGTGTAGCTCTGGCGTAGTGGCCATTTGGGGGATGAACCAACGGAAGGAAGACCTTTCTCTTTGTCTCTTTGTCTTTCTCTCTTGCTGTCTAACTCTACCAGTCAAATAAATAATAAAAAAAGACTATTTACCAAACTCATAGCAAATATTATTATTGTGACATGAATAACCATGAAAGTAATTTCTATTAAAAATCACCATTGTATTTTGACTGGCAAGGTAGAGAACAAGAAAAAGCTATCCTTTTTTTTCCCTCTGATAATATGATTATATATCTGGAAATATTAAAAGGCCCCAATTTTAAAAATATCAGAATTAATAAGAATTTGGTAGTAGGAATGGATTGGAAATAACCACGAATGCTAAGAACTTTTCTTTACTAAGTATGGACATAGGAAATGGGAAAAAGCATTGCATTTATAGTACAAAACCAATGAAATACTTGCACATAAATTTAACAAGACCTATATAAAGAAAACTATGAAATATTGAAATGAAAAACATAAATATTTGAATAAATGCAAAGGGTGTACCATGTTCTTGGACATGGAGACAATATTTAAAATGACATTTGTTTGGTGGTGTTGTGGCTCATTGGTTAAGCCGCCACCTGCGGCACTGACATCCCATATAGGCGGCAGTTCAAGTCTGGGCTGCTCCACTTCAGTCTAGCTCTCTGCTAGAGTGGGAGAGAAGTGGAGGATGGCCCAAGTGCTTTGGCCCCTGCCACTTCTGTGTGGGAGAACTAGAAGAAGCTCTTGGCTCCTGGCTTTGGCCTGGCCTAGCCCTGGCCATTGCAGCCATTTAGGCAGTGAACCTGCAGATGGGAGATCTCTGTCTCTTGCTTTCTCTGTAACTCTGACTTTCAACACATAAATCTTTAAAAAATGTTTTTAAAAGATTTTATTTAATTTTTTAAAAAGGTTTATTTATTTATTTGAAAGTTATAGTTACACAGAGATAGGAGAGGCAGAGAGAGAGAGTGAGGTCTTCTGTCCGATGGTTCACTTCCCAGTTGGCTGCAATGGCTGGAGCTGCACTGATCTGAAGCCAGGAGCCAGGAGCCTCCTTGGGGTCTCCCACATGGGGGCAAGGGCCCAAGGACTTGGGCCATCTTCCACTGCTTTCCCAGGCAGTAGCTGAGCCATAGAGAGCTGGATCAGAAGTGGAGCTGCCAGGTCTCAAACTGGCGCCTATATGGGATGCCGGTGCTTCAGGCCAGGGCATTCACCCGCTGTGCCACAGTGCCGGCCCCAAGACTTCATTTATTTATTTGAAAGTCAGAGTTACACAGAATGAGAAGGAGAGGCAGAGAGAGAGAGAAAGGTCTTTCATCTGCTGGTTCACTCCCCAATTGGCTGCAATGGCTGGAGCTGCACTGATCGGAGCCAGGAGCCAGGAGCCAGGAGCCAGGAGCCAGGAGCCAGGAGCTTCTTCTCGGTCTTCCACGCAGGTGCAGGAGCCCAAGGACCTAGGCCATCTTCTACTGCTTTCCCAGGCCATAGCAGAGAGCTGGATTGGGAGTGGAGCACCTGGGACTCAAACCAGCACCCATATGGGATGTCGGCACTGGAGGTGGCAGCTTTACCTCCTATGCCACAGCACCAGCCCCTAAAAATTTTTTTTTTAAAAAATTAACCGAAGGCCAGCAATGAGAAAGAAAAGATGGCCCTAAGTGCTTGGGCCCTGCACCCATGTGGGAGACCTGGCTGATGTTCCTAGCTCCTAACTTTGGCCTGGGCCAGCCCTGGCCACTGGGCCCATTTAGGGAGAGAACCAGTGGATTGAAAATTCTCTGTCTCTCCCTCTCTCTCTGTAATTTTGTCTTTGAAACAAATAAATAAAATATTTAAAAGAGCATTTTAAAATTATGCTATAAATGACACCATAAACAAAGGTAATGGGCAAAAGAGAGTAAATGTATTGCAGAGGGTAGTCAGAGTTAGTTTCTTTAATCTTATAAATTTCACCTCACAAATTGACAAGAAAAATAATAATGCAAATGGAGAATTCCTGTAGAAAAATAGACAAGATATGAAGACAACATTTGCAAAACTAGTGCAAATATCCGGGCCAGCGCTGCGGCTCAATAGGCTAATCCTCCGCCTAGTGGCGCCGGCACACCGGGTTCTAGTCCTGGTTGGGGCGCTGGATTCTGTCCCGGTTGCCCCCCTTCCAGGCCAGCTCTCTGCTGTGGCCAGGGAGTGCAGTGGAGGATGGCCCAAGTGCTTGGGCCCTGCACCCGCATGGGAGACCAGGAGAAGCACCTGGCTCCTGCCATCGGATCAGCGCGGTGCGCCGGCCGTGGTGGCCATTGGAGGGTGAACCAACAGCAAAGGAAGACCTTTCTCTCTGTCTCTCTCTCTCTCACTGTCCACTCTGCCTGTAAAAAAAAAAAAAAACCTAGTGCAAATATCCAACAGTTATAGAAAATTATGCTCAAATTTTAAAAAATTATTTATTTTCATTGATTTGAAAGATTGAAAGAGAGCAAGAGAGAGATCTCCCTTCTGCTGGTTCACTCTCCAAATGCCTGCAGGAGCCAGGGCAGAGCCAGGTTGAAGCCAGGAGCCCAGAATTCAATCTGGGTCTCCATGTGGGTGGTAGAGACCCAAGGACTTGAGCTATCACTTGGTACTTCCAGGGTGTGCATGAGCAGGAAGCTGGAATTGGGAATGAAACCAGGACTTGAACCCAGTCACTCCGGTAATGGATGTGGGCGTCCCAAATGGCATCCTAACTGCTGGGACAAATGCTTGCTGCAGATACTGCAGTTTCTTTGTGGTCAGACTAAGGCCACTGACAGCACACCTTGCTACAAACTGCAAAAGATCTGGGCCCTTTCTAGGCCCTGAGAACATGATGTTTGGTTTGGAAGCCATTGGTGAGCTATGTTGCAGCCCCAAACCCCATGAACAGTGTGTGCCATGGTCCAAACTCACTGAAATGCAAACTAATAATGAATATTGCCCTATCTCCATTCAAGGGGAAAATGAGGGAGAGCTATACTACCTGTTACCAGCAGGGCTGTGGGGCAAAATGTTCTCTCATGGGTTTCTGGTGGAATTGTAAAACATCCCAGCATTTTGGGGAAGGCAATCTGTCAATACCTATTAAAATTAAAAACACATGTTCCCCTCGACCCCTGAATCCTACTCCTAGGAATCTAGTCCATAAAAATAAAAGTGCTAATTTGTAAGGACATGTGTGTGAGAATGTTTATTGCAGCATTGTTTGTAGCTGCCAAGAACTAGAAACATGGCGAATGGCCATTAATCAGTGAATGGCTTAAAAATTAAAATATATTACTCCATAGAATATTCTATGGCCATTAGATGAAATGAATGATAGCCCTACCAGATGTCTGAGAGAGATTTCCCCGAGATACTGGTGAGTGAGAAAAGAAAGATGCAAAATGAGTATAATATGGATCAGAATTGTCAACAAGGATTAAAAACCTGCTACATGTGGGTGGACATGAAAACATGTGCGTGTGGGGGCATGACTACAGTGGTGTGGTTCTCTAGGTTGTTATTATTTGAGGGAGAAGAAGAAAAGAACATTTTCAAATTTGCATATAATGATAACAGCAGTTATAGTTGTGGGAGTATCTGTGCATAGGCGGATATACGTGTGGACATACATCAAAGGGGGTTTGCCTCATTGTTACTGGTTAGGATAGTGACATTTCAGGGGACTTTACTGTCATGATTGTATCTTTATGTATTGTTCCAATTCTTTATAATGGGCATGCATTATTTTTATATCTAGGAAAGAGATGAAGTTATTTTCACTTTGAAAATATAATAACAACAAAAAACCTAATAAACCTCAAACTTGTAATACTAACATGACTCAGTAACGTACACATTTTTATTTATAGTTGCCTTGAGGGGCCTCAATTTGAAAAAGGGATGGCAGAGAATGAATGCAGGGAGTGTTGACAGCCCTGAAGTGTTACCTCCATTGCAAATGATGGGGCAGCTGGGACAGTGTTGAAAGCCACACATATATTGGTTATAGCACATCTTTGTGATGGCTTTCCTGTGTCAGCAGAATTATTTGCTGCTTGTGGTAAACTTTTAAAAACTTCTAGCACAAGTTTGATTTTTTTAAAAGATTTATTTTATTTATTTGAAAGGCAGAGTGACAGAGATAGAAGAAGAGACAGAGAGGGCAAAACCTTCCATCCACTGGTTCACTCCCCAAATGGCCGCACTGGCCAGGGCTGGTCCAGGCTGAAGCTAAAAGCCTGTAACTCCATCTGAGTCTCCCAAGTGGGTGGGGTGGCAGGAGCCCAAGGGCCATTTTCTGCTGCCTTTTCAGGTACATTAGCAGGGAGCTACATCAGAAGCAAAGCGACTAGGACTTGAACTGTCACTCTGATATGGGATGCTGGCATTGCAGGCAGCTTCACCTGCTGCACTACAACACCAGTGCAGAGGTTTGGTATTTTAGTCTTTTTTTTTCTTCTTTATGGGGTATATACTACAGTCAACTGAGGTTGAGATTCCCCACCCTCCTCTGAGGGAAACACGAAAGGAGAAAGAGCAACACAGAGTAAAGTGTGGGGAGACCTTTCCCACTGTTGGGGGCACCGGCTCCATGTTGCCTGCTGCCCCCAAGGTGTATGGTTTTAAAGAAGTTTCTGGGGCCGGCGATGTGGCACAGCGGGTTAAAGCCACAGTCTGCAGCACCGGCATCCCATGTGGACGCCGGTTTGAGTCCCGGCTGCTCCACTTCTGATCAGCTCTCTGCTATGGCCTGGGAAAGCAGTAGAAGATGGCCCAAGTCCTGGGGACCCTGCACCCGTGTGGGAGACCCAGAAGAAGCTCCCGGCTCCTGGCTTTGGATCGGTGCAGCTCTGGCAGTTATGGCCATTTAGGGAATGAACCTACAGATGGAAACCGCCCCCCTCCTCTGGCTCTATCTCACTCTGTAACTCTGTCTTTCAAATAAATAAAATAAATCTTAAAAAAAAAAAAAAAGAAAAAAAGAAAAGAGGTTTCTTCTTTGCTTTCCAGATAGCCAATGAAAATAGCATTGTGTGAAATCACACATGCAGCACTGCAACGTGCAGACTGGAGAGTACAATTTTTTTTTTAAAGATTTATTTATTTATTTATTTGAAAGGCAGAGAGAGAGAGAGAGAGAGAAAGAGAGATCCTCCATCCACTTGTTCACTTCCCAATTGCTTGCACTAGCTGGGGCTGGTTTAGGCTGCAGCCAGGAAGCAGGAACTCCATCTGGGTCTCCCACATAGAGGGCAGGCACTCAAGCACTTGGGCCATCTTCCACTGCTTTCCCATGCGCTTTGGCTGCGACCTGGATCAGAATCAGAGCAGCCAGGACTGGAACTGGCACTCTGAGATGGAATGCCTGTGTGACAAGCAGCAGCTTAACATACTGTGCCACAACACAGGCTCCCGTTTTTGGGTTTTGAACTTGGAAGAAGAGTTACTTGGACTGGAATTGAGAGATTGGTAAACCTGCTGATGTGATTGTAAGTGGGGGCTGCTAGTTAGTATGTGTTTGCCTTTTTTTTTTTTTTTTTTTAAGATTTATTTATTTGAAAGAGTTACACAGAGAGAGGAGAGGCAGAGACAGGGAGAGAGGTCTTCCATCCGCTGGTTCACTCCCCAGTTGGCCACCACAGCCAGAGCTGTGCCAATCCAAAGCTAGGAGCCAGGAGCTTCTTTTGGGTCTCCCACGCGGGTGCAGGGGCCCAAGGACTTGGGCCATCTTCTACTGCTTTTCCAGGTCATTGCAGAGAGCTGATCAGAAGTGGAGCAGCCAGGACTCGAACTGGTGTCCATATGGGATGCTGGCACCGTAGGTGGTGGTTTTACCTGCTAAGTCACAGCGCTGGCCCTGGGTTTGCTTTTATTCATAATATTTTCACAAACCAAGAAAACATGAGTTCTTTCCTGCCTGTAAAATGAGTTCTTCAAAAAGTTCATGGTAAATTCATATTAGAAAAAGACTATGCTTGTATTTCATTTTTCCACTCTTATCCTATAATTTCACTTTTTTCACAAATTTTTTGAAGCCTCTTAAATGTTTAAGGAGTTATTGAGAGGTTTATGTTAGCTCAAAAGGACAAAGGGCGTCAGAACAGTACTTGCATTTGGGAAAGACTACCCAAGTGAGGCTGTTACTATAATTATTAATCCTTTCTCATTGGTTGTGCTCAGTTGTGTGCTTGGAAATGTGTTTTCAAATGGCCTATAATATACTGATATAGTTTAAGATTCTGTCTGAATTACTTTGCATATAATACTTTCACCAATACTGTGACCTTTAGGACTTTCGATCCTATTTGATGGTAAAATTCAGTCAGTGGTTACTTATAATCATCTTATAGTGAGATTTAGAGATTTCATAGGATGTTAAAAAATACTTCTGGGGGCTGGTGCGGTGGTACAGTGGGATAAAGCCTCTGCCTGCAGCACTGGCATCCCATATGGGTGCCAGTTCGAGTCCCAGCTACTCCACTTCCAATCCAGCTCACTGCTAATGTACCTTGGGAAAGCAGTGGAGGATGGCCCAAGTCCTTGGGCTCTTGAACCCAAGTGGGAGGCCTGGAAGAAGCTCCTGGCTCGTGGCTTCAGATCAGCTCAGCTCCAGCCGTTGCAGTCATTTGGAGAGTGAACCAGCGGATGGAAGACCTCTCTCTCCCTCTCTCTATAACTCTTCTTCTTTTTTTAAAAAAAGATTTATTTATTTATTTGAAAGCCAGAGTTACACAGAGAGAAGAGGCAGACACAGAGAGAGGTCTTCCATCCACTGGAAGGCCTCATTCCTCGCAGGGCTCCCAGGTGTTAACCCCCTGGTGAGAAGTAGCAATCCCCTGGGTGTGAGGAAGACTCAGTCCTTTCTCTCGCTTCACTGCTTGTAGTTATTTATTTATTTATTTATTTAAAATAGAAATCAGTGAAATGTTGCCTATTTTTTTTTTTTTACTATTAATGGTCACTTCCTTGTTTCACATTTAAAAACCCTGAGTGAGTTCCTGCATTTTGGTGGCCTCTTTTATAGGGCTTTGTTTGGGGCAGGTTTGAACCCCTTTCCCATAGCACTGTGTGCTCTTGGTGCATTTAGGCATCTGCTCTCCATCCTGCTCAAGGAAAGAAGATTGGGGATAATCGTTTGGGGACCTCTTTGAGCTGTGTTAGAGTCCTGGATCTCACTGTGACTTTAGGCCAGATAGGTAATCACCTAAAGCTGGCGCATCAGCGGAATGACCTTTGGGGCATCTCTAAAAGTCAGGGCAGGGGCCAGCAGTGTGGTACAGTGGGTTAAGCTGCCTCCTTTGATGCTGGTATCCCTTGGGCACTGGCTGGTTCACACCCTGGCTGCTCCACTTCCGATTTAGCTAACGCGCCTAGAAAAGCAGCAGAAGACGGCCCAAGTAGTTGGGCCCCTACCACCTGTATGGGAGACCGGGATTGAGTTCTAGGCTCCAGGCTTTGGCCTGGCCCATCTCTGGCCATTTGGGGAATGAAGCAGTGAATGAAAGATCAGTCTTGGGGCCGGTGCTGTGGTGCAGCGGGTTAATGCCCTGGCCTAAAGTGCCGGCATCCCATATGGGCGCCAGTTCAAGTCCTGGCTGCTCCACTTGCGATCCAGCTCTCTGCTATGGCCTGGGAGAGCAGTAGAGGATGGTCTAAGTCCTTGGGCCCCTGTACCTATGTGGGAGACCCGGAGGAAGCTCCTGGCTTCAGATTGGCACAGCTCCAGCTTTTGTGGCCATCTGGTGAGTGAACCAGCAGATGGAAGACCTCTCTCTCTCTCTCTCTCTCTCTGCCTCTCCTCTCTCTGTGTAACTCTTCCTTTCAAATAAATATATAAATCTTGGGGCCGGTGCTAAGGTGTAGTAGGCTAAGCCTTCACCTGCAGTGCCAGCATCCCATATGGGTGCCAGTTCAAGTCCCGGCTGCTGCACTTCTGATCCAGCTCTCTGGAATGGCCTGGGAAAGCAGTGGAAAATGTCCCGAGTCCTTGGGCCCCTGCACCTGCATGGGAGACCCAGAAGAAGCTGCTGGCTCCCAGTTTCAGATCAGGGAGTGAGCCAGTACATAGAAGACCTTTCTCTCTGTCTCTCCCTCTCCCTGTCTGTGGCTCTACCTCTTAAATAAATTAAATTAAATTAAATTAAAAAAAGTAAATCTTAAAAGTGTCAGGGAAAGCTTAGTCTCCAAAACATTGCAAGTCATTCTACCTGACGGTTAATTTCAGGTAATTGAAATTACCTAACATAAATATAGGCCTTCGATATAACTTGGCATTTGCATAAGAGGAAGCACAAGGTATTGCAGATTTCATAAGTGAGGGAAGTGGTGTGGTTCATGTCTTACGTTGTTACACAGGGTGTGTCTCTCCAAGTTCTCTGAGCAGGGAGGACGGAAGTTTCCAGGCGTTCCTGGCTGTCCCTGCTGCCCAGGCACTCTCATCAAAGTAGATCATTGCATGCTGGGGCTGGTTTTTTGTTTTTATTTATTTATTTTTTTTCCTTTTCAAGCTTTGCAGTCCACTCAGGCAAAGCTAGAATAGCCAGGAATACTTACTCCATATACTGTTGAATCCATTGAATCTAAGTTTCCTGCAACCAAAGAAGTGGTCCAGCAAGCAGAGTGAAGTAGGTCTGTGTGGTTAATCTTTTCTTCCCTCTCAATGAATAACAGATCTGATTGCCAGCACAGTTTTGGCTAGGGAACCGGGCATGCTTTTTCCACCTGACTCAGCAGGAGTGATAAATAAATCAAATATGTGGCATCACGGGTAATTTTTTCACCGAGGCACATGGCGCCCTCTGTTCCCCCCAGCTTTGTGAATGGACTCCCTCTCACCATGGGTCAGGGGAGAAATGGTGACTTGCTCGTGTGGACAGCATGCACATTTTTTTTGGCCCAGGGGAACAGTTTCCTGGTGACCTAGCCATGGTCCTGCTCAACTATATCCCTCACAAAGTATCCTAAAATCTAAGTGGCCAAGTTTTCCATTGCTGCACTGGGTTGACAGGTGGTGTACTCATTCCACGTCAATACCCTGATGGTGTTAATCCAGGACTGGCTGCCACGGACCTAACGCCAGTCACTTGTTCAACATTCATCATGTGAATACCTAGAATGTTCCAGAGCCTCACGACAAAATGACTCATTTTTATCGTATTGGTGTTTTTCAACCCTTTCCTTCCAGGTATCCATGTAAATATTGCCGTGTGGCAGTTTCTTCCAAGGCTGGGATCCAGCAGGTTTTCGCAACCTTGAGGCTCTTGGTGTCCTCCCCACTAACTGACACTAGAGGGAGCTCAATAGCCAGTAACAAAATCCAACACTGGGACTTTGCTGCATAATTTCAAGAAGTTGGTTTTACTCTCAGCACAAGTCCGCCCTCCTCCCAGTAGACAACGAGACACTCTAGTGTGGACTAGACCTTGGTTTCCAATCAGCCTTTCTCCCTTAAAATCCAGACCTTAAAATCCCAGTCAACAGTGAGTAACTTTCTAGGAATGTATGTTGATGGGGCCGGCACCGTGGCTCACTTGGTTAATCCTCCGCCTTTGGCGCCGGCATGCCGTATGGGCACCGGGTTCTAGTCCTGGTTGCCCCTCTTCCAGTCCAGCTCTCTGCTGTGGCCTGAGAAGGCAGTGGAGGATGGCCCAGGTGCTTGGGCCCTGTACCCGCATGGGAGACCAGGAGGAGGCAACTGGCTCTTGGCCATTTGGGGGGTGAACCAACAGAAGGAAGACCTTTCTCTCTGTCTCTCTCTCACTGTCTAACTCTGCCTGTCAAAAAAAAAAAAAAAAAAAAGGAATGAAGGAATGTATGTTAGATATTACGTTTAATCCTATCCTGTTGTCGCCTACCACATTTGCCTCTAATTCATCATATCCAGGAGGAAAATCTGGAAGGGACAGCCTTCCCTCTCAGCATCAAAGGCCACCCTGGCTTTCATTTTGCTTTCTCTCAGGTCCAGTGTCCCTTTTCCTTAAACAGTGAATCTTTGTCTTCCATTCCCGCCCAGGATTATCTGGCTTCAGCCACAATGTGGGTCCATTGTGTCAACTTCCGATCACCATGCCTTGTTTCCTGTTCTTTCATTTCCTTGCACCTCTCCAGCACCACCCAGCATTCAATCTTCATTGCCCATCCAAAGGAGAGAAGGAACTGTATCTCAAGTGCCACATGTCAGTTACTCCTTCTGTCACTTCACTCCCACCTGTAGAAGCTGGTGTGGATATCCCCATTTTATAGAGGAGTACATTGAAGTTTAAGATGAAGTCACCTGCCAGGGTATGTACCTTGAAAGACAGCAGAGCAAGGATTCAGATCTGAGTTTTCTGATTGGGCTTCCCTCTCACTCAGAGTTTCCTGCTCTAATGCTGTCATCTGTGTTTCCAGTCACATTTTTGGGTCATATTTCCTTGGTTCTACATCGCCAAAGACTATCCAGATTTCATAAAAGCTAGTTAAAGACATTATGAAAATGAAAAAAGAAATCCTCCATCCTCATTATCTCTCTCTCTCTCTCTCTTTTTTTTTTTTTTTTGATAGGTAGAGTTTAGACAGTGAGAGAGAGAGAGAGACAGAAAGAAAAGTCTTCCTTCCGTTGGTTCACCCCCCAAATTCTACGGCCCCATAGCGCTGTGGCTGGCACTGTGCCGATCCGAAGCCAGGAGCCAGGTGCTTCTCCTGGTCTCCCATGCGGGTGCAGGGCCCAAGCACCTGGGCCATCCTCCACTGCCTTCCCGGGCCACAGCAAAGAGCTGGACTGGAAGAGGAGCAACCGGGACAGAATCCGGCGCCCCGACCAGGACTAGAACCTGGGGTGCTGGTGCCGCAGGTGGAAGATTAGCCAAGTGAGCCGCGCGCCGGCCGTGACTGGCTTCTTTTACTTAACATACAATGTGGTCAGGCTTCACCCATGTTGTAGTGTGTGTCAGTGCGCCATCCCTTCTTGTGATTGAAGAATATTCCACTGCATCATTATACCGCCTTTTCTTTGTCCATTTGTCTGTTGATGAACATTGGGGTTGTTTCTGTCCTTTGGATGTTATGAATAATGCTGCTATATTCATATACAAGTTTCTATGTGGACATATGTTTTCATTTCTCTTGGATATTGGTAGTGGGATTGCTGGGTAATATGGTAACGCTATGTTTAATTGCTTATGGAACTGCCAGAGTGTTTCACAAAATTATTGCACCATTCTACAATCCCACCATTGGTGTAGGAGGGTTCTAATACCCTGACCTTCTCAACAACACCTCTCGGCTCTAGCCATCCTAGTGGGTTTGGAGTAGATATGTTAATAGGGTGGGGTTTGTAACATGGAATTGAGTTATTTCTGCTTTTACTTATTCTTTCAACTGCCCATTATTAACTATCTGCTAGGCCTTGCACCAGGCTGAAGATTTCAAGGTCCGCCCTCCCCACACCTTGTGGCGGTAGGAGACAGTACACAAGAAGCACCAAAATCCAAGTATTTTATCAGAGTTATGGACAAAACTCTGCCAAGGCCCAAAGTAGCAAATGACTAACTTGAGATCCATTTAATCCAAATAGGTTTAAACTGAAGCTGCTAAATGGATGAGATTAAAATATTTACTATCAGCTTCATAAATAGCTTTTCTAGAAGCATAGGGGTTTTCACAGTCACTGTTACTGAGCCCACTTGTATCTAGAAAACAGCTCTGGTTTTCAGAATTGTTGTTGGGTTCCAACGATTACAAAATGGCAACTATAGGAATTTTGTCTGTTCCGCAGGGATAGAATAAATGGTATCCTCCTTTGATGAAAACAGAGAACAGCCAACGACTTTGCAAATCCAGGTGCCACACATACATTTCCTTTGCTTCCTGTTTCATTGTATTCTTGCTTTTCCCTTACTAGAACCAGTGCTGCTGTTTCCCTCCCTTCTCCCAGTAGTCTCTGCTCACTGATTTCCCTCTGCTGCTTTTCTCTTTTCATATTTTCTTTGGATTTCTAGACCCTTTGGGCTGTGCCTTTGTTCCAGAACCCAGTGCTGCGTTGAAGAAGTTGTCTTCAGGCTGGCTGCCCCTATGGGTTTAGATGCATTTAAAATATACTGGGCCTTCTATGAACTGCAGGAACATTTCTCACTCCTTCATTTTTTTCCTGTGGGATAGAATAAGCTTGGGATAGAGATCCTTTTGCAGCCATGCAGGCCAGAGTTCAGTGCCTGGAACTGTCAGGGAATAGAAAAACACCTGCTTGAATCCAGCAGGTCCCAGCCTCTTTGCCAAAGTATGGGAGATCTTAGGTCCTGTGGCTTCTCTCCATCTCTCCTGCTGTGGACACCTATTTTTATATGGTGGTGTAAATGTCTGCAGAACAACAAGACTCAAAATGCCCTCCTGTGCTTGGCTTGTAGACTTCTGGATGTTTCCTGCCTAATGACAGAGCAGAAGCCTGAGGTCATGTAAGTGGCATGAGTGAGGGAAACAGGTGCCCGGGAGTGTCACCATACTTAAAGGAACACCCCACAGAAAGCCCTCTTTGGGGCACCCTTGGGCAGCCACCTTTGCAAATGAAAAGAAGTTTCTTTCTCCAGGCAATGGCCAAGGCGGGTACACCTGCTTCTTCACATGCGTGTAATGTCTTAGGGGAGTTTGGCTCAGGTATGTCTTGCTCACTCCCCATGGCAGTAGTGGCGGACAGTTTTTCCCCTGTTCCATTTTGTCCCTTTCTGCAGGAGGCTGTGCCAGTTGCTTTGACTCAGGACACCAGAGCTACCAGGATTTCATCCACATGGTGTCCACGCAGATGGGCCAAGAGAGGTCCTGGCCAAGGCGGACTTGGCAGGTAGAGCAGGGTGAAGAGAGGGGAGTTATTAAAAAAAAAAATAGATAGCCCTAGGGCTCTGAACCCAGTGTCTCAGGAAGAAGGAGCAAGGCCTGCTTATGAGATTCTGGCACGAGAGAGGCTGGGGCTGGTCCTGGGAGTAGAGGGTGGCTATTCTGTGTGATCTGATTGAAGAAAATATCCTGGTAGGAACAGCCTACCTGCTGTCATTCCTGGTGCCTGAGCTCCTAGTCCAGCTGCTGCTTGTGGCTACGTGTATGTCTTTCGTGAAGCTTTGACCCCTTTTGGGTGAAGATTTTGGGGTGTCCTACAGTCTCCTCTTAAGATGCCATGACCCAGGAGGGAAATTCTGCGCCGCCAGCTCAGGACGCGCCCTAGGGAAAGAGTGAGGACATTTGGAAGGGACCCTGTTGAAGGTGGAGTTCTTAAAGAGAGGAAGGGAGGGGCTCAAGAGAATCCCAGCCTAGGTCATCATTCACCCAGGAAAAGAGACTTAGACCAATAGCAGGGGAGAGTTGGGAATGGGTCTAAGCTCCTCTACCAGGGTGAGCCCCTCCCCTGCCAGAGAAAGTCCCAGAGCTTCAGTTGTCTGCAGTCTTCAGGCCTTTGGCCTGGACCTGGTGTCCACCCCCAAGGAGGGTTACTGGGACCCCTCTCTTGTCCCTCAAGCCCACGGCAAACTGGTGACCACACCTTGCAGTTCCGCTCTCCCAGAAGTCCCTGCTTCTGGCCTTATCTGTGCCCTCAGGCCTCAGCCCTGCCGGTTCCCAGGCCTCCAGCTCAGCCTCCTCCATCCCCTGGCCACGCTGCTACTGAAATGAACTTTTGGGAAAAACCCAGTCTCTTCATTATCACCCTGCCTTACAATCTTCCAGTGTTGCTTGGTTGTCTCCTGGTATCGGCACCCCCTGTTTGCCTCTCCAGCTTCCGCTGGTATTCCTGGCCTCTCCACTGCCTGCACTGAGTGCTTTCTGACCCCAGTGCCCTCCCCCACTCCCCTGCAGGGACTGCCATCTCTGCAGGGGTCATGTGAGACTTAGGTCAGGCACAGCTTCTTCTATGACAACCCTGATCTTCCAGTCGGGTCGGTGGCTCTGCACAGAAGGGCCTGTTTCTCCCTCCCCCATCTCTCAAATGCGAGCCCTTTGAAGGTGAGGGTTGTCTCAGCTCCCTCTGCACCTCCAGGCCCAGCAGTGGGGAGTTTACACACATTTGCCAAATGAATTGGCTGTTGCCAGATTCTAGGTTTGGTCCAGAAGGCCTTTCACCCTTTGGCTCATTTCTAAGTACTTCCCAAGCAAGTGGAAATACTTCTAGGAGATCCTTTGGCATATATCATTTCTCCTTTATTGTGTACTACTTTATGAAAAGGCTGGATACACCGGAACCGTGGAAACTCAGAGGAGTAAATCCACTCAACCAATACCCAAGGATGCATCCACTGGGCTCACGGGCACCTTGCAGGAGATGGGGAGGACCAGCAGGGCGGGCTGTGTTTTCCTTTTAAGTCCCATCGAGTAATTGCTCCGCTTGCTCTTAGGGTTGGGCCTACTATCTTTATTCTCTCTCCAGATGGATGGAAATTGCTTTTTGAGGGTTGTTCCCATGTCTGGTTTATTTTTAATTCGCCACCTGTGCCTAGCACAATGCCTCCCTCTGAGAAAGCCTGCAGTGAATGAATGAACTAAGTTAGGGGGAAGCAACAGCATTGTTTCTGATTGACACTAGCCTGAAATATGAAGTTTCAGAGGCCTGGCTCTAGGAGCACCCCCAGGCCCAGAACTTGAGTGTGAGTGTGTGTGTGTGCGCGCGCGTGTGTATGCATGTGCACTTTGAGAGACTGTGAACAGAGTAAGAGCCCATCTGCCCACATCCCCCAAGAAGAGAGAAAATCAGGTTGCACTTTGAATGCATCTTTTTCTTCAAAAGAATTTGTCTTCAGTTCAGTGCTCAGAACACACCAGAGTTGGTCGTGGATCTCAGGGAACGGCCAACTAGCTGCTCAGGCCATGACTGGCTGTTCCTGTGGCTGAATGGAAGGACTGAGGGTGAGCTTGTTCTTGTTTTTCATACCCACAGGACTTAAACCCCCTTCAGCTGCCAGAGCCCCAGAGGAACTCCATTTATTTTGGATGGCTTTTGTGGCACACTTCCTCTTCCAAATGAACTCTTTGGCTCTTGGAGGACCTGCGTTCTCCTTCCCTTACTTCTCTCTCACATTGAGATAAGCCTTTAAAAAGTTGGCTGAAAAGTTGAAACTCGCTAACAAAATGCCATCCTTCCCGGCTTCTGCTAGGATCCCTTCCAAACATTTTTGGAGTGAACAGAGATGGGTGTCCCTGGGGTTTAGGTCCTTGGGTCCTTGGCTGCACCCTGGGTGTTCCTTTCCCCGGGCATCGTCCAGTGCATACCTGAGCGTGGCCATCCAGTTTTGCTCTCTAACCGCAAGGCTGAATTCAGGAAGGCTACACATAATGGACGGACACGATTGCGAATGGGCTCCACGCAGCTTCCCCTGCCCACACACACCGTCCAGCACCATTACACTAGAAATATAACATGAACCACACGCATACTTTGAAATTTCCCAGGAGTGTCATTTTAAAAAAAATCAAGTAAAAGGGAACAGATGAATTTAGTATTAATATTTTATTTAACTCAGTAAATCTGAAATATTTCAACATGTGACCAACATAAAAGTTATTAAAGAGATATTGTACTGTTTCCAAATCTCAGTCTATGAAATGTGGTGGTACCGGTGCTGTGGTGCAGCGGGTTAAAGCCCCAACCTGCAGCGCCCGGCGTCCCATAGGGGCACTCATTCGAGTCCCAGCTGCTCTACTTCCGATCCAGCTCCCTGCTCATGTGCCTGGGAAAGCAACGGAGGATGGCCCAAGTGCTTGTGCTCCTGCACCAACATGGGACACCCAGAAGTAGCTCCTGGGTCCTGGATTCCGATTGGCCCAACTCTGGCCATTGCAGCCCTTTGGGAGTGAACCAATGGCAGGAAGACTGTCTGTCTCTACTTCTCTCTGTAACTCTTTCAAATGAATAAAAAATAAATGGTAAAAAAAAAAAAAATGTGGTGTATGTTTTACAGGTGCAACACATCTTGATCAGACTAGCCACATTTCAAGTGCTCAGTGGTCACCTGTGGCTCCTGGCTCCTGGACTGGATGGTGAACCTTCAGGTGCAAAGGGGCAGTGGCTATTTTGGATCTGCCCTGCCCTGGCATGCAGTTGCCTAAGCTCTTCAGTCAAGATGAAAGGGATGGGGTGAGATGGGGTGATTTAAATATGTGTCTCTATAGAGCTTTGGGAATGTGATTTTAAAAAATGTCTTGAAATTGTGATCAGCAAGAGGATTTTTTTTTGAAGTTTATGTGGTTATAATATTATGCCTCACTGAAGCATTCTTGTTTATTCTAATCCCATCAAAGTTGTTCAGTTGCTCATTTTTTTCTTGAGATAATTCATTTAAAAAGCAATACTCTATGGACAGTCTCACTTCCTGTAGTGTCCGCTTACTCAGATTGCATGCATTCCCTCTGCCATCAGGACGAGTCACCTCTCCATGGACTCCACCTGGACGAGGCTCCATTATTACAGCTGGGGAGACTGAGGCCTTCATGCTAAGGAAACTCACCCATGGTAACCCAGCTGGTAAGTGGGGGACTCCACAGCCTGCACCCCTAACCGTACATAAGGCTGCTCCATTTTAAAATTGAACATTTTCCAAAACTGTTCATGAACCCTGTCTCCTTTAAACACATTCCTAAGCCCCTTGGCTTTTGAACATCTGGCCAAAAAAAAAAAAAAAGTTCTTTTGTCTATGAAATAAAATCCAAAGTTAAAGTAATAACAGCTCACTGATGTTGCAGAATTGATAAAAGGTAGCTTTGTAATAATTCTGCTTGTTCAGAACTCACGTGTGTATTGACAGAGTTAAAATGATATTCCAGTGGATTACAAAAAGTCAAGGCTATCTTTTTTTTTAAATTACTATCTTTAATGTATTATTTTTCAGTCCAATCAGTACAAGATGTAACATAAGTAAGTTCTGGATTCAAATCTCTGACAGCGAAGACAGATTGATCTGCCATTTTCCAGTGGGACTACACTGGCTTCTGCTCTGGGCTTTGACAGTTAACCCTATGTCCACTCTCTCATACGCAGTATGAATTTGTTTTTCCCTCCCTCTCCCATTGGATCGTAAACCTTGTCGGGAGCAGGCGCCACATTCCTCACTTCCCTTACCAGACTGCGTGCATTAAAATAAGGCCGTTGTCTGCTAATGGTTGCGTTTTTGATATCTCAAAGTCGTTGGGGGAAGTTCTGCCTGATAACTTGAAACTCGCGCTTCCGGTGTGAGAAAACAGTGCTGGCCTGTTCAGATGCCCGGGCTCATCTCGGCCCAAGGACGCGCTTTGGGTCCAGCCCCTCGCGCAGGGAGTGCCTGCGCTTAGCACCGAAGCTGGTTTGTGCAGACGGCCGTCTGGGCCAGGGCGCTGCTGCGCCGCCGGCCAGGCACGGGGAAGGGGTCCCCTGACCAACACCCCGACTCAGCCGCCGGCGGCTCATCCGCAGCCCTGCTGGGGTATGGAGTTGAGCTTGGCAAGTTCTGGGACGTCTTACTGATGTTCGGAGATCATAGGTGAGCCGCCCCTCGCCCCCACCCCGCGACCTCGGCCGCTGGACCGGACTCGGCCGCGTGGGGGTGGGGGGCTGGCGGTCCGCAGAGCCCGGGGGCCGGTCCCGCGCCCCGCCTGCACTCCAGCCTCCCGCCTCCGTCGGGACCCGGCCAGGACGGGACTTCTTGCTGACTCCGAGCGGACGCCTCTGGCCACAGCGGATTACTCATTAGCAAATTCTTTTCGCCTTCTATCTAAGTAGTGAAAGGTGACGCCGGAGTCGCGAGCGCCGCTCCCGGAAAGGGACTCGGACAACACCCGGCCCGCGACGTGTGCCTCGTCCCCGGCTTCCCGAGGGGCGGAGAGCCGGGGCGTCCAGCTGGGGCCCCCAAGCCTCCGGCGGGCGCGGATACGGGTCTCGCCGCTCTGGGAGTTTCTGGGGGCGGGGGCGCGGCGCAGGGTGACCCCCGAGCCTTACGTAACGGAAAGCCCTGGCTGGAGCCCGCAGCGAGGCTGACATGGAGACACTCCAGGGACAGGGCAGCTGCTGTCCGGGAGTCGCCAGCAGCGGCGGCGGCGGTTCCAAGAGACCGGGAGAGGAAGGCGGCCGAGATAAAGAAAACACTTGGGGAACCAGAACGTGCCCAAGCCGCAGCACCCGGAGCGCTTAGCGAGCGGCTGGACGCGTGCGGTGATTTGCTGGGCGTGGGCCACGGCTGCCCTCCAACTTTGCCCCGGAACGCGGGGATGGACCCCGCGGGGGCTGAAGAACGGCGGTGTGCGCGGCCGATGAATGGGAGCCGCTGGGCTGCTGGCAATGTGTAAATATTTCCACCCTGGAGCGCAAACTCTCTGCAGTTATTTTAGGAAAGTAGGGACCCGAAGGAAACTCGCCCGCTCTCCCGGAGCGTCTCCTCTCGGCACCGTCCCGGCGGGAGCGGCTCGCGCGGTACTGCCCCTTTAAGACCTGCTAGCTCTCGGGCTCTACAAAAGGGAGTGACCTCTGGGCTTTGACAGCTCCCCTAATAACTACCACCGCGCAGGCCCCGCCCACCCGGCGGCCAGCCGCGCCGATTGGCCGGCGGGCCGGTATCCCGTGCTCTGATTGGCCTGCCGCTTCCCCTGAGCGAACCTTTAGAACTCTGAGACAGACAATATTCTGTTACATTGTAGCAAAATGGCGACTGTCATTCACAACCCCCTGAAAGCGTAAGTACGACTCAAAAATGTACATATTCCGCGTGGTTTCAATATGAAAAAAAAGGCGCCTTCCGCGCGCCCAGCGCGGCCGGTGCACGGCGCGGGCAGGCGCCTCCCGCTGCGGCCGCGGCTTCTCTCTTTTCTTTCGGCTCTTACTTCTTCATCTTCTCTATCCCCCCCCACCCCCGCCAGCGCGCAGAAATGTCAGGAGATGCAATTAACAAGAAGAAAATTGTTACATTTGCGTTCCGCTTAATTGGAGGATCCGGAGAGAGACTGGCAGCTAGAGGCTCCGGCGGCCGGCGAGCCGGCGCTCGCGCGCGCGCGGCGGCCGGGGGGTCGCGGGCAGCCCGGGGACGGCGCGGTCCCCCGAGCGCCCAGCGCGGCCGGGCTGCGAGCGCGGCGCTGGGGGCGGCCGGGCCGGGGGCGAGCGGCGGACCGGGGCCGCCTCCATGCGCTCGGCGGAGCCCGGCGCCTCCGGAGCCCGCGGCCCCCGCCCCGCGGCTCTCGGCCAGCCGCGGCGGCTCGGGAGTTTGCAGGGTGCCCGCCGCCTTCCGATCGCCGGAGGGGAGTTTGTGCAAACCTTCCGGAGTTGAGAGAGCGCCGCGGGGGCGCAGCGGGGCCTGGGAGCCCCCGGGGCCGGGGAGGCCCCCGGCGGGGACTGCGCTCCGGGCGGCCGCCGGACCGTGTTCGGTTGCCCCTGGCTGGGGCCCGTTCCCGACTCCGGTCCATTCGGGGGGTGGGTCCGGGGGCAGGGACGCCGCGGGTCTCCTGAAAGGTGCTGTCGCCTGCTCTGGGGAGCTGCCGAAGCGGGCGGAGGGGCGGCCTGGGGCTCCCGGCTCTAGCGAGGGGCAGGTGCCTGCGGCTGCCGCGCGACACTTTGAGCGGACGCCCGGATCCGGGACGGCGGGGGCCGGGCTGGGCAAGCCCCCGCGGAGGCCAGTCCTCAGGTCCGACCGCCTGCTTTCCTCCTCCTCCTCCTATTCGTCCTGGCTTCCTTCCTTCCTTCCTTCCAGTCCGTGGAATTGTTAAGCCGCCAAGTCCGCTCGCGACCGCAGAGCCGGGGGCGGCGGCCTTGGAAACTAGTGTCGCTGGGCGAGGGGTGCCCGGGGCAGGGGCTGGGGTCGGCGCCGCGCTCCTCCGCCCGGGACCTCCCCGCGCTGCGGGGGGCCGCCGGCCAGAGGCAGGTGAGGTGCTGGTGGGTGGGGGACGCGGAGTGCGTGGTGGGGGTTGACCCTGGTTCTCTGAACTCCGCGTATGCGCGCCCACGCCCCCCCCCTTCCCGGCCCCCGCCTCCTCGATTGCCGCGGAAGACTGGGATCTCGGCCCAGGCAGTGGTCGTGGGGGTCCTGGCGCCATGGACAGACGGGGGCAGTCAGGCGCGCGTGCACCCGCTTCTCTCCCAGCCGTTCTAAGCCGTGGCGAGGCGCAGGGGCAGGAGAGCCCCAGGTACGAGAGCTTTCGCGTCCACCAGCGTGTAGGTAGCGGTGAAGAGGCCCCGGGGCGCCGAGGCTCCTCGGAGAGGAGCTCGGATACGCCGCACTCGAACGCTACCGCGTCTGGCCGGAGGACGATATTGTTTTACGGCGGAATCAATGGGCGTAACTTCGCCGCATCCCGGCCGCCGGGCGCCCGCGCCGCCACGCCGCCGAAGCTCTGAGTTTGCACCCGCCCCGCGGCTGAGCAGCAGTTTCCCGGTTTCCAGCCGAAACCACAGAGCCGAGCGGATGCCACCTGGGAAACTCAAGTTGGAGAAATCTATTTCACATGTGCGCCGCCTGGGCTTCCTACGGGGAAAGCCGCACGCTCGTTACCCGGGAGCCCGCTGACGCGCGGGCGGGCGCAGCCTCCCGGCGCCCGGGGCTCGCCGCGCGCTCCGGTGTGGCTTGGTTTTGTTTTTGTTTTTGGACCGTGGAAAGGGTGCACGTCTGGGGAGGGTGTCTGTAGCGGGGGGAGTTGGGGGTGGGGGAAGGGGCGAGAAGCGGGAAGAAGGTGGTCCAGCGCCGGCTAGTAAGTGGAATTAGTTCTGAATTATACTCAGGGTGATTAGAGACGTTTGCGTCGTGCTGTACTCGTCGTCCCGTGTTTCCGCTGCCACACATCCCCACTGCCTCCTCATCTCCCCCCTCCCCTGCCCCGCCTGTGTTTCCTAGGTGGGGGCTGAGGGGTCATTTATAATTAGCCGCCCGGGTCCCAGTCCCTTTCCCTGGAGGCGAGGTGGTGTAAACAATGCGCGCGCCCAGCCGAGTCCTGCGCCCTGCGTGCTTTTGAAACTCCTTCCGCGAGAGCTCGCGCGCGTAAGTCGCGGGCAGGGGACGGGCGCCAGTCGCATCTATGTTTTGAAAACAACTTGTTTAATAGCACATTTTCTATATTTCAGTTGTCGCTGAAAGTTGCTGATGGGGAAACAGCACGCACGTGAATAAATTATGCATAGGAAAAATTAGAACAAAGCGCCGAGATACACCGGGCTGAAGGGACGGACAGGCGGTGGTGCCCGGGGCGGGGGCGTGGGGCTTGGTTTGCAGAGCGATGTTTGTGCCCTCCTGTGTCCCTCCTGGACAATGAAATGGAGCTGAGCGACATTAGCATTTTCTCTGTGTGCTTTATGAATCTCCTCTCTCTCCCTCTCCTCCTCCTCCCTCCCTCTTTCCCTCCCTCTAAAAAAAAAAAAAAAAAAAAAAGCCACCACCAGAGACGCCCCCTGCAGAAACTGGTCGCACAAAGGGTTCCCGAAGAACTGGGGTGGAGTGGAGTGAATGTACCAGGGAGAAGCAGGCTCAGGTTTCCCGCAGCACCTACTTGGGGCTCTGTCCACTCTCAGTGTGGGCTATTTTTCATTACCCTGGCCTTTTCCACTTGGGACATTCAATAATTCAGTTCGCCGGGGTAACTGGCTGGCACAATTGCAGTCTCATTGCTTTGGGGTCTTCCTTAGGGCCCCAGCTCTCAGCAGTTTGGCTTTCTTCCTGCTGGTCTTTGATCTCCCCTCAACTCCCCCCTTTTTTCCCTCCTTGTTCTACCCTTCACTCCCTTCCTCTCTGAAGCTGACAGCCTGGCTTCTCTCTGTGTCTTCGCCTTTAACATCTTATTACTGCCCAGCAGAGTGTTAGAGGCAAAAACAGGAGCTACCAGGACTGATCAGATCACAAAGGGGACTCAGCAGGTGGCCCCACCACCAAGCCATCACATCTGGACAAATGGAATTGGAAAGCACTGATGGACATGTGTGGTGTGTAAATGCACAGTTCACATTATTCATAGCAGCAGCTACAATGAGGGAAGATGTGTGGGTGTCAGCCTCATTTTAAAAATTAAAATTTTTGTTAAAGATTTATTTATTTGAAAGGCAGGGTTACAGAGAGAGAGGAGAGAGAGAGAGAGAGAGAAGAAAGAGAAGTCTTCCATCTGCTGGTTCGCTCCCAAAATGGCCACCACAGCCAGAGCTGGGCTGGTCAGGGGCCAGGAGCTTCTTCCCTATCTCCCATGTGTGTGGAAGGGCCTAAGGGCTTGGACCATCTTCCACTCCTTTCCCAGGCACATCAGCAGGGGGCTGGATGGGAAGTGGAGCAGCCTGGACCTGAACTAGCACCTGAACAGATGCCAGCACTCTAGGCAGTGGCTTTACCCATTATGCCGCACACTGGCCCCCAAAATTAAAATCTAAAAATATTTTTTTTAATTGAAAGAGAGATCTTCTGTTCAGTGACCCACTCCTAAAATGCCTACAACAGCCAGGGCTCAGCCAATTTGAAGCCAGGAGTCAGGAATTCTACCTAGGGAGAGACCCAAGTACCTGAGCCGTCATCTGCTGCCTGTCAGGATGCGTTTTAGTAGAAAGCTGGTTTGGAAGCGGAGGTGGGACTTGAACCAGGGGCTCTGATACGGGAAGCTGGAATCTGAACTCTCATTCTCACTGAAGAGAACAGCCCTGCAGTGAAGCAAACACACTTAGGTAATATGAATGGGGATTTGACCAAGGTTTGCGCCTGTAGTCACCTTGTTATATCCTGGTTGATTTCTGCATAAGCAGTGCATTTAGTGTCAGTTCTAATCTTAATATTCTGGTTCCGGCACACCACCTTCCCCCAGCACTTAAACAACTTACTCTTTCATTAAGTTATCGGAACCCTAGTTGGTATTCACTTAACTGGGAATGCCTGCCACCTTCTGCCAGACTTGATTATGCACATATGTATCTATTATTATAACTGCCTACTTAGAAAAGAATAACTGCTATTATTATTTAATTATTCCATATAAATCAACAGGGCTTTGCCTCCTGTAATTACTTATTTATAAAGAATGAGACCAGTAAACTATTTTGTCCTGCTTGCAACTGTGAACACACACACACACACACACACACACACTCATGATTGTATAAAAAATCTGCGTTGTAAGGAGTTGCTCTGGCTGGGAGTTGTGTGTTTATGTCCCACAGCTCTGGGGAAGTGAGTGCACTTACTAAGCCCAGGTCCTGTGTGCAGATGGGCCTGCAGACTTCACCTCTGTACGTTCTCTGATCTGAATGAAGTGCATTCTAATCCCAGGTGCTTGTGCATGTGGCTGTCAAAAGCCGGGCCCCACTCTCGCCTCGGCCCTTCGTTTTCAGAGAGGAAGGAGAGAGCCGCATTCTTGGTTCTGCTCTCCTCTTGGCTGTTTTGGGATGGGGTGGGGTGGGATGTGGGCAGGTACTAAGTGGACAGGAGTGATTGGGGCTTGGTGACTTGCAGCAGCCTTCTATGGATGTGATTTTAGCTCTGTATGAAAAAGGACCCTTGGACATCTGAAACTAACAGGTGCTAAAGAACCTTCGTGTCCCTTTGCTCTGGTTACACCTGCAGGAAAGCCCTCACTTGTCTAGCCTTCATCAGCTTGTGTTACTTTTCAGTGGGGTGAATGCCTGGGCGATTCATTTGTGCCAGAATCCCAGAGGAGGCATTGTCACAGGGTCAGCCTGTGAGAATGGCCCGGGGCCTACAGACCCCCTGGGAGACATCTGAGAGTAGCAGTGGTTGGGAGCTACTCAGACCCCTAAGGTGGGCTGGAATTTGGAGGCTGCTTGGTTGGAGACTTCTCATCCTGCTCTGTGTTTTGGAATCATGCGGGTAGCTAGAATCTGTGTGCATCTGAGAAGACCGTAATATCTAAAGCTGTTTCAGGGCTGTCTCCTCAGATCAGTGCCAAAAATAAAATGCCATGGTCAGCATGCTGAAAGATTGACTGATTGATCATTTATTTATTTATTTGTGTGTGTGTGTGAGAGAGAGAGAGAGAGAGAGAGAACACTCCCATGCCCTGGGTCACTCTCCAAATGCCCGCAATGGCTGGGGCTGGTCTTCCATGTGGGTGGCAGGAACCCAATTACCTGAATCGTTACCACTGCCTTCCAGGCTCTGCCTCAGCAGGAAGCTGGGATTGGAAGTGGAGGGGGTCCTTGAACCCAGCCGTTACAAGGTGGGATGCCGGCATCTTAGCTGCTGTCAGACACCTGCCTGTAGCATGTTTCAGTTTGAACCTGGGTCAGAAAGAGGTTGGGAACTGAGGCTGAGGCTGCGGTCTTCAAAGTGCAGCCCTGGGGATCCTCGTGGCAGTGGGAGCTGAGTCCTAAAGAGGCCCCGGAAGCCAGGCCTGTTTATTATCCCAGCCTCTGCAAAGTAACTTTTGTGGTTTCTGAGTGTTTTGAAAGTCACCAGAACACAGAAATGTAGCCAAATGTGGCAAACCTCTGGCCAAAAGAATCCCACAACCACTGAAATATTTTTTGCTTGGCCACGATTTTCCATCAGGAGTCTTATGTAAGCATGACCCTAGTTTTAAATAGTCTTTGAATATGAAGGTATTTAACAAGGAAAGATAAAGAGGGGGTGGAGGAGGAAGAGAGGTGGCTGAGTGGATAAAGCCGCCGTGTGGTCTGCAGCTCTGCCCTGATGGTTGTCTCAGGGCAAGAGAGGCCGATAGCAGGATCCACCGTGAGTTCCCAGGTTTTTCTAGTTGTTGTCAGTGACTGGGGAGAGATGAGGTGTTGCAGTGTTTTTGTGATTTGTTTTTCTTATTGGTCTGGTTACTGGTGTTTCACAGTCTGCCAAACCATATGGATGAATGGAGCTAGCATTGTAAAACTGTCACCAAGGGAAGGTTTTGAAGCTTGTGATTTGCATTGGAGTTTTAAAAGCAGTGGTTAGGAGGTGTTGGGGGTGGGGGGTGGGAAAGGAAGAGCAGACTGGAGGATTTCTAGGTGTGCATCTGTGCGCCGTGGGGGCAAGTGGCAGGACGAGAGACTGAAGCCCCGAGGCAGCCAACATTCAGGGAGCCAGAAGAGGTGAGGGGATTAAACTTGGAGTTCCTAATAACTGGGTTCAAGTAACCCACACTGAGTGGTCCCCCCAGCTTCAGGCTCTGTTCCGAGCCTGGGGAATAATGATGACCCATGTCTAACCCGCTGTTTGCACCCTGGGCCCACCCCTACCCCCCAATCCAGGGACAGTGACCATGACAGGCTGCTGTGAACTGGTGAGCTCCGCTGATGTTGTTACTCACCGGGAAAATCTGCTGTTCGTTTTATCTGTAATCGCAAGTTCCAGCAGAAAGTTTTCCCGTCCCCAAACTTTCCCCGGCCGTTGTCGTGGCTGTGTCACCCTCTCATGTTCGTTTCTCACCAGTGGGTTGTCCTGGTGACCTTGGTGACTTCAGAGTAACGGACGAGAAGAAGCTCCGGAGAGGACTCCAGTGCCTCGAGCTGGGTTCCCAGCCCTGCCACCAACTTGGCCATGTGATGCTGGACACGTAGCTTCTCTGGGCTGCGTGTTCCTTGTCTTAAAGATGAGTGCGATTGCTGAAATTCCTTCCGAGTAAAACCTTCCTGGCTCTTCCTTCGGTCGATGAGGAGGACGGTCAGGGGCCAGAGTTCACATTCTTTCTTGTTTTTAAAGTGTGGCTCTAAGGGAATCATGAGACTGGGAGACGCTCCCTCAGTTTCACCATCTCTGGCCCAGTCTTGCCACATGGTGCTCCCACACCTGCTTCTGTTGTGGTCAGAACTTCCTGTGCCTTCTCAGAGCCTAAGACTGAGGAGGCTGGGCTGGGCCATTTAGAATGAAGGGTTTTCCTCTGATTCTTCCTTTGGCGCCCTGTGCTTCTCATCATCACCCCAACCAGAGACAGATGAGAGAAGAAAGAGGAGCTCGTAGACCAGTTGGTCCATTGTGATATTTAGAAGTGCTCAGATAAAGTGTGTTGCTTGCGAAAAAGACTGGAATTATAGGTAGTATCTGCCCTTTCCTTGCTGTTTAAAATGTGCAGTGTTGGCAGGTAGAAGAAGGGCAACCACACATCCAGCTACTCGTCTGGGTTCCATTTATCCATAGAGTCTCTGGTCTCCTGCCCTACCATGACACCCATACCAGTTACCGTGGAAACACAGTGCTTGTTTCACTTCCACTGGGGCAGCTGCAGTGAGCTGAGGTCGGTGGACCTGTACTGATGTCTCAGTGAGCTCCCTCTGTGCCCGTGTGCTACTGCTGAGCAAAGGGAGGTGCCCGGGAGCTGGACGTGCAGGGTCTGACCCTCACCTGGGTGTGTGTCGCAGTGTCTGCTCTGGAATTCACTGCCTCTCCCTGAATGACGTGCCTTCAGAACGTCCCAGATCCCACTGGGGTAATTATCTTCCGCCTTTCCTTTGGTTGAAAAGCCCCTTGGCAGTTTTCTGCAACACTAAAGGAGGAAGAAGGGGCTGAAAAACCGTCAGGGAGTGCACAGAAGCCAGTGTGTGAACTCTGAGGCTTGAACTGAGAAAAAGCAAAATAGTCACCCTGTCTTCCAGGAGAGAGGAGCGTCCCCTTAATTTGGTTTTATTGTGGGAAAATATATGTGTATATATATATATATAAACATAAAACATCGTTTTAGCCATTTCAAGTGTGCAGTTCAGTCGCGTTAAGCACATTAATACTGTTGTACCATCATCACCACTATACATTTCCAGAACTTTCCATTATGCTGAACAGAAACTTCGGACTCATTGAACAATGCCCTCTCCATTCCCTTTTCCCACAGCCCCCAGTAAGCATCAGTTTGCTTTCTCTCTGTACACATTTGCCTGTTCTAAGCATTTCATGTAAGTGGATTCACGCAATATTTGTCCTTTTGTGTCTGACCTATTTCACTTAGCATAATGTCTTCATGGCTTGTCCACGTTGTGGCATGCGTCAGAACTCCATTCCTTTTTATGGCCGTTGTATGTAGATACACATTTTGTTTATCCGTTTATCTGCTTGTGGGCACTAGGGTTGCTTTCACCTTGTGGCTATAGTGAACAGTGCTACTATGAACAGTGGTGTAGAAGTATCTGAGTCCTTGTTTGCAATTCTTACAGGGCTGTGCCTAGATACTCTTCATTATTGGAGTCTTTAACATTTAGGGGCTTAGTTTCTAGATTGTACAAGCAATCTCCACCTTATAAACCTTAAAAAATACTGATAGTGCTACAGAATTCAGCTCTTCCCATCCCCACTATGGGCATGCCACTGTGTTCTGGGAGAAGATGCACTGGGAACCCAGAGGTTATCTTCACCTATGGCTACCAACACGCACAAGGGTTGCCTTCCCTTTGTACCTCCTTTCACTCCAGAGCAGGGGCTCCTTGTTGGGGTTCAGGGCTTGCGTTTGGGGAGGTTCCGGGTTCATAGCTGCTTGGTGAGGCTTGGAGTGAAGGTTCCCTAGGCACATGGGGGTGGGAGGGAGCACGCAGGGGACAGGACAGTGCAGAGAGAGTCAAGAGGTCACAGGGTCACAAGTTAGCGCGGCCACCAGCACAGGAGTGCCGAAGTCTCCTATGCTGACTTCATTTCCTTTGGGTATATACCGGAAATGGGATAGCTGGGTCACGTGGACTTCTGTTGAGGAACTTCTATGCTGTTCTCCATGATGGCTATGCTAATTTGAATTTCTACCAATAATATGAGTATTATTAAGATATGGAACCAACCAAGTTATCCATTGATGGATAAATGGATACAGTTTATATATATATAATGTGTATGTATATAACATGGGCTATTATTCAGCCACAAAGAGAATGAAATTCTGTCATTTGCAGCAAAATGAATGGAACTGGAGGTCATTATAAGCCAGACACAAAAAGACAAATGCTGTATGTTCTTGGTCATATATGGAAATATATATATAAAAAAAAAAGTAGTTCAGAACTTAGAATAGTGATCAGGAGCAGCTGGGAGGGTGGGGGAGGCAGTAGAGGGAGGTCGGATAACAGAGAGAAGTAACAAGTCCTGGTGTCCCACAGTACACACAGTACAGCGAGTTGGCTACGTGACTGCAGCTCACAACACTGCGTTATATTCTGTATAAAGAAGTGGGAGAGGAGCCTGCAGTCTCCAAACACGCTGAAATATAGGAAAATGAGAGGCTAGCGGATCCGTTGATGCTGTGTATATGTGCTGAAATTGCACTGTACCTCCATAAAATGTATAAGTATTACATATGAATTAAAAAGGTTAAATGATAAAACGACAGCATATTTTAAAAAGAGGTAGCAAATCCAGCCTGTCTTTCCGTCAATGAGAAGAGCTTGCATCTCCTGGCTCTTCCGTTCCCCGGCACCCCGCCCTGCTCACCAGCGAGGGGCCCAGATGAAATAATGGACGTGAAGACATTTCAGAAGGCAGAAAGCACAGCTGTGCAGTGTGATGGGAGAACTGGAGAGTTCCCTGGAGCAGGCTGAGGCCTTCTCAGAGAGTCAGGGATACCTAATCTGTTAAATGTTATTCGAAGATTCAAATGAAAACATGCAGTGTTTCTGGCTTTACATTTCGGGTGTAATCATTGCTTCTGGGGAAATACGAAACCCTGGATCTTGATGGGATTTTCCCACTGTCTGGCCTTGAAATAGGTGAGAAGATGAGCTCCGGGGGAGCCCTCACTTCATTTCCCGACTCAGCCCTGAAATGAGTCTTCCCACAGAGGCAGCCCCCTGGCAGAGAGGAGTGCTTTTCTGGGAACCTGGGCTTGGGTCCTTGTCCTTCAATGGAGACCACTGGGAGGGAGGAGGTGACTGGAGCTTGGATCTGCAGGTGAACAGGGAGGCCAGTGTGGAGCTGTATGGGAAAGCACTCCTAGGCTGTGGGGACATTGTGGTGGGAATCAGAGCTTAGCATTTTGGAGTTGGATTTTGGTTGTGAGTCTTGGAAATGCTTTAGATTCACTTTGTAAAAATGAGATTTATTTATTGGAAAGAGTTACAGCAAGAGAGAGAGAGCGAGTGCCTCCATCCAGTGGTTCACTCCCCAGATGGCTACAATGGCCAGGGCTGAGCTAGGCTAAAGCCAGGAGCCAGGAGCTTCATTTAGCTCTTCCACGTGGGTGGCAGGGGCCCAAGCACTAAGGCCATCCTCCCCTGCTTTCTGCTTTCCCAGGTGCATGAGGGAGCTGGATCAGAAGTGGAGCAGCCAGGACTCTTAACTGGTGCCCATATGGGATGCTGGCATTGCAGGCAGCGGCTTCAGCCCGCTGCCCCACAGCATGGGCCCTCTCAAGTTCATTCTTGCTGCAAAGCTACAATGTGCTTTTACTTTATAAAAATCAGCAAAAATTTAAGCAAAAATCTCATCCTTTCTTCGGTAGAGCTGACCCAGCCACGATACAGATTATCATCTGTTGCCTGTGGCGCTTGGTGAGAGCTGTCACCCTCCTGGAGCTTCCTTCTCCCGCCCTGGGCAACAGCCATGGCCAACCTGACCCACAGAACCAAGCAGCTTAGCAGCCTTTCGCGCTGTGCCTAGGAGCTCCCACTCCAAGGAGGGCCTCTGGCTTGTCTGTTCCTCCTTCTAGACTCTTGCTCCCTGGCAGGGCAAAGGAAGTGTGCCTGTCAACTGGAGAGCTGACTGCTCCCCTAGGCCTCTCCAGGGCCGCCACTGTCAGCTGGGGTGGGGTGGGGGGCAGGGAGAGGGGAGGTGCCCTGGTGCCGGAGACGGGGGAGGGCAGGGTGGATGGGGCAGTGGGAGTGCAGAGAATATATTCTCTCCTGCTAATTATTTTCCCTGAGGACTTAGCCAATGCAGAACCATCTATTATCGTGGGAGCGCTCTATGGTAGTTCTGCCTGTGATGAATGCTAAGTGGAAACAAGCAAGAAAAATTAACAGGCGGCTGCTTCTGTCCACCTAATTAAAATGCATATCCAAATGCATAATTCCTTATGTTTCCCCATGCACACACTCCCCTTCCAATCCCAATTCTATGGAGGAGAAAAAACACTTTCCCCCAATCATTTCTCTTGATTATATTTTCATCAAGGAGGAACTAGAGGCTTTCCCCTGGAGAAGGGCCTGGGTTTCTGCCCCTTCTAAAATCGCAGCCTTTTTGACTTGGACGGGGCCTGAAAATTCCAATTCTGAGCTGGTTTTTTGTTTGTTTTAAAATAAAAAACAAACTTTATCTGCAAGGAAGGAAAAAAGGAGGAAAGAAGGAAATAAAAGAAAAACAGAAAAAGAGTTCCCGCCATTTCGCTGACCTTTGAGTTTCGCGCGAAAAGTCTGGCTTGGATCAGCCGTGGGAATTTTGGGGGCTGGGGGTGTTGTCTCTTTCCTGTCTCCTCTTCTTCTCTGTTCCTTTTCCTGACTGCAACCCCCCCCCCCCCCCCGCCCCGGTCTCCCAGACAAACACAAGCCAAGCGGTTGCAGAAGGCAAACACACACTTACCTTTGCAGGTCAGGTAGAGAGAAAAATCCAGAAGCCCTGTCTTTGGGGTCAGTACCGGGATGTGGACATCAGCACCCCGAGTGTGTTGTGAACCAGACCCCTTGGCCTGTGTCTCCCAGGCTGTCTTTTCCCGAGCTGATCATTCTTCTCTTCTCGCCAAAGAACAACTTTATTCAGTGGTCATAAAATGTTTACTACAACAACGAAACTTACGTCACCGTGTCCAGTTTGCCGTCACAGCCGGCTCTGTGGCAGAACCCCGCGCCCCTGTCAGCCGCCCCAGCCTGAAGCCCCTGGCCTGCCCTCCAACACAGCTGTTGATTGATCAGGCCCAGCCGGCTCAGCAGTGCGTGGAGATTGCTTTTAATTAACTCCCTTCATTTTTCCCAATCTTCAGGGAGCAGCAGGCCTTTAATGATTTTAATATTTTATCTGGATTTATATCCGCCTTATTTGTTGTTGTTTGACTTCCGCGTTTGTTCTTCCCGAATTGCTTCCAGACTGATAGGAGTACGTGCCCTTTCCCCTGACCCCCCCGAGACCTCTCAAAGGGCTGATGGCTTCTAAAGAAGACAGTCTTCCCATGCTTCTCACCGTCGGCGGCACAGACAGAGGGAGGCGCCCGCTGTCGGCCCGTGAGGTGGTTTGGATTGGAAATGCATCTTCAGAGACCCAGTCTCACCTGCTCTCAGTTGAAGGCGTGTCTGAGCTTTTCATTAAGAAAGTATTTCGGAAGGCAAGCGTTTACCTAGCGGTTAAGACACCATTTAAGATGCCTGCATCCCACCCGGAGGAGCTGGCTCTGCTACCCAGTTCCAACTCCTCACCCAGCTTCCTGCTAGTGTTGGGAAGCAGTTAGCTTCCTTCCCCAGGCCTGGAGACCGGATTCTGCGGGGGCCTGGTTTTCAGAACCAGCTTGTCCACAGAATGCCCTTCTTGGCATCTCGGTTTGGGGAAGCAATGGTGATGGCTGAAGTGATTGGGTCCCTACCACTCACAGGGAGACTTGGATTGAATTCTCAGCATCTGGCTTCGGCCCTGGCACAGCCCCGGCTGTTGCAGACATTTGGGGAACACAGCAGTGGTTGAGGGCTCTGTCTGAAGTCCAGTTTCTTTATTCTTTGCACTTGCAGCCGATGTGAGGGAGTGAGCTGCCCCGGAGAGCTGGTTAAAAACTGCTTTGGCAGGGGGTGGGGGTGGGGGTGGGGGTGGCACTGTGGCATAGTGGGTTAAAGCCTTGGCCTGAAGCGCTGGCATTCCATATGGGCTCCAGTTCTGATCCCGGCTGCTCCTCTTCCGATCCAGCTCTCTGCTGTGGCCTGGGAGGGCAGTAGAAGATGGCCCAAGTCCTTGGGCCCCTGCACCCATGTGGGAGACCCAGAGGAAGCTCCTGGCTCCTGGCTTCGGATCGGCGCAGCTCCGGCCGTTGCCGCCATCTGGGGAGTGAACCAGCGGGTGGAAGACCTCTCTCTCTGTCTCTACCTCTCTCTGTAACTGTGTCTTTCAAATAAATAAATCTTAAAAAAAAAAAAGTGCTTCTGGGGCTGCACTCTTATGTTGTCGTTGGAGGCCTGTCATCCTGGCCACCCGACCTTACAGAGGTCAGTGGGGTTCTGGGAGCTGCTGCAGGGTGATGGCTCCGCGGCAGGCCTGGGTGTAGCTTCTGCTGTCTTCATGCCACTCGCTGCCTCCTCAGGCATGGCTGGATCTGCTCAGCAGTGCTTGGAAGAGCAACCGTAGGCGCGATCTGAACGAGAATGTGAAGAGGCGCCTGTCGCCTTCTGCATCGAAGCTGTCTCCTCCTTCACTCCTCACTTCCCCTTCTCGCGCCTGCTCCCCGTGCTGGGAAATCACACGCCCAGCCGCACACCTTCCCGGCTCCCCTCCCAGCTTCGTTTTGCTGTGCAGGCCGCTCCTTCCCCAGGCAGCCCCAGAGAGGCCTGGCAGACAGAATTCTGCGGGGGCCTGGTTTTCAGAACCAACTTGTCCACAGAATGCCCTCCTTGGCATCTCGGTTTGGGGATGTATCTTCAGGGTTACTCGTTGCTAGGCAACTGCCAACTAAAGTTTGAGGCTGATGTGGGCACTGCAGTGAATTGCCCTGGGTGACTCGCATCCACAGTTAGGGACTTGGATTTGCAACAGTGGCTCGCAAACAGGAGGCTGGGAAGACACTTTTCCATGTGCCTTTCTGGAAAGAGGCATTGGCTTTCTTCCTTCCTCCCTTTAATTAATTATGGAGAGAGAGAGAGAGAGAGAGAGAGAGAGAGAGGAGAGAGAGAGGGAAAGAAGAAGAAAGAGATCTTTCATTTTCTGGTTGACTCCAAATGGCTGCAGGTGCCAGGGTTAGGGCAGGCTGAAACCAGGAGCCTGGAGCTCCATCTGGGGCTCCCACATGGGAGGAAGGTGTCCAAGCACTTGGGCCATCATTAGCAGGCTCATTAGCAGGAAGCTAGATTGGAACTGGCACTCTGATATGGGATGCTGGTATTGCAAGTGGTGGCCTAACCTACTGCACCATGCCTCTGGCCCAAGGTTTTCAAAGTGTGCCCCAGGGCCTGGCATACAGGGTCATTACTCACAGATGGCCTGTTTTGGTGGGGAGAGTGGTGATTTTTTCCCACCTCCTATAGCCTCCTCTCATCCTGTTAGTTCTGACAAACCTGTGACGTGAGGTGCTCTGTGATACATAGGAGACAGTGAAGGAGACATAGGCTAGCATTTGGCTCCTTGGTCCTCTTGGGTGTTTCTAATTTGCCTTGGTCCTTTCAAGAGCCCTATACCAAGGGTCATCCCCATAGAAAGAGGTGTGAGCGTGAACATTTGCATGTGGTTTTATGGGGTTCGCAGCCCGCACGGAGCCACCCATGGGTGCCTGGTGGTCCGCAGGCTCCAGGGAAACTCAGTGTGGGAGGTGCTGGTGTACTTGATAGCCTGCCCAGAGGGACAGCCCCTCCTCATCTCCCCTGTGTTGCACCAAACTTCTTGTGGCTCCTCTAAGTGGTAGTGGGATTGCCCTCCAGCCCCAGGCTGGCTCAGATACACTGTGTGTGTCTGCCTGCCTGGCCCCTGGTCCTGGCGCAGCCCTTGCTGACCCTGAGAGTTGACCACATTTGCCCTTAACCACACAGTCTTTTTTTTTTTTTTTTGACAGAATGGACAGTGAGAGAGAGAGACAGAGAGAAAGGTCTTCCTTTTCCGTTGGTTCACCCCCGCAATGGCTGCTGCGGCCGGCGCATCGCGCTGATCCGATGGCAGGAGCCAGGTGCTTCTCCTGGTCTCCCATGGGGTGTAGGGCCCAAGCACTTGGGCCATCCTCCACTGCACTCCTGGGCCACAGCAGAGAGCTAGACTGGAAGAGGAGCAACTGGGATAGAATCCGGCGCCCCGACCTGGACTAGAATCCGGGGTGCTGGCGCCACAGGCAGAGGATTAGCCTAGTGAGCCGTGGCGCTGACCCACACAGTCTTGCATGTACTCTTCTCTCAGCCCCTGCAGTCCTTAACTGCAGTTAGTTATAATGGAAAGCCCTGGAAGCAGATCTCTAGGATCTATCACTTTGCTTCAGGAAATATCTGGACAGAATCCGGCGCCCCAGCCGGGACTAGAACCTGGAGTGCAGGCGCCGCAGGCAGAGGATTAGTCTAGTGAGCCGCGGCGCCGGCCCCCTGCCTGTTCTAATGAGCTTTGGAGGAAACTAGCCCCATCACTGTTGCAGACACATGTTCTTTGGAGTCTGCCTTCTGTATATGTCCACAGTATCGATGCCTGGATACATAGTTCGCCTCTGACTCAGCCTCCCAGTTGTACACAGTGCTGTTTCACTTGACTCCGAAACAAGGAAAATGGCCTGAGGGTCACTGAGAACCTTCATCTGTCATTTCGGGAAAGATGTGGATCAAGCATTGTTAATGTCTTTTTTTTTTCTTTCTAAAGATTTATTTATATATTTGATTTTTTAAAAAGTATTTATTTACTTGGAAGGCAGATTTACAGAAAGAGAGGGAGAGACAGATTTCCATCCACTGGTTCACTCCCCAAATGGCCAAGGGCCTGAAGCTTCATCCTGGTCTCACACATGGGTTGCAGGAGCCCAGGTAGTTGGGCCATCTTCCACTGCTTTCCCAGATGCATTAGCAGGGAGCTAGATCGGAAGTGGAGTAGCCGGGACTGGAACTGGTGCCCATCTGGGCTGTGGTGCTGCAGGTGGCAGCTTAACCTGCTATGCCCCAACACTGGCCCTCACACCATTGTAATTTACGTGAGTCCTCTTCCTGTGCTGATGGCTGTTTGGAAGAAGGTACCCCCTTGGCGAAGCCTGTATCAGGGGAAGATGAAGACTTGAGTCTTTATGCTCCCAGAGTCAAATTTGAGTTCAGATCCCGGACCGCTGGACACCTTTCAATGCTGAAAGCCCAGGAAAATGCTGATGTGGCACAAAATATAGGCCACAGGATCAAAACCGTATAAGAATGTCAACTCGGAAAGGTCATGTATTTGCACCTCCTCTCCCTGGGCCCCCACGTGCAGAGGGCGCACACGGGGCTGCCTGGGTCCTGGTGCTCATTACCTTCCTGGGCAGCCATCCCAGTATCACAGATACACAGACATTTTCTGTCCTCATTTTATCTAATTACACACATCTCTGGGGGCTGGGGAGCAGCTTAGGACCATTCGATTTTAGGTCAGCTGTGGGGGGAAGAACACTGTGGAGTGCTGTGGCATGTGCAAAGTTCCCGTGGTGCCCTGGTCCAGAGTCCTCCAGGGGGCATTATGAGGGGACTTTGAAGAGTTCATAGAAAAATGGGGTGAAAAAATAAAAAATCAAAGATCGCAAATCATGCATCTGAGGGTCTGCTTGTTGGATAGTGTTGCAGGGGGTACAGGGGATGGAGCCTATCTGGGTATGAATCTGAATCTTGGGACCCTTCTGAGACCTAGCCAACTCTTGCTATTCGCAGAGCAGTAGGACTCTTGTTCCATTATTTTATGATCTGTCCAACAAGGAGGCCCCAACACTATTGGTCCCTGTCTGGCTGTCATTTGTTCTCACCCTTTACCTGCTTTGAACGTGTTGGATGTCCTGGGTGCCACAGGCAGGAGGTGCTCCACTCGATGGAAATTTATCTTCTATCCGCTGGTTCACTCCCCAAATGGCCACAGTGGCTGGAGCTAGGCTAATCCAAAACCAGGAGCCAGGAGCTTCTTCTGGGTCTCCCATGTGGGTGCAGAGGCCCAAGGATTTGAGCCATTTTCTGCTTTCCCAAGGCATTAGCAGGGAGCTGGATCAGAAGTAGAGCAGCTGGGACTTGAACTTTCACTTATATGGGATGCTAGTGTGGCAGGCAGAGGCTTAACCTATTAGGCCACAGCGCTGGCCGGCGGGACGGTCTTTATTAGTGCCCCGGGTTGTCCTGAATGTCTGGCTCCTACACTGCCTAGATGGACGTGTCTGGACAACACACAAGTCAGGAAACGTCTCTGGCTTGCCCTGAGGCCTGGGGCCAGCAGCCCAGGCTCCTGGCCTCTCTCCTCTGGGCTCCGCGGCGGCCTTCCAAATTCCCAGGGAGAAAAAGCCCCTGGCCCCCCTTTTCTTTTGCCTTTGCCTTCCGTGTCTTGTTTCATTTCTGAACTCAGCGCTAAGCTGCCCCAAGGCCCTCTGAGCCCTGGAGAGAGGAAGGATCCACTTAAGGCTTATTGTCAGGGTGTGCGCCTCCAGCCTAGGGCCTCTTCTGACCCCTAGTCCCCTTCATCTGCTCCCCACTTCCATCTTCCCCTGTCCCCGTGGGTAACACCTTGATCAAAAGAGCATGGGAAAGGCACGGAGGGAAGAGTATTGTGGCTTTGTCCCCAGGGAGGGACATCCATGTCACACCCTGATCTCATGAATGCAGTAAGAGGGGCAGGGAAAGACGAGGGCAGGGCTTACACACGGCGCAGGGTGCACCTGTGAGAAGAGACCCAGGCCGCAGGAAGTGTGGTCTAGGCCCTGGGGCATCCGAGAAGCTGGGGGACATGGAGTGAGTTCTGTGGTTGGGATGTCAGCAAAGGTTTCCGTGGGCTCTGAGCCGAGCTTAGAAGGCAGGCTCAGTGGAGGTGAGGCTGGGGAGCCTCATACGGGAACCGGCTGTGCACAAAGTGAATGCATTTCATGTGTTCCTCAGAGACTGCCCTTCCTTTCCCAGCACGGGTAGGTCGGTGGGAGGCATATTTGGCTCGGTGGGAATTGGGGGGGTCCATGAAGAGACAGTAAAAACGGGAGAGGCTGCTGGGGCCAGATTGCTTTGAGTGGCACCCTGGCACTCAAATTTGGCAGCCAATTCCTGGGACACATTCAAACCCTGAAGGCCAAAACGAGGTCCCAGGGGCAGTTGGGCACTGTCACCCTTGTCCCCCAGTGGGGAGGACTCTCCCCGTCCAGTTGCCTGGGGGCCCTTGCTGGAGTGAGCTGTGAACCCTGTCAGATAGGAGGGGTCTTCAAAAAGTCTGTGGGGAATGAACATCATGAAAAACTGTGCATGGCTTTCAAAAAGTTTTTTTTTGCACCAAAATAAACTTACCTTTTACTTTTATTTCCCATGAGCTTTTCAATGTCCCTTCATCTAGGGCAGCCCTGGTTAGTGTCATTGTCAGATTTCCTAAGAGGGCAGAATTGCTGGGTGGAGCCCATTAAGGGGCAGATCCAAAGGTGGTCTTCCTTCCACGCTTTAGGCACCGCCCTTTTTCTTTCATAGCCATGACCACCACCACCACCAGTATACGATATAAAGATCAGTCCTCAGTGTAAATAAAACATACATATCCAGTGCAGGCAGAGAAACACAGATGTCGCTCCTTCTAGCTCAAAACCTGGTGTTGCACCGATGAGTTTCAGAGTTCAGTGGAGGAGAGTGAGGCCGCGGGTCTCTGAGGCCATATGATTCTCATGGGACCGAGGTGCTTCGTTCTGAAGGGAGTGCTTCCTCACTCCCACTCGGGCACACAGGTTCCATATCACCCATTCGGCTGTCTACTTGCATATGCGTGCCAACCACTCCTCCCTGCTGGAAGGCCTGGGCCAGGGAACTAATGTTCAGGGGAGGCTGGTGTCACCCGAGTCCTCAGAGTTCTCCGGAGCCTTGTGCTCTCATTTTCTCTCTTAAAAAAAAGTAAGAGGCAGAGAGAGAGAGAGAGAGAGAAAGCTCTTATCCACTGGTTCACTCCCCAGATGCCCATGATGGCCAGGGCTGGGCCAGGATGAAGCCTGGAATTCAGTCCAGGTCTCCCAGATTGGTGGCAGAGATCCAATTAGTTGAGCTATCACCGCTGACTTCCAGGGTCTGCATTAGCGGAAGGCTGGATTCAGGAGATGGAGCTGGAACCCTGCTACTCTGATGTGGGATGCGGGCGTCCTAACTGCTAGACCAGGTGTCTGCCCCATCCTTGCACTGTGTGTAAGTTGCAGGGCTTGGGTGCAGGCTCTGAAGCCAAGGAGTCTGGATTCAAACTCAAACCCCATGATTTCGGGTCACATTGCTAACCTCTGTGCCTCAGTTTTCTCATGGGTAAAGTGGGAATGATGGTTTCTGTCTTTATAGGGTTGCTGGAAAAATTATGTAAGTTAGTACACATTGTTAGCTCTTGGAATTGAGGCCATGAACTCGCCAGTGTAGGGAGTGTGCTAATAAGGAGCAAGCTTTTGCCAACCCCACAGAGATCTTTGGCACAGTGAGTGGAGTTCAGTGGCAGTCCTTGCCACAAGCATGATGATGAGGGAGAGTAATTAAACAAGTTAGTGTATACAACATTCTTAAAAGAGTTGGCACACATGCAGGTGTGTCAACAAGTTTATGGAAAAACAGAATTAATCTAAGTTTATTTTGATGCAAAGCTTTTTTTAAGAGAGCTTTTATTTAATGAATATAAATTTCATAAGTGCAACTTTTGGATTATAGCAGTTCTTCCCCCCATACCTGCCCTCCCACTCCCAAACTGTCCCACTTCCTACTCCTTCTCCCATCCCATTCTAAATTAAGATTCACTTTAATTATCTTTATATACAGAAGATCAACTCTATACTAAGTAAAGATTTCAACAGTTTGCACCCACACAGACACACAAAGTATAAAGTACTGTTTGAAGACTAGTTTTACTGTTAATTCTCATAGTTCAACACATTAAGGACAGAGGTCCTACATGGGGAGCAAGTACACAGTGACTCCTGTTGTTGATTTAACAATTGACACTCTTATTTATGATGTCAGTGATGACGAAGGCTCTTGTCATGAGCTGCCAAGGCTATGGAAGCCTCTTGAGTCCACAAACTCCGACATTATTTAGACAGGGCCATAGTCAAAGTGGAAGTTCTCTTTTCCCTTCAGAGAAAGGTACCTCCTTCTTTGTTGGCCCCTTCTTTCCACTGGGATCTCTCTCACAGAGATCTTTCATTTAGGTCATTTTTTTTGCCACAGTGTCTTAGCTTTCCACGCCTGAAATGCTCTCATGGACTTTTTAGCCAGATCGGAATGCCTTAAGGGCTGATTCTGAGGCCAGAGTGTTGTTTAGGGCATTTGTCATTCTATGAGTCTGCTGTGTGGCCCACTTCCCATGTTGGATTGTTATCTCCTTTTTAATTCTATCTATTATGATTAGCAGACAATTGGTCTTATTTATGTGATCCTTTTGACACTTAATTCTATCTTTATGATCAGTTATGAACTTGAATTGATCATTTTAACTAGTAAGATGGCATTGGTACCTGCCAATTTAATGGGATTTGGAGTCCCATGGCAAGTTTAAAAAAAAAAAAAATTTTTTTTGACAGAGTGGACAGTGAGAGAGAGAGACAGAGTGAAAGGTCTTCCTTTTTCCGTTGGTTCACCCCACAATGGCCGCTGTGGCTGGTGCACCATGCTGATCCGAAGCCAGGAGCCAGGTGCTTCTTCCTGGTCTCCCATGTGGGTGCAAGGCCCAAGCACTTGGGCCATCCTGCACTGCACTCCTGGGCCACAGCAGAAAACTGGACTGAAAGAGGAGCAACCGGGACAGAATCCGGCACCCCAACTGGGACTAGAACCTGGTGTGCCGGTGCTACAGGTGGAGGATTAGCCTATTGAGCCGTGGCACCGGCCCATGGCAAGTTTTTAGCTTTACTCTTAGGGGTAAGTCCGAGGGAATGTGATGCAAAGCTTTTTGATATCCATGCCTAGGTTTTTTTTCCTGAATACACATTTCTATGAACTTAAGTTATTATTTTTTATTTTATTTTAAAGGCAGAGAGACAGAAATGGAGTGATTTTTTTTAAAGATTTATTTATTTATTTGAAAGACAGTTACAGAGAGGCAGAGGCAGAAAGAGAGAGAGAGAGAGAGAGAGAGAGAGAGGTCTTCTCTATGCTGATTCACTCCTCAATGGCCACAATGGCTGGACCTGGGCTGTTACAAAGCTAGGAGACAGGAGCTTCTTCTGTGTCTCCCATGCAGGTGCAGGGACCCAAGGACTTGGGCCATCTTCTACAGCTTTCCCAAGCCATAGAAGAGAGTTGGATCAGAAGTGGAGCAGTTGGGACTCCAGCTGGCACCCTGGCTTTCCAGGCCTGGGGTTTAACCCACTGCACCACAGCGCTGGCCTCACAGAGAAATCTTTCATCTGTCTCACTGCCCAGATGCCTGCAACAGCCAGGCCTGGGCCCAGCTGGACCGAAGCACAAGAATCAATCTGGGTGTTCCCATGGGTGGCAAGGACCCAAGTAGGAAACATTATCTGCTGCCTCCCAGGGTGTGCATTAGCAGGAAGCTGGATTGAAGCAGAGGAGCTGGGACTTGAACCAGGTGCTCTGATATGGGATACAGGCATCCCAAGCAGTATTATAACTGCAATGTCAAATGTCTGTGTTACCATGGACTTTTTTTTTTTTTTTTTAAAGATTTATTTATTTATTTGAAAGAGTTACAGGGGATGGCGCTGTGGCACAGCGGGTTAACGCCCTGGCCTAAAGTGCCGGCATCCCATATGGGTGCCGGTTCGAGACCCAGCTGCTTCACTTCCAATCCAGCTCTCTGCTATGGCCTGGGAAAGCAGTAGAAAATGGCCCAGGTCCTTGAGATCCTGCACCCACGTGAGAGACCTGGAAGAAGCTCCTGGCTCCTGGCTTTGGCTTAGCTCTGGCAGCTGCTACCATCTGGGGAGTGAACCAGCAAATGGAAGATTTTCTCTGTGTCTGCCTCTCTGTAACTCTGCCTTTCAAGTAAAAATAAATAAATAAATAAATAAATCTATCTTTAAAATTTATTTGAAAGGCAGAGTTACAGAGAAGCAGAGAGAGAGGTCTTATATCTGCTGGCTCACTCCCCAAATGGCCGCAACAGCCTGATCTGGGCCGATCTGAAGCCAGGAGCTTCTTCTGGGTCTCCCACGCAGATACAGGGACCCAGGGATTTGAGTTATCTTCTACTGATTTCCCAGGCCATTGTAGAGAGCTGGATCGGAAGTGGAGAAGCTGGGACTTGAACCGGTGCCCATATGGGATACTGGCACTGCAGGTGGCAGTTTTACCCGCTACACCACCGTGCTGGCTCTGACCATGAACTTTCAAAAGACTCTTTGTGTGGATTTCAATTTTTTGTATAATAATTGCATTTTAATTAAATTTTCTGATAACTTTTAAAATATTTAAAAGAATTTATATATTTATTTAAGCAGCAGTGAGAGAGAGAGAGAGAGAGAAAGAAGAGAGAGACAGGCAGAGAGTCTGCTGGTATAATCCCCGAATGCCTGCAGTGAAGCCAAGATCTGGGAGCTCAGTCCAGGTCTCCTGCATGGGTGGTGGGAACCCAGTTACGTGAGCCATCGCTGCCGCCTCTGGGAAATGCTCTGTCAGGACGCTGGGTGAGGAGCTGGAGCCTGGTGTCAGCCCCAGGCACTCGGGTATGAGGCCTGGACACCTTCACTGGCGTCATAGCCAAGCAGCCAAACGCCCGCCCCTTTGTGAGCTTTTGGAAATAGCTCCGCATTGTCCTCCTTAGAGGCCTGCAGTGGTCCTGTTCTGCCATCTGTAAAGTGGAAAGGTGGAGCACCTGATTCCCATCTCAAGGAAAACGAAGTTAAATAGGAGAGATTCGGATGCTCGCAGAGGAAAGAAGTGTTGAGAATCTATGGCATTATTAATTTTTTAAAAAAATATTTATTTGAAAGGCAGAGTTACAGAGGGGCAGAGGCACAGAGAGAATTATTAATTTTTTTTTTTTTACTCCTAGAACAAGTGTGCTAGAAGGGAGTTTTTTCTTTTTTTTTTCTTTTTTTTTTTCTTTTTTTTTTTGACAGGCAGAGTGGACAGTGAGAGAGAGAGACAGAGAGAAAGGTCTTCCTTTGCCGTTGGTTCACCCTCCAATGGCCGCCGCGGCCGGCGCGCTGCGGCCGGCGCACCGCGCTGATCTGATGGCAGGAGCCAGGAGCCAGGTGCTTTTCCTGGTCTCCCATGGGGTGCAGGGCCCAAGGACTTGGGCCATCCTCCACTGCACTCCCGGGCCACAGCAGAGAGCTGGCCTGGAAGAGGGGCAACCGGGACAGAATCCGGCGCCCCGACCGGGACTAGAACCTGGTGTGCCGGTGCCGCTAGGCGGAGGATTAGCCTAGTGAGCCGCGGCGCCGGCCGAAGGGAGTTTTTAAAAAGGTTTATTTTTTAGAATGGTAGAATGACTGAGAGAGAGGGAGAGACACACAAGGAGAGACAGATCCTCTATCTGCTGGTTCACTCCACAGATGGCTGCAATGGCCAGGGCTGGGCCAGGGGGAAGCCGAGAGCTAGGCTCTCCAGCACGGTCTCTCACGTGGCTGCAGGGCCCCAAGCACCTGGGCCGTCTTCTGCTGTTTTCCCAGGCGCATTAGCAGGGAGCTGGATGGGAAATGGAGCAGCCGGAGCACTGGCTTAATAGGCAGCACCACAGTGTTGGCTCCTAGAGGGGATTTTGAAAAGGATTTATCTAAAGGATGCTTTGTGTGGGGCCCAGGTAATTGCATCCAGTGTAACTGGAGCTGCTATTGGGCGCTTCTGAGAAAGAACAAGTTTTCACAGGTGTCCCCACTTCACAGATGCAGATACACGGCACACCGAGGTGCAGCGACTCTGAAACACGGTTAAACTGGTTCTAGCTTCCCTTTTTATTTTTATTTATTTTTTTGACAGGCAGAGTGGACAGTGAGAGAGAGAGAGACAGAGAGAAAGGTCTTCCTTTGCCGTTGGTTCACCCTCCAATGGCTGCCGCGGCCGGCGCGCTGTGGCCCGTGCACTGCGCTGATCCGATGGCAGGAGCCAGGAGCTTCTCCTGGTCTCCCATGGGGTGCAGGGCCCAAGTACTTGGGCCATCCTCCACTGCACTCCGGGGCCACAGCAGAGAGCTGGCCTGGAAGAGGGGCAACCGGGACAGAATCCGGCGCCCCGACCGGGACTAACCGGGGGTGCCGGCGCCGCAGGCGGAGGATTAGCCTAGTGAGCCGCGGCGCCGGCCTCTAGCTTCCCTTTACCAGTGTCTCCTCCATGGTGGAGAAAGACTTCTAGGGCTTGAAGAAGCTCTGCCCCTCCCACAGCTACTAGAGGGCTAGGAAGTCCAGGGAGCGAGGTCTGTGTGTCTTCCGGGGTGGCAGGGTTCGGCAGGGGGCCCTGCACCCTCCTGTATCCGTTGGGTGCACACATGCGGGCAAGTCCCCAGGACGCGGTTTTGACAGGGAGGCCTCCCTGCTTTGCAAGAGGCATTCCAACCTCCAGAACTTCCAAACACCAGACCCCTGTGTTATTTTTAACTGTCCGCGTGGTATAATTGATGGTCCTCAATGGCCTCGTCGGAGACTCTAAACCCTGGCTTGTTTTGCATCCCTTGAATGGGCATGTGTCTGATAACCAAGCAGAGAAACACCTTGTTTTCTGAATTGCCTGTTCTAAATCTCCTGGCCTGCCCCCCATCTCTAGGGGAAAGCAAGCAAGCTCAAAGATAACCTGAGCTCGCCGTGTCTGTGGCTCCAGATGGGAGCGAGCGAGATTGTTTGTGCCTGTGACCTTCTCCTCCCCACCTCTCTCGCTGAGTCCCAAGAGTGCTGGACAAAGCCGCGTTTTCAGAGAGATAAAAGGCAGGCACTGAAGAGGTTGGCTCTCTCTCTCTCTCCCTCCTGGCCTCTTTTTCAGCCCCCACGTTTCCCAAGAGGTGAGCCACTTTCTCACTGTTCTCTGGGGACAGTCCCAGACAGATGCTCTTATTTAAGAGAGCATGGGATCTTGGGGTGTCCTGTGACAGGTCGTCCTGTGACCGTGGAGAACATTTTCAGTGGCCCGTGTCCTGGAGAAAGTGTGTCACCCCACCCTGGGAGCTTCTCCAGCTGGTCGCACTTCTCTTCTTGTCTGCTTGCTCCCACTACGTCCCAGCCACAGGGCACTAGGCATTCATCCTGCCTTAGCTGAGCACCTACAATGTGTTGGCCACTGTGGCCCTAGGGACCCAAGGGTAAGCAAAAGCAACGTGGGCCTTATCTTCCTGGAACTTATGGTCTAGCTGAGGCTATGGCTGTTTATCACATAATTATGTCAGGGCTTTACCATGTCATCGTGCAGATAATTAAGTAAAGTGGGGTTTGTGTTGTGTCAAAAAGCCCAGGATGATATAAGTAAGAATAGGAGGAAGAGGAACCATTTCGGTTTCCTGCATGGAGGGAGAGTTTCCTTTTATTTTTTTTTTTTAAGATTTATTTATTTATTTGAAAGGCAGAGAGTTTCAGAGAGGCAGAGGCAGAGAGAGAGAGAGAGAGAAATCTTCCATCCTCTGGTTCACTCCCCAAATAGCCAGGAGCCAGGAGCTTCTTATGGGTCTTCTATGCAGGTGCAGGGGCCCAAGGACTTGGGCTATCTTCTTCTGCTTTCCCAGGCTATAGCAGAGAGCTGGATTGGAGGTGGAGCAGCCGGGACTTGAACTGGTGCCCATATGGGATGCCAGCACTGCAGGTGGCAGCTTTATCTGCTGTGCCACAGTGTTGGCCCCTGGAAAGTTTCCTTGAGGAGGAAATACTTCATCCCAGACAGAGGGTATCCAAAAGCCCTGTGGCATGTTGGGGGACCCAAGTAAGACCATGGTAATTAGAATACTAACACATGAATAATTCTAAAGACTGGGTACTTTTAAAAGATCGATTAATTTATTTGACAGGCAGAAAGAGAAGGAGGGGGGGGGGGAGAGAGAGAAATGGGGAGTTTGGGCAAAGAGAGAGGGAGCTCCTGTCCACTGATTCACTCCACAAATGCCCATAGTGGCTGAGGCTGGTCCAGGGATGAAGCCTGGAGCTGGGAATGCAGTCCAGCTCTCCCATGTGGGTGGCAAGGACCCAAGTCCTTGAGCCATCAGCTCCAGACTCCCAGGGTGCACACTAGCAGGAAGCTGGTATTGAGAGCAGAGCTGGCACTCAAAGCCAGGCACTCTGATCGAAGATGTGACTGTCCCAAGCAGTATCTTAACTGCTGCACCAAAGGACTGCCCCCTTGATGAGTAATTCTAAAGACTGTGTACTTTATCCTAAGAGCTGTGGAAAGGTTCAAGTCAGAAAGTGACTTGATCCAGCTAACACTCTAAAACTTTCCCTGTGGCCAAGGGAGACTTTGCACGGAGCCTGAGCAGGATGAGGGAGTACTGGGAGAGGCTTTGCTGTGTACAGTGCAGACAATAAAATGAGGGGTGAGCACATGCGTGAAGGACAAGGTGTTAACCAGCGCAGACTTTAACAGCAGAGTGTTCCTTCCTTTTACCTGCTACCTTTCTTCCTTAAGTTTTTTTTTTTTTTTTAAATAATTTATTTTCATTGTATTTAAAAGGGAGAGAGACACCCAGAGAGAGTGATAAAGATTTTCCATCCACTGGTTCACTCTCCAAATGCCTGAAAGAGCTGGGACTGGGCCAGGCTGAAGCCGGGAGCCAGGAACTCAATCCAAGTTTTCCATGTGGGTGGCAGGGACCCAAGTATTTGAGCCATCACCTGCTGCCTCCCTGGGGGCACATGAGCAGGAAGCTGGATCAGAAGGAGGGGAGCCAGCACTTGAACCAGGCTCTCCCAGATGGGATGTGGGTATCTCGAGTGACAACTTAAGTCCTGTGCCACCTGCCCGGCCCCCTTTTCCCTTTAGTTCTCCCCCCACGTGGTAGTTTAAATGAACTGACACCATGTTCCCATCCCTGGGAGTTCTTACTGCTGGGGTTTGGTTGGTTTTCTTCCCAAGCAGGTTGAGCAGTCTGCCTCCCTCTGCTGTCCCTTGCTGTTGGCTCCAAGTGTTCCCCGGGGTCTCCCAGGCACGGCCTGCGCTGACCTCCTGGGGGACTCTGACGGCTGGAAAGAGAGATTTCTAGACCTCATCTGGACTGCAGGATCAGAATCTGTGGGGGCAAGGCCATGCCATCAGGTTCTTGTACGAGTGCTGGGGGGTTTGCATACACAGTCCTTCCCAGCCGCCCGCACGCAGCAGCAATGACAACGGTGCTGAGGCGTGTGGAGGGTGGTGGGGGAGGCTCGTGCTTTTGAGTCGCTTGGAACAACGCAGTGCCGCAGCCGAGGGCCCGTGGAACGTGGGTATCCTGCTTGGCAGAGTTACAGTGTGCTGCAGTTGGTGGCAGGAGAGGCTCAAAGCCAAGTGTGACTCAAACACAGCGGGCCGTCCATGTCTGCATTTCCACATTCATGGACTCAACCAACCGTTGATGGGAGACACTCAGAAGACATTTGTGCTGGACGGGTACAGAACTTTTCCCCTGTCATTATTCCCTAAACAATAGAGTGTGACAGCTATTTACTTAGCATTTGTGTTGCATGAGGTGTTACAAGAAACCTCGAGACTTGATGTGTACAGTAGCTGTAGGAAGGTTACGTACCACTACTGTGCCGCTTTGTATAAGGAACTCCAGCATCTGCGGATGTTGATATCTGTGGGGTGCATGTCCTGGAGCCCACCCTGCAGACACCGAGGGACAGTTCTACCCCACTTGGCCCCTCTTCTTTCACACCTGTTTTCTCTGGTGTGGGAAAAAAAATCAGTACCTTTTTGGGGGCTCACGACACCCATCTGAAAAATGGGAATCCAGTTACTCCTTGACAGTGTGGAATCAGGTGGGCTTAGTCTGTTACTATAACTTCATTATGGAAGGTGATGCACCCCTGCACAGGTAAGCAGGAGAGCCCGGAGAACTGTGTGTGCCCACTGCACACGGAGCTGTGGGATGAAGGCATCGCTCCACTTACTCAGACTGAGCCCTGTGGCTCTCTTGTGTTTTCACTCTCTGAGAGACCCTTGAGAGGAGAAGTAGGCAGAGGAAGAGAGACCTGTCTCTATTTCAAAGTGACCCTGGGTGCTATTGACCAGAGAGAGAGAAAGTTCTTTTGATGCACCTGTTCCTGCACTAGTACCGTGCATAGGCAGAGCCAGGGCTTGCAATGACAGCTCTAGAAAATGCTGTAGAGACCACTATTGGGATGCATTGAGTTGAACCACTGCTTGCAATGCCAACATCTCAGATCACAGTGCTGGTTTGAGTACTGGCTGCTCTGCTTCCAATCCAGCTCTCTGCTAATGTGCCTGGGAAGGTGGCGGAAGTACTTGGGCCCCTGCCTGGATGCAGTTCCTGGCTCCTGGCTTTGGTCTGGTGCAGTCAGGGTGTTGTGGCCATTTGAGGAATGAATCAGCAGATGGAAGATCTCTCAATCTCTTCTTCTTTCTGTCATTCTGCCATTGAAATCAATCAATCAATATTTATTTATTTATTTATTTATTTTGACAGGCAGAGTGGACAGTGAGAGAGAGAGAGACAGAGTGAAAGGTCTTCCTTTTTCCGTTGGTTCACCCCCCAATGGCCACTGCAGCTGGCACGCTGTGGGCACACTGTGCTGATCTGAAGGCGGGAGCCAGGTGCTTCTCCTGGTCTCCCATGCAGGTGCAGAGCCCAAGGACTTGGGCCAGCCTGCACTGCACTCCCAGGCCACAGCAGAGAGCTGGACTGGAAGAGGAGCAACCGGGACAGAATCCGGTGCCCCAACCGGGACTAGAACCCGGTGTGCTGGCGCTGTAGGTGGAAGATTAGCCTATTGAGCCGCGGCACCGGCCAGAATCAATCAATCTTAAAAATAAAAGAGAGAGCACTGTGATCTCCATGGCTGTGTAGGCCTGAGAAGGTCTTGCATGGTCCTAAGGCCTCACTCAGCCAACGAAAAGTGGGGCTGAGCCGGGGGTCCAGGGCCCCAGGTAGTGCAGCCCTGCCTCCCTTAGAGGTCACAGAGGGTCTTGGCAGTTTCTGCTCTTGTGTTTTCCAGCATGCAGCTGCCGGAGACAGAACTGTGAAAAGCTGTCTAGAGCTCCCGTGGTTGAAAGACCAGCATTTGGCCACTTTGGCCTTTGCCTCCTCTTTGGGAAAAAGCCCTTGGCTGCATGTCTCATGCACAGGCTAGGAAAGAACACACTTAGGAGCACCAGTGGGGCTGGGCCACCTGCTCAGCCTCGCTTTGTTCTGCCTGCCCTCAGAGTCGAGAAGCTCCAAGGCAGCATGCGACACAATCATGGTTCAGACAGTGGGTACAGTAGAATTTCAGGGAAGGAAGAAATGAGCTTCACTGGCCAGCTTCATGGAGGAGGCAGGGCTCAGAGGGCCTTGACTGATGGGGGAGATGACGGAGCGCATGAGAGAGAAACCATATGTCAGCACAGCACATCACCCAGAGGTTATGTAGCACCTCCTCCGGCAGAAGTCTCTGGTATGATTTCTGTTCTCCAGAAACTTCCTGTCTAGTTGGGGAACAAGAGGTATGTTGAATACCAATATCAGTGTAAGACTGTAAGATACACGTTGACGTTTTTAAAAAGATTCATTTATTTACATGAAAGAGTTACAGAGAGAGAGGGAGAGAGAGAGGCAGGGACTGAGAGAGATCATCCGTCTGCTGGTTCACTCTTCAGATGGCCACAATGGCAAGTGCTGGGCCACCCAGGAGCCTCATCCGGGTCACCCATGTGAGTGACAGAGCCCACTGGGGAACTGGATCAGAAATGGAGAGTCTGGGACGTGAACTGGCACCCATATGGGATGCTGACATTGCAGGTGGTACCTGCTATACCACAATGCTGCCCCCTAAGCTGACTTTTGAAATAAGCCCAAGGAGGCATGCAGTGGACACCAGGAGATGAATTACAAGGTGGAACATAGTAATAGTATTGATGGCCAAGGCCTTGTGTGTGGCTGTGTGCCGGATCCTGCAGTACCTGCTTCATGGTGGCCTTTTACATGAATACACACAGCTGTTCCAGCCACCATCTCTTGACCACCTATGCTTTGCTCCACACAGGATGCCTTACATGGTCATTTACCTACTGTCCCTCTAGCACTCCTGTGAAGCAGGTAGTATTCACTTTTTGAAAGATGGGAACCGTCCAAGGAGTCTAAGCAACTTGCCCAAGACCCTGCAGCTGGAAGAAGTGGAGTTGCCTTGTGGACCTGCATCTGTCTTTTCAGAAGGACGGCTTGGGCTCAAAAAGGCGCAGTGAGAACACCAGGCAGCCTGGGTGGTTGGGAGACAGGATGGGCAGGTCTTGAAAGGCCTGGTTGTAAACGCATTTGGCCTGACGGTTAAGACACCTGCATCCCATACTGTAGTACCTGGGCTGGATACGTGGCTCCAGCGCCTGACTCCAGCTTCCTGCCACTGCAGATCCTGGGAGGCAGTGGTGATGGCTCAAGTGATTGGGCTCCTGCCACTGACATGGAAAACCTGAGTTCCCAGCGCCTGGTTTCAGCACCAGCCAGGGGGCATTATGAGCATCTGTGGGGGAGTGAACCAGTGGATGGGTTCGTTCTTTCTGTCTCTCTACCTCTTGAATGAAAAGATCAGCATGCAACATTAAAACACCTGTGGGAAGTTTGGTGCCAATCCCTGTAGGTCGTGGTGAGTTATTTAAGGTTTGGCAGGATGGACGCTGGGCGTGATTAATTTGCAGGATGACTTGAGCTGGGAGGCTGCAGCAGGAGCATGGAATGAAGATGCCGGGATCTACCGGAGGGGCGGCGGGGGGAATGTGCCTGGTCAATCCAAGTAATGAAAACCCTCACAGCCCATCAAACTTAATTAAAATCAAATAAACGCGCCGACAAACCCATCTTATCCCAAGGAGGGGGAGAGAGAGAGAGCCCAGAGCAGTGCAGGGCCTTCATGCTGGTGTCCATCTAGCCACGGCGGTATGTGGTGTTGGTAACGTACGCACACGCATTGACTGGGTCTCCTACCCCCTTATGGGTTCAGCCCCCAGTGAGGTCCCTGGTGCCCCGTGGCAGTCTCCTCTCTTACCGCTTTCCACGGCTTCCCTACGGCAGTCGCTCCCATATATTTCTATTTACCAGAAATCTCTTTCCCTCTGCTCGCTATCAGCAGATGATCTCACCCCAGACTGGTTCAAGAAAACCGAAGCCATGCAGCAGGAACTTCCCTGGCATCACTGTTCTCTCTGCCTTGTGGAGGCAAAAGCCGCCTCTTCAGAAGGTCCTGCTCTGTCCACCTCATCTGATGATGTCCTTGCATAGTTCCCATCATCCTGGCTTCTCTCGTCAGCCTGCATACAATATCAGAAAATGGCTTTATGTGTCTGTTGGCTGGCCTGTCTTTTGTCAGCCTTTCCTTTTGGAACATAAATTTCATGTGAGCCCAGACCCTGCCTGCCTTGGGCGCTGTAGCCTGCACACAGGAGGTGTTTGGGGCATGTGAAAGTCCCTGGGCTGTCATGGCCATGGTTCAATCTGCATCTCTTATCCTGACTATATGACTGCCTGGCGTCCCCATTCAGTCTTACAACTTTCTTCTTTTTCTATTTTATCTGAGGGAGGGAGGGAGGGGGGAGGGAGAGGGAGAGGGAGAGGAGGAGAAACTCCCACTGGTTTACCCCTCATATGCCTGCAAAAACCAGGACTGGGATGGGCTGAAGTTGGCGCCAGTCACTTAATCCAAGTCCCTCAAATCGGTGGCAGGGACCCACCTACTTGAGATGTCATCATTGCCCTGATGGGTGTGTGTTGGCTGGAAGCTGGGGTTAAGAGCAAGAGCTGAGAATTGAACCCAGGCACTCCAATAGGGCATGCTGGCGTAGTCATCGGCATCCTAACTGCTAGGCCAAATGCCTGCCCCAGACTTTTTCTTCAATGAATTTATCTTCTTTCCTGAAAGCCGCAGTTCTCCTGGAGGCTGACTGTTGTCTAAGCAAAAGTCTCAGGGTCATCTCTGGCTCCTCCCATCCCTACCCCCACTTATACTTAGTCCCGAGTCTTGTTGACTTAACCTTGGTCATGTCTCTGGACTCTGTCCCCACCTCCATTCACCTCTCGTTCAGGCCATAGAATGGTTCCTAAGGACACTGGCCAGAGCTTCCTAATGGAGTTCCAGCCTGCAGTGTCCCTCCCCACAGGGAGAACTTTGCATGGTCAGTTTCTTTATACCTTCAGCAGCTCCTACTGGTTACAGAGTCCATCCGTCTGTCCACCCATCTATCTGTGCACCCATCCAACCACTGTTTACTGAGCACCAACTCTGTGCAGTGCCCTGTGAGATACTTGGCTACAGAGCTGAGCGCATAGTCTTTGCTCTCATTAAGCTCCCACTGTGTGTCAGGTTGGGGCTACATCGGTCCTTGAAACAAAGTCCCTGTCCTGGGACTTACTGGTGGAGGAGGCCAAGAGTGGCCAAATACACAAGTGTAGCTGCTACGGAGGAAAATCCAGTGAGGGAAGGGACACTGCTCTGGGCTTGTCCCCTGATAGAGGGCTCCACTGATTGAGCGGAGAGCAGCTGCACGGGAGGGGGCACGTGCAGGTAGTTGGTGGGTGGAGCATTCCAAGTAGATGGAGCAGCTGCTGCCCTGGGCCCAGGGCTCCCGGCAGGAGTGCACTCCGGGGAGTGGAGGGATGCACTGGAGGGAGGGATCTGTTTTACCTGGACGGTCCAGGAGCCCTTCTCGGAGAACCCGACCTCACAGCCCAACCTCCCATTCCACGGCCTTCCCTTGGGCTGGGAGCCTGAATCATGCTTGCCTGCGGGCTCCCCAGGCCATTGCTCCTGGGACATGCCTGCCAGGACTTCCGTCCCCGACCCCTTGGCCCTTACCTGAGGCGCTCTTCTGGTTTCTACTCAGCCTTCAAGGCCTGAGCTGTCTGGAGGCAGAGCCATCTCCCTTGGTGTGCAGGTCCTGCCCTGCCTACTTCATGCTAGTGGCCACTGAGCACGGTGACTTCCGGTGAGTGGCACCTGTGCCGGGTACCTCCCGCTGCCAGAGCTCCCTGGGCGATGGGGTCCGAGTCTGCCGGGCACCCGTTACATAGGAGGTTCAGTGCACACTGAAAGCGAATGCCTTCGGAAAATGCCGCATCTTGTTACCTGGCCACTCGATCTAGACATGCAGAAACACACGTGCCCCTTTTCTGCACATCAGCGGCTTTTTCCGAGTCCTGCGATTCCCAGTGAGAGCAACAAGGTCATGAAATTAATTTGTCACTCCGGTGCCAGCTTCCCTCAGCTGACTCGTGGCCTGAGAAGGAGTTCTTAGACATGTGTTTCTCATCTATGTGCTAATTTCTCTTCCCTTTCTCAGTAATCGTCTCTTCCCTGCAAACTTGTGGGTGGTAACGGCCTTCAGGTCGGGGCTCCCCACTCCGGCATCCGCTGAGCAGATGTTTTCCAGCTTTGGCCGCGAGGAGGAGAGGAGTTCCTTGAATTAGCGAGGGGGGTAGGCATTGGGAATGCAGTGAGCTTTCCTTCTCTCTTGCAATGCGTGAGAGCGTATTTGCTTACTTGAGAAAGGCCTAAGTGAAAATATGCATATATATGCAATATATATGTATATATATTTGTATATTGCTATGGACATCTTTAAGGAACTCTGATTTTTTTTTCTTTCCTGATAGGGATAATATTTCCAGGTGTCCTGGGACTATTAATTATTTATTAATTAGATTAATTTATTAATTTGATAAATATCTATTGTGTACCCAGGTCTATTCTGGGTGCTGGACATACAGCAGTGAAAAAAATGGGCACAATTCTTGTTCTCATAGAGCTTACATTCTAGTGGGGGTACCCAGACGATGATCTAAGCAAATCAATGAGAAGGTGCGAAGTCTGTGGAAGTAACCGAAGAAGGGGCTTGAGACACAGAGGGTTTAAAACAAATTTCTCACTGATTTAATTTGTTTGAAAGGGAGAGTGAACAAGAGTGAGCAATAGCCCCTGTCTGCTGGTTTACTCTCTCAGTGCCTGCAGTGGTAAGGGCTGGGCCAGGCTGAAGCTAGGAGCCTGAGTCTCCTATGTAGTGGCAGGGACCCTACGACTTAAGCCATCACCTGCTGCCTCCCATGGTGCACAGCTGGAATCGAGCAGAGCTGGGACTTGAACCCAGGCCCTCTGATATGGGATGCAGTTTTCTAAAACAGCATTTTAACTGTGGGCCAAACCGGAGGGGAAGAAAAAAAGGCAGGGAGGAGGGTAACAGGGAGGGGAGGGGAGGGAGAGAGGGAGGGAGGAAGGGAATATCATTATGTTCTTAGAATTGTATCTTCAAAGCACACTGAGTGTTAAAAACTAATCTAAAACAAACAAACAAACAAAAAAACAAAAAACCAAAACCAAACCTGAGGGGAAGGACAAAGTTATGTGGCAGAGGAGCCAGTGGGTTAAGCCGCTGCCTGTTGCATTGGAATCCTGTATGGGCCCCAGTTCGAGTCTCCACTGCTCCACTTCTGATCCAGCTCTCTGCTGTGGCCTGGGAAGGCAGTGGAAGATGGTCCAAGTGCTTGGGCCCCTGTACCCGCGTGGGAGACCCAGAAGAAGCTCCTGGATCCTGGCTTCTGCCTGACCCAGCCCTGGCTGTTGTGGCCATTTGGGGAGTGAACCAGCAGATGGAGGATCTCTCTGTAACTCTGCCTTTCAGATAAATAAATAAATGTTGAGACCCCAGTGAGAAGTGATATTTGAGGGTCATCTTATAGAAGGGAATTCAAGGCAGAGGGAATAACAAGTGCAAATGTCCTGGGGTGAAAGTGTGGCTGATGTTTTGAGGAGCAGCAAGATGGCTAGTGTGACGGGAGCAAGGTGAGTGGGAGCGGGAGAGGAGCAGGATTTTGCCTCATCTTTGGAGTTGGGAACCCACGGGAGGGTTTAAACAGCATCACCTTGCCTGCTTGGTGAGAGGAGGTGGAGGAGGCAGGGGCAGGGCCGAGAGGCCAGAAAGGAAGCAGTGGCTGGACCAGAGCGGTAGCAGTGAAGGCATTGAGGAGCAGCTGAGTCTATTTGGAGGGTAGAGATGACGGGGTCTATGAGGAGTTGGAGGTGCAGCCCGGCAGCACTAGCAGCATCAGGCATGACGCTGAAGTCTGGTGTGAGCAAGTGGAGGTGAAGAGAGGAACTGCTGGGGGCAGCAGGTGTGCGCGGGCTTCGCAGTGCACTTGGAAAGCTTGCGATGCCAGCTGCATGTCCAGGTGGGGATGGCCCACTGGTGGCTGAGTCTCCACCCAGGGGTCAGGGCCCTGGCCAGGGGACCTTGCTGGGACCAGGGGCAAACTGACTGCTCTAATGGCACAGGGAGCTATCTCGGGGCATGTGCCATGGAGCTTAATGAAAGAAACAGATTCTTAAAGCGTGTTGATTCAAGGAATGTGAACTAGCAGCAGCTATATATGGGGCATTGTGCTAGCTGCTGAGGGTACATTTCAAGAGCAGGACTGAAATGGTTTGCTCTCCCAGAGCCTGTGGTCCGTGGGGGAAAGTACGGGAAACACACGTTCTTATTAGAACTCTGTAATCCACAGCTAGTCTACAAGAGACCTTGTATCTTGATATAGCTTGATGAATGAATTAAAAAGTTGAGACACTCTATTTCCATTATTGTGATACAGCAAGACAGCTGGAAAATGTGTGTGTGTGTTTTGCACACAGTTTTTTTTGGGGGGCCAAGAAAGGTGATCGGGAGGTCTCTGTGCACTGAGCGCCGGCGTTACTTGGATTCACCAGCAAGGCTGTGTTCCTCTATCAAGCATCCGTATCAGAGGCTACTACCTATGTTATGAAGTCATATAAGTTATCCACAGAAGGGGAATTTTGTTCTCAAAATTGCTACAGTTGGGGCTGGCACTGTGGCCTAGTGGGTAAAGCTGCCACCTGCAGTGCCAGCATCCATATGGGCACCGGTTCAAGTCCCGGCTGCTCCACTCTGGTCCAGCTCTCTGCTGTGGCCTGAGAAAGCAGTGGAGGATGGCCCAAGAGGTTGGGCCCCTGCACTCACGTGGGAGACCCGGAGAAGCTCCTGGCTCTTGGATTTGGATCAGCCCAGTTCTGGCCATTGAGGCCATCTTGAGAGTGAACTAGCAGATATAAGACCTCTCACTCTCTCTGCCTCTGCCTCTCTGTAACTCTGCCTTTCAAATAAATAGATTAATCTTTAAAAACAAAACCTGCTACAGTCATGTATGCTAGTAAAACATCACCTAATTCATCTTCAAAAGTGAGTGAGAGGGAATAGGTGTGTAGCCTAATAGTTATTGCCCCTTTATCACGTCTGAGTGCCTGGGTTTGATTGCTGCCTCTGGCTCATGACTCCAGCTTCCTGCTAATGCAGCCCCTGGGAGACAGTAGTGATGGCTTAAGCACTTGGGTTCTAGCTCCCTACTAATATACCTGGGAAAGCAACAAAGAACGGCCCGAGTGCTTGGGCCCCTGTATCTACATGGGAGACTCGGATGGAGCTCTTGGATTTTGGCTTCAGCCTGGCCAACCCTGGCCATTGCAACCGTCCGGGGGTGGGGGTGAACCAATGGATGGAGGGTCTCTCTTTGTCTAGCCCCCACCCACCACCCCCTGCCTTTCAAGTTAATAAAATAAATCTTTAAAACAAGAAAAAAACTTGGGTTCCTTGTCATCCAGGATTGCATTCCTGGCTCCCTGGCTTCAGACCTGGCTGTTGCAGGCATCCAAGAGTGAACCAGTAGATGTGTGCTATCTCTCTCTGCATCTAAAATAAATAAATAAATAAGACAATTAAAAAGAGTGAGAAGTATGTATGCAACATACTGAGACAGGATATGTACAACACAAAGAGAGCTAGGAGTTTGAATTAATGGTGACTACATATGACCTTGAGCAAATGATTTAGGGGTTGGTGCTGTGGCTCAGCAGGTTAACGCCCTGGCCTGCAGTGCAGGCATCCCATATGGGCACTGGTTCGAGACCCAGCTGCTCCACTTCCTGCCCAGCTCTCTGCTGTGGCCTAGGAAAGCAGTAGAAGATGGCCCAAGTCCTTGGGCCCCTGCACCCACATGGAAGACCCAGAGGAAGCTCCTGGCTGCTAGCTTCAGATCAGTGCAGCTCCGGCCGATGTGGCCAAGTGGGAAGTGAACCATCTCCAGGTTACTTATAACACTTAATACAATATAAATGCTATATAACTGGTTGCTATACTGTATTATTTAAGGAATAATGAAAAGTAAAATTGTGTACATATTCAGTACAGATGCAACCATTGTAGGCCTAACTATATGGTACACGAATGGGATTTGAGATGAGTGATGCTTGGACAGTGAGTGCTGGAGGGAAACTGATAACCTGTGACGTGGTGGGGGCTGAGCAGGGTGTGCCTGCTTGTTACTGCATCGTGTGGATTTTGTGCAGGGCTCTGTGCATGGCAAAGTCAAGTTCTGCTTTTTGGATTTTTTTTCCCTCAAATTTCTTTTTATCTGTAGTTGGTTGAATCTATGGATGTGAACCCTTAGGTATAGAGGCCCAGCTGTCTAGTCAAGAGAGCACAGGCACACTCACATATATAGGCACACAGACAGAGGGAGGGAGGGAGGGATGGTGGGGGGGGGAGAGAAGGAGAGATGGGTGGTCAGATGGACAGATCATGGACAGGTGATGGGGAGCGGGCATGCAGAGAATAACAGGAAGGAGAGAAAGGAAGTGCAGGTGTGGTGGTGACAGGTGAAGGAGAAAACAGGTGAAAGGGGTTGCTGCACTCTGCTGGGGAGCTGATACCGTCTGAAGCTGGAAAGTCAAGAAAGAACAGCTGAAAACGTTCTTTAGAGCTGTGTGAAGAAAGATCAGAGAGCCGGTGCCGTGGCTCAACAGGCTAATCCTCCGCCTAGTGGCGCCGGCACACTGGGTTCTAGCCCCGATCGGGGTGCCAGATTCTGTCCCGGTTGCCCCTCTTCCAGGCCAGCTCTCTGCTATGGCCGGGAGTGCAGTGGAGGATGGCCCAAGTGCTTGGGCCCTGCACCCCATGGGAGACCAGGAGAAGCACCTGGCTCCTGGCTTCGGATCAGCGCAGTGCTATCCACTGTCCACTCTGCCTGTCAAAAAAAAAAAAAAAAAAAAAAAGAAGGAGATCAGAGTACTCAGTTGTGAGAATTGAACTGCAACGGACCATTATTTTGTATAACACATAACACTCACTGAATTTAAAACATTAAGAAAAATTAAAATGAAGCAAAGGCAAATAACACATGGGTAAGAAATGGGTGAGCATGGCAGCAAAGTTATAGACTCCCAACAGGAGTGTGTCCCTGGGTGGGCGTGGCATGGTGATGCCCCCTGCCTCCATCTGCTCCCAAGGGGAACCTACATCACTTTGGCATTTGAGATCTGTGACACAGAGAACTGAATTGGGGTGGTTGGGTGGCAACAGATGATGGATTTCAGGTTGCAGTTCCTTTATTTGGGCACAAACCCAAGTGATTCAGAGATGCTTAGAGAACATGAAATACTTCAAAGAGTTCATAGAAAAATGAAATTGAAAGCTAAGTTTATTTTGATGCACAGAATTTGAAATCCATACAGGTGTTGGTTGAGGGCATGAGGGAAGCACCCCCCCCCCGCCCCGCCCAGCCACACACACACAGTGGACACAGGCTGACTTTGAACAGAGTGTGTGGGAGTATTGCTCAGGTCCATAACCAGTGTCCCTGGGCAAGGGTGAGTAGGACGGTCCATTTGCACGGCCCGGGTGTCCAAATGGACCAACAGACTGGACATGTGATTCTAGAAGGTTCAGGGGATGGTCTGGGTGTGGGAGGAAGCTGCGGAGAACAAATGAAGTTAACTGTGCTGGTCAAAGAGAAGAGGAAGCCAGGGGCTGGGCAAAGCCTGGGTAAAAAGGCTCCAACTGGTGCTGAGCTTGGCTTTGGGGAAACACTGCTTCCCTGTTGGCCTTGCAAAGCAGTTCCTTTTTTACTGTATAATATGGAAAATTTCACACTCATACAGTGGGTATTCAATAAGTTTGTGGAAATCGGTATTATGAAAAAGCTATGCATGGATTTCCACTTATTTTTGCACCAAAATAAACTTACTTTTTAATTCCATTTCCCATGAACTTTTTTTTTTAACATTTATTTATTTGAGAAGCAGAGTTAATAGAGAGAGGGAGAGACAGAGAGAGAGAGGTCTTCCATTGCTGGTTCATTCTCCAAATGGCTGTAGCAGTCAGAGATGGATGGGCTGATCTGAAGCCAGGAGCCAGGAACTTCTTCGGGGTCTCCCATGTGGATGCAGGGGCCCACGGACTTGGGCCAGCTTCCACACTGGTTTCCCAGGCCACAGCAGAAAGTTGGATAGGAAGTGGAGCAGAAAGCTGGCTTGGAAGAGGAGCAGCCGGGACTTGAACCAATGCCCATATGGGATGCTGGCACCACAGGTGGAGACTGAGCATACTGCACTACAGCGCCAGCCCCTCCCATAAGCCCATGAACTTTTTACACTTGAACTTAGCCAAAAGGCTGAGAAGCGATGCCATGAACTTTTTGAAGTACCTTGCGTAGTGGTGGACTTTGATATCACTCAGTTCAGCAATTAGCAGCTTATAGCCATCTTGGCTGATGACCCACGCCTTTCCTGCCTCATTGGGGATTACTTTGACATAAACCTCAGACATACTGATTGTCAATATTTCAGTATGTATCTGTAAAAACGAATTCTTTTTCAAAAAAAATCATCTGAGTTAATAATTCCTTAATGCTATCATATATCCAGTTGATGTTGAAATATGTTTGTGTGTGTATATGAAGGTACTGCAACAAGTTCATGGAAAATGGAATTATAAGTTTATTTTGGAGCAAAAAATTTTGGAATTTATGCATATTGAGGGTGTTACAAAAGCTCATTAAAATGCATATTATAAAAAATGTGCATGGATTTCAAATTTTTTTGCAGCAAAGTAAACCCATCTTAATTCCACCTCTCCATGAACTTTATGACATAGCCTTGTGGGGAGCAACTCAGACTAGACTAAGTTACTGGAATTAAGACTTATTTTATGCATCTGCTCTCCCACAATATGGCGCTGGGAGAGGAGGAAACAGCTTCTACACAGCTGCCTCCAGTTCAACCAATAAACTGTGGGACCTGCTCCTGATTGGAGGAGAGCAGCGTACTCGGCATGTGGGTAGCAGAGTTGGGATTGGTGGAAGAGGACTGTAAAGGAGGAGAGAGACAACATACACCAGGAACATCTAAGAGGAACACCTATGCAGCCCCCGAGAGAGCCGGCCGGCGGTGTGCCGCTCCCCCGCGGAAGTGGGGAAAGTGGCTAGGGGGAACCGCCCTTCCACGGAGGTGGAAGGGTCGGTAGCCAACCCGGGAAGAACCAGCAGCAAACCCGGGGAGGGCCGAGCAGACAAAAGAACAGCGCAGGGTCCTGTGTCGTTCCTCCACGAAGACAGGGAGCGACATAATGGTGCCGTGACTCGGATATGAAGCCTAGGCAGGATCCTGTGTCGTTCCTCCATGAAGAGGGGGAGCGACATAGCCTCGTATGTAGTATACATGTAGATATATATATATACACACACACAGTGCTATTTAGCAGTTTTTTAAAAAGAATTTATTTATTTGAAAGAATTACAGAGAAGTAGAGAGAGAGAGAGGCCTTCCATATGCTGGTTCACTCCCTAAATGGCTGTAATGGCCAGAGCTGGGCCAATCCGAAGCCAGGAGCCAGGAGATTCTTCTGGGTCTCCCACGCGGCTATAGGGGTCCAAGGACTTGGGCCATCTTCTACTGCTTTCCCAGGCCATAGTAGAGAGCTGGATCGGAAGTGGAGCGACCAGTACTCGAACTGGTGCCCATATGGGATGCCGATGCTTAAAATGCCTGTTTTAGTAAGATATGAAGTATGTTTGTTACTAAAATTTCCAGCAACACAAAAAAGTAAGAGAAATATTACCCCAAATACATTAGATAAACATCTTACCTTAAAGATGCATTATTTTATTTATTTGAACGGCAAAATGACAGAGAGGGAGAAACAAAGGGAGAGAGAGAGATCCTCCATCCACTGGGTCATTTTCCAAATGGCCACAATGGTCAGGGCTGGGCCAGGTTGAAGCCAGGAGCCTGGAACTCCATCCATGCCTCTCACATGGTGGCAGGGGCCCAAGCGCTAGGGCCACCTTCCACTGCTTTCCCAGGCCATTAGCAGGGAGCTGGATGGGAAGTAGAGCAGCGGGGACTTGGTGCTCAGATACAGGTCATTTTTCAGTATTCTTTCTGTAGCCTATGGGGTTCGGCCCTGTCACAGAGGGGTGAGCTGCATAAGCCTGGAGCCACACCCACCTGGGTTTAATCCGGTTCTGAATCTCTTCTATGATTTAGCAGCCTTTGGGTTACCTACCTCAGAAGGCTGTTGTGGGGAGTACATGAGACCATCCATGAAAAAGGCTCATTGCCCAGCTCCTAGTTTGCACCAGGTGCTGGCATTTGGGGGGTGAACCAGTAGATAGGAACTCTGTCTCACTCCCTGCCTCACAAATAAATAAATCAAAAATTGATAAAAGTTGACTGCGGCTGTTGTTATTTGTAGCAACCGTGGCAGCAGTAGCGATAGTATCCTTATTTTCTGAGTGTGGGAACAGTCCCGCCCACGCTCCCAGTTGGACTGAGTTTATGACTTTGACTTTTGCTTCTTTCCTGCCATGGGGAAGACAAGATTATTTTATGTGGGGATCCTTTTCCTGGATTGCGTCAGCTGCTGCTTGGCCGCCTGTGCGTGGTGCTCAGGCTTTGCACGCTTCCTTCTGTGCGTGGTTCAGAGGGTGCTGCCCTAACGAGGGCATGGTTAGTCTCTGCTCTTCCCATAGAAATTCCACAAAGGGCGGGGTGCGGGACAGCCGGCCCTTGAGGGCGCCCCTTTGTCTGCTGATTCAGCAGCTGTCTCAGGGCCTTGGGTTTGTCAGGTCACCGATGGAATCTTCCGGAAGCCATTTAAATCATGAACAACACATCAGGTCTTGGTGTCTGCCCCGGAGTGGCTGGTTCTCTCCCATGTGCTCATTAGTCCTCACCTGGGGTGTGGTGCCTCTCCTGGGGAACCCCGATTTATCTTTCCTGGTTCCGGGGGAGCTGTGGGCGGTGCAGAGGAAAAGGCCCCTTGTGCATTCTTCGCACTTGGGGGTTTTGTTGACTTAGCCACTTGCTCCACGGCAGGCCTGGGAAAGGGGGCAGGTGAACAAGGAGGAGACAGCCACGCTCATAAGCCTGGACATGGGCTCTTCTCTCCTGGTTGGATGTGTGCTCTTTTATTTTATTTATTATTTTTAAAGATGTATTTATTTATTTGAAAGAGTTACAGAGAGAAAGAGGGAGAGAGAGAGAGAGAGAGAATCTTCCAATCACTGGTTCATTCCCCAGATGGCCACGAAGGCCAGGGCTGGGCCAGGCTGAAGCCAGGAGCTAGGAGCTTCATCAGGGCCTCCACATGGGTGAAGGGGCCCAAACATTTGGGCCGTCCTCTGCTGCCTTTCCCAGGTGCATTAGCACGGAGCTGGATCGGAAGTGGAGCAGCTGGAACTGGAACTGGCACCCATATGGGATGCCGGTATCACGGCAGCCACTTTACCCGCCATGCCACAGTGCTGGTCCCAAATGTGTGTTCTTTTGAAGACCCTGCCTCCTGTGGGGTGGGAGCCACACTCCACATGGGGCGTGCAGCCTGTATTCCTGGAATGCAATTTCCCTTCTGTGCAGGGTCCTGGGAGTGCTTCCCAAAGCTGACTGGGAGGCAGTACGGTACCAGGGCCCACTGCAACCTTCCTCTCCCCAGTCCTGCACATCTCTCCTGCTGGGCTCTCATGGCTCCCTGAGTACACTGAGGCTGTTCCAGCTGCGGGGTCCTTCTGGCCGCAGCGGGGATGGTCAGAGAAGAAGCACCATGGGGATGGTGCTTGTGTGGTGGGGGAACCCACTGCGGCCTCCTTGGCTCCTTGGAAGAAGACAAGCTGCAAGGTGGAGTAGCCTGCGGGAGGAAGCACGAGCATCCTCTTCCCGTTGGGCAGGTGGGGAAGGTCCAGGGCGGCTGGGCCTTGCCAGGGCCATCGTCTGAGTGGAGTGTGGAGAAGGGCCAGGCACGGGCCAGGTGCAGAGAGGTTTCGGGAACGTGGCCTCGTTAAACACTTGCTGCTTTCTTTCCTTGGAAAGCGGTGATTGATCTCCATTCTAGAACCGGTTTCCTAATGTTCCCTGCCCCAGAATGGAGGTGACACTGCTGCCTCAAGCCGTACTGAGCCCCGGGGAGTGAGTGAGCAGTGAGCAGCATGCTGGGGCTGGCCTTCTCCTGTCCTTGTGACCTGGGCCTGTGGTTTCTTGGGAGCACGTTTCTGTGAGGGTTATGTGCTGACTCGGGGAAGCCCTTTGCCTCCCCTCTGCCCCCTTGGCCAGTGAAGCTCAGAAAATGGTTAGTTAGAAAGTTCCCTAAGGGGCTGGTGCTGTGGTATAGTGGATAAGGCCACTGCCTGCAGTGCTGGCATCCCATGTGGATGCTGGTTCAAGTCTCAGATGCTCCACCTCTGATCCAGCTCTCTGCTATGGCCTAGGAAGGAAGTAGAAGATGCCCAAGTCCTTGGGTTCCTGTGCCTGTGTGGGAGACCCAGAAGAAGCTCCTGGCTCCTGGCTTCGGATTGGCCCAGCTCCTGCCATTGTGGCCATTTGGGGAGTGGACTAGTGGATTGAAGATCTCTCTCTTTCTCTTTCTCTCTCTGCCTCTGTCCTTCTGTAACTCTGCCTTTCAAATAAATAAATAAAACTTAAAATATATATAGAAAGCTCCCTAGGGTTGGTGTTGTGGTACAAAGAGTTTAGCCATCACCTGTGATGTAGACATCTTGTGTTAGGGTGCTGGTTCGAGTCCTGGCTGCTCCACTTTCCATCCAGTTAATGCTCCTGGGAAAGCAGCAGGCGATGAACCATATATACAGGTGTCTGCAACCTTTGTGGGAGACCTGGGTGGAGTTGCTGGCTTCTGGCTTTGGCCCAGTTCTGGCCGTTGTGGCCTTGTGGGGAGTGAACCAGCAGATGGATGATTTCTCTCTGTCTCTTCCGCTCTCTGTCACTCTGCCTTCAAATAATAAAATAAATGTTTAAAAAATAAAAAGACTTCCTTGTAAAACGAAGCTGCACTGAAATAGGTGGAGTGCCCACAGAAAACTGTAGTTTGGCCTGAGGAGGTCTGAGTTCTGTCTCCCACCATGAGGCTGAGCTTTCTAGACACAGCCCAGGGAGGTCTTTGCAGATCAGTGTCCCTGGAGTAGGAGGGTACTTAAGGCTTTGTGAAAAAATGGAATTAGAAGATAAATTTACTTTTGGTGCAATTTTATTTGAAATCCATGCATAGTTTTTTCATGATATGTATTTTCCCTGAAATAGTTGAAGGAAGGTTCCTCGTAGGCATGGATTTCAAAATTTTTTTGCACCAAAACGAACTTGCTTTAATTCTACTTTCCATGATCTTGTCTATTTCAGCGTAATAAGCAGGCTAATGCCGTGTCTGGAAACCACATTGCCCTGGTCAGGTCACCATCCTGTGCCTCAGTTACTTTGCCTGTTAAATGGGTCTAATGCTATTCATCTATTATCTTACCAGGGATAAGGTTGAGATGCAACATGTGGAGTCTCTTTGCAAAGAAGGTGGAGGGTAGGCTCAATCCCCAGTCCTCTCATTCTTATTGATTTTTCTTTTATTGTCATGGCAAATAAGCCATTTGAGATTTCATTTTGTTCATCTCGCAGATAAAAAGCTAGAGAGGGAGGCAAATGCAGATCATGTTTGCTTAATAAATAGGCGTGATCATCACGGAGTGCATGAGTGATGGAGCTGACAGAAGCCGGGCGCCCGGCCTCCCAGTTTGGGCTCCTCCCCTCCTCCTGCCTGTTACTTTTTCATATTCCATATCAAAGTCTCAATCGTTCTTTCAAGTCCTATGTAGTCTGGGCTCTGATCACCCACGGACTGCACAATTCCTATTAATATTAAAGGTGTGGGTTTTCTCAGCCTTCTTCCCTTCATTCCTAAATCAGTCTTGGAAAGGAGAGGGCACACGGAGACTCAGAAGGACATCTCTGGCCCGACAGGAATGCATTCTGGTTTGTTGCAAGTCTGGGCTCTGTCAGGACGGTGATGAGTGACATGTGCATGGTGACCCATCAGCTGCGGAACTTCGGTGACTGTCAGAGGGGTTTGCTTCCAGGGTCAGTTTGGAACGGACAATGGGATTCTGCTGCCTCGCTCGGCCAAGTACTCGTTCAAGAGAGCTAGAATGTGCATTTTCCTTCATTTCATATTCCAGGTCACTGATTTACTGACAACAACCATATTTAGCTGCGTCCGTGAGAAAAAAAAAAAACAAATATAAGTGAAAATTTTACAAGTGAATTGGGTTTGCCTCTTGCCTTGTGGCTTCGCCCCTGTTTTCACTCCCTTGCTAATTCGCTTGCCAATGGTAAGGGCCCTTGAAGGCTAAGCTAAGTCTTTGTTTCTCCCGCTTCCAGCTGAAATAGTCTCTGAATCAACCATCTGATGTCTGAGGAGGCTGGGGTCACTTAAACAGTCCATATTTAAGAGGCGAAAAAGATTATTTTTGTAACTAGAGGAATTCCAGTCTATAGGTTGATTTGGTGAGTTTGGGTGTTCTGGCTGTTTGTTCGTGGGAACTTGGGAGTGGGAACAGGACCAGCGTCTGACTGGCACGGACCAAAGTCAAAAGAGTGGTGGCTTCTTAGCAATGTTTCTCAGGTTGTCACTCAGGAAGTCAGGTCTAGTGCTCGAGCCGTTTCCCAGGGCTTGGAGGTATGGCTCTGCCTTAATGTCCCGTCAATGCAGCGTTAGCTTCCTCCTCTCCTAAGTGGGTGTGCAGATATTGTCCACTGTTAGCATGGTGAACATTCCAGATTAAGCTGCAACATTACGATGAAAGCTTGCAAGGGGTTTTGTTCACCTGAGGGGGCTTCAAAAAGGTGATGGAAAATAGAATTAAAAGAAAAGTTGATGTGGATGCAAAATTTTTTAATATTCATGCACTGGTTTTTCTAATTGCGTTTTCTGTGAACTTGTGGAAGACGGCGATATTCCCAACATCTGCCAGCTTCCTCTGCATAGGCAAGGGGACTAAATGCCCCACGTGGGGAAGAAGAAATGATCTTTGAGTGTCTTTTTTCAATGTAATTTTAAACATGCAAAAAGCAACACACTGATGGCAAAAAAATGCTCAGTTCAAGAGGGCACAAAACAAGGAAACAAAGAGAAGGAAGAGATTTCCCCCTTGTCAGTCTGTTCTGGTCCCTGCAGCTAAGGACAGTTTTATGTATATTCTTCCAGACAAGGCTATGTCAGAACAGCTCTTGGCGTTTAATGGAAAGAAAAAAAAAAGTTAACTGTAGGACAATTTCCTTTATTTCTTTGGCCATTGTTAAGTTGAGAGAAATCCCATTGAAATGATTTAGGAAAATCCTTTGTATAAACACATAAATGTCAGGGCCGGTGCTGTTGGCATAGTGAACTAAGCCTCTGCTTATGGTGCTAGCATTCCATATGGGTGCCGGTTCAAGTCCTGACTGCTCTTCTCCTGATCCAGCTCTCTGCTGTGGTCTCGGAAAGCAGTAGAAGATGGCCCAAGTCCTTGGGCCCCCGTACCCACGTGGGAGACCTGGAAGAAACTCCTGACTCCTGGCTTCAGATTGGCCCATTGCAGCCATTTGGCGAGTGAACCAGCAGATGGATGACCTCTCTCTGTCTGTAACTCTATCTCTCAAATTAATAAATTAAAAACAAAACAAAAACATGTAAATATCTCCCAAACACCTATGATGTTGTACATGGCCTGGGCTGTATTTAGGGAGGCAAATAGTACCTGGCATGTGGCAAGGAAAGTTGCTGAAATGTTGCACAAAATGCGGGCTTAGCACGGTCAGTGTGGAGACGAGCGTGTAAGGCAGGGACGCAGCCCGTGCCAGTGGGAAGTGATGGTGACTGCTTTTGTGACATTTGGCCAGGGGCATACGACTTTTCCAGGAATCTCAGAGCAACATATTTAAGGTCGAATGAATGTGTAACGGGAGAATGTGTGACGTTTATGGCCCAACACAGCGACAGGCTGTGTGATCCCTGCGGGTGTGAGCTGCGGGAAGCTCTGGATGGTTCTCTTCAGATAGAAGGAGCAGTCAGGCAGGGCCTTGCTCCTTGTACACACACAGATCTCTCTGTGCCTCATACTGGGAGAGGGAGTGGGGGTGAGAGAAACCAGACACACTTGGTCCGGCAAATCTGCCGCAGATTCTGGCTTTCCCTCCTCTTGCCACAACGGCTTAGGGGCCGGGTGCCACTGAAGGGTTTCCGAGCGCTGAGCTTTCCTGGCCCGGTGCACGCAGGGCAGAGCCCGGGCCTCTGCGGGCGGAGCAGCCTGGGGCTTGGCAGGCCACACTCCAGCGCAGCGGCTTCTCCGCCACCTCCGCCTTTGTCCTCCTTTGCTTCTGTAGGGTCATTCTCCTCCTGCAACTTGACTCTCTCCTGAGAAGCAGATCTGGGCCTGCGAGCCCGGTGCTCTGTTTTATCCTCTTCTCTGTCCTCGCTTCAACTACCTGCGGCCCCTCTGAGCTTCCGCATCTCCAAAAGGGATAATGTTCTCCTTGAAAGCGTCTTTTGAGGATTAATTGATGTCTGCTCTATGCTTTGAAGAGAGAGAGAGAGAGAGAGAGAGAGAGAGAGAGAGAGAGGGAGGGAATCCTATCAAGTCGCTCTGCTGTCCTCAAAGCTTGTCCTGGCTCCTCCTGGTGCCAGGCCCGGCCAATGGGGATGCAGGGTGAGCTGTTCCCTTGTTGACCACCTCCCTGGGCATATCCATGCCTGCTCGTTCCCTGTCACGGAAAGGCGATGGCCCAGAGAGGGAGCACACACCCTCCTGCGGATATGTTGCGCAGTGCACCTTTCCCGCCTGGAGAAGGAGCACTTAGAATGAGACGATCACCCCTCGGCGGAGCAGGCTTGCGCCTCTCGGTGACATTTTCTTGTGTGGAAATTGTTCTTTCTGCCTCTCTAAGTTTTATACCTGTAGGAGCAAGAGTGGTGATAATCTGCCACCTCTCAGGGAAGTCCCTCGCAGGCCATTTATATGTTAATTGCTTGTGCTTGGAGAGGAAAAGGCTGTTACCTGTTCCAAGATAAGCATTTTCATCTGCTTGAATTCTTGGTTAGAGTTGTGCAATCAAAGAAATGGAAGCGGCAACTTTCGGGATTGGAAAGATCCAGATAATGAAGTATGAGTTAAGACCTGGAGGGTCTGAGAAGATGGATAAGAGCAAAGAAGAGTTTGTTTTGAGGGCAGGCTAAACAAGGAAATAAAAAATATATATGACTCAAAGACATTCTCTGTTGTCTCGTCATCTGGAAGACGAGGCCAGAGGCAAAGTTGGCCAAGCACGCCGGGGGCCCTCTGCCCAGTCCTAGCGTGGAACACACGACACTGACTTCTCCAATAGGGCATTCAAAGGGAGCCTGCAATCCCAGGTCCGCGCCAGCCCTCAGGCGCCTGGCCCTTGCCCTGAGGGGCTTGTTTCTCACCCAGGTCTTTCTTCAGAGACCCTTGCTGCTTTCTTCTGAATTCTATTCCTGCCTTCTTGAAAGCTTGAAAGATCTGGAACCTTGAGTCTGCATTCCACCAAGGCAGCTGTCAGCTGCTGCTGCCCCTTTAAAAGTGGTGGTGGGGCCGGCGCCACGGCTCACTAGGCTAATCCTCCGCCTGTGGCGCCGGCACACCGGGTTCTAGTCCCGGTTGGGGCGCCGGATTCTGTCCCGGTTGCCCCTCTTCCAGGCCAGCTCTCTGCTGTGGCCAGGGAGTGCAGTGGAGGATGGCCCAAGTGCTTGGGCCCTGCACCCGCATGGGAGACCAGGAGAAGCACCTGGCTCCTGCCTTCAGATCAGCGTGGTGTGCCAGCTGCAGCGCGCTGGCCGCGGTGGCCATTGGAGGGTGAACCAACGACAAAGGAAGACCTTTCTCTCTGTCTCTCTCTCTCACTGTCCACAAAAAAAAGTGGTGGTGGGAAGACTTCTGGGGTGCCAACTGGGGCAAATGCTGAGTGTCACGTGTCTGGGAAATTAATGAGAAGAGGGTTCATGCAGAAGCACGTGTGTGAACATGCATGAGTAGACACACACATGCACACACACAGACATGTACACATCCAGAGCAGGATTCAGGTCAGAGGGGATTAACCTTATAGGAAGGTGGTGTTGGAGTCCATTTCAGATGTATAATCTGAACTACAGATTGGAGAAGCGTTAATCCCGGAGGTGAGGAGAGGAGAATCAGATTATCATGGCCACCATAAAGAGACATTTGTGACCTGTATGTTAAAACAAAAATGAGGTGCCTCTCCCTGGCATGCCTGTGGGTTTAGAGTAGCAGCATGGACAAGTGTGGTGACTAACCAGAGGCGGAGTCAAGGGACCTGTATTCCAACCTCTCTGATGCTCTAGCCTGGGTCTGGGGCATCTAGGACCTTGGCCATATCTAAGAACACCCAGCATGGATTTGTTGATGAACTCAACTTTGAGATGCTCATCAGCTAACTGGAGATTCTACAGCTACTGTTGGGAATGCAAATCCCTACAAGAGGTCAAGTAGGCCATGCATACCAATGAAGAGATATCTGTCTGGGAGAAGCAGAATAGGGCACAAGGAAGTTCATGCCAGTCCCACGGTGTCCAAATTTAACTCTAGCCACTTACTATGTAGGAAGGGTTCCCCAAGGTAGATCCAGGCCCTTGTTTTATTTTCAAGAGAGACTTGAAATTTGAACTTGCATATGAACTCTAGCAAGCTTAACTAACGAATTTTCAAAAAGTATAGCACAGACCAAAGAAACATTCCCAGGGGCCCTATTCGACCCCTAGCCCTAGGTTTGCAACCTCTGGGATGATAGCTTGCCTCCCTGGCTCCCGCCTCTACTTTACAGGGTTTTGGCATGAAGAACAAGGAGCTGCCAGGCCTAAGGGATGCCTGTGAGGACAAAGCTGGGATCAGGGTGTGATAGAAAGCTTGGACCACACCGTTGTTACCAGGCTAGCCGGGCAGGACTGGGTCCTGTGGGCTTCAGCAAGGGGAGCTGTAAGCTTGGCAGGAATTGTGCATGGAGGCAGGCAGGAAGACAAATCCAGGGAGGGCAGCAAGGGGAATTGTGCAGGCTGTGGGTGGCAACAGCGTGGGCAGGAAGGGGCAGAGGTCAGGGAGGCTGCAAGGGCAGCCCAGGGCACAGGAGAGGGCAAGAGGGATCTGGCATGGACCAGGGCTGAGCCATTTGCCCTCTGCTCTCACATAGCCTGGTGTGTGTGTGTGTGTGCTCCTCACCAACTGTGTGCACAGGACAAGAGTCACAGCTACCGGCAGAAGCTCTGTGTGTTAGCAACTGAGATAAGCACAGAGCTTGGTCCAAACTTGTAGTCATAGCTGGGAATTTGAGGGTACTGCACGAAGGTCATGAAAAATGGAATTGGCTCTGAATCTTGAAACTCCTGTATCGTGTTTCATGACATGCATTCTCTCTCTCTCTCTCTCTCTCTTTTTTTTTTTTTTTTTTGGACAGGCAAAGTGGACAGTGAGAGAGAGAGAGAAACAGAGAGAAAGGTCTTCCTTTGCCGTTGGTTCGCCCTCCAATGGCCGTCGCGGCCAGCGCGCTACGGCTGGTGCACCGCGCTGATCCAAAGGCAGGAGCCAGATGCCTATCCTGGTCTCCCACGGGGTGCAGGGCCCAAGGACTTGGGCCATCCTCCCCTGCACTTCCAGGCCACAGCAGAGAGCTGGCCTGGAAGAGGGACAACCGGGACAGAATCTGGTGCCTGGACCGGGACTAGAACCCAGTGTGCCAGCACCACAGGCGGAGGATTAGCCTAGTGAGCCACGGCACCGGCTCATGACATGCATTTTCATGAACTTTTTGGTGACCCCTTGTATGAGTCTGTCACGCACGAAGAGAAGCTGACTAGCACAGTGGTTAAGGAGAGAATAAATCTTACCTTTGTCCGTTTAGCCATGCAGCTGGGGAGAAAGTTGGTTCCCTCTTTTTGGGGCCTGGTTTGCCCATTTGGGAATAACAGAATTCCTCCCTTTGTAGGTTTATACTGAGGGTTAAGGGAAAATGAAGGATGTGAACCCGGCATATGGCAAGTGCTCAAATTGAGCATAGTACAAGAGACACAGTAACCTCAGCTAACTTGTGGATAAGCACCAGATCCTTCGTCTCAGCAGAGAACTGACCACAGAGGTAGTGCAAGTTTGCTCCTCCCCTATTGTACACACTTTCCTAAACACAGACTCTGGCCCAAGCTCCTGTTTGTCAGGAAGGCAGGAAGCATTGTACTTAGCTGGAAACGGGCCAGCTCCAGGGCTGGGGTCATTGCTTTGTTTGGCTTTAGTATCACCAGCTGTACATGATGGCATCTTCATTCATCCAACAAATATTTACAGAGCAGCTCCTGTACCATGCTCCTAGCACTAGGAAAGGGTTTTGGGGCTGTCAGTAGAATAAGACAGTAATATGTGGGCCTTTAGCACTGAATCTAGCGTATGTGCTAAGCAAAAAGATGCCCAGATACAAGGGCTAAATAAGACAGGGGCTTATTCATTTCTCAGAAGTCCTGGGTATGCACACCAGGCTGTCATAGTCCCAGTTTTTTTTTTTTTCTTCCTCTTTTATGCCTCTAAGTCTATGTTTTAAATATAGGAAGAAGGTGAGGAAGTCCAAGGCAAGAAACTTCCACTCATATCCTATTGGTTGGAATTTAGTCACATGGTTACCTCTAAGCTGCAAGGGGTGCTGGGAAATGTAGTCCAGAGCTGGTGGCCATCTGTTTAGATGACACTCAGGGGTTATCATAAATAGGAAGAAAGGAGAACGAATACTGAGACACTGTTAGCAGGTGTCCTCAGAAGATAGAGAAGCAAAGGAAGGCTCATAACACAGTTAGGTAAATGCTCCTGAATCAAGCTGAATGCTTACATGGAAAAATTTGTAGTGGCTCTTTGGGAAGTGTGGCCTTTGCAAGCAGACTTCTGGGTTCAAATCCCAACTCTGCCACTCACCTCTGGTATCTACTCCATAGAGGTGGTGTGAGTGTCACTGGCTAATGCCATGAACTACTCAAAAGTCTTTACTAAAACTCATTTATATTTCAAGACCTTAAATCTTACAAAAAAACACCTGATGTTGTCCAAAGTGGTATTTTAGGTCTTCAGTCACATTCCAGGGAGAGATTCTCAGCCACCCTGAGCTGATCCAGACCCACGGCAAGACAGTGCCTGCACAGAAGGGTCAAAAAGCATCCAAAGGTCACCCTTTACTTAATTTACGGAGGAGCTGAAGCCTTATTACTGCAACATCTGAAACGTGTGTGTACCCGTGTTTCTGGATTCATCCTGGTGAGCTTGTGCCCACCCCTACATGCAATGACAAGGCATATTTATTTCACCCTAAAAAAAAAATCCTCATTTCCTGCTCAGAGAGCCACGACTTTGGAAACAGTTCCATGTGGTCTCCTTATTCACTGCAAATAAATATTTGACTTTGAGAACTCCTGATGTATTTCTTTCTTTCTTTTTTTAAATATTTATTATTTATTTGAAAGAATTACACAGAAAGAAAAGCAGAGAGAGAGAGAGAGAAAGTCTTCCATCTGTTGGTTCACTCCCCAGTTGGCCTCAACGGCCAGAGCTGTGCTGATCCAAAGCCAGGAGCCAGGAGCTTCTTCCTGGTCTCCCATGTGAATGCAGGGGACCATCCTCTACTGCTTTCCCAGGCCATAGCAGAGAGCTGGATCAGAAGTGGAGCAGCTGGGACTTGAACCAGAGCCCATAGGGGATGCCAGCACCGCAGGCGGCAGCTTTACCTGCTACGCCACAGCGCTGGCTGCCTGATGCGTTTCTTAATTGAACTTGCCAAGAAGCTGTCCCGTAATGTTGGATGGATAACATAAGAATGAACACATATGAAGCTCTCAGGACATGATCTGGCCTACAGTGAGTGCTCGGTGAATGTGCACTCTCTTATTGGGGAGTGAAGGTCGGACGTGTTCAAGAAAGTCAGCTGTCCAAAGGCTGTCTGGGGAATCGTCCAGATTCCCTCCAGCTTTCCACAGACCTCGTCTCTGTGGATGCAGCACTGGGGTGCTGAGCCCTCAGTCCTGGTGTCATTGAGGAGTGTTAGCCAAGATACCCCAGGCACATCTGAATGGAGCTTGTATCTTGAAAACATGGAATTATTCTGTGCTTGCCTTGACTGGAACTGGGGGAGGAATTGAAAGAGGACATTTCAGGGTCCTGCTCAGCTTTGTTGGGTGAGAGCCAGTGAATTTAGTCCATGTTCTGCAGGCTGTGTGGGAAGAATGAGAGCTCCCCTTCTTGGGTATGTTGCCAGATAAAAAGCTCTAGAAAATAAAAACTCTGTTACTTAGCTAGATAACTGGGACAATAGGCAGCAAGACTATTTACTCTTGGGGAAAGCCCTGGTGGCTTTTCTAGGGCCTTGTCAGCCTCTGCTGGGTGCTGCGTGGGTAAAGAGTTGGGTGTCCTCTTACACGGAGCTGGTGTCCTGTGATGTGCAGAGGGTATCATGTTTTCCATCTTCTGCAGGTGTCATGTGGGAAGGGAACCTTCCTCCCTTCAGAACAAGAACCTTGACTTTCCTTGGCAAGGCAGCCAGTAGATAGATTTTAGCAGAAAAAGCAACAGACGTCAGAAATGGTTTTCTACCATCTTGCACCATGTCTCATCTTTTAGGGTCCAAGTAACTTTAATACCTTTTTACTCCCCAGGTCTCATAGTTGGGCTTCGTACTACTTTATGATACCCTGTAGAGTGATGTTGGGCGCCATGTTGCAATGAGCACCATTTCTGACTCTCTAAAAGTGCTTCATTGGCTCCTGGGAAGTGTGATGGATGTGGGAGAAGGCCACACATGGTGTAAGATTTGGATTGTGTAGGAGCCCCCTGTGCCGGTGGAGGGGCCAGTGGTGAGGCCTGAGTGGGACTAGCTCATGGGGAAGTGGGCAGCTGCTTGTGTTCTCTTGTACCTCTCATCAGCTTTGCTGGCCTCCTGGACTTGGCCTGTAAGCATCACGAAAATCCTGCACCTGGCGGGCCTGGGTCTGCTGGTGACTGCAGTCCAGAGCCCCCAGTGTTTTCTCTGCCTCTGTGTGCATCATTTCTGGCCTGTGCTCGTCTTCCGTGCCACTGGGCTCAGTCTTTTCTTCTCTTTCCTTGTATTGGAAGGCTTACACAAGCACCCAGGCTGGTGGTGGGAGCTGATTAAACTTGAGTGTCCCAGTCATGTAGGTGCTGAGACTTTGACATTATCCAGTTGCTGGAGTATAGGTGTAGTCACTAAGATGTCCATCCCAGAGTGTCCAGTGCACACTGTGTGCTTGGACCACATCATCCATGGGACATTCTGCATGAATCATTAAAAAATAGATCTTGGGCCGGCGCCGCGGCTCACTAGGCTAATCTTCTGCCTTGCAGCGCTGGCACACCAGATTCTGGTCCCGGTCGGGGCGCTGGATTCTGTCCCAGTTGCCCTTCTTCCAGGCCAGCTCTCTGCTGTGGCCCGGGAGTGCAGTGGAGGATGGCCCAAGTGCTTGGGCCCTGCACCCCATGGGAGACCAGGAGGAGCACCTGGCTCCTGCCATCGGATCAGCGCGGTGCGCCGGCTGCAGCGCGCTGGCCGCGGCGGCCATTGGAGGGTGAACCAACGGCAAAGGAAGACCTTTCTCTCTGTCTCTCTCTCTCTCACTGTCCACTCTGCCTGTCAAAAAAAAAAAAAAAAAAAAAGATCTTGTAGTTCTCTTGTGGTCATATTTTACATTGTGTTTGAGCATGTATGTGTGTGAAAAGTGTAAATTTGTTAAGTGTGAGCAACTGTAGGGTGCCATAAATATTGTAATCCTGCTTGTATTTCTTCACTGAATTTTTATTTATTTATTTGGGAGGCAGAGAGAGAAAGTGAGAGTGCTCCCATCCACGGGGTCACTTCCCAAAGGCCTGCTTTGGAGGACTGATCCAGGAGCTGGGAACTCAATCTGGGTCTCATACGTGGGTGGCAGCAGCCTGGTTACTTGAAGCATCACTGCTGCATTCCAGGGATTGCATTAGCAGGAAGCTGGGGTCGGAGCCGGAGCTGGGGACAAACCTAGGGACTGCCATGTGGGACACAGATATCCTGCCTGATAGGCTGGATGTCTGCCCTATACTGCTCTTTAGTCATTGAACAACTTAATATCCAGATATTTACACCGAGTTTTCTCGGTGCAATTAGACCTCTGGATGCCTGTGTGGAGCCTGGAACTGTCTGGGTCTCTGGCTTGGGCCATCTTTTACTGCCTTCCCAGGTGCTGGATTGGAAGTAGAGCAGCCAGGACTTGAACCTGTGCTCATATGGGCTGCTGGTGTTGCAGGCGGTGGCTTAACCATCTGTGCCACTGTGTTGGAGCCGGTGTGTGAGTTTATAGAGCAATGCCTAGCACATGCAAGCTCAGCATAAGCCCCTGCTGTTGTTACACATGTTCCTGTGAACTGAAGGGAAGCCCATTTACCTGTGGTGGTGGTAGGGCTTGTAGTGAACTTTTCTATCGCTGCTTTCTATTTTGTCACCAGCGATCAGATCTCTTCTCCAGTCGCTCTTCGTGAAAACATTCTTTTTTTTGACTCTATATAAAGTAATTATGTCCTCTCCTCTCATTCCAGACATGTTTTTTTGGAAAGGGAAGCAAAAGCAAACACAAAAACCCCAGCTGTTTTAGAAGCAAACCTGGGCCCAGCCGTAATGGATAGTGCGTTGGATTAATTCCCTGGGGTAGAGGCTGCGCGTCTAGATTTCGGAAGCTGCTCTTTTCCAGAGAAAGTGCCAAGCTCTCTGGTCCCTTTCATCTTTCTGATAGAATGCTCTTCCTCTGTGACGAGTTGGCCTGCGTCGGCGAGGCGCGCTCCCTGAGATGATGCACACCAGATAAAATCTGTCTCCGAGAGCCTTGTCCATCTGATAACTTTCTGCTTAATCATGTTTAGTTGCGTTGGCTGGCTTATGTGTTTAAGTTTTTTTTTTTTTAAGGTTTATTTCATTTATTTGAAAGACAGTGTTATGGAGAGAGGTAGAAGGGGAGGGTTCTAGTTCACTCTCCAAATGGCTGCAATGGCCAGAGCTGGACTGATCTGAAGCCAGGAGCTTGGAACTTCTTTCAGGTCTCCCATGTGGGTACAGGGCACAAGGACTTGGACCATCTTCTGAGATCAGACGAGATCGGGTGTGTTCAGGGTAATATGGCCATAGACTGGACCATCTTCTACTGCTTTCCCAGGTGCATTGACAGGGAGCTGGATTGGAAGTGGAGCAGCTGGGACTGGAACCGGCACCCATATGCAATGCAGGCACTGCAGGCCAGGGCTTTAACCCACTGTGCCACACACAGAGAAATGTGCGTATATGTTCAGTTCATACATTTCCACAAGTTGAACATGACTGTGTCCACAGCGCTCAAGCTGAGAAACATTGCAGAGGCCCTGCTGTGCCTCCTCCAGTGTTTACAGCTCCCTCCGAGCCAGTCCCCCTGGCGTCAGGGTGACTCTCCTGATTCTGACTCAGTGCAGTGGAATTGTCTGGTGTGTCCACTTTGGGGTTCAGATTTCCCCTGCAGCTTTGAGGTCCACAGTGTTGGCTGTAGTTGTAGACTGTTCATTCTTGTTGCTATATGGATTCTATTGTATGAACATAGCATGACTTCTTTGCTGATTTCACTCTTTTAAAAAAAGATTTATCTATTTATTTATTTGAAAGGCAGAGTAACTGAAAGAGAGAAAGGGAGAGAGTGAGTGGGAGAGAGAGAGAGAGAGAGAGAGAGAGAGATCTTCCATCAGCTATTTCACTCTCCAAATGCCTACAACATCTGGGGCTGGCCCAGGCTGAAATCAAGAGACTGGAACTCCATCTGGGTCTCCCATGTGGATGACAAGGACGCAAGTACTTGGGCCATCATTTACTACTTTCCCAGGCACATTACCCGGAAGCTGGATGGGGAGTGGAGCAGTCAGGACTGGAACTAGTGCTCTGATATGGGATGCTGGCCTCCAAGTGGTGGTTTAACCTGCGGCAATACAAGGCCCATCTTGCCTATTGCACTCCTAATGCGCAGGTGGTAGTTTCCGGCTTGGGACTCCTGTGAGTGGTGTGGCTCTGGGCGTGCTAGTACATGTCTTTGGGAGACAGTATACGTGCCCCTCCGTGAAACTGCTGGGTCATGGGATAGACATGCGTTTGTCAGGTACTGCCACATATAGGGGATACAGTCATTGACTTGATTTTCATGAAGTTAATTCTATATTCTGGTATCAAGGGGCTTTAAGTAGAATACAGTTCTAAGAATTCTCTTGATTTTCCCATTCCTCATACGATATTCTCATTGCCTACGAGCCACATGGCAAGTGGGTAGATCCATTCAAGTTTGCTCTAACCACTGCTTTCATGGAGGCTTTGAAAGACTTTGAGATCTGCTACTTGGAATGGAAATCTTAGGATTCCCTCTCCCCTAACATTTCTCTCTCTCCCTCTCTCTCTCTCTCTCTCTTTTTTTTTTTTTTTTTTGAAGAACAGAAAATACAACCACTCTAGCCCCTGTGAAAGAAATTCTCCACCATGCCAATCTTTTACTGAATGAAATTTGGAGCTTAGGGAACTTTTGAGTGAAAACCAATCACTAAACGAGATCATAGATTTCCCCAAATTTGGGGTTGGGTCATTCCTCTCCTAACTTTAGTCTGGCTGCTCCTCTTGGGAATCTGATAGAGCTGGGCAAGGCAGAAGCCCCTCCGTTCAGTTCCTGACTGTCCCTTGTCAACAACCTCAGTGCAGGTGCTTGGGAAATGTAGATGGACAGGCGGCCTTCCTGGCCAGCCACACAGTGCCCTGCCTGCCTCACAGAGGAAACTGAATGGAAGCTGTTAGGTTCGGCTTGTGTTCTTGTCGCCAGCAACACCCCATAGAATAACAGCAAAAATAAGATTTCACACACTGCTCTCCTGTGAAATCCCCCTGCCCAAACACTCTCTAATCCTGCAGCCTGGGGCAGTTATTATTTTATTCTGCAGATGGAAAAATGAAGGTCTGAGGAGTAGAATGGATGCAGGAAGACCCTGAAAGAACTGAAGTGTGAAGGCTAGACCTGAGTGCCTGAGGACTGTAGGGCACAGGGTCCCTTTCCTGGGGAGAATTTTAGGGATGATGTGGCTGCACGGAGGGCTATCACCAGGTCCTTTGGATGGGTAATCTTCACATTCGGTGTTTACATTATCAAGTTATTTTTTTAAAAAAGATCATTTATTTGAAAGGCAGAGAGAGAGAGAGAGAGAGAGAGAGAGAAACACAGAGGGCTTCCATCTGCTGTTTCACTCCCCAATGGCTCTAACAGTTGATTTTAGGACAGTCTGAAGCCAGGAGCCAAGAACTCCATCCAGGTTCTCCACAGGGGTGGCAGGGACCCAAGTGTTTGGGTCATGATCTGCCTTCCAAGGCATATTAACAGGGAGCTGAGTTTGAAGTGGAGCAGCCAGGACTCAGATCGGTGCTCCAGTATGGTACCTTGGCATTGTAAGAAACGGCTTAGCTTGCTACACCACAGTACCAGCACCTGTTTGGCATTTTGCCTGGTTAGAATATGGTATATGGTGTTTTGGAAGGATATATTGTCAAAGAATTTCTTGCTTTTATTCATTTATTTAAAAATTAGCTAATTATTTTATTTGAAAGGCATAGAGAGAGAGAGAGAGAGAAAGAGAGAGAGAGGGAGAGAGAGAGAATGAGTTTTCCCATTTGCTGGTTCTCTCCCCAAATGTCCACAACAGTCAGGGCTAAGCCACTCTGAAACCAGGAGCCAGGAATTCCATCTGGGTCTCGCACGTGGGTGGCAAGGACCCAACTACCTGAGCTATCACCTGCTTCCTCCCGAGGTGTGTACTAGCAGGAAGCTGAAATGCAGAGCAGAGCCTTTCAGCCTAGGTGCCCTGACATGCAATGGGGCTGGCAAGCAGTATCTTAAAAGCTGTGCCAAATGCCTGTCCTGCCTGCCTTTTCTTTCTTATGGTAGTAACCAAGAACTAAAATGGAGTGAAAACCCATCAGCAGGGGAATGAATGGCCCAATAACCGGGAATCCTAACAGAAACTTTGAAAGGATTTTTGGCAAAGTGTAATAGAATAAAAAGAGAAAGATGTGTATATGACATATAATTCCATTTTTGTTACACAAGTAATAACCACCTTCCCAATGCCCTGCTAGGTGTGTGTGTGTTTGTAAAATTACATGAATGTGGAGAAAAATGTGTAAGGACACAAACTAAGTGATTAACATGGACTACCTGGGAAAACAGGGCTGGGGTGCTCATGTCTGAGGATGGGATATAGAAAAAGAACGTAAGTGATATAAGGCCGTTTGTGTAAAGGAATGCATACAAATGATCTTTCAAGGAAAAATATCAAACACACAAAAGAGTGATTCTGCTAAAAAGCTGAGCCTGCCAGGGGCCAGTTGCCTGGGCGAGGGTGGGGGCTGGTGCTGTGGCTCCAGGCTCTGCCCCTCTTGATGGGTTGTGTCATGTGTGAAGGACGTTGGGCAGGTGTGGAATGGGGAGAATGGCGTGGATGGCTGAGCACACACTGCTGCGTGTGACAAACCAGTGGTCATCATCACTGTGTTCTGGGGCATACTACCTGCTGGCATTTTCATGCTTTCTCTAAGTTGGATAATTTTTATCCCCACTTTCTGGATGGGGAAAGACAAAAGAATCATCTCAGGGCCATGTAATGAATGTGTGGTGCTGAGATTCAAGATGAGTTCTGTTTGGATCTAGGGCTCCTGCCTTTTTTTTAAAAAAATTATTATTAATTATTTTTGCGAGGCAGGGAGCGAAAGACAGACAGACGGAGAGAGAGCTCCCATCCACTGGTTCCCTCCCCAAATGTCTGTAATGGCCAGGGATGGGCCAGGCGGAAGCCGGGAGCCAGGAGCTCAATCCAGGTCTCCCACGTGGATAGCATAGTCCCAGTCACTTGAGCCGTCATCTGCTGCATCCCAAGGTGTGCGTTAGCAGGGAGCTGGAGTCAGGGACCAGAGCCGTGAGTCAGACCGAGGCGCTCCACTGTGAGACGTGGGTCTCTTAGTTGCTAGGCCAGTGCCTGCCTCAGCTCTGCTTTTTAGGCCTCAGTCCTGTCTGCTGCAGCTGGGAGCTGGCCTCCTGCTGTTCTTAGTCGGGGGAGCTGGGCTGCCAGCCTGGACTTCTGTAGGGCCCTCTCTTGCAGCATGGGTTTTGCTGTTGAAACGAACTGAGCCACCACCCCGCAAGTGTGTCCTGTGTGTCTTTGCTGGCCTCGTTCCTGGTTATGGATGGCAAAGCTTCTTACCGGTGTGAGCTCAGCATAGCGGCCTGTCCAGGCCTCTGTTCCTGAGGGAGCAGGGCTGCGCTGCAAAGTAGGCCAAAGCAGGTTGTGCTACCTGAGCACAGGTAAAAGACAGGCAGGGCCTTGCCGCGTCTGACCGCCGCCCCCTGCCCCCTGAACACCTCACCCACCACTGGGGACTCGGTACTTCCATGAGGTCCCTGTTCCCCCTCTGCCTGCCACGCCCCTGGCCTACTCACCACACACAAGCCAGCAGCAGTGGCTTGTCTGGTGGCCTGGGATACTGTGGCTTCCCCACAACTCCCTGAGCGCTTTCGACAAAGGTCCTCCAGGGTGAGTACTTAGATAACAATCACAGTTCTGCAGATCCACGTCACGTGGGTGACCTGTTCTTTCTTCTTTGCCTTGAATTCCCCATTCATAACATGGGAATCTGATTATTCTTCCATTTACCATTTAAAAGAAGATAAAAAAGAGGGCGGGCATTTGGAATCAGAGGCCTGAACAGGCTGCTCTCCCTCACAGTGATTGAGATACCTGCAGCCCATGTCACAGTGCCTGGTTCCAGCACCCCCTACCCAGCTTCTAATCCAGCTGCCTGCCGATGTGCATCCTGGGGGCAGCAGGTGATGCTGCAAATGCCTGGGTCCCTGCCACCCATGGAGGAGACCTGCACTGAGTTCCTGGATTTTGCTGGCCCAATCCCAGCTGTTGTGGGCGTTTGGGAAGGGAACCAGCAGATGGACATTCTCTCTCCCTGCCTCTCTCTCTCTCTCTGTTTTCCTGCCTTTCAAATCAAATGACAGGCCGGCGCCGCAGCTCACTAGGCTAATCCTCCACCTTACAGCGCCAGCACACTGGGTTCTAGTCCCGGTCGGGGCACCGGATTCTGTCCCGATTACCCCTCTTCCAGGCCAGCTCTCTGCTGTGGCCTGGGAAGGCAGTGGAGGATGGCCCAAGTACTTGGGCCCTGCACCCCATGGGAGACCAGGATAAGTACCTGGCTCCTGCCATCGGATCAGCGCGCCGGCCACGGCAGCCATTGGAGGGTGAACCAACGGCAAAGGAAGACCTTTCTCTCTGTCTCTTTCTCTCTCACTGTCCACTCTGCCTGTCAAAAAATAAAAAATAAAAATTAAATAAAATCAAATGACAATAAAGAAAAAAGTTTAAAAATATATGTTGTGTAATTTTTTTTAACAGCAAGAGGTGTGCTGTTACTAGAAAGATCTGGCCAATTCTGGGTGCTAAGCTGGATGGACACAGCAAGGCGGACGCTGACAGTAACGGCCATATTTTATTGAATACACGGAGGAAGTTCCTGCATGGCTGGCCTGCTGTTTCCCAAAGGGTGCTGTGTTTTAACAATGGCATTGATGACTTCCAGGAGCAGGCGGGGTTCGTGAAGGTTAACTTGACTACAGAGGGTGGCTGGCTGTGGGGGTGGCCTCCCTGCCGGCCCCCCTGGCTCTCCCTGGGGCAGATGGCCCCACTCCCCTGGCAGGCTTGCGGCGGCTGTACTGGGGCTGCTGCCGCCTGCCTCCTGCATTCACTGCCCGTGGCAGCCGCCGCATACTTCGGGAGGGCAGGATGCATGCACTTGAGGCTTTGGGACCAGACCTGCTCAGGGCCAGCACTGTTGTTTTCTGTCCGCAGACTGTAGTTTGAGCCTCATGGCTTTGGATACACTGCCAGGCCTTTCAGAACCTCAGTTTCTCTTTCTAGAAAGCTAAACATCGTGTGTGTGTATGTGTGTGTGTGTGTGTGTGTGTGTGTATTTCAGAAGGGTCAGCAAGTTTCTCCTTTCCTTTTAAAATTTTTATGTATTTATTTAATTTTCTTTGAAAGCCAGAGAGAAAGAGAGAGATGAACAGAGACACATGGACAGAATTCTTCCATCTGCTGGTACACTCCCCGGTAGCCAAGCCGTGGGCCAGCTGAAGCCAGGACCAGAATTTCATCTGGGTCTCCCGAGTGGGTGGCAGGGAACCAAGTACTTGAGCCATCACTGTTACCTCCCAGGGTGTGCATCAGCAGGAAGCTGGATTGGAAGCAGAGCCTGGACTCAAACCCAGCACTCTGATCTGGGATACAGGCATCCCCACTGGTGTCTTAATCGCTGCACCAAACGCCTGCCCTGGGATAAAACAATGAGCAGGTGTAGCTGTTGCCGTGGTGAGCAGTGATCTTTTTATTAGTTCCCCAAGGGCTGGGATTCGGTTCTCAGCACTTGGCACAGTATGTGGCATGTAGGAGGGCCCCGCCCCAAAGCTACGCTTTTCACTGGCACGGAACCCCCTGTAGGTCCATGGCAGCACAGCACGGAAAGTAACCGCTTAGAAGGTGTGTTCCCTTCTTCCTCAGTGTTCTGCGTGTGCGCACGGGAGGGGTTCCTATACCTTTCCCTCTTCCTGAGTCCTCTTTGCGCTTGCTAAAAGAGTTTGCTTCTGCACAACTGGACCTTGCACCCAGCCCTCTGCTGTTCGCCTCCCCAGAGGGGAAGGGAAGTGTGTTCGATTGGCCAGCTGGGGAGGAGACCTCTTTGACAAGGACACTTCAAAGGTTTGTGGAAAACTGGAATTGAAAGATAGCTTTATTTGGTGCAAAAAAATTTTCCAATGCATGCATAGTTCATGAACTTTTTGAAGACTCCTTGTATACATGGACTTCATCATTTTTTGCACCCAAATACACTTACTGCTTAAAATTATTTTTTGAGGGGAGAGGAGGGGATGGGAGGGGAGAGGAGGAAAGAGAGAGAGAGAGAGAATCTCCCATCTGCTGGTTCACGCCACAAATGCTTGCAAAGTCTGGGCCTAGGCCAGGCCAAGCCTGGTAACCAGGAACCTAATCCAGGTCTCCCATGTGGGTGGCATGAATCCAACTACTTGAGCCATCACTGCTTTCTCCCAGGGTCTGTAATAACGGGAAAGCTGGAATCAGGAGCGGAGCTGGGGCTTAATGTGATATGGGACACCAGCATCTTAACCCGTGTCTTAACCACTAGACCAAACACCTGCTCCTAAACGTCTCTTTGAATTCCATTTTCATGAACCTTTGGAAGGGGCCTGGTGACTAGTAATCTACTTCCTGTAGAAAAAAAAATAAGGATTCTTCTTACTCTGGATATTCCATGTAAATGAAGTCATATAGTAGATGTGGCCTTTTATATCTGACTTCTTTAGCTTAAACCAATGTTTCCAGTATTCAACCATATTGTAGTTTAAGTGTCAGTCCTTTTCATGGCTGAGTAATAATCTACTACCTGCAAATACTATGTTTTATTTGTCCATTCATCAGCTGATGGAGATTTGGATTGTTTCTACTTCTTGGCTGTTACGAATAACGCTAACGTGAGCATTCACATGCATGTCTTTGTGTGGGTGCACGTGTTTTTAATTCTCTTGGGTAGATACCTGTGGCTGAAATTGCTGGGACTTACAATAATTCTGTTTACTTTTTTGAGGAACTGCCTAATTGTTTTGCATAGTTGCTATACCGTTTTATATTCCCAACAATAATATAGGAAGGTCTGATTTCTCCAGACTACCGCTGACACTTGTGTGTTTATACCCAGCCTGGTGGTATCTCCCTGTGGCTTGAAGTTGCATTTCTCTAATGACTGTGATGCTGAGCTGAGTGTCTTTCCCTGTGCCTGTCGGCCATTTGCATATCTTCTCTGGAGAAATGCCTGTCGTATCCTTTGCCCACTTATCAGTTGGGTTGATGTTGAGAAGTGAGTGTGTTGACACATCGTTCCTTCCCTTCCTGCAGTGTGGTGCGACCAGCTTGTGGAGGCCGAGCGGTCTGGTAGGTCACCTAAAAATAGACCAGCTCTTTGCCTCTCAGGCTACTCTCAGTATTCTTGGGAGTCTCCTCCTCCTTAGCTGTCCCTAAATGTCTGTATTTTTCTTCCTGGAGTTCTTGTTTGTCCTCAGCTCCTCCCCAGCTGGCCTCATCCACACTCTGGATTCTATTACCGTGTGTGGTGATGACTCAGATGCACAGGTCCCACCAGGACTTCCCCGAGAGCCCCGCATTTGCATATCCAGCTGGAGCCTCAGCAGTGCAGGACCTGCCACTTCCCTTGCCAGGGCTCCTCCCCCTGGATTCTCGTCTGGAGGAGCAGCGCTGTCTACCTCATCAGCCAGGGGATGTCCTCTCGGACTCATTCCGTTGTCTCAGGTGCATCTGTCTTCTTTCCAGCCAGTCGTCCGTATGCTCTTTTCAGTTTTCCTTCCTTCCTTCCTTCCTTCCTTCCTTCCTTCCTTCCTTCCTTTCTTTCTTTCTTGACAGGCAGAGTGGACAGTGAGAGAGAGAGAGAGAGACAGAGAGAAAGGTCTTCCTTTGCCGTTGGTTCACCCTCCAGTGGCTGCCACAGCCAGCGTGCTGCGGCCAGCGCATTGTGCTGATCCGAAGCCAGGAGCCGGGTGCTTCTCCTGGTCTCCCATGGGGTGCAGGGCCCAAGCACTTGGGCCATCCTGCACTGCACTCCCGGGCCATAGCAGAGAGCTAGCCTGGAAGAGGGGCAACCGGGACAGAATCCGGCGCCCCGACCAGGACTAGAACCGGGTGTGCCGGTGCCGCAAGGTGGAGGATTAGCCTTTTGAGCTGTGGCGCCAGCCTAGTTTTCCTTTCTAATCTGTGCTCAGTTCTTCACTCTCACTCCCACTGGCTCCGTTTGGCTGTCTGGCATTCCACCTCACCTCCCTAGTTTTGAGTTCCATTTGTCCATAGTCTGCAAGCATGATGCAATTCTGTTGTTGCCTTCTTAAAACTCTGCAGTGGTTCCTTCTTGCCTTTCTGGAGCGTGCAGGCCACCTGGAGTTGGCCTCTCCCCATCTTGCTGACCTCATATCCCCTCGATCATTGTCTTCTCAGGCTTTACTGCAGCCGTATGGAATTCCTTGAGGTTTCCTGAGTGGATGGTGTTCCTGCAAACCACCATACTTTGAGCACCATGCTATTGGTATCCGTTCTGTACATATGGCCAAGGATAGATTCAAGGCTGGACTATGGACCCAATGTGGCTCAAACTGGATGCTCGTATGGGTAGAAAATGTGGTGACTGTGGATTGGATGTGGATTTTGATTTAATACTTTGTGTGAAGGAATTCCCAAAGTGAATAGAAAATGAAGTACATTTCATTTCATTTGTGAACCATCTGTATTACAAAGAGGACTTTCCCCATCCATAGCCTATAGTTTAGTTACTTTTGGAACCAAATCCAACAGGAGACATAGTATGATAAGCATATGCATATTTTGGAAACTGATGGATGAGTATTTATTAGATTTGTGTTCCAAAGTTTCTGTAGTTACTGACTACTGTGAACACCATCATCATGTACTTGTTTGGTTGGAGTCCTATACTTGGAATCTTTGGGATGTCATAACTTCCTGAGGATGTTAGTCCCTGGACAGAGAAAATGAATGGAAGTGAAGGTGTCATTTCTGGTCCTTTCCATATAATTAAAAAAATTAATTTGCCTTAGATTGGTATTTGGTACTTTCTGTTTCTTCCTCAAAAGTTTACTTAGGAAAATTTGAAACCTTCTAAAAAATTGGGAGATGACACAAGGAATTTTTTTCTCCTTTTTAAAAACTCACTGTTTATTAGCATTTTGCCACGTTCATTTCTTCTCTCTCCCTACCTTTTTTGTGCATGTGTATGCATGTGTGAGTACACATTTGGTCCCTCTCTCATACACACACACACACACACACACACACACACACTCACTACCCCCAAATGGTCTTTACAGTTCTCTTTGTGTTTAGGCCATAGTATCAAAGTCTGGAGAAGACAGATGAGTGACAGGACACAGGAACAATGTTCTAGATTCCCTGTGGGCAGGCGATTTTGTCTCTTACAGTTTGCAAACGTGTGGAGAAGCCTCAGAACTCAATCCATGGCCTCTTCTGAGAGCTTGTTAATCCTCTCCTCATGTGAGGCCATCTGTGTTTTCAGGCAGAGTGAGATTTAGTGCACTGCGCAGCTTCTTCCTCCTGCTCTGTTTTCAAGCCTCTGGTAAAACCCAGTGCCAAGACTGAAGCCTTGTGCTTTGGCTCTGTGCTGCCTTTGGCTGCAGCGCGTGTGGATGGTCCCGAGCGAGTCCCCTGTGCTCTCCGAGCCTCAGTGTCTCTGACGACAGAGTGAAGGCTCGGCCTACCTGTTCTCCCAGAGCCCTCTCTGCACTCACCGTCCTGTGGCCTGGGGTTGGCCTGAGAGGCCGAGTGCTTCGGGACGTTGTCAGAAGACACTTAGTGTACTTGGAGGACGAACCTCAGCAATGCACTGCTGCTGGGCTCTGGCCAGGACTGCGTCTGCTTTATAGCAGGGAGTGGTTTTTTTTTTTTTTTTTTTTTTTTTTTTTTCCCCTTACGAGAGCTACTAGCGCTCTGCCTGTGAGGAGGAGGAGGTGGCGGGTAGGCTTGGCTGGGACGGGGAGGCCGCAGGAACTCTGACCTGCTTGCTGCCAAGGAGACAGCACAGAGAGGCCTGAGTCCCTCTCCCCTGCCGGGTCTCCTTGAGGATGCTGCTGGCTTACACTGTTTGCCTTGCTTCCCCCCATGCCCTTTTGTAGCTACTTTTGTGCATGGGCCTTGCCTCCTCCTGGTGCTATCCTGGGCCACTTCCAGGTTACCTACTGAAGAAGGACAGCAGCAACCTGAAGGTGCTGATGGCCTGGGTGACTTTCGGGGCTGGACCTGAAACCAAGGCTGCACTGTCACAAGTGGAGCCGAGAACGTCAGCATCTAGGCGGGAGTACGCTCGCCAAGTCGTCCCCGGCACTCTCACCTACAGAGCCCGGGGCGGAGGTCCTAGATGGGCCAGATGTCCTATATGATCCTAATTCCCATGGGTAGGATTTGAGAAAGTTCTGGTAGACCAAAAAGGGTTTAAATGAGTAAGGATCGAGGCGGGGGGAACTGGCGAGAGCAGTTAGTGTTTATTGAAGATCCTTCGTGTTATGTACAAGGTGCCTTTACCCTGAGCAGCGTTAATTTGAGGTAGCTGTCATTAACAGTGCCTGACACCATGCTAACTGTTAGAGAAGTGGTAGAAACAGTCGAGTCGTCACACAGCCTCTCCTGACAGTCACAGGCTACGTGTGCTACGGCTGTTTCGTTTATTCTCCCAGCTGTGAGGATGAGGCAGTGGCAGTGTGTCCCTCCTGCAGGACAGGAAAGGAGACATGGAACGGCCCCTTGCTCAAGGTCAGGAGTCGAGCAGAGGTGGAACTGGGGTGTGAGTTCAAGTCTGATTTCAAATCCCACACATTTTTTAAAAGATTATTTTATTTATTTTGGGGGGGCATGGAAAGAGAGAGATCTCCCGTCTGCTGGTTCACTCCTCAAATACCCACAAAAGCTGGGGGCTAGGCCACATAGAAGCTGGAAGCCAGGAACTCAATCTGGGTCTCCCACATGGGTGGCAGGGATCCAGGTACTTGAACCATCACCCGCTGTCTGCCAGGAGGATGTGCATTGGCAGGAGGTGGAGTTGGGAACGGAGCCAGCACTCACGCTCAGGCACTCTGGTAGGGATGTGGGTATCCCAGATGGTGTCTTGACCAGCAGGCTAAAGGCCCAGCCCCCCCCCCCCCCCGCCCCAGTCCCACACTGTTAGCCTCTGTGTCCTTTGTGCCCAAAGCTGGTTTATGTGCTGATGTGGTCTGTGGTAGCTCTCACTGGTTCTACTCAGGCTGGCCTTCTTCAGTGGTTCTCAGCTGGGGCGATTGTGCCCTCAAGGGATGTTTGGAAATGCCTGGATGGTTTCTGGTTGCCAACACTGGGACCCCCCAGTTTTGTACTGGCCTAGAGTGAGTAGCAGCCAGAGATACTGCCAGACACGCCACGGTGCATAGCACAGTTGTCCTTTCCCTCTCCTGCTTCACCCAGGGAAGAGTGATCTGCTCCAAAGGCGCGATAGTACTGAGGCTGATGCGCTCTGACTCAGTGGGAAGGATTGTCCTTCATCTGAAAATTATGCTGTTCTGGCTTTGGGGATACGTATTAGATATCCTTTCTTTTTTGGCCAAGAAATAATTTTTTATTGACAAAAATGACTGTACATATTTTTTTAAAAAATATTTTATTTATTTATTTGAGAGGTAGAGTTACAGACAGTGAGAAGGAGAGGCAGAGAGAAAGGTCTTCCGTCCGCTGGTTCACTCCCCAAATGGCCACAACTGCCAGAGCTGCGTTGATCCGAAGCCAGGAGCCAGGAGGCTCTTCCGGTTTCCTACATGGGTACAGGGGCCCAAGGACTTGGGCCATCTTCTACTGCTTTCCCAGGCCGTGGCAGAAAGCTGGACTGGAAGAGGAACAGCTGGGACCAGAACTGGTGCCCTTATGGGATACAGGAGCTACAGGCAGAGGATTAACCTACTGAGCCATAGCACCGGCCCCAATTGTACGTATTTTTATAAAAGATTTATTTATTTATTTGAAAGTCAGAGTTACACGGGGTGGGGGGAGGAGACAGAGAGAGAGAGGTCTTCTGTCCGCTGGTTCACTCCCCAGTTGGCCTCAACAGCCAGAGCTGGGCCAATCTGAAGCCAGGAGCCAGGAGCTCCTTCTGGGTCTCCCACGCGGGTACAGGGGCCCAAGGGCTTGGGCCATCTTCTACCACTTTCCCAGGCCACAAGAGAGAGCTGGATTGGAGGTGGAGCAGCCGGGACTTGAACTGGTGCCCATATGGGATGCCAGCGCTTCAGGCCAGGGCATTAACCCGCTGCGCCACAGCGCCGGCCCCTAAATGACTGTACATATTTATGGGGCATGGGAGTACTTCAAACAGTTCACAGAAAATGTGTATTATAAAAAAACTATGAATTTCAAAAATTTTTATGACAAAATTAACTCTTTAAGTCTATTTCCATGAACTTTTTTAAGCAACCTTGTATAATGTGATAATTCGATGGATGGATACCATGGGTAATGGTCAGATCATCATATTTAGTATTTCCATGTCCTTAAACATTTTCAATTTCTTTGTGTTGGGAAACTTTGAACTCCTGTCTTCCATTTCTTCAGAAAATCTGATAAATTCTGCACTGTCATCGCCCTGCTGTGCTGTGGAACAGTCAGCCTCACTCCACCTATCAGACTGGGTTTTGGTGCCTGTCAGTCACTCTCCTTCCCCTTCCCACCCCTAACCTCCAGTGATCTCTATTTTACTCTTTGTTTCTATGAACTCAATTTTATATAAAAAAGATTTGTTTATTTTATTTGAAAGGCAGAATTACAGAGAGAGAGGTCCTCTCTCTGCTGGCTCACTCACCAAGTGGCTGCAATGGCTGGAGCTGGGCCAGTCCTAAGCCAGGAGCTTCTTCCTGCTCTCTGACAAGGGTGCAGGGGCCCAAGCACTTGGGCCATGCTCTGCTGCCTTCCCAGGCACCTTAGCAGGGAGCTGGATTGGAAATGGAGCAGCTGGAACTTGCTTGAACTGCTGCCCATATGGGATACCAGTGTTGTAGGTGGCGACTTTACCCACTATAGCACAGTGCTGGCCCCATGAACTCAATTTTTTTTTTAAAAGATTTTTATTTATTTATTTGAGAGGTAGAGTTACAGACAGAGAGGGAGAAACAGAGAGAAAGGTCTTCCATCTGCTGGTTTACTCTCCAAATGTCAATGGTTGGAGCCGGGCGGACCCCAAGCCAGGAGCCAGGACCTTCTTCCTGGTCTTCCATAAGGGTGCAGGGGCCCAAGCACTTGGGCCACCTTCTACTTTCCCAGGTTATAGCAGAGAGCTGGATCAGAAATGGAGCAGCCTGGATACAAACTGGCATCCATATGGGATGCAGGTGCCACAGGCTTAGCCTACTGTGCCACAGTGCCGGCCCCCAATGAATTCAATTTTTAAAAAAGATTTATTTTATTTGAAAGGCAGAGTGACACATACATACAGACAGAGGGAGAAACAGAAAGAGATCTGTCACTGGTTCATTCCCCAAATGACCACAATAGTGGGGGTTGTGCTATGCTGAAGCCAGGAGCCTGGAACTCCATCCAGGTTTCCCACATGGGTGGCCAGACCCAAGTACTTGGGCATCATTGGCTAATTGCCTCTCTGGCACATTAGCAGAGACCTAGATCAGAAGTGGAACAGCCAGGACATGACCTGGTGCTCTGATATGGGATTCTGGCATCGCAGACAGCAGCTTAGCCTGCTGTACCACAAGGCCTGCCCCTGAACTCAATTTTTTAAGCTTCCATCTATGAGTGGGAACATACAATATTTCTCTGTCTGTGCCTGGCTTATTTTACCTAATATAATAACCTCTAGTTTCATTCAGATTGCCACAGATGTCCTTTATTTTAATTTTTAAAATTTATTTTTATCCATTTGAAAGAGAGAGATTGGCTGGTGCCATGGCTCACTAGGCTAATCCTCCACCTGGGCACTAGCACCCTGGGTTCTAGTCCTGGTTGGGGCGCCAGATTCTGTCCCGGTTGCTCCTCTTCCAGTCCAGCTCTCTGCTGTGGCCCGGGAGTGCAGTGCAGGATGGCCCAAGTACTTGGGCCTTACACCCGCATGGGAGACCAGGAGAAGCACCTGGCTCCCAGCTTCGGATCAGCGCAGTGCACCGGCTGCAGCGTGCTGGCCTCAGCGGCCGTTGGGGGGTGAACCAACGGCAAAGGAAGACCTTTCTCTCCATCTCTCTCTCTCACTGTCTACTCTGCCTGTCAAAAAAAAAAAAAAGAAAGAAAGAAAGAAAGAGAGAGATCTTCCATCTGCTAGTTCACTCCCCAGTGCCTGTGACAGCTGGGGCTGTCCCAGGTAGAAGCCAGGAACTCCCACCTGTGTCACCCACATAGTAGATGGCAGGAACTCAATAACCTCAGCCATCATCCCATCACCTGCTGCCTCCCACGGTGCACATTAGCAGGAAGCTGGAAATGGAGAGCGGGGCTGGGACTTGAACCCAGACACTCTGATATGGGAGGCAGACATCCTGAGGGACATCTTAGCTGCTACACCAAATGCCTGTCCCTTGTCCTTTATTTTTAAGAAATGATATTAAAAAGTTGGCAAGACTACTAATCCCTCCATTTTTTTGTTGTTGTTAAAATGTTCTTGGACTGTGGCGTTCAATCATGTAGGAGTTACTTGACTTAGGAATTTTATTAAAAGTCCTGCTTTTTAGGGATTGAAGAAGGAAAAGGTCTCTTTTTGTGAGTATGGTAACACCTAAGGAGACAAGTTCTTGGGGCTCCTGCAGTTGGATGTAAGGATAAGCATTCATCAACTATTTTTGTTTAGTCCTGGGCAGGGTGTTTTGGGTGGTTGAGAGGAATTTTGCCATCACAGTCTTCATGCCCTCTACAGGATGAAAAGTGGCCGTGCATAGAGGAGGTAACAAGCAAGGCCTGGCCAGCACCGGCTGATGGTAGCAAGGCGAGCCACCGTGTTGCTCCTGGAAAGAATTCAGGTTCTTAGCTTGGGTCGACTATCAAGAGGCTTCTGTGACCTTAGGCTGGGCACTTGATGTTTTTCTTCCTCTTGCTTCCTGGCTTCCTGGCTTGGAGGAAGGTCCCTCTGGCTCATGTGAGACAGCTATCCATGATCCCTGTTTTGCCTTCTTCCAACTGTGCACTCAGTCCTGTTGATTCTATTTTGCAAATTTCTCGAGCTGCCCAGTGCATTCTCCACCCAACAGCCTGAACAGCCCCACTCAAACATAAATCTGATCATGTCCCCTGCTGCCTAGAACCTTCCGTGGTTTCCTCATTGCCGACAGGATAAAGTCCAAACTCCTTGGCAAGAGTTCTTGGCTCTGTCATCTGGGCCCAGCCTACCTCTGCAGGCTTGTTTCTCAGCCTTTGCCCTTGGCCACCGCCCACCCTGGGCTCTGGCCACACCCGTAGCCTCACACTTCTCCCAAAACGAATTGCTCACCCACTTTCCAGGAATCCCCTTTCTTCTCTTTAGCACTCTTTCTTCTCTGTTAAGGCTTGTTTCAGTTATCCTCTCTGGCTGTTCCCCTGGACATTGGAGACAGAGTCACTTCCTCTCCCTGCTGGGGGGTCTGTGAACCAGCTGATGGCCAGGCCTACAGTCTCACTCTATCTTGTAGACCCTACTCCTTGTGTGATGTGCTCAGAGCATGGTAGGTGCCTAACCATTGTTTGTTGAGTAGAAAACAAATGGATAAAGGCGGAGATAACGATGTTCCTGCTTTGTAACCCTGAGAGGTAGCTTGTGGCAGAAACATGAGATAATATTTGTGGTAGAACTTTGGAACAATGCAAGGCTCCAACAAATGCTAAACAAGGCATTCATCATTATTTTCAAAAGTAGAGATGATTCATCTTTGATCTATGGATGTGGAACCTTAGCGTTTCTTCTGTTACATCACACATGTGCACACGCACACGCACACACACAGAATTTCCTCCGTTGTGTCACCGTTACATGCTGCCTTCCTAGAAGTAGAGGGAATGGTGGTTGGGCACTAGGAGCTGGTAGAACAAGTGGAAAAAAACCCCATGTAGTCAGAATTTTGCACAATTGAGCAAAAATGTGCCTTGTTGGTGCAAGAAACAGATGTGGCTTGGATTGTGACTCCGTGGCCTGGACTTGTCCAGAGACCTGTAGTGAAAACATGTTCTTTTCTTACCAGAATTACGGCTGAGGTGACAGAGCTGTGGCAGGAGGAAGGGGCTTGGTTTTCTTTCTGTTTTGTGTCTTATTTTTTTTTTTTATCTTTCTGATTCTTCCATTTTCTGAATATTGTCTGTCCCAGACACTCCAAATAGAACACGGCACAAAAAAGACAGAAGCAAAGAAATGGACAAAGAAGACTGGTTTTATGTAGCTCGTGGCAAATCCTATTGTACTGACGTTTGTGATTGGTGTTTGTGAGTATAGCTTGGTTCCCAGCACCGTCTTCCAGGCTGTAATTGTGTTGAGGGCAGACATTTCCTTTTATTTTTAATTGAAAAAAAATTTGAGAGGGAGAGAGAGACAGAGTGAGAGGGAGATCATCCATTATTAGTTCACTCCTCTACAACGACCCTGGTCTGGGGGCCAAAGCCAGGAGCTGGGAACGCAATCCAGCTCTCCCACATGGGTGCTGCACTGAGTTGTCACTGGCTGTCTCCCAGAGCCTGCATTCCTAGGACGCTGGAGTCAGGCACGGGAGCTGGGAAATGGATACAGACACTGCAGGATGGGCATGCTCCAGGGTGGGATTCCCAACTGGCGGCTGAACAATCTGGCCAAACTCCCGTGCAAAGACCAGATACTTCCTTCGTGTTCTTTTGCACCCTCTGCAGGTGCCTTGCATGTAGTAGGTATCTGGCAGGTACTTGAATGTTTGCTGAATGAATGAACGAGCTCACTCAGTAACAGCAAAGTGTGCCTCTTGCTCCAATGTCTTGGTGTACCAGCTCTCTTTTGTTTTTTCTAGTAGGGGGGATTCATTCTCCTTTCACTGAAATCGGGACAGAGGCAATTTTCTTTGGCACTTCCGCTGGACAAACCCCACAGGTTTGATTCTTTCTGGTTGCCACCTGAGGACTCAGAAACACTGAAGCTTGGGGTTGGATCCCTCTGCGTCTCAGACTCCTGAGCATTCCCTGGCACAGCAAGGGGGGGAAGGAAACAGGCAGAGTGCAGGAGGCTAAAGGATTAATTGGTTAAACTTTATTACAAAGGCTGGTGCTATTGTTTACAGGCCATTAAAAACCATTATCGTTTTCCCAGGCTGGGCAGACAGCAGCCAGCTGCTTTGATGCATGTCTTAGAGAGATAAGGAAAATTTATCCCTTGTTTTGACTTCAGAATTTCTTCTTGGTTTATTATCTGACACACGATTCAACTTTCTCTCCAAATGTCCCCGGTCTCAGACAACTTTTTCAAGTTGTTGGCAGAGGGGGTGCAGATTAGGATCCTCCAGTTCGGGAGCTGGACGAGACCTCCGAGAGAAACAACTGTCTCTAACCTGCCCTGCCTCCTCCGCCCCTGCCCCCGTCCGTGTCTCGCCTCCCTGGCAGAACAGCTCTGGACACATCAACTTCTCAAGTAATTTGCACGTATTCCTCTCCGAGGAAGGTGGGCTTTCTCATGACCTTCTGCGCATCCTCCCACCTCCATGATTGCATCTGCTCCGAGGAGAAGAAGTTCTAGAGTCCCCTGCCCCTCTCCAAGTTGCCAGCTCCTTACTGAGTGTCCCCAGAGTTATGTGCATGGGAGTCGTCTTAACTCTACCATCTTCTGGGATAGGTATAGCTAGGGATCCCCTGGAGATGCTGGGCTGAGCCCTTGCAGGCTCACACCCTCATCCCAGCCCAGCTCTCTCCACCAGGGCCCTTCTTGGGTGTGATTTTCCATCTGGACAGATCTAGGCAAGAGGTTGTGGGCTGCACACCACCTCTTCTGCCTCTTGTGTTGGTCAGGTTTTTGCCCACTGATCCTGTGAGGTTTTCCAAGCCACAGCCCTGAGAAGAAGCGATACTCTGCTCACTTCTTTTTTTTTTTTTTTTTGACAGGCAGAGTGGACAGTGAGAGAGAGAGAGACAGAGAGAAAGGTCTTCCTTTGCCGTTGGTTCACCCTCCAATGGCTGCCGTGGCCAGCACACCGCGCTGATCCGAAGCCAGGAGCCAGGTGCTTCTCCTGGTTTCCCATGCAGGTGCAGGGCCCACGTACTTGGGCCATCCTCCACTGCACTCCCGGGCCACAGCAAAGAGCTGGCCTGGAAGAGGGGCAACCGGGACAGAATCCGGTGCCCCGACCGGGACTAGAACCTGGTGTGCCGGCGCTGCAAGGCGGAGGATTAGCCTAGTGAGCCACAGCGCCGGCCTCTGCTCACTTCTAGCTTGTAGTTTGCAGAGTTCGAGTGGGCTCTTGTTGGGTAGCGGGAGCCAGTTGGACAGATATTGGGCATTCAAGGGTTTGTTGAACACATGAATGAATGGACATAGGAATAAGGAGTGTCAGCCAGTGCCAGGTGCTCTGGTGGGGCTGTGTGATCAGTCTGGTGAGCGTCTCATTTACTGAGGCTCTGCTCTGGGGAGAGTTGGTGCCGAGCAGGGTGAAAGCTTTGTAAGACCTAGTTCTTGACATTTGATGCTCTGTACCTGGAGGGAGTGAGGCTAATTACGGGGGAAGCAGGAGAGCCTGAATGGAAACAGAGGTCAAGAGATTTCTGGAGGGGCACCCAGCGGGGTAAAGGCGGCTTCATGGAGGTGATTTTTAGAGGTGTCATTGAACACGGGGAACACAGTGGCAAAGGATGCACAGGCTGGCGAATGGTAAGGGCAAAAGTCTCAGGAACTGAAAGTGCCCTTGGCTTTGCCAAGACAGCCCTCATAGCCTCAGTCCAAAGCCACATCCCCCTTCCAGCCAGGATGGCTCCAAATCCATCTCAGACAACACCAAATAATGCCAGGAATTTTTTCCAGGCCTGTGACCCCGGGGGGCAAATCCCGAGGCAGACATTCCTTTCCTCTGGCTTTGCTGATGCCCCTGCTGGCTGAATCTTGCTCTCCTTGGAGGGTGCCCTGGAGCAGGTGCAGGTAGATCAGCTTCCAGGGCCTGGTCCCTCAGCTTTCCCTCAGATGTTTCTGTGCCCGACTCCAGTCTTCCTCATCCTCAGGACAAGACCACCGTCTCCCCAGGCTTTGCTCTTGCAAGAAATAGAAGGCAGCCTTCCTCCCCCTTCTGGCTTTCTCAGCGCCTGCCCCCTTCCCCAGCTGCTCAGCTTGCCTCCACCTGGGGGGAAGCTTCTACGACATATTCCCTGCTGAGGGTGGGCCGGAGATGGGGCCCCTGCAGGCCACTGGGCGAACGTCCTATAGATGAAGGAAGGAATGGAACTTCCTGCTCCCTGTTTTTATTACAAACAAGTGTCCAAGGTCGAAGTGATTTTAACACATTAAAAAATACATAACCACCACCCCCTCTCGCCCAGTTTTCCCTGTCTTTTCAAGGTAACTGCTTAGCTACATCCCCGGGGTGTGGGAGGAAGCCAAGAAAGAGAATTCTTAATCTTGGGGAGCAGGATCGGGTGCAGAAATGCCTTGGAAATGGAAGATTCCCCTGGCTCCCGGCGACAGCAGTGCTGCAGCCTGTATATAACCGTGGGCGAGCTCCCCCTCGCCGCCTGGCTTATCTCTGCCTCGCATTCACAGGCTCGCCAGCCTGGAGTCGCTCTGGATTTTGGCCAAGCCAGTTGGGAACGTGAAATAGCTGAGATACGGCGTGGGGCGAGTCTGCCACGTCCTTGCACACTGCAGCGAAGGGCTGCCTTCTAGGCTTTTCCCCGGCTTTGGGAGCTAATCTTCATGGTCTCACCTCTCTAATCCTTGAAAGAAGGGAGACCCAGATGCAGTGTTTGCAGGTGGCTGTGCTGGGGATCAGGGGTACCCTCAGCTGCCATTTTGAACCCTCACCTACAGGGTCTTGTGAGCTGCAAACCTTCGGCACAAACTGCTCCCGCTTCCACCCTTGGTTTTACGACCAAGACTTTGATTTTGCTTTAGTGTCCTTCTATTTTGCATTTTGTCCCGGTAGCAACAGGGTTGAGGGAAGACGAGGCCTGGGAAGAAGCAAGAGCTTCTGGGAAATTGAGTGAGGCTTTCCTGGGGATTGGAGGCCTGTGCACGAGGCTGGGGAGGCAGGCGGAGCAGCACCCTCCTGTCCCTGCCCTTGCTCTGCTCTTGTCTCTGTGTGTGTGTGTGTGTGTGTGCAGCTGGGCCCCCACGCAGTCCCTGGTTGTCAGCAGGACCACACAGCAGTTGTAAAAGTTGTAGCTTCCTTCCTGAACATGCCTTGGGCACTAACAGGATGGGGAGCTTCCTCTCCATAGACAAAAACTGAGTCACTAGCTAGAGTTACCAGTTTTCTGGCATGTTCTTTTCTTCCATTTAATGGAACATCGCAGGATTCCGGGCAAAGGCCCAGTTCCTCTTGGGTGGGTGGTGGAGTCCTGATGCTTGAGATTGTAATAACGCCGAGATTGTGCAAAGTGCCGTTTCAGTTCGGGGTGTGAGTGTGTGGGAGTGGCCTCTAGAGCACACCCACAGACCTGGGAATGGGTTGGCTGTGGGACACGGCGGCGGCGACGTCGCTGGGTGGGCTGGTTTCATCCTGTGTGATTCCATGTGGGTATTCGGCACCTGTGTTCGTTTTCTGTCATAAAGCACCGCTGGCCAGGTGCCTTGAACAACGGGGACTTGTGGCCTCATGGTGCTGGGGGCCTAGCGTTGGTGGGTTGTTTCTTCCTGTTCTAGAGCTCCTGGGAGTCTGCAGGCAGGCCTTGGCCTTTGCTGTCTGTAGAAGCATTGTCCCAGGTGCTGCCGTCACCTGTGTGTGAGGGTCTCCCCGTGTGCGTCTGTGTTCAAGTACCCCCTTTTCATAAGGACACCAGCCATACCCTCACCTTAACTAACTCCATCTGCAGGGATCCTGTTTCAGAGTAAAGCCACATTGTGAGGACTTGGGGTTAGGACATCAATACATCAGAACTTTGGGGAGACATAAATTCAACCCATAACACTCTCCTTCCATCTAATAAAAGTATATATGTGCTGGGCCAGTGTTGCGGCTCACTTGGCTAATCCTCCACCTGTGGCGCCAGAACCCCAGGTTCTAGTCCCAGTCGGGGTGCCGGATTCTGTCCCGGTTGCTCCTCTTCCAGTTCAGCTCTCTGCTGTGGCTCGGGAAGGCAGTGGAGGATGGCCCAAGTGCTTGGGCCCTGCACCTGCGTGGGAGACCAGGAGGAAGCACCTGGTTCCTGCCTTTGGATTGGCACAGCGCACCGGCCGTGGCGACCATTTGCGGGGTGAACCAACGGCAAAGGAAGACCTTTCTCTCTGTCTCTGTCTCTCTCTCACTGTCTAACTCTGCTTGTCAAAAAAAAAGTATATATGTGTTTTGATGTCATTTTTGAAAATGAAAGACTGGAATATGATAAAAAAGAAATTCAAGCACTGTGGGGAGCAATTCGGACTATACTGTTACTGGAATTAGGACTTATTCTATGCATCTGCTCTCCCACAATGTGGCGCTGGGAGAGAGGTAAACAGCTTCCGCACAGCTGCCTCCAGTTCAACTAATAAACTGTAGGACTTGCTCCTGATTGGAGGAGAGCAGCGTACTCGGCGTGTGGGCAGCCGAGTTGGGATTGGCGGAGGAGGACTATAAAGGAGGAGAGAGACGGCATGCACCAGGAACATCTATGGGGAACATCTAAGGGAACCCGTGCAGCCCCCGAAAGAGCCGGCCAGCGGTGTGCCGCTCCCCTGCGGAAGTGGGGAATGCGGCCAGGGGGAACTGCCCTTCCACGGAGGTGGAAGGGATAGTAGCCAACCCGGGAAGAACCAGCAGCAAACCCGGGGAGGGCCGAGCAGACAGAAAGAACAGCGCAGGGTTCAGTGTTGCTCCTCCACGAAGAGGGGGAGCGACAAAGCACTATGGAAGAACTGTGGGAGGAAAGTGAATCCTAGTCACCCTTCCCAGCCCTGTGGTATATCCTCAGACCCTGGTCTCACAATACAGAGTCACCTCTTTTGTCTCTTTCCTATACCTTTCTGGCGACATTCTATGAACATAAATGTGTGTGTATTTATGTGTACATATATACTTATTTCTTCTTTTAAATAGTTGTGCTTCTAATGCCCTATTCTGTATCTTGCTTTTTTAAATTTAACAATGTATCTCAGAGATTATTCTAGATCAACAAGTGTGTATCCATTGCATGTTTAACAGGTGCATAATATTCCTTTGTGTGGATATACTGGTTTACTTAATTTCAACTCTCTTGATGGACATTTACATGATTTGTAATCATTGCTGGAATGAAAAAAAAATTGTAGCTGCCTTTTTCTACCCATAAGTCATCCCCATATTCCCACCTTCTCACAGGTCTTATATAGTATTTAAGTTGAGTACATTAAGAAATGTTTGGTAGCTTTCTACAATGAAGACATATTTGTTTTTTTTTTTTTCATGTTATTGGTGCATCAGTATTTCCTCAGGCCAGTGTTCATGATAGATTGTTTCTTGTTGATATAAATAAGTCATTTTGAAAATTTTTGCATACAAGTCTCTGATCTATTTATTTATTTGAGAGTTAAGAGTTACAGATAGTGAGAGGGAGAGACAGAGAGAAAGGTCTTTCGTCTACCGGTTCACTCCCCAAATCCGGAGTTGTGCCGATCGAAGCCAGGAGCCAGGAGCTTCCTCTGGTCCCCCATGTGGGTGCAGGGCCCAAGGACTTGAGCCATCTTCTACTATTTTCCCAGGCCATAGCAGAGAGCTGGATTGGAAGAAGAGCAGCTGGGACTAGAACACATGGGATGCTGGCGCCGCAGGCGGAGGATTAATCCCCTGCGCCACAGCACCGGCCCCAAGTCTCTGATTTTTAAAAAATATTAATATGTTTATTTGAGAGATACAGAGATCTAGACAGAGATAGAACTCCCATCTGCTGGTTCACTCATCAAACGTCTGCAATGGCTGGGGCTGGGCTAGGGCTTAAGTTGGGTGGTAGGCATTGAACCCAGGTCTCCCATGAGGGTGGCAGGAGCCATTACTTGAGCTGTCACTGCTGCCTCCTGGGGTCTGCATTAGCAGAGAGCTGGAATCAGAAGCTGAAGCTGGGAATTGAACTCAGGCATCTGAAATGTGAGATAGGTGTCTTAACAGTGATGTCTTCACTGCTAGGCTGACCACCTGCCCACGAGTCTCTAATTTTGATTGTTCCTTAGCATAAGTTTCTAGAAGTGGTCAAAGGATCTGAAAATTGTTAAGGTTCTGAACCTCGTTGCTAAATTGTGTTCCAGAAACTTACAGTTTATGTTTTTACCAGTGGAGTGCCCATCTCTCCCTGTATCACTAGCATTATCACTGACACAAAGCCAGAGACGGTCTGCTAAGTTCATGTGTGAAATATGGCATCTTACTGTTTTAATTTTTGTTTACCCATTTTTCTTATTTCTTCCGTTGTCGCTTGTCTGGATCCTTTGGCCGTTCACCAATTAAGGTCTACCGCTTTCTTACATCAAATTTGTAAAGGCATTTATATATATGGATATTAATTTGTCATGTCATGTGGCAAATATTTTCACTAGTTTGTAGTTTTGAGTTTTAAATAATTCTTTTTAAAACAGCTTAGATGTTTGATTTGATTGTACACTCAGTAAAATGCACGTCTTTTAGCTCTACAATTCTCTGAGTTTCGACATATCTATTTACTCAGGTAACTACCACCGCATTTATATTATCCTAAAAAGTTCCCTTGTGCCTCTTTGAACTATAGATTGGTTTTGCAGCTTCTAAAATTTTGTATAAATAGAATCATACAATATATAATCCTTGAATCTAACAGATTTTACCCAGCCTTTAAAAATGTTGTGTATTAATCACTTGTTCTTTTTGTTATTGTATTTCATCATATGAACATGCCTTACTTTTGTATCCATTCACCAGTTGCCAGGCATTGACTTATTTCCAGTTTTGGCTATTATAAATAAAGTTGCTGTGACATCTGTGTGTAACCCTCTCTCTCTCTCTCTTTTTTTTTCCTCTTGGACATAACTTTTCCCCCCATTCCTCTTGGGTAACTACTCAGGAGTGAAATTTCTCAGCCATGTGTCAAGTGCATGTTTCTTTCTAAGCGCCTGTGAGGCCACACACCTTTCCAAAGTGGTCGTACCATTTTATATTCCCATGAGCAAGGTACACATATGTTGGTTGCTACACAGCCTTACCAGCAGTTGTTACTATCAGTGTTTTTCATTTTAGTCACTTTAGTGTATTAAAGTATTTTATTCACTTTATTTATTCACTGTATTTTAGTCACTTTAGTGTAGTGTATAGTGAATGGTATTCACTATAGTTTTAATGTGCCTTTCCCTGATGACTAATGAATGATGTGGAATGTATTTCTATTGCTAATTTGTTACATATGTAAGTACATGTGTGTGCTACGAATGTATTCTACAATGCATATTTCCTATGTATATAGTATGAATGCTACAAGAGTAGTTCAAAAGTTAATGGAAAAATGGAATTAAAAGACATTAATTTCAGAGTACAAATTTTTCAAATCCATGCATATTTTTTCATAATGCATATTTTTCATGAACTTTTTGGAACCATTTAGTGTACATGGATTCCCATTTTTTTTTGCCCAGAATGAATCTATCTGTAAATACTGTATTCCATGAGCTTTTTGAATTTTTTGTGTATGTCCTCTATAAAAATACATCTTTTTTAAAATTTTTATTTATTTATTTATTTTTATTTTTACAGGCAGAGTGGACAGTGAGAGAGAGAGACAGAGAGAAAGGTCTTCCTTTTGCCGTTGGTTCACCCTCCAATGGCCGCCACGGCTGGCGCGCTGTAGCTGGCGCACCACGCTGATCCGATGGCAGGAGCTAGGTACTTATCCTGGTCTCCCATGGGGTGCAGGGCCCAAGCACTTGGGCCATCCTCCACTGCACTCCCTGGCCACAGCAGAGAGCTGGCCTGGAAGAGGGGCAACTGGGACAGAATCCAGTGCCCCGACCGGGACTAGAACCCGGTGTGCCGGCGCTGCAAGGTTGAGGATTAGCCTAGTGAGCCGCTGCGCTGGCCTCATACTTCTTATTTTTTTAAAGATTTTATTGATTTATTTGAGAGGCAGAGTTACAGACAGAGAGAGGGAAAGGTCTTCCATCCACTGGTTCACTCCCCAAAATGGCTGCAGTGGTCAGAGATAGGCCAATCTGAAGCTGGGGGCCAGGAGCTTCTTCCAGGTCTCCCACAATGAATGCAGGGGCCCAAGCACTTGGGCCATCTTCTACTGCTTTCCCAGGCTATAGCAGAGAGCTGGATTGGAAGTGGAGCAGCTGGGACTAGAACTGGCGCCCATATGGGATGTCGGCACTGCAGGTGTAGGATAAACGTACTGTGCCATAGCACTGGCCTCTTGTCTTCTTAACAATGTCTTTTTTTTTTTTTTTAAAGAAAGCTTATTTATTTGAGAGTAGGTGGAGAGAGAGAGAGTGAGCGAGTGAGTGAGCGAGCAAAAGTGAGCACATAGTGAGAACATCCCATCAGCTGGTTCACTCCCTGATGCCCACAAAGATTGGGCGGGGGCGAAGCCGAGAGCTGGGCGCTCAGCTGAGGTCTCCTGTGTGAGTGGCAGGAACCCAGTCAGTTGAGCAAACACGACTGCCGCCATCTAGGTTCTGCCTTGGCAGGAAGCTGGCATCAGGAGCAAGAGCCAGGAATCAAACCCAGCACTGCAGTGTGGACACAGACGTCGTAACCGCTAGCCAAATGCCCACGCCGTAACGGTAGCTTTTTTTTTTTAAGAGACAAATTATAAGCAATATATATAACAAAGATGCCATTTTTAGTCATGCTAACAACACAATTTGGTGGCATTAGTTATGCTCACAGTGTCATGCAGCCATTAATGCTATCTATAATAGTATATTTTCAGTATCAGAAATTTTAAATTTTGGTGAAATTTGAATTATTTTTTTTCTTTTGAAGTTATTATTTTTTGTGACCTAAGAATCCTTACTTATACCCCAGTCATGAGGATTTTTTCATATGTTTTCTTCTGGAAGTCATAATTTTAGCAACTTCTTTAATTTTATGATCCATTTTGAATTATTTTTTGTGTCTGACATGAGGTAAAGTTTGAGGTTTACCTATTTAAAAAAATGACTATCCAGGAGGCCAGTGCTGTGGCGTAGTGGGTAAAGCCGCTGCCTGCAGTGCCGGCACCCCATATGGGTGCTTGTTCAAGTCCCTGCTGCTCCATTTCTGATCCAGCTCTCTGCTGTGGCCTGGGAATGCAGTAGAAGATGGCCCAAGTCTGTGTGGCAGACCAGGAAGAAGTTCCTAGCTCTTGGCTTCGGATCAGCACAGCTCCAACCTTGCAGCCATCTGGGGAGTCAACCAGCGGATGGAAGAACTCTTTCTCTCTCTGCCTCTCCTCCTTTCTCTGTGTAACTGACTTTCAAATAAAATAAATAAATCTTTAAAAAAAATGACTATCCAGTTAAAAAATAAAAATAAGCAAGTGTTACCTAGTATTTATTTTTATTTTCTTCATTTATTCCACTGTTTTGTAGCATATAAATTTCAACCCCTATTCAGGCATCAGATGAATCTTTACCTATATAACCCACTGGTTGTTTTAGTTATTTCTTTTAACCTCAGTTCTTTGCTTCATTTGGAATATGAGGCATATTCAGAAAGTTAATGGAAAACGTGGGTAGGCATTTAGCATAGTGGTTAACATGCTGCTTGGGGTGCCTGCCTCTCCCATATCAGAGTGCCAGGGTTCAAGTCCCAGCTGTGCTCCCGAATCCAGCTTCTTGCTAGTGTGCACCCGGAGAGGCAACAAGTAATGGCTCAAGTACTTGGGTCCCCGCCACCCATTTGCTGATGAAGATGGACTTCCCAGCTCCTGGCCTTGGCTTGGCCCTGTTCTGGCTGTTGTAGATATTTTGGGAGGTCTCTGTCTCTTTTTGGCTTTCAGATAAAATAAATAAATAAAAAATTTAAAAATCCTGCATAGACTTCAAAACATTTTTTTGCACCAAAATAAACCAATCTTTTAATTCTGTTTTCTATGAATTTTTTGAAGGACCCATGTATGTTTACTTTCTTTTCCTTTTTTCTTTTTTTAAAAGATTTATTTATTTACTTGAAAGTCAGAGTTACACAGAGAGAGGAGAGGCAGAGAGAGAGAGGTCTTCCATCTGCTGGTTCACTTCCCAAATGGCTGCAATGGACAGAGCTGGGTAGATCCAAAGCCAGGAGCCAGGAGCTTCCTCCGGGTCTTCCCATGAGGGTGCAGGGGCCCAAGGACTTGGGCCGTCTTCTACTGCTTTCCCAGGCCATAGCAGAGAGCTGGATTGGAAGTGGAGCAGCTGGGACTCGAACCAGTGCCCATATGGGATGCCAGCACTGCAGGCGGCAGCTTTACCCGCTACGTCACAGCGCCGACCCCATGTTTAGTTTCTGTAAACTAATCTCCCACCCTTCACAGCTAAGTGATTAGTAGGAAAAGCAGTTTCAGCTATAGCAGGGATATGAAAGTGGGAAGAGGGGTGAGCTTTTGAGAAATGGGACCCCTTAGGCTTGCCTGGGGTGGAGCAGGGGCGGGAGGCAAGGTAAGGGCTGGGCTGTGGCACGTGGGGTGGCCGTGTGGACTGTGCCCACTGGGGCACTGTGAGCCTGTGGGGGACGTGGTTGCAGAGGTGCTGTGGGGTCATGGAGCTTGGTCCGATTGAGGAGAGACTGAGGGGGTGGGGTTGCTGGTTGCAAGAGAGCTTGCCGGAGGGAAATCGCCGGTTCTTGATTTGACAAACAGTGAAGCTGGTGGAGGAATTAAACACTGACCTTGAGATCCCAGTTGTAATGTTGGGTAGAACATCTCTACTTTAATGGGAAATAAAGGCCGGCGCCGCGGCTCACTAGGCTAATCCTCTGCCTTGCGGCACCCCGGGTTCCCTTTGTGTATGCTTGGTGTGATCGGCAGGGTGGCTGTCGCTGCGTCTCCATCTTACAGGGAGGAAGGGGAGGCTGGGCTTGGCTGGGGGCTTGCCCAAGTCTCTTGTCTGAGCTAATCGGCACTTGTGGTGTCAGGGGGAGTGGGGGGACACGACTTGGATCTTGGCTTTTTTTTTTTTTTTTTTTGGATAGAGTTAGTGAGAGAGAGAGACAGAGAGAAAGGTCTTCCTTCTGTTGGTTCACCCACAAAATGGCCACTACGGCCGGCACACTGTGCCGATCCAAAGGCAGGAGCCAGGTGCTTCCTCCTGGTCTCCCATGGGGTGCAGGGCCCAAGCACTTGGGCCATCCTCCACTGCACTCCCAGGCCACAGCAGAGAGCTGGCCTGGAAGAGGGGCAACCGGGACAGAATCTGGTGCCCCGACCGGGACTAGAACCCGGTGTGCCAGCTCCGCAGGTGGAGGATTAGCCTAGTGAGCCACCGTGCCGGCCTCGGATCTTGGCTTCTATCTACTTGCTCTGTAAGAAAGTACCTCTGTTTTCTCCTCAGCAAAATGGGTGTGATAGTGTCTGTGCCATTAGCCTCACACAATGAATTGGGAAGGCCAAATAAAACAATAACTAAGTGACAGAGTACTGATAAGTACAAAGCAGGATGCAAACATCAGTCTTAATACTAAGTTTATAATTTTTACTTATTTATTTTTAATTCTACATTTATTTTTCAGTTTTAAAATTTAACAATTTTAACATTTTACCACATTCACTTTGAATGTAGACATCATATACATCCACAATTATGCTATTTTTTCTTTTTTTTCAAAATTTATTTATTTATTTGAAAGTCAGAGTTACAAAGAGAGAGGAGAGGCAGAGAGAGAGAGAGGTCTTCCATTCGTTGGCTCACTCCCTAGATGGCTGCAATGGCCGGAGCTGCGCCGATCCGAAGCCAGGAGCCAGGAGCCAGGAGCCAGGAGCTTCTTCCTGGTTTCCCACGCGGGTGCAGGGGCCCAAGGACTTGGGCCATCTTCTACTGCATTCCCAGGCCATAGCAGAGAGCTGGTTGGAAGTGGAGCATCCGGGTCTTGAACCAGTGCCCATATGGGATGTCGGCACTGCAGGCTGGGGCGTTAACCTGCTGCCCCTATTTTTTTCTTAAAAACAAAGATTAGTATCACAAAGCGAGGAGTTCATGACTGGTCATAGCATAGGGAAAGAAGGGAGTATTGTCTTTTCCATGGTGGGAGTCAGTGATATGACAGAGGATGTGACAGCCACATAATTTTTTAAAAAAGATTTATTTATTTGAGAGTTACAAAGAGAGAGAGAGAGAGGGAGAGAGTGTGTGTGTAAGAGAGAGACAGTGTGTTTGTGTGTGAGAGAGAGAGAGAGGGAGAGAGAGAAAGAGATGGATGAGGTGTGTAGGGGAGTAACTTCCATCCTCTGGTTCACTTCTCAGATGGCCACAATGGCCCGGCCTGGGCCAGGCCAAAACCAGGAGGCTGGAGCTGCTTCCAGGTCTCCCATGTGGGTGCAGGGGCCCAAGCACTTGGGCCATCTTCTACTGCTTTCCCAGGCGTATTAGCAGGAAACTGGATCAGAAGTGGAGCAGTCGCTGGCCCCCAGGACTTCATTTCTTTTATGGCTGAGTGTAATCCCCTCATGTGTATGTACACCACCTTTTCTTTATCCGGTTATCAGTTGATGGATAACTAGGCTGATTCCATATTTTTGCAGTTGTGAATTGAACTGCTATAAACATGGGAGTGTAGGTATCTCTTTCATATGCTGATTTCATTTCCTTTGGATTCATTCCCAGGAATGGGATAGCTGGGGCGGGGGTTGAACTATTTTAGTTTAGTTTTCTGAGGAATCTCTATTGTTTTCCATAATGGTTGTATTCATTTGCATTCCTACCAACAGCATATTAGGGAAATTAAGGTTATAATTCATCCCACTGGGGCTGGGAATCTGCTGGTCCCCGGTTGGGAAGTGGGAGACCAGGGGTTATGGTTGACTGCACGGCAGAGCTGCTGGTGACATGCACTGAGACCTTGCCTGCCTTTGGAGCAACGTGGAGATGCCCATCTAGCTCCTGGGGCCTCCAGTTAGGGCCTCCAGTTAGGGCAGTGAAGTCCAAGGGCTCCCGTGTCCTGAAAGAGCTCTGGATTTGGCTTAGAGGCCTTGGAGTTGGACACAATTTCCTTGTGTTCTGGACTTGGCGTGAGACACTTGATCTCTCTGAATCTGTTTACTGGGAATAGGGAATTACTTGTGAGCTCCCCTATCTCACTGTGCCTCCGCACCTGTGATCAAACTCCTGCTCTTGCAAGTGGGCAAGCACATGTGCAGTGGGAGAGATTGGAGGAGGCAACATTGCTGACCTCTGGGGAGAGGGGTCCCTGAGCCAAGGAATGTGGGTGACCTCTAGGAGTTGAAAAAATGGAGGAGCAGATTTTTTCCATAGTGCCTCCAGAAACAGCCAGTCCTGCCAACACCTGGGTGTTAGTCCAGCAGATGGACTTGGACTTCAGAATTACAAGATAGAAGTTTGTGTAGATTTAATCCCCTGTGCTTGTGGTCATCTGTTCCAGCTGCCATCAGAAACTAGCACAGGGCACTTCACATTCATCCGTATTATTGCAGCGATGGATGGATGCCTTCCACTGCGTGGATGTCTTCTATGGTAAGAATCTATCACAGGCTCACTTGGCTAATCCTCCGCCTACAGCGCCGGCACCCCGGATTCTAGTCCCGGTTGGGGCTCTGGATTCTGTCCCGGTTGCCCCTCTTCCAGGCCAGCTCTCGGCTGTGGCCTGGGAAGGCAGTGGAGGATGGCCCAGGTCCTTGGGCCCTGCACCCGCATGGGAGACCAGGAGGAAGCACCTGGCTCCTGGTTTCGGATTGGCGCAGTGCGCCGGATGCAACGTACCAGCCGTAGCAGCCATTTGAGGGGTGAACCAACAGAAGGAAGACTTTTCTCTCTGTCTCTCTCTCACTGTCTGACTCTGCCTGTCTTAAAAAAAAAAAAAAAAAACTATCACAATTTGCTACTTCATGGCCAACTGATACCATCTGGATCATTCCTCAGGCTGGCTGCTGTGAATGCTCATGGGCAGGTCTTTGGATGCGTGTTTTCATTACACAGGGACAGATGCCGAGGAACGGGGTTGCTGGGTGCTGCGTGCCTATGTCACCTCCCAGGTGGCTGTACCATTTAGCATTCCCACCAGCAGGGTGTGAGCATTAGAGCTGTTCTGTGTCCCTGCCTGCACTTGGCTTTGTCAGTCTTTAGTTTTAGCCATTATAATGGCTGTTAAATGGTATCTCATTGTGATACATTTCTGTGGTGATAATGATGTTGAAAATTTTTTTCACTTACCTTTTGGCCATCTGTGTCTCTTCTTCTGTGAAATATCTGCTCAATTATTTTGCCCACTTAAAAAACTGGGTCATTTGTCTTCTTCTTATTGAGTTTTAGGAGTTATTTATATATTCTGACTAAGCATTCTTGCACACACACACACACACACACAGACATACATTTTACAAATTTTCTCTCCCAGTCTTTGGCTTATTGCTTTCATTTTTGTAGCAGTGCCTTTTAAAATGCAGATTTTAAATGTTAATGAAGTCTAATAAATCAAAATTTTTTATTCTTTATGCTTTTTGTGTTAAACTTAAAGAATTTTTGCTTAACCAAAGGTTACAAAGATTTTCTTCAAAATTTTCTTCTAGAAGTTTTATAGTTTTAGTTCTTGCATTTAGCTCTGTGATCCATTTTGGGTTAATTTTTATATGTAGTGTGAACTATATGGGGTTAAGCTTTTTTAAATGAAAAGTTTAAAAAAGTTGTATATTACCCTGGCTTTGGAATCAGAGTAATGCCAGCTTCATAAAATGAGTCAACATTGTGATAGGTACTGCAGGGAATATAAAGATAAGATCCAGTCCCTGCTTGAATCTGTCTCTCTCTGTCTCTCTCTCTCACACACACTCACTCACACACACATACCAAGTGTGATAAGGCAGTTTGATGAGCTTGTAAGAGAACTATAGTAGTCCTGCCTTGTCTATGGGGGATGCATTTCAAGACCCCCAGTGGATACCTGGAACTGTGGGTAGGACCAAACCCTGTATATACTATGTTTTCTTCTATGTATACATGCCAATGAAGTTCAGTTCAAATTAGGCACAGTAAGAGATTAACACAGCAATAATAAAATAGAACAATTATAATAGTATACTGTAATAAAGGTTATGTGAATGTGGTCTATCGCTCTCACTTTCACTTTTTCACCTAAAGGAAGCACTTTATGGCTTCCCTTTGGAATATCGGAGTTGCCAGCATCACTACTCTTGTGCCCTGGGGCCATTAGTAAGTCAGTCTGATAACAAGCATGGCTATGAAGTAACAATGTGCAGTGTGGATACACTGGACAGAGAGGTGATCCCTGTTCCAGGTGGGACACAGTTGGCTGGTACAAAAAGCTTATGCCACTCAGGACAGGGCACAATTCAAAACATAGGAATTGTTTATTTCTGGAATTTTCCATTTAATATTTCTGGACTATGGCTAACAAATCATGAATAAGATATGGGGGCCCTACTGTACAGACGAATTTCTGTGGGCTTCCAAAGGAGGGAGAAACCGTGAGAAGACCTCAGAAAAGTGCTCATGAAGGCAGTGGCTTTGGTAGGGCGCAACATTGCTGGAGTCTGGGAGAAGCGTTGAGATGATTGTTGAACGGTGCTCCCTTCAGGGCTGACAGAATGAAGCTGCATGATGTCCACCTGGAGGGGTAAAACAAAGAGGCCGGGGCCAGTGCTGTGGCATAGTAGGTTAATCCTCCGCCTGTGGTGCCGGCATCCCATATGGGCGCCAGTTCTAGTCCCAGCTGCCCTCTTCCAATCCAGCTCTCTGCTGTGGCCTGGGAAATCAGTAGAGGATGGCCCAAGTCCTTGGGCCCCTGCACCTGCATGGGAGACTGGGAAGAAGCTCCTGGCTCCTGGCTTTGGATCGGTGCAGCTCTGGCCGTTGTGGCCATCTGGGGAGGGATCCAATGGAAGAAAGACCTTTCTCTCTGTCTCTCCCTTTCACTGTCTATAACTCTACCTCTCAAATAAATAAATAAAATCTAAAAAAAAAAAAATAAATAAACAAAGAGGCCTTGGTTTAAAAAATCTGCCAGCTGGGACTGTGAGCTGGTGGAGATGGGGAAAGGTGAGCAGGTGGGCGGGAAAGAAGTCCTGAGTTAGCGTTCTGCTACACTCCTGGCTGGTTGTTCTATGCAAGTGCTCCTGTGCCTTTGTCTGCCCAGCTTCTTAATTAAACTCCCATTGATTTGCATCCACCCCACACTGACTGGTGCTGGAGGCTCTGAAGGGGAGAGCAGGAAGGAGGGGGACCAGCGCTCCGGAAGCCACCCTGCCTCTGTTGCTTGGGCCCCCGCACACGCCATTTGTGTTTCTTCTTCCCACCGAGTCCACAAGAGGAGCTCTGTCATTTCCATTTCTGCGGATTAAAACTGAGCTCATAACGGGTAAACGCCTTGCCTGGGGTCGGCAGCCAGGGGTCGCAGAGCCCAGACTGCAGCCGCCATGGCCCCTGCGGCGCTGTGTCCCACTGCGCGGCACAAACGTCACTTCTGAGGAAGGCAGGTGCGAGTCATGGGTGCCAGGGGGAGGTCAGCATTTGGATTTGTGGGTGGGTTTGTCCTGATTTTGCAAAAGTGCTCTCAGCGTGGTGGGCCGGAGGGTGGCTGCCTGGCTGTGTGTGATCCGAGTCTGCAAAGCTTCCAGAGAGCCTCCGGCTAGAGGGGCTTTAAAAGCTGCCAGCTCTCAGCAGTTTCTATCAGCTGGGATTTTTCCCCCTCCAGACTGAAGCTCGTCAGGGTTTTACTGGCTTATGTGTTCCCAGAATGGCCCTGTGCCCCTCACCTGAGTGGCATTGCTTTGTCTGTCACCATGTTTCCTGTCATCCGACAGCTCCGGGCAGGAGTGCGTCACCAGCCCTCTGCAGGGCCCCAACCTCCTTGCCACTCTCTGCAACCCTCTGTTCTCTCCCGTAAGTTGGGAGTTGAACCTGCCGGGGTCAAAGCAATGCCAGGACTGCATGTTCATCTCACCTTTGGGGGTCTGCATCCCTTCCTGGGCTCAGGTTTGGAAGCATTTTTTTTTCTTAAAGATTTATTTTATTCATTTGAAAGGCAAAGTGACAAAGGAGAGACAGATTGGGTGGAGGGTTGGAGAAACAGATTTTCTATCCTCTGGTTTATTTCCCACATGGTTGCAATGGCCAGGGCTGGGCCAGGCCGAAGCCAAGAGCACAGAATGCCATCCAGGCCTCCCATGAGTGTGGCGGGGACTCAAGGACTTGGGCCATCTTCCCCTGCTTTCCCAGGCACATTAGCAAGGCGCCGGATCAGAAGTGGAGCGGCTGGGACTTGAACCAGTGCTCACATGAGATGCCGAAATTGCCAGCTGTGGCTTTACCTCCTGCGCCACAATGCTGGCCCCTGAAAGCATTTTCAAATGAGCCCCAGGGAAATAAGCGAAGCTGGTGTGGTGAGGAGCTGTGGCAGGTCTGGGACATTAGCGAATGCCCCGAGTGTCCCGTTGTCCTCAGCCCTCCTCCAGTTCTCTGAGTGCCCTGACCCCTTGCATGACCCTGATCTGTGTCCACTCTGGGAGTGGGGTAGTCCTGCCTGCTTGCCTCTGGGCGTTTGGCTTCTCCTCCTTTGTTCGATCACCGTGGACCCTGCCCCTGCCGACTCAGGCAAACTGAGCTGGGCCTGGGCCCTGGCTGCGGCGGCCTCCTGGACAGCATTATACACTGCTCTGCGTCAGCAGAAAACATCGCCACCCCGGCAGCCGCCTCACTCTTGGGCACCCTCTCCCTCCCGGGCTCCGTGCCCTGCCCAGCCCTGCGCTCCAGGCCAGCTTGTGCCCTGCTCTCAGCAGCGCTGCAGGAATCCTGACCGGCAGCTGGGGCGGCTCACGCTGACTTCATGGGAAGCGTCCAGGGTTGGTTCTCTTTGCCTCCACCTCCTTCCAGACTTGCCAACGACCAGGATGCCTCGAAGCCCCTCCCAGCTCCTAAAATACCAGCCTGGCCTCCTGGCCCGGCCAGAAAATGCTTAGCACATTAGCGGGTTTAGCCACTGCACTGGCAGGCATGCGGGAGGCTGCGGAGAGGCACATGGGTTTCATTCTGGAATTCTTTCCAGCTCCTCGCTATTTTGACAACACAGGGCACCGCGGTTACCAGGCACCTGCCCTGCCTATGAGATAGAAGGAGGGGGGTGGGGCTGGGGGTCATGGAAAGCAAGGCGGGGTGGGGGGGAGTCACGTGGGTTTTTGCCAGGCCCTCTGCAGCTTGCTTGGCACTGATCTTGGAAGCCAGCAGCTGTTTGCCACAGTGGCCTCAGTGCTGTGACTTCTGCTTAATGGGGGCTAGGGGTGGGGGGCGAAAGACTCCAAGCATTCCCAGGAGGCAGCTAGGGCAGCACCAAAGAGAGAAAAGAATCGCACCAAGCCTAGTCTCCACCCAAAGGCTTTGCTGCTGCTGCTTCTGTGCCATCTAGTAGCTGGGTGCTCTGGAGCCACCAACTTTGCAAAACTCGCCATTCTCCTCTGCAGAATGGGACCAGCACGCCTGCACTCTGGAAGGCTGGGAGAGCTACAGTGCCTGTGAAGGTGTTTGGTACAGGGTCAAGGCACAAGTGTTCGTGTGTCCATGAACTCCTGGAGGGCACAGACCATGTCCTGTTTGCCTTTAGGTTCTTCCACGATGTCCTCTTTATTGGATAGAAAAGTAGCTTTGATGATTTTCCGGAAGTTCTGACTTGCTCCCATGGGTGATGTGTAGGGTGAAAGATAGCAATGCTCTGAGTGTGTGTGTTTGTTAGGACTGGCTAACAAAGGGCGGAGCTTGGACAGCAGGGACTTACTCTGTCATGGTCTGGAGTCCAGAAGCCCACGATGAAGGTGCTGGCAAAGTTGGTTCCTTTTGGGGCCTCTGAGGAAGACTGCTCTCCCTTGGCCTCTGGTGGTCTGCCGGCCCTCTTGGCATTCCTTGGTCTGTACAGGCACCACCCCCATCTCAGTCACCTAGGTTCTCCGGGTGCATATGCCTCAGTATGTATTTGCTTATTTATTTAATTGAAAGGCAGAAAGATACACATAGAGAGAGAGACAGACACATAAGGAGATCTTCCATCTGCTGGTTCACTGCCCAAATGACAACAGCAACCAGGGCTGGGCCAGGCCAGGGGCCTAGAACTCAATCGAGGTCTCCCACGTGAATGGCAGGGACCCAGTGCCTGCACGTGAGCAGGAAGCTGGGATGGGAAAGAGGGGCTGGGACTGGAACCCATGTGGCATCGTAATCACTGTGCCACGTGCCCACTCCCCAGATTTCCCATTTTTGTAAGAATAGCTCTAGTGTGGCCTGATTGTAGTGAATTATATTTGCAGCAAGCCTATTTTCCCACGTGGCAGGGGTTTCCCTGAGCCCAAGGACCAGCTCCAAAGGTCAAGAAAAGATGCCAGGCCCGGCTGGGAACAGAGTTCTTTTGCTAGAACACTAAATGTAGGTGTTGCCGCCTAAGGGACCCCATTTCCTACTCCTGTTCTTGGATTTTTTTGGAAGGCCTTTGTCTGCTGGAGTTTGTATTTTTTCCTTTTCTAACTAGCTCCTGTTAAGTAGAATCACTCGGTTTGGGTTTTTGGTTCCTCACCCCCTTCCTTTTCATGCCCTTCACATCCCTCACCTCACACACGCGTGACCCACCTGGAGTTCTAGCTCGAAGCGTGACCCCACTGCTGATGTAAGGTGCCCCTGGCGTGAGCGGGATCCCCCCTGTTTTTGCCACCTTCTTTGTGCTCTATCACAGTCCTTTTCCCAGGTGTCTCTGCCAGTGCCCTCCTTGCCCTGGGGGCTGGCGTGGCAGCAAGCATGTCCTGGTTTGGTGGGAGCTGGAGTGGCCGTGAACTGTACCACAGAGCTGGTGATGGCGTGGGAGGGCATGGGGTTCTCTGGCCCACCCTCTGTACGTGAGGCTTCCTTGGCCTCTCGGCAGCTGCAGGTAGGGCCTGATTGGGAGAGGGCGCTGTCCGAGGGGACCTCCGTACCCTTACTGCCCACCAGCACGATGCCGACAAACCTCCGCCCCTTTTCTCACTTCTTCCTTTCAGTAATGCTAAGCAGCGGGTGCTTTCCCGATCCTCCTTTTACCAACGGGCGGTGAAGGTTTTGAACGGAAACAGAAACTGCCCAAAGTCACTCTAGTGAGGGAGATAAACACTTCACTTCCAGAATGTTCCATTTCATTCTCTCACCCATAAGGTACCTTGAAGGGAGGGTGGTGGTCCACTTATCTCAGCATCGCCTGGAGAGCTGAGTAGAAAGAGTGACAGGGCCCCTGCACCCACGTGGGAGACTCGCAGGAAGCTCCTGGCTTCTGCCTGGCCCAGCCCCAGCTGTTGTGGCTATTTGAGGAATGAACTAGCGGTTGGAAGATCTCTCTCTCTCTCTCTGTCTCTCTCTCTCTGCAACTTTGCCTCTCAACTAAAGAAAAGATAAATCTTTAAAAAAAGAAAATCAGAATCGTGAGTCTCTCCCCCAAACTACTGAATCACAAGAGAGGGCACCCGGGGCAGGAATGTGCATTTCAGAGCGGCTCCCCCATGACCCTGGTTCATGCGGAGCACTGAGGGCCCCTTCCGTGTGTCCATCACCCAGGGGACGACCCCTGCCTGTACTGCCTTCCCCTCCTGTTCCCCGCCTGCTATCTGGGAACGGCCCGTTTGCTCCAGACAGGGCTCTGAAATGAAGCGCACGTGGGACTTCTGCCACTCCACGCCCCTGGTCTGCCTGATGGTCAGCCCGGAGCTCTGCCGGAGGGCAGGCACTAAGGCCTGCACGTGGGTGGGGCTCTGTGGCCTGGCCTACTTCTCACCCTTCCTGGAGATTTCTGGGCCCTTCTTCTGCTCCACTTGTCCTAAGGTCCCGGGGGGAGAGAGCAGGCCTGGTGCCAGCTGGCAGTGGCCAGGGCAGGGCGGGGCAGGCCTGAGCCCTGGGAGATGAGGAAGTGGAAGCCTTCCTGTGACTGCAGGAGAGCAAAATCTGCGGGATCCCAGCAGACTGGGGGGATTGTCCCCGAGGGCCCCCACTGAGAACCACACCTCTGTCTTCCTCTACGCTCATTCTGCCTTCACTGTCCTGTCCCCACGGTTCCATTGTGATTCCTCTCATCAAAGAACACACACACACACCAAAAACTCTTCCAAAACTCAAACCAAAAACTCAACAACCACCCAGTCCATTCTAGCAACTTAATAAAAAAAATCTGCAATTGGGAAAGAGCAAGTATCGTCCTCTTCACTGATGGGACAGTGTCTGCAGCATGTGCTCACCTGTCAGCAACCCCGCAGAGCCCCTGCCCCATACGTAAGCACGTCGTGGGGCCCTGGAGCTAGAAGGCAGGAACCTGCTGCATCTCGTCGGGAGCCACATCTGGCGCGCAGTAGGTGCTCAGTGAACATCTTGACCGAATGCATTTTGGAGCTAAGGGGCCTTGAGAAGCAAACCTTGTCTGGAAGGACCAGATGAGCAAGCTGGGGCTCAGAGACAGTGGCTAGCTTTGCCTGAGTTTGCACAGCAAGTAGGAGCTGTGGCGGGGCTAGAGCCCAGGTCCATAAGCTTGTTCTCTGACTTCCAAGGCTGCTAAAATCTAAGCGATAGTGTCTGAAAACGGGTGTCCCCACGAGCCCTGAGACCTCTGGCTGGGTCTCTCGCTGAAGAAGTTGTTCAGCCCCCCTCTCTTTCTGGCTCCAGGCTCTCAATGGACTTGACTAGAAATAACAAGTTGGGTTTTTCTCCTCCCAGAATAGGCAGCATCCCTGAAAGTGCTGAATGGATTTCCAGGCTGACATTCTAAACACTGCCGTATCCCCCGAGGGAGCGGAGAGCTCTTTCCACACACCATGCAAAGTCTGCTTCGGAAACTGCTGTCCTCAGAATGCAGAACTCACCATCCATCCCGAGTGCTGAGCTGGTTCTAGAACCTTCTTCAGCCCCACTTGAAGCCCCAAGGTGGAAACCCAGCCAGGATCGGAGGGATTTAGTCACTACGCTGGCTTTTACTGTTGGACTTCAGAATGTCTCGCTGCTTTCCAGGTTCACTCAGGGTTTCTCCTTCCTCCTCTGCCCTCCTCCCCCACTTTCATGCATCAGAATATTTTGATGCCGGTGGGGAGGGGCAGTAGTCGGACATGAGAATCTCGACCCTGACCATGCATTTTGCCTCATTTCTGCTGCCCTCCAACCCCAATCCTCATTCCACCTCTGATCCCCCCATCCATCCAGACCTTGGCTCGTCCTTGATCCTCCTGTGCTAATTCCTCATCCCTCGCCCCTGCCCCCTCATCCCTTACCCCGGCTCTAAGCTTATCTTTTCCCGTCCCAGAGGTCAGAGTGGGGAGGGAGGGAGGGCAGCTGCTTCTCACGTTACTTGGTACTTTTTAAACGTGGAAAGTTTCGAGGCTTTTATTTTAAGGGTTGTCAAAAAGCCCTTCTTATCAAAACTCACCAAATCAGAGCTGTGCAGGAGTCAATCTCCTGCACCCTTTTAAACCTGTCAAGGAGGATAATAGCAGTAATCACGGCGCATTTATTGAGCCTTTGCAACCTGTCAAACACAGCGCTAGGCACGATCCCCAGTGCCGACCTGCCAAACGTTCACAATCGTCCCGAGACAGGTATTTCAATCCTTATTGATGGGAAAACAGCAACCAACACCTTAAGGAGTTTAGTGAGTGAGGCGATTGCAGAATGGCTGAGTGACGCAAGATCATTGAGTTTGTGTCCTGCATAGATGTGTTGGCGTCAAGGGCCCTGCATGTCCAACTTGGGAGCCTCCTTGGATGTCACCTCCTGGACACTGTTGATAGGCAAGCTTTCCCTCGTGCCACGCGAGACATAAACCTGGCCAATTTCTAAAGGGACAGACTATCCTGAGGGTGTGGGGAGCAACTGGGAGTGACTCGGACTAGACTAAGTTACTGGAATTAAGACTTATTCTATGCATCTGCTCTCCCACAATATGGCGCTGGGAGAGGAGGAAACAGCTTCTACACAGCTGCCTCCAGTTCAACCAATAAACTGTAGGACCTGCTCCTGATTGGAGGAGAGCAGCATACTCGGCGTGTGGGTAGCAGAGTTGGGATTGGTGGAAGAGGACTATAAAGGAGGAGAGAGACAACATGCATGGGGAACATCTATCTGAAGGAACACCTGAGCAGCCCCCGAGAGAGCCGGCCGGCGGTGTGCCGCTCCCCCGCGGAAGTGGGGAAAGTGGCAGGGGGAACCGCCCTTCCACGGAGGTGGAAGGGTCGGTAGCCAACCCGGGAAGAACCAGCAGCAAACCCGGGGAGGGCCGAGCAGACAAAAGAACAGCGCAGGGTCCTGTGTCGTTCCTCCACGAAGACGGGGAGCGACACTGAGGGGGTGGCGGGGACAGAGATGAGCTTTGCAGGGGCAGGTAAACAATTGGTGCTGAATTGACTCCTGATCTTGCTGCATTGCAACATCTAGGATGGGGACTACAAAGAGATCACTCTATTGCAGAGCCTGCAGGGGTTCAGAGCTGAGAGGAGATGACAAAATGAACTCCATTCCAGGGTAGACAGGCACAGTGCTAAGGGAGGGGGAAGGAGGGAGTGCTGCACTGAAGCACCGTCAGGTTGCACTTCCCAGAGAGGTCTGCCACGCTCCCAGAAGAGTACGGTTGCAAGAAGAGGCTCTCTTCTCCCTCAGTGGAAAACAGATGATTACAGTGAAAAGTGTTTTTGCAAAGTTTGTAGGACTGAATTTTGTTATAAGAGATAATGAGCGTGGAGGTACTCTTAAAGAAATTATTAGGGAAAGAGAGAGGGAGGGAGATTGTCCATCTGCTGGTTCATTTTCCAAATGCACCACCCTCCCTGCCCAACTCCAACCAGGTCTCCCATGTGGATAATAGAAATCCAATATTTGAGTCATCGCTGTACCCACCCTGGTCTGCACTAGCAAGAAGCTGCAGTTAGGGGTGGAACCAAGTATTGAACCCGGGCATCTTGGTACAGCTCTGTCTCGTGGAAGTCCTTTGAGTCTTTTAAAGCCCTTTGCTGCCCTACGGTGAGAGTTGCAGCCACAGTAGTGGGTGTAGAGAGACAAGCAGAGGGATAAGGACAGGGTCTAATGTATCACCGTATCCTCCTTCCTAGCATGGGCTCAGGAATATTCATGGAGGGAACCAAGGAAATGAGAGATTCCAGGAGTACATGGCCGAGGAACATGACCCACCCAGAAGTGGCCACTGGATTTGGCAAGAAGAAGTAGCTTCTGAGGAAGGATGGTTAAACACTGAGGGGGGAGGGTGGCAGGATGGGAGGGTGATCTATCGGAGAAGCTAGTTGGGGAATGTAGAGAATTAGGTTGTGTCATTGCTGGAATGGCCATTTGCTGATTTATAAAAATGGTTGTGAAGTCACTGTAGGGAGTGTAGAGGGAAGGAGAGAGGAGGGGAGGGTGGAGTGTGGAGGCTGCCGTTCCCCGGGAGGGAAGGAGAAGACAGCTGGAGAGGCAGAGGCAACACTCGGGGGACCCTCATTCAAGAGGAAGGGACTCCTTGCAAGAGAACAGATCTCTTCTTTAGAGACCAGAAATGTGTTTGAGCACATAATCCTATTTTTACACCTTGCTATTACCAGGACTCCTGAGGATGCCCCTGTGTGTGCCACGTGCGACCTTTGCTCTCTGTCCTGCCTGGCCGGGTCAGGCTTTCCCTGTGGCAGCAGGTCTCAGGTGAAGCTGGGATGCACCTGTGTGCACGTTTAAATCCATACCTAAGGTGGTGCATGCGTAAGTAAGTAGGCACGTGTATAAATCCTTCTGAGTGTGTGTTTCCAGGACCGGTGGGACTCCGTCTTTTTTTAAAGATTTATTTTTTATTTACTTGAGTGGCAGGGTTACAGAGAGAAGAAGAGAGACTGAAAGAGAGAGAGAAAGAGATCTTCCATCTGCTGGTCCACTCCCCAAATGGCTGCAACAGCTGGGGCTGGGCCAGGCTGAAGCCAGGAGCCAGGAGCTTCTTCCAGGTCTCCCACGTGGGTGCAGGGGCCCAAGCACTTGGGCCATCTTCTGCTGCTTTCCCAGGCCATTAACAAAGAGCTGGATCAGAAGTTGAGCAGCCAGGACTCAAACTGGCACCCATATAGGATGCTGGCATTGCAGGCATTTATATTAACCTACTATACCACAATGCCGACCCTGACTCTGTCACCTTGCATGAGAGGGAGCTGAGGCCCATGAGTGGCAACTGGGTTCAGTTTTGTTGTTCCCCCAGTTGCCAGCCAGCTCTGTGCCATGCATCTGGTAGAGAGGGAGCACGTGTCTGGTTAGCGGTGGTAATGTGAGAATTCAGATCTGATGGTCACTGTCTTTCCCATGACAGCACCCTGAGTTCTGCATATTTTATCCCAACATCTCTGCAGACTTGCTTTGTTGGGCTCATGAAAGACATCGCTCTATTCATGGAGTACATTCACTCTGCAGACTTCAGGTCAGTCACCTGAGGGGCCTTCCTCTGCGCCATACCCTGGCCTTGGCACTTCTTTATGCCTCACTGCCACTACCCTACTTTCTGCCTCCTTATTGAAAATTAAAAACCAGAACTTCTCACCTCCTCTCCTCAATACTGTATTGCTTGCAGTAAAAGGAGGCCTTGTGCTTAAAAAAAAAATGAAAAAAGAAATGATAATGATAATGTGAAAGGGTACTGGCTTGGGCAACTTTCGGTCTTTATTTAAGCGAGAGGTTCAGGGATTGCTGTTGTTTTTGTTGTTGTTTGCTTCTCGTGGGGTGGCATCCAGTATGCCAGTGTTCACGGAGTGCCTTGACTGCGCTATCGCTTCTCCTAGGGTAATTATAGGTTGGCATAATGTACCTATTGTTCCTTCCACAAAGAAGCACTGTCATGGAGTGATGGCATGGGGCTGGGGGGTGGCGTGCAGTGTGGATCTGGAAGATCTTTGTGTCTGTGGGGTGCGTAGCTCTTGGACAGTCGGGCTGCATCCTGAATTATTTTTCTTATCGCCTTCTTTGGATCTCTACCCACACTGCCCCATTTCCCTAGTGGTTTGTCCCCCATTGTCCTCGCCAAGGTCCTGTTTTTAGCTTCTCTGCTGTGTTCCCTTCTGGGGTTGTCCCCAAGTGCTGGGCATGGTGACTTCAGAGATGCTGAGCCAGGACGTTGAAGGAAGTGTTTAAAATTCTTTCCATGGAGTTGTGTGCCTGAGTGTGACAGGCTCAAGGGCTTATAGCATTGCCCATGACCTCAGAGGTCAACGAGGCCAGCCCCTGTCGCTGAACGTGTTTGCATTTTTCGTTTGAGTTGTTCAGAGCCCTTTGCACTGCAAAGCTCATGAAACTTTCTGGAATGCACTGGATAATGCAGGCACTCATTCATTCATTCATTCATTCATCGAGTGCTCAGTGTGAGGCCAGGCTGTAGGCGAGACGGTGAGGCTGTAGTGATGAGGGGGGGAAAGGACACCATTCCTTTCCTGTTGGTGCTTCCACTGCAGTTGCCCACCCAGTCAGGTCGACGGTCTGCAGTGCTTCTGTGGAATCCAGGGCTGGGTAACATGCCCAACTTGTCCCTTGCAGCTAGAAATTAGAACTGGGTCTTTACGGCCCTTGTGCCTGCCATCACCACACAGCGCCTCCTTTTTATCACAGCAAGCTCTCTTAGACTGAGCTTCCCCTTGGAGGTTTTCATGGTTGTATCTGTCTCTGGTTTCTCTCTCTCTCTAGGCCCTGCTGCACTGGGGCTGGTGGTCATGCTTAGGGAGGATTTTGACTCCAGCCATAAGCAGCTTTTTTTTGACCAAGGATCGTTGGCATCTGAACGAGGTGATTGCCAACGTGGCCATCCTCCTCGGAGGCCGGGACCTTCGTACTCACTCTGAGAGAGGTGGTGGCAGCCTTTAGCTCAGACTCTACAAGGCCTTTGGACTGAGGTTCTGGAGAGAAGCTTAGAAGGAGAGGGGGCCTTTTCCGCCCTTGGAAGGAATCTGCCTCCGTTGCCCTGCCTGGGGATGCAAATGTTATACTGAGGGATGCTCTTTGTCTGACGTTCATGTTTAGCTGGAGTTCTGTATTTTATCTGTCAACCTTTTGGGGCTTGGGTAGGTGAGGGTTGGGCTGTGGTACAGAGGTGGACAATGGCCCAGGGACCCTGTGCCCCCCTGGTGGTGGTGATGAAGGCTGGATGTGGTTATTGGAGCGTGGAGGCCCCGAGGTGCGGTGTGGGGAGCAACTCGGACTAGACTGTTACTGGAATTAAGACTTATTCTATGCATCTGCTCTCCCACAATATGGCGCTGAGAAGGGAGTAACAATTCTACGCAGCTGCCTCCAGTCCAACCAATAAGCAGCAGGACCTGCTCCTGATTGGAGGAGAGCAGCATGCTCGGCGTGTGGGTAGCAGAGTTGGGATTGGTGGAAGAGGACTATAAAGGAGGAGAGAGACAACATGCACCAGGAACATCTATCTGAAGGAACACCTGAGCAGCCCCTGAGAGAGCCGGCCGGCGGTGTGCCGCTCCCCCGCGGAAGTGGGGAATGTGGCAGGGGGAACCGCCCTTCCACGGAGGTGGAAGGGTCGGTAGCCAACCCGGGAAGAACCAGCAGCAAACCCGGGGAGGGCCGAGCAGACAAAAGAACAGCGCAGGGTCCTGTGTCGTTCCTCCACGAAGAGGGGGAGCGACATAATGGTGCCGTGACTCGGATAGGAAGCCTAGGCAGGGTTTAGTGTCGTTCCTCCACGAAGAGGGGGAGCGACAGTGCGGCGTGAGAGTGCCCCCGGTCCAGGGCGTCACACTGACAGGCTAGCTGTTGAGATGCCGTGTGTCACCTTTGGAGAAACCACCATGGAGGAGTAGCACTCGCGAGAGTCAAGGGGAAAAGAACGTCCAGGCCTTACTTCTCACCCCGGTTGTGTCTGAAAATACATTCTGTGAAATAAACGAATGCATTCCCTTTGTGTATTTTGGAAGAAGAATCTGAATTCTTTCCCTCTGGTAAGTTAAAACAAACACCAGGTCTGAAACTCAGTGTTCTCAAGGAGCAGTCGGAGGTGTAGCTCAGGCCCCAAGCCCGGGGGCTTGGGGGTGATTCCCTTGAGGTGTGAGCTGAAGTGAGAAGTTGGGGGCCCAACATCTTTGCTCTCACTCCCCGGAGCTGCTTTTGAGCCTTCATAGCCACGTGACTCAAAAGCACGGGGTCACAATGCTAGCCAGGCGCTTGGTGATCAGCTGGTCTGAGAACCAGGGATTCACAGAATACATGGGCTGTAGGGAGTCTCATTTTGCAAATGAAGATACTGAAGCCCAGAAAACTAAGTGCTGGCAGGAAGTGAACCTGGCCCTCAGGTTGTATACAGTGTACACCTGTACTCACCAGCTGGTGCCCCTCTCAGAAAGTAGCAAGTTGAGAGCAGAGACCACGAGTCCTGTCCGGTGGTGTCCTGGAGAGCCCTGTGACGGCCCTGTCCACCCAGCAGTCCCTCTGTTGGCCCTTGCTTGCTGGCACTCACCTGCTGCCTTTGGTTGGTGCCACTCTTGTTGCTTCTGAACAGGAAGTTATTTTCCATGGCTCGTCTTTGGCTGTGTTTCCTTGGCCCTGGGGCTGGGTTCCCGCCAGGTGGATGCCTTGCAAGAGTGGTATCTGCCACGGAGGGTTATTGTTGAAGAAGTTAGTATCTGGGTCCACGGGTGGCACATCTGCTGATATAACCAACTGTGGGTTGAAAGTATTTGGGGGAAAAATTGCATCTATCTTACAAACATACAGATCTGTTTTCTTGTCATTGTTCCCCAAACAATACAGCAAAATAATCATTTCCATAACATTTGTATTATAATCTAGAGATGATTTAAAGGGTGAGGGAGGCTATGTGTAGGTCATATGCAAATAGGAGTTATGTAAAAGATCATGGAAAAATGAAATTAAGAGATAAGCTATTTTGATGCCAAAAAATTTGAAATCCATGAGTAGTTGTTTCATAATACACATTTCCATGAACTTTTTGAAAGTCCTTCATACTACGCCATCCTCCACACTCGGTGTTTGCATCCATTGATTTGGTATCTGAAGCCACTTGCCGTGGGCATGAGGGTGACTGCCCTTCCTACCCCTTGGCAGCTACCCTGCGTTGATGTCCTTGGAACATATGTGTGTGTGTGCGATTCTGTTTTTTTCCCACTGTGATTTGCCTTCAGTCCCTGGATGTAAAGGAGGCTTGAGAGGCGGAGTCCTCAGCTTTGTGTCTGTGCCTTGTCCGGGGTGGTGTACCCAAGCGTGATGGGCCGTGTCCAGGTGCCGTGCAGCCTGGGGCTACTCTCCTGGCCTGTCCCTGCTCTACAGCCACGTCCTGAGTGAAGGGACAGCTGGACCCACCTGGCTGTGGCTTCACTCCTTGGCAATCCCTGGAAGGAGTCTTTCGCTGAAGACTTTGTGATGACTTCCCAGATCCGAGTAGCTGCTGGGGATGGAGGAGAGGCTACTTTCTGGGGTCAACTCTTCACCTGGCGCAGCTCCCTCTGAATACCAGGCACGGCTCTCCTGGGGCTGCGTTGTTGGTGAGATTGTGTTTAGCACCCCAGCTTGGGAAGGAGAAGAGTAATGACAGGCGCATCCTACCCAGAGACTCATCCTCCTTACTCCAAAGACCAAAACCAGACAAAGTCTGCCTGTGCTTATCTCCTTGCCCAAACTATAAAATGGTACCCCGACGCTGACGTGCTGTGGCCTGAAGTTGTACTTTTTCAGTTGCATCATGCCTGTTTGTGTGTAGGCTCAAAGTTGTAAATGCAGAACCACTTACCCCAGTCCCTCTGCCCCTCTTTCCCCCTTCCCTCAATGGATTGATCCACCCATATATCCGTCCTTCCATTTTATGACTCCTGAATCCAGTATGTGCTGGCAAGCTTATGCATTTAAAGGGACCAGGCAGGTAAACCACACAAGGAGAACGGAATAGGTAAAGAGGGTAGGGATTGGTGGGGAGTGTGGTGAGCAGAAAGGAGCGGTTCTCTGAGCTGACGTGTGCAGCATTCCCTGGCTTGAGCGTCCTCTCAGGTTTGCTGTGTGCTGCTTGAGAACTGTAGTGACCCCAAAGCATCTGGGCTCCAGCAGGTGCTTGGATGGGGCCCCTGGGCTCTTCCTCAGCTTTAGAGAGTCTACTGGAAAATCAAAGCATGCACTGTGGATTAGGGTTTTTTTTTTAAGATTGGAAGTGGCAAGAATGAGTGCTTGAGCCCGGAGAAGGATTCAGGGGCTCGTGCAGCTGCTTGTGCCTGGGCCTGCGGGCTGGGAAGGGCCATCCGGACACCTGCCTCTGCCTTCACCACGCAGCTCCTCTTCCCTTTGTGCAGTCCTCCTTCACAGGTGGGCCCTCGGCTTGGGCGGCTCCGAGCAGCTCCAGGCACACGTTCCTCTCTGCTTTTCCATGCCCAGGGAAAGCTCCTCTGTCTCCCAGACATTCCAGGATTGACTCCGATTTTCCTGCCTCAGACCCCACGTGCGTCCTTGAACCTATCACTAGGGTCTGGGGAGGTGCTGATGTTCTTCCTGGCCGGGGCTGCTCACAAGCCTGCTTCTGCAGTTGGCGGGGAGAACGGGACTGCTGCTGCTCAGCTGATGGTGAGAAAGAGGTGGTTCCCCAGAGGAATGGGGAGACATTACTAGAAGGAGAGGGGGTGGCAGCTGGGCAGGCAGACACGCATGCCCACCACGAGGCAGAAGGGTTCATGGAAAGAATGGATCCTTACAACTGCATTGGGAAGTATGACCCAGCACTCTGAGCAGGGCCACAGAAGCCCATCCCTGTAGCCCCGTGTTGCCTGCTGGTCTGAGTAGGGCACCCCTGACATCTGCTGCTCAGCACGGTCTTCCATGGGTACAGGCTGCCTTGCCTTGTCTCCTACATACTCCCAGAGCTGTGAATTTTGAAGGTCTTGGGGGTTTTGGGAGAAGGAAGTAACCCAGGAGGGTCCTTCTGAGCAGTCAGTGAATATCAACTCATTCTGCCTGTGTCAGAAGAATTGCCCAAATGGAGGGTTTGCTTTCAGCAGTGCCAGCCTGGGCTCTGAACTCGGCTGCACTGGTGCCATGACTTGGCCCGAGGCAGGAGCTGAGGCCCTGGAAGAGCTGTCGTTGGAATTCGGAGCCTCTGACTTCTCGCCCTGGGCAGAAGCTGCTGGAAGGGGAGAGGGGCCAGATTGCATCCTCAGCAGCTGGCAGCCCTTGTGCAGCTCAGTGGAGACCCAGAGTTCTCTACTGGGACACCGGTCCCAGAGAGTAAAATGTGCAGGTGTCAGATCTGACCTTGGTCACAGGTAACCCTCAGTGCTGGAAATGCCAGCTCTTTCCAGATTGAGCAACAGTTTTCTCTGCTCTCAAGCATAATTTTAACTGTATCCTCCCTAGGGCTTTGCTTGTTTGTTTGTTGTTGAAAACATAGCTACCAAAATGCAGAATATTAAAAGGAAGATAGCAAAAGGACAAATGGAACTTTTAAGAGGATCTGTTACTAGAATGCTAGAGTGGCTGGCGTTGCAGTGTAGCAGGTAAAGCCACTGTCTGCAGTGCTGGCATCCCATGTGGGCACTGGTTTGAGTTCTGGCTGTTCCACTTCTGATCCAGCTCCCTGCCAATGCACCTGGGAAAGTAGCAGAAGATGGCCCAGGTCCTTGGGCCCCGTACCCATGTGGGAGACCCAAAGGAAACTCCTGGCTCTTGTATTTGGCCTGGCCCAGCCCAGCTGTTGTGGCCATTTTGGGAGTGAAACAGTGGATGGAAAATCTCTTGATCTCTCTGTCTGTCTCTGTCTCTCTTTGTAATTCTGCCTTTCAAATAAATAAAGTAAATATTAAAAAAAAAGAATGATAGAAAGTACCAAAAATATTCTGCTGTATAGATGAAGTAGAATTGTTGATGACAGGAAACGCTGAAGGGCCTTAATACACTATCTTATTTGCTATAACAACCTAATGAGATTGAGAGGGAAGGGTAATTTTTTAATATCCACTTTATAGGTATAGAAATGGTCACTACAAGAACTGGCAATGTCTCCTAGTTATTGAGAGAATTAAATCTGAAACCCAGGTCTCTGAACAACTAGTTTTATTTATTTAAACATTAAAAAATTATCATTTTTTAAGCTTGAGAGGCAGGGAGAGAGATAAGAGAGAGAGAGAGGGAGAGTGAGAGCACTCCCATTTGCTAGTCCACTCCCCAAATACTTGCAAAGGCCAGGCCTGGGCTGGCGCCAGAGCCAAGGAGCTGAGAACTTAATCCTGGTCTCCCATCTGGGTAGTAGAAACCCAATTACTTGAGCTGTCACTGCTGCCTCCTGGGTTCTGCATTGACAGGAAGCTGGAGTCAGGAGTCAGAGCCAGGAACTGAACCCATGCAATCCAATGTGAGGCAGGGGTGTCCTCACTGCTAGGCCTAGTCAGTTTTTTTCCCCAAGATTTATTTATTTATTTGAAAGGCAGAGTTACAGAGAGGCAGAGGCAGAGGCAGAGAGAGAGAGAGAGAGAGGAGAAAAGGGTCTTCCATCTGCTTTTTCGTTCTCCAGTGGCTGCAACGGCCGGAGCTGGGATGATCCAGAGCCAGGAGCTTTTTCTAGGTCTCTCATGCAGGTGCAGGGGCCCAAGGACCTGGGCCATCTTCTCTCACTTTCCCAGGCCATAGCAGAGAGCTGGATTGGAAGTGGAGCAGCTAGGACTCTAACTGGCACCCATATGGGATGCCAGCATTGCAGGCAGTTGTTTCACTCGCTATGCCACAGTGTCAGCCCCCTAGTCAGTTTTTTTTTTTTAATATTTATTTATTTATTTGAAAAGCAGAGGCAGAGAGGCAGAGGCAGGGAGAGACAGAGAGAGAGAGAGAGAGAGAGAGAGAGAGATCGAGATCTTCTATCTGCTGGTTCACTCCCCAAATAGCTGAAATGGCTGGAGTTGGGCTAATCTGAAGCCAAGAGCCAGAAGCTTCCACATGGGTGCAGGGTCCCAAGGACTTGAGGTCATTTTCTGCTGCTTTCTCAAGTGCCTTAGAGGGAGCTGAATCAGAAGTGGAGTAGCCAGGACTTGAACTGGCACCCGTATGGAATGCCAGTACTGCAGGTGGCGGCTTTACCTGCTATACCACAGTGCCAGCTCCTGCATAATCTCTTAAAGTCACCCAAAAAATTAACCAGGAAGTTTGAGATCCAAATTCTAATACAAATGGAATATTCCTTATCTGAAATGCTTGGGACCAGAAGTGTTTCAGATTTAGAGTTTTCTCAAATTTTGGAATATTTGCATATCCTTAGTAAGGTATCTTGGGTATGAGACCCAAATCTAAACACAAAATTCATTCATGTTTCATGTACATATTAGACACATAGCCTGATGGTAATTTATACAGTATTTTTTGTGTGCTTGATTTTGATTGTGACCTGTCACATGAGGTCAGGTATGGAATTTTCCACTTGTGACATCATATCGGTGCTAATGAGGACCGATTTGGGAGCATTTGAGATTTTAGATTGGAGCTGCTCCATCTGTTTACCTGTTTTGAACCTAATCCAAGATACTTCAATGATGAAATTAAGTGACTCCTGACAGTATAGTAAGATAAAAACCCTTGTTTGTTTGATCCTTGCCTTACTTTGCTCAGTTACAAAATGGGAAGGCAGAAAGATTCATGATGGGTATTGTTGACTGCAACCCGCAGCCCAAACTGATGACAACACAATGAAAAGTGACCTGCGGTTGTTTCTAAGATAGGAGGGATGGAGGATGGAGCCTGAGTTTGTGGGAGAGAAGGGTAGACCACACCGTGTGTTCTTTCTGCAGAAAGCAGGCTGTCCTGGTTCTGGACCATGTTGTGTCTAGGAAATTCTGACCATGTCTCTAGATCTTTGGGTCTCTCTGCTGGGGCCCCCATGAAAGAGCTCAGTATGAAGTGGTCAGTCTACATCTGACCAGGCAACTGCTGTGATTCCTGGGGCTTGACAGGGCCTGGTGGTATTTGCTGGCAGGCACATCATGTTATGTTGGTTTATTTAATAACTGGGCCTGATAGAACCAGAACAACAGAATAACAGGAATAGTGGGTGGGTTGTTGGTTGCCACTGACTGAAAATTTATTGTGTGCTGGGCATGGAGTCAGAGATTCTGCATGCATTTTGTTCTTTATTCTTTGTAATACTCGGGCCCTGCGAAGTTAGTTCTTGTAACTAGGGAAATGAAAACTCACACAGATACTAAGTGATGGAGCTGGGATTTGAACCCACAGCTGGGTGGTTCCAAACCCCATGCTCTTAGAGAGCATATACTTTATACTTTTAATTTTTATCACAAAGTAGAACTGCCTCAATACTCTTGCTCTTAGGGCAGAACCATATCCCCCTGCCCCGACTGTCACCATGGCTCGACAATGTACAGACAAGTGTAGTTTGCAGTAGGACTCACCTTTGGTAGACAGGAGAATGGCCCCCTTAGGATGTCCACACCCTAAGCCTTGGAACCTGTGAATATGTTCTTTGCAGATGTGGCAGAGTTAAGATTGTGAGATGGGGAGATTTTCTTGGCTTATCCAGAGGCCCACTGTCAGCCCCAGGGTCCTCATAAGAGGGAGGCAGGACGGCTGGAACCAAAGCAGAAATGACTGTGGAAGTGGAGGTCTGAGTTCTGCAATGGAGGAGGAGGCAGGCCCTCCCCAGGAATAGAAGCAACTTCTTCTATAAGCTGGGAGCGGCTAAAGGGCAGGTCCTCCCTTAGAGCTCCCCGGAGGAAGGAGCCCTGCTGGTACCTGATCCCAGAGCCCTGAGACTTGTTTTGCATTTCCAAACTCCAGAGCTGTAAGACAATCATCTCGGACTGTCTTAAGCCACTACGTTTGTGAGAATTGGCTGCACCAGCAACAGGGAGCCAACACGCCACCTTTCCTGAATACTGGTGAATATTCCAGAGCCCCACCAAGCAAAGGCTCCTCCTCTTTTGTGATCCAGTTGCCTTTTAAACAAAGGTGGTGGACGCTCTGGGCCCACTAAAGGGAAGGTCTGTGCTATGGGTTAGGCCTTCCCTGGTGGGGAAGGTTTTGTGCTGAATTATGCGCACAACCAAAGCCATGTTTCTGACCACTGACCCTGCTGGTTGCCCTGGGGGGCTGGCATGGCGGCAGTGGTGGCAGTGGTGGTGGGGCAGCCACAGCCGATGACACTGAGTTCTTTTTTTTTTCTTTTTAAAATACATTCTCTTCCTGCTCATCTGTGTGGACAGAGAAGTCCCTGGAACAGTCATAGTAACAACAGCTGATGCTTACTGATTTCTCACAGTGAGGTTCTCATTTGTTCTTATCAGTGAGCTCACCAGGAGAGTTCTACTAACGTCCCCATTTTATAGTGTGACGGAGAGCTCTGCGGGTCAGACAGCAAGTGAACCAGGAGCTGGGGCTCAACCCAGGAACTCAGTGCCAGCCCCGGCCCTTCACGGCAGTGCCCTGCCATCTCCCACGTGGGGCCCTGTGGCCTGGGGTAGACACCCCTTAAATGTTTGATCGCCGCTAAGGTAGGTCAGGAGCAGCTTCTTGGGCCCCATCCGCAGGTGGCCAGGTGGACTCATAGGAAGCAGCTGGCCAGCAAGGCGTTCATCCTGCAGGGGCAAGTGTCATGTGGAGCTGGCTGGGTCACTTAGCTCTAATATCTGGGCCCATGGGCAGGTCCAGCTAAGTTCTTGTTGAGTTTGCCAGCATGCCTGATGCCATGAAGCTGCAGAAAACAGGTGTGTGTAGGTGCGTGCATGTGCGCATGTGGGTGGGGGGTCTCTCGTGGGCTCCCTTCCTCCAGGACTCCCCCAGCCACTCTTTGGATGCTCTGAATGACCTGGCTGATGATCCAAGATGGGTGCTGGGTGCAGGCTTCTTAATTTCCTTTCTTCCTTCCTGCATGTGGAAGAGGGATGCGGGGAGAGTGGGAGGATGGAGGTAAGATTAGTGTGAAGCTGCAGGGGAACCCGTGCCTGGAAATTACCCCCCCCTTTTTTTTGACAGGCAGAGTGGACAGTGAGAGAGAGAGAGACAGAGAGAAAGGTCTTCCTTTGCCGTTGGTTCACCCTCCAATGGCCGCCGCGGCCGGCGCGCTGTGGCCAGCGCAACATGCTGATCCGATGGCAGGAGCCAGGTACTTCTCCTGGTCTCCCATGGGGTGCAGGGCCCAAGCACTTGGGCCATCCTCCACTGCACTCCCTGGCCACAGCAGAGAGCTGTCCTGGAAGAGGGGCAACCGGGACAGAATCCGGCGCCCCGACCGGGACTAGAACCTGGTGTGCCGGCGCCGCTAGGCGGAGGATTAGCCTAGTGAACCGCGGCACCGGCCACCAGTACCCTCTGTTTATTAGCTGCTTGTGGGATGTTTCTTGCCTTTTGCATTCTTCTGTGTCTTGCTTCTGAGAGAGAGAGAGAGAGAGAGAAAGAGTGAGAGAGAGGGAGAGATGGATACAGAGTTACCAGTGCTGATGAGCCCTGTGCCAGGTGATGAACAGGAAGGGAGTGACCTGGGCCCTCTCTCTCCTCCCTCTGTCCCCAGGAATGTCCTGTCTGCCTCCATGGTTCTCTTCGCCTGGCTGTCCTCAAGCTGGCACTGTCACGTCAAATGGTCCCCTGGCTGCTGGGTGACAATTTTGGTTTCCTTTTCCCCCAGGTCCCCTTCAAGTGATGACTTCCTCTGCGGCAGTGGTCAGAGCGAGGTGATTCTACTGACTGTCCTGTTCATATTTCGCGGGCCTCATTGTAGTTGCTGCCCCGTCTTCATGGGGGACTGAACTTGGAGTGTTGAAGGGAGGGGCAAGGAGAGTTTTTGTTGGGAATGAGAGTGTTCCAATCCCAGCGGTGCGGATATGTTTAAGGTGGCATCCGGTTCTGTTTAGCAGTGTCTTTTAAAAAAACATTTAAAGAACATTCTTTGTTGTGGATATTCCCCCAGTCTATAAAATGCTATGGGGCCACTGCCCTCTGGAAGTCACATGCGCAATCCAAGGCTTGGAGCGGTGGGGGAGGGGAGGACCAGGGCAGCCGTGGCCTGCAGGAGCAGGTGGTGCAGCTGCTGGCTGCTGGGAGGGCTTAGTTGCCTGGGGACCTAGAGCTGGCAGGCAGTCATGGGGACCGAGGTCAGAAGGCTGTGCTGAGCTGGCTTCCAGGGGCCTGTGAGAGCCAGGAACGAAGTGTGGACTATTTTGGGCTGTGCGGTGGCTGCGCTGGGGTGGGGGTGCACATGGGCATGCACATGGGTGAGTGGTTTGCTTCCAAGGATCACTCCCAACACTGGGAGAGTGTGTGTGTGTGTGTGTGTGTGTGGCCTTTGCCTTCTAAAAATGAAAAAGAAAACAGCCCCGAGGAGGGTGGTGGTGGTGGTGGTGGTGGGGAAAGTGATGGTGAGCTGCAGGAGGCCCTGGGGAAGCCCCGCCCAGCTCTACCCCTGCTACAGGAAGTCCTCCCCTTTTTTCTACCCCCCACCCCAGCCCCACCCCGCCCCTAGTCTACCCTTCCCTTCTACTTCTGAGTTTCCTTGTGATTGTCCTGGAGAGGTCTGTGCCTGCACGTGTGTTTTCTTGAATTGCATGTGTCCCAGGATGAGCCCATGGCTCCTGCTTGGTTCCCTGGGGAGGAGTCGGGGTCCATGTACCAGCTTTGTGGATGGTCAGCAAGCACCGTGGCTCAATGGCACCATGTCCCGCGGACCAAGTGGCTCTCTGGGCACGTGGGGCCTCCTGTACTTTTTCCTAACTTTCATCATGCTCCTCCTGCCCTCTGCCTCTGAGCTGCCTGCCTGGATGGGTTTGAGCCTGTAACACCCCCCACCCTCCCTTTGCCCCTTGCAGAATGAAGGGACTGACCATGAGACAGCATGTACTGGTGGGGAATGAGGTCTGTGGAGCTGGCTGACCTGTGTTCTAATCCCACCTCTGCTGCTTAGTAGCCTCGTGGCTTTGGTGCGATTCCTTAACCCATCTGAGAGTCAGCTCCCTCGTCTTCCTATGAGGGTGGATGTGTGCAACGTGGTGGCCCAGGGCAGTACCTGTCCCCGTCATAGTTGCTCAGCAAAAAGGGGGCTGTGATGATGGAAGCTGGATGATGCTGGCTGCGTTTGCCCTCCAGGGCCCCCCAGGGGGAATCCCCCACACCCTGCCCAGGACCGGCTTGATCCCAGCACAGGGGATCCCCACGTCGGACCTGGTAATCTCTGCTTTCATTCTTGTTGCAGTCAGGCAGGTTTCATGCTCCTGGCAGGACTCTCTCTGAGCACTGTGTCGGTGTCAGCAAAGGGGCCGGTGGGGCCCAGGCCAGGAGCAGAGCTGCCAGGGCCAACCTTCAAGGCTGGAAATCAGCATTGATTTATAGATCTGGGAGGGAGACAGCCACCCCAGGCAGTGATGGAGAGCCTGATGGAGGCAGCTGCAGCGAGCAGGGGCACGGAAGGGGCAGTGGCAGTGGTGCAGGGGGCAGGCAGAAGCGGGGAAGAGGCCGGGGGGGGGGCAGTCACGTGACACGGAAGAGTCAAGGTTCCAGCAGAAAGCAGCATGGAGTGTTCACAGCAGGACTCTCGGTGGAAGTGTGGGCAGGGACGCGTGCGTGTGAGGTGGCGGCACAGAAGCTGCAAGGCTAGGCCAAGGGGAAGGTTGCCGGGGCCTCCGGGCTGGCTGTGTGGAGAGGGCTGTTCTTCAGGCGCCGTGGCCCTCAGCAGGCAGACACAGCTGCCCACCATGACCCACAAGGGAGTGCCGGAGGCACACAGACCTCGTCTCTCTCCTGCCTTTCGCTGATGTGCGGCTGGCATCTGCTGTGGTCAGCAGAAACAGAGGGACAGGAGCAAGTGGCTGGCCGCTCAGGACAGACTCCTGGGCACAGAGCTGGGAGAACTGTGAGGAATCTAGAGGAGCCCACGTGAGAGGCTGCCCAGAGAGGTGCTGGGAGCAGTGAGGCCGAGGACATCTTAGGGACACACGGGTAAGGAGTTGAGTTACAGAGGGGAGGCTGCCAGAGCCAATGAGGCAGGGTGATTGATGTCTTGGACTCAGGGAGGCATGCACAATGGGACTGAAGTCTTAGGCTGTTTCTCTATGGTCTTGAGGAAACTGTAACATCTCAGCCTTGGTTTTCTGATCTGTAAAGTGGGTATGATAAAGACATTTTCAGTACCTCCTCATGAGGTGCAGTGAAATCCTAAAGTACTCAGCAAGGAGTCTGCTCTGCTGGCTCAGTAATTAAGAACAGATGGAGGGGTTTAAATGAAAGCGCCCAATGGAGTGGCCACCGTGTCTCATGGAAGGCTCTGTGGGGACATCAAGCCATTTGTCTAAGCAGGTGACATTTGGTGAATGCCTGCCATATACCACCCACATGCCGGAGGCACTGGGAATGCAGGAGTGAACGGACTCCAGCAGCCGTTCTCCAGGGTCCTCACCTATTTACTGGGAAAGGTAGGTAGGAAGCGAGCATGTGAATATGAGAATTGTTGAGGTTGGCACGGTGCTAAGAAGACCGCAAACCGGGGTGGTGGATGAAGAATGAGTGCTGTGGGTGAGGAGTTTGGGGCAGGTTTCTGAGGCAGTGGCCAGGGCACAGAGCCCTGCGCTGTCGAGGGGGAGAAGAGTGCACCTGCTACACTAATGCAACAGCCGGACTCGGGTCCATCCCCCAAGGTGAATCCCCAGAGTCATGTGTCAATGGCATAAAGAGGATGCAGACATAATCCAACAAGGGCGTTTAGGGTGGAGCACCTTATGGCAGAGGGAGACACACACACACACACACACACACGCACATACATCCAGGCTCTCTGGACACAGCCAAGTGGGAGAGCACTTACTAGACCCTGTTCATGCTGTTTTGACTTCCAGCCCAGAAACGTGAGCTAAAGAAGCCTTTCTTGTCATGAAGTAGCTTGCCTTGGGTATTTCACGTTAGTAATGCAAAGTGGGTTAGTACAAGGGAACTTGAGGTGCAAAGGCCCTGTGCAAGGAGGAGGTTGGTGCTTATGGGGCAGAAGGTAGCTCTGAGAGTGGAGCACGGAGGTAATGGTGGCCTCTCCCTCTAGGGTGGTTGGGATTATTAAGTGGAAGGCTCAGAACCATGTGAGTGGCATCTGTATGTGCTCAGTGACCATGAGCTGTTGGATATTAATATCACTATTAAAAAGTATTACTTTAGAAAAGGATGGCATCAATAAATGGAGAGACCCAGTACAAAGTGTCCCAATCCCTCTGCAAAGCTTTGCTCTAGAGGCAGGGTGGTGTGCCGTGGTTACAAGTCCAGACTCTGAAATGAGACCAGCTGCTTGAAATCCTGGCTGGGCCAACTGGTCCGTCACCTTGGGCTTACGGCTTAAGCTTGCCGGACCTTGGCGTCTTCATCGACAGGGATAATGTAGCATCTCTCTTGGAGCGTTATAAAGACCAACTGCATCCTGTCCCTAGTCCTGAGTGCGTAGGATGGTACGGAGCCCACAGAGAGGCTGCCTGGGTGCCACTGGTCTCCTCAGGGCCCCGCAGCAGATGCAGGCCAGATCTAGCGGGATGCAAATCAAGGCTGCCGCTCGCAGGGAGTTCCCAGTGGAGCCTGGGACTTGCACTTGAAGAGTCCCAGCGACCCAAGGCAGCGTAGGATGCTCATCAGAGGGCTGGTGTGCAGCCAGGAAGGCTTTGAGGAGGGGTGTGAAGACAAGAAAATGAATACCAACCAGATCTGACGCAATCCTGTCCCATGAAGACAAAAATATTCCAGTCTTTCTGCCACAAAGCACTGCTTCAGCTCTTCGCACACGGTCTTTGGAAAAGCCTCTGCTCCCCCAGCCCAGCCTCAACTTTGACAGGGTTCTTACCCCTGTGCCTGGTGGCTTTATAAGCGGGGGGCGTGGCTTGCTTGGGGCACTGGGACCATAGCAGTGCACAAACTCAGCCAGTCTGCACTCTTATCAGCTCCTGCAAAGCCCTTACATCTGCCCTCCATCTTCCCCCAGGCCGGAGGGGCAAAGAAAGTTCAGAAGTCAGGGGCAGCCCAGAAAGGCAGAGGTGGAGGGCAGTGTCGATGGAATTAACTAGAACCCTGTGTGTCTGGCAACTGGCAGATTCTTCTGGTAAGATAAGTGGAACCCTCTGCAAGGTAATTATTAGAGAGCATAAATTCCCCAGATAACCTGTCCTCAAAAGAGATATTGATGGCTGTGGGGCATGCGCTGGAGGCCGCTCTCCCTCCACCCAGTATTGACTCCAGTTTCCCCTCTCTCCCCTCCCGCTCTTTCCCTCTCTCCCCTCCCGCTCTTCCTTCTGTGCTGCTTCTTCCTCTCGGCAGCTGTCCTGCTCCCGCCATGATCACATTAGCTCCTCTGGATCTTTCTGTTTGCCTCCTGGCCTTCTTAATGATGGGAGTCTGGAAGGCAGCCTGGCTCCCTTGCACCTGTGGGGTTCAGCAGCGCAGGTGGTCGAGGGGCAGCCCTCCCCCACACCTCCAGGGTGGGCAGTTTCCCTGAGAACACAAGGCCTTGAACTTCGTTTGGCCTGGGAGCCCAGAACAAGCACTTACCATGTGCATGCCAGTCAGGGTCAGGCACTAGGCAGGGCGGGGTCTGTCCCTCATCCCAGGGTTGGAGAGAACGGGGTCAGGTGCTTGGCTTGGGCTGGCAGGTCGTGGGCACCTGCTGGCACATTCTCTCCCCTCCTGGGACTTTCTGAAGCCTTCTCTTCTCTCCAGAGCCTCGGCCTCCCAGGGAGTTCACACTTTGGCTGCTATTCTCTAAATACCTGCTAACTGTTAAGAAGAGGCAGGGCCGAATGAAGAAGCAGGGCCACCGGAGGCAGCCTCTCCTCTTGTCCCGAGTCATTCAGTTCTGGCCCCACATGCGCACCCTGATTCTTGATCAAACTGGATCTGTCTCCCTTAAAAGCCTACTTACTGCCATCACTGTCCTTGTCCAGGGGACTAAGTCTCACTTAACTTTGACCCTAAGCAGCTTATCAATAAGACGACCTGATCATTGATCAGCCAACCAATAAACTGCCCCCCCCCCCATTTTTAAAGATTGATTTGTTTATTTGAGAAGTAGAGTTAAAGACAGAGAGGCGTCTTCTATCCACTGGTTCATTCCCCAAATGGCCACAATGGCCAGAGCTAGGCCGATCCAAAGTCAGAAGCTGGGAGCTTCTTCTGTGTCCCCCACACAGGTGCAGGGGCCCAAGCACTTGGGCCATCTTCCGCTACTTTCCCAGGCCATTTGCAGGGAGCTGGCTTGGAAGTGGAAAAGCCAGGACTTGAACTGGCATCTATGTGGGATGTCGGCACCGCAGCTGGAGGCTTAGCCCACTACGCCACAGCGCCGGCCCTGAAGACCTCTTTTGAGAGGGGAAAGCCATGAGCATAATTGCACTGGGACCTTCATGTGAGCCAGGGCTCCTCCATGCAGACAGGGTCCTGTTCCTGCAAGGTGTTCACTGGAGATGATGCTGAGAAATGTCAGGCTTGCTGCCAACATGGCGATGACTTAGAGATTGGACTTGGCTGGCTTGACCCTCCCCTCAATTTAACAGATGAGAGCTGGGGACTCAGAGAGCGTGGGAGGCTTGCTGAAAACCCAGTGACCAAGTTCCCACTTCTTCTGGGAACCCAGGTCTGGTGCTGGTTCCCACAGCAGCTGATCCGAGGCACACCCGCATGTCTCACTCCATGGGATGATAGGATGTCTTCTGCAAGACAGCTGTGGGCTGTGACACATCTGTGAACCCAGGGCGACTCTCAGGTCATCTTCTGGAGAGGACAGGGATGGCTGCATAAGGCAGGGTGGCATGGGAGGAGCAGAGGTCTGCATGTCCTGTGGCTGGCCATAGCTGAGTTTCTTACTTGGAGAGAGGGAATGAGACAGTGTCCTCCTTGGCAGAGAGAGATCTTGGCAGGGACATCCCACGGGGAGGACAATGCTCCATTCTCCAGCCTCCTCTGCAAGAGCCTTTAGCTCAACGGGAGGCAATTGGGCCCGTGCATCCTTTCACCCCTTGGCCAATAGCATTTCCTAAGTGAAAAAGGGCTTTCAAGGGAGGCTGGAAAAAAATTAATTTTCAGTGTTGAGTTTTGCTTACTGTAGTTAACAATAATTATTAAATAGGTAGGGTGAGGGAGTGCTTGTTTTCCTGATTATTAACTGTATTCATAGGTTTTTGTTAAGTTGTAGCAAGCTGAGATAATTGTAAAACTACCTGCATGCGTGGTGCTCCTTGAAGGGCTCCTATTCTGTTTATTTCCTTCCAAAGGCAGAGTGTTGTCATTATCAAAAGCTTACACTATCAACCAGGAATCAGCACAGTTTTCCTGTGAAGGTCCAAGTGGCAAATGTTTTCCACTTTGCATGCCACACTGTCTCCGTGGGAACCTAAGTGGGCCTGCCTTTTCTGTGGGAATATATTCCAAGGCCTCCAGTGGGTGTCTGAAATTGCAGATGGTATGGAACCCTGTGTATACTAGGTTTTTACTTTTAGGTACGTACCTACAATAAAGTTTAATTTAATTAGGCAAGTAAGTGATTAATAGTAATAACTAATAATCAAGTGGAGGAATTCTTACAATATACTGTTGTATATATACTTACAATATACTGTTAACGTCGTAGTTAACCTGGTAACTGAGATGGCCACTAAAGGACTAATGGGCAGGTAGCATATACAGGGTGGTTACGCTGGACCAGGACTGATCTGTGTCCTGGGCAGAACGGGATAGGACAGTGTAAGATCTCATTACACTGCTTGAAACAGACTGATGAAGTGTTTATCTCCAGAATTGTTTGTTTAGTATTTTTAAGCCATCATGGATTATGGAAACCAAAACTAATGATGGAGGGGGTGGGGAGGGAGCTGTTGTACAAAACTCTGCTATTGTACCCTCAAAGCAACCACAGGTCACATGCAAACTATATGCAAATGAACGTGCATGGCTGTCTTCCCATAGAGCTTTATTTACAAAATTTTGGAGGTGGGGTGGGACAGCTTTGGCCCAGGGGCAGAAAGAGAAGGTGGAAAAATCCCTGAGGGGGGAGTCTGGATGCTGAGAAACTGATGCCAGCCCTGCTTCTCTTGTGGTGGGGCTGTCAGCTCACCTCTCTGGCTCTTGGTTTGCTTTGCGGTAAAATCAGGCATCCTGAACTAGATGTTCTCGAACGTTCTGGAATGCTTCATCCTGACTCTTATGGCAATCTGGCATTTCTCTTTCCCTCATTAGCAGATGCTCTGGACCACAGGGCCTCTCGGAGCCCGCTGCCCTCTGCTCACGCCTGCCGTGGACTTGGCTTCTGAACTGTGCCCTCAGTTTGCACTCCTCTGGGACTGTCTTTTCAGGAAGCACCGTTGTCAGCCCTCCTCGTGAGCTATGGAGAGGTGGCTCTGTGATAGGGAAGGTGAACTCTGGACCGTTTGGCAGTGTGGGAAACTGAAGCACAAAGAAGGGAAATAGCCACAGGTCCCCAGCACGTCAGTGATGCTCTTAGAGACCCAGGTGCCCCCAGGAGACCGTGGTGCAGGTGATGTTAGCTCTGGAGGCAAAGGTCACTGAGAAGGGGCCACGGTGACCTCATGAGAGGCTGAAGGTGCATTGGCCAGCACTGCCTTAACTTAGCAGAGCCACATACGTCCCTAGACAAATTCCCTGAAGCTCCTATGCTTCAGTTTGCCAATCTGTAAAATGGAGGGAAATGCTCGTCTCTGGTTGTCTGAGGATACATTGAGAGAATATACACACAGAGTGTGCAACAGTGCCTGGCACACGTGATAAGCGCCTCCGCCATGTCAGTGACACCCCTGTTGCTGTCTTTACCGTCATCCTATCCCTCTTTGACAATCAAGTTGAGGTGTTTCTTCTGCATTTTTATACCAGACTGATTTTCCAGTTTTGGATGGCAGGTGTGGGCTGAAGGCTTTGTGCTTGGCCTTTATGTGAAGTGACTCTTGACAAGGTGGGAAGCCAGATGCTGGAGGAGGAAAGGTAGGGAAGGAAGGATGAGGTCTTGGGAAAACAGATACACCAGGAAAGGAGAATCAGACAGAATTCAGTCAAGCTCCCTGCTCGTTTTGGGGATGGGAAGAAAAAGAGACCTCAACTAAGTAGAACAGAGCTTTGTCGTGATTCTGGGACATGACTGTTTGGGTATTTCTGGGGTGCTCTCAAATGTTTAGTTGGGTCCTTGTGACTTCCCAGGATATTTTTGCTCCTTCCACTGGAGAACTTAAATTTGGGGATATAATCAGCTTCTTGGCCTGTCCGACTGTGTTGCATCCTTACTGAGAGGTGGACAAGCGTGTGTCTCAAAAACCGCAGGCCCGAGAGGACTTGCTTAGGAGGCCGCCCAGAGAAGGCGGGTGACTCTCCACCTCGGGCAGGGTCAATGAGACCTTGCTTCTTTGTTTGGCTGGGTGTCCCTTAGAAGGATGGCTTGCAGGTCCCTGGATGTGCAGGGCTCTCGCTTCTGTGAGCTGATCTTAAACAGCTCTGACAGGAGGGCAGAGGTCCCCAAGTGAGGTCAAGACCGCAAATCCCATCCCAGCAGGTGCCTGATGGGGAGACAGCGCCCTCCGGATGACCTTCAAGTTCCCATTGATTTCCTGTCAAGCCGCTGCCCCTCCCCCAGCCTGCTGTTGCCCCTGGCACTACCCACAGGCACTGGGCTTTGAAGGGGAGGTGGATCAGCCCTCTGAGAAAGATCACGCACGAGAGGTTAATTCAGGGAAATGGGATGGGTCCATTGGAGGCTGTCTTTGGCACTGCTAGGTTATAGTGCCTGAATCAGACCTGGAATGTTCCTTTTGGGTGTGGAGAGGAGTGACTGAGATCATGAATGCCTTAATTTATGCATTTGCCCCATCCTGTTCCGGGCTTCGGGGTGCACAGGTGGCATTGTGGAGCCGTGAATGAGATTCGAGCGTGGGCACGTTGGGTAGGGAGAGTCAGAAGTGAGAGGTGGTAGTGTGCGGCTCTCACTTCCCGTGTCTGGGGGTCTCCCACCAGCGATGATGTCTAGGTGTCCTTTATCTGCTCACTGATATCTGTTGAGTATTTTTCCTGGGTGCGAGGGGTCTGACGAAACAAGGACTGCAAGGAGCTGAGGACGGAGTTGTATGGAGACCAGACAGTCAGCTGGCAAAGTGGACGCTCTTGATAGAGCTAAATGCTAGGGAGGAAAGCGAAAGAGGATGTGCGATGGGAAGGGCTAGAGCAGGAGTGGGGTGGGCGAGGCAAAGACAGAAGCAGCAGGTGCCAGGTAGAGGAGGCCCGAGGGTGGTCACCTTGCTAGAAGAGGGGACAGGAAGGATAGAGCTGAGAGTGGAGCCCAGCGGGCAGGACCAGGACGGGGAGCAGCTTGGAGCCCACAGCCATGGCAAGGAGTTTGGATTTTATTTGGAATGCAACGAGAAGAGAAGACGTTGGGGGATTTCGGGAGGCGAGAATGTCATGGTCTGATTTCCTTTTAAAAAGATCATTTGGGCTGTTGTGTGGAGATTTGACTACCCTGTGGCTGTGTTAAATGCCAGACTGGTATTCCCTTTACAGGGGAGGGCAGCACCCAGGGCCTTGTATCCTAGCAGTGGAGATGGGGCTGAGGCTCTGTTTGCCCAAGACTTGTCTCTAATCAATGGTCTGCTTCTCCAGCTGATCACACCCAGGGGACAGCAGGCGGGTGCCCTGCTCTTCACCAAGGACTCAGCCTGTGAGCCGGGGAGACTAAAAATACTTTCTCAATCAATGTAGCTTCTGGGGTGTGTGTGTGTACGCACGCACTACGTGTGATTCACCATAGATAAAACAGACTATTTTTTTTCACTTTTGAAAGTTGGTTGCATCTTTAGCCTCCAGAGGAGAGATTTATTTTGTCGCGTTGGATGCCATTTGAAAGGCAAACCTTGGACACAAGAGAAGCTACAGTCCCTGTGTTCCTCAGAGACTCCCCGCCCCCTGCACGTGTTATTTACTGGGTGGGGAGAGCTCGCACTCCTTCACCCCCGCCTCCAGTCTCCTGTCCTTGGCAGCCCCTGACTTCAACCCTGAGATGCGTATGTCATCAGAACACCCAGTGGCAGCTCAGAAATCATGGCCAGGTTCAATATAAATTCCGTCTTGCTTAGGCAGCTTTGCATAATAAGTCCCTGAGAAAGTCTTCAACAGAGTAGAGGGCAGAAAAGGAATTTATTGGGTCTAGTGGGCCTGAACATCAGCCTGATTGGTGTTTAAGTCACGGTGGGAATTTGAGAGTTCAAATCCTTGGTCTAACGTGGCTTTTACGAGAGATGCCCCTGTCCCCATGTGCCCTTCCTGGAATGCTATGAAGGTCAGAGCCATTGCCAGGATGACGATGCTAAGGATATCAGGTCTTCTCCATACAGCTGCCTGGATCGAGTCTCTTGGATGCTTTGTTGGGGAGAGAGACTTGCGTGGGATGAGTCTGATACGGGTTCTTGCTCCCACGCCAACTGCCTAAGAGAAATTTTCCCGCAGGAATAAAACCAGTTGAGTTAAGGTTAGCTAACTGGGCTTTCCAGATCTGCCATGAAAATGTGGCTGACGCCTGTCACAAGGCCCCGCTGTTCACGCTCCTGTTTCAGAGGTTGGGGAGTTACCTGTAGCTCACGGAGTTTCCTATTTCTCAGAGTCACTGGGGGCATCTGAGGTGCATGGATCACACCCGAAGCTTCTAGAATCAGAATTTCCCAGCCCCCATCCACTGCTGGTTCTTACGCAGACCCAAGTTTGAGAGCCAACGCCTCAACTGTTATTTTTGAGAGTAGGGAGGCAGCGATCTTGATAAGCACCAAAGGCACTAAGAGAAGCCGGCTCTTCTGGGGTGGGTTTGATGTCAGTGCAGTAGAGGAGTTAGCGAACCTCTTGTCAGCTTCAGGAAAGGGAAATGTTAATTCCCTGGCATCTTGAGCATGGAATGCATTTTTAGACAGAGAGAGTGGAATCTTGAGATCGGAAAGGACCCTTTTTCTTAAGGGAAAATTTAGTAGGACTTGAACTTGTAGGATATCTGTTGACAGTACTCACATTCCTGCACTCCAGAGAAGCCAAAGAAGTTCTGGTGTACCTCATGTTCATATGGAGAACGTCAGGGCGGCCCAAGCATTCTCAGCTGTGGTGCTTGCACTGGTTTGCTGGGATGGCCTGGCATTTCAAACAAGCAGGCTGTTTTTATCACATGCTTCGACATTCCAAACTTGGGTAGTGTGCACAGGTCTAACTCTCCATCGCTGTCTTAAAGAGTCGAATTGGGTGGGGTGACATAAGGAGGGTGACAGAGATCTGTCAAAGGTAAGTGACATGATTAGGTAGCCATAGTGAGTACGGAACGCACAAGTGTTACTTTGGAGTAGGGGGACTAGCCTGCTCAGGCAGAGGGTCTGTCTACAAGGTGGGATAAACTCCTGCTCATTGGGAGATGCAGAAGGGAATGACCGTGGACTGAGGGCATTAACACCTGTGTGGTAGGAGTTGCATTTCTTTCAATTCTCTTGCAGACCTGAAGCAGGTGTTATGTTACCCGTGTTGTAGGTGGTGGAGTGTAGGTTTGGGGAGAGGAAGTACCATGCCTCAGGGTGTTAGCTGACAAGCAGCAGAGCCAGACTCAGACCAGCCTGACTCCACATTCGAAGTCATCTTCCTGCTGCCCAGTACTGGGGCTCTCCAAGAACTCTGATGGCCTGGCAGAGGGATTTGAGGATTCTTGGGAGCTGCCTGGCTAGTGTTCTGAGGAGTGAGACTAACAACTGGGTTTGGGGAGCCTTCTTTTTGCCAGGCGGGGTAAGAGGGGAGCCATAGTGATTGTAGTCAGGAGACGGCTGCAGTAATGCAGGTACTGGGCAATGAGGATGCAGGAGAGATGTTGCAGATATTATCTTCATTTTTCCCTGAAGTTGCTAGATCACCAACCTATACGTGCAGCCGGCTCTGAAGACTGTGCCCATGTGTGGAGAATAGATTTTATGGCTCTAATGGAAATGCCTACGCTAGGTGAGTGTAATGAGTTGTTGTCCAGTGCAATCCAACAGAGGTTTGCTGGGCACCTACTACGTGCTGGGCTTGAGGCTGGATGCTGGGGGTGAATTAAGAAGACCAGGTCTGCAGGGCTGCTGGGCTGCAGCTTCCAGGGGATGCCATCCACACTGAGGTTGCTATGCACGGCACCGTGGGGTTGCTGAGTGCCCGGCTTGAGTGGCTGTGTGCTGTTGCCCTGCAGATGTGGTCTCTGCCCTCTTGAAATTGATAGTCTGGTAGAGAAGACAAATATCAAACCCTGAATTGAGTTGAAATCAATATCATTGCTGATATGAGAGGGGCTTCAAAAAGTTAATGAAGGGGTGAATGTTTTTATTGTTTTAAAGGTGTATTTTATTTATTTGAAGGGCAGAGTTACAGAGAGAGAGGGGGAGAGGGAGAGGTCTTCCATCTGCTGGTTCACCCCCCAAAATGGCTGTAAAGGCCAGGGCTGGGACAGATCAAAGCCAGGAGCCAGGAGCCAGGGGCCATATCCAGGAATCCAACATGGGTGCAGGGACCCAAAGACTTGGGCCATCTTCTGCTGCTTTTCCAGGCGCATTAGCAGGGAGCTGGATTGGAAGTGGAGCAGCCGGGGCTTGAAGTGGTGCCCGTATGGGATGCTAGCGCAGCAGGCTGGAGCTTTACCCATTAGGCCACAATGCTGGCCCGAGGGCTGAGTGTTTGACCTGGTGGTTAAGATACCTGTGTCTCACAGTGGAGATTCTGGACTGGATTTCCCACTCTGCCTCCTGCTAATGTGCAGCCCAGAAGGCAGCAGGTGGTGGCTCTGCTCTTTGGGTCTCTGCTGCTCACATGAGAGACCTGAATTGAGTCCTGGTTTTAGCTGGTCCAGTCCCGGGCTTTGCATGCATCTGGGGAGTGCACCAATGCACAGAAAACTATTTTTGTCTTTATGCCTCTTGAATAAATAAGGAAAAATATTATCTTTTAATTCCATTTTTCCACAAACATTTTGGAGTACCCTCGTATTATTGTTGGCTTTGCTGGTAGAAGATAACATATGGGAGGAGGGTGCTTGGAATCTTTCTCCCCTACTCTCCTTAGCCCATTCCTATTTCAAATATTAGAATCACTGTCTTAGCTCCAGCTGTGTAACAAAATGCCATAGACTGGGTGGCTTAAAGCACATTATTTTACACAGTTCTGCAGGCCAGGAAGTTCCAGATCAGGGTGCCAGCATGGTCAGGTTTCTGGTGAGACCTCTTTTCCTAGTTTCATGTGACTGCTCTCTTCCTGTTTCCTTACATGGCACAGTTGGAAAGATAGATAGATAGACAGACAGACAGACTGACTCATGTCCCCCCTCCCTTTTTAAAATATTTTTAATTTATTTGGAAGGTAGAGTGACAGAGAGAGGGAGAGACACACAGAGAAAGGGATCTTCCATCTACTGGTTCACTCCCCAAAGCAGCTAGGGCTGGGCCAGGCTAAAGCCAGGAGGAACTCCATCCAGGACTCCACGTGGGTGCAGGAGTCCAAGCACTTGGTCCATCTTCTGCTGCTTTTCCAGACACATTAGTGGGGAGCTGGATTGGAAACAGAGCAGCCAGGACTCGAACCTGTGCTCTGATATGGGATGGTGGTGTCACAGGAGGTGGCTTAACCCACTGCACCACAATGGCAGCCCCTCATGTCTCCTCTCCTGTGAGCCCTCATTCCCACCGAGAGGCTCCATCCTCAGTCCCACAGGTCCCATCTCCAAACGCCGTCACACTGGGGATTAGGACTCCAACCTGTGACTTACATTTCAGGCTGTAGCAAACACTAAATTTGATCTTGCTTCATGCTTGCTCTAGAGACAGGACAGTGCTTCCCTGACCTTGTCAAATATTGTCTGTCCCCTGCTTCCCTGTCCTTACAGAAAACTAAACGAGAGCGGGAGCTCTTCATGCCACACTTAGGCTTACACATGCTTAAAGGAAATGGATGTTGTGCAGATGAGTTTCACGTGTGTTTGCTGGTGGCTGTGGAGCCTGGGCAGGGCATCCAGGAGCCCATGGAGAGTAGGAGGTGCCCCTGGGGGCAGGAGGGACAAGACGTACTGCCTCCAGGGGCCTTCTTTATCTCTGCTTATCTCTGCACAAACAGCAGCGAGGAGGAGCCATGGTGCTGTTTTTGCAGCCAGAAGGGCCCCCATACAGTGGGAATGGAGAGCAGGGGACAACTCCTGAGAGATGGAAGTGCTCAATGGCTGAAGGGCTGAAGGCAGGAAGGGCAGGGACAACCTGCCTGGGCAGCGGGAGCCCAACCCACAGCCCAGAGGAACGCGGCTTGCGGAGGCAGCAGGCTTCTGGCAGGGGCTCCTGGAGGCTTTTACTCTTATGCTGCAGGATGCCTGTGCTTGGCTCTGAACGCAGAGGAGTCTGGGAGTCTGGTTGGCAGGTTGGGGCTGAGAATCGTCTCTGGGCAGGGCATGGGGAGTCTCAGGGATCACATGAGGACTCGAGAACAGGGGTTGGAAGAGGAGGAGCAGAGGGTCTTGGAGGGGCTGTGGCAGGCTTGGAGAGTCATATTTGGAGCCGACTGGCAGCGAGCTTGGAGTGGTCCCCTTTGAGCCGTGGAATCCACCTCTCCCCAGGTACACTCAAGGAGCTTGCTGGGAGATCTGCAAGGGTGCCCAGATCTCAGAGGTTGGGTGGCTCCCTCTCTGCACCTAGGATTCCCCAGGGGGCCCTGGCCCTGGCCAGGCCCACCAGACCCAGCAGGCGATGGGTGGGGAGTAGCGGGGGGTCCAGCTCGGCTCTCACAGAGAGCCCAGCAATTTGTTCTCTTGTCCTTCCTGCTTCTGATTGCAGCCTTGAGTAGCCCGAAGTCAGTTGTGGATGAGAACATCATTCTGCCATGCCTCGTGCCACCTGCCTGGAGCCTGGGCTGTTGATCATCCCCTGGTAATCCAGGCTGCTCTGTAAGATGTAGACAGGTGATAGCTGTGGCTGGCTGGGCCATGCCTGACCCAGCCTGGGGCGCGCTGGTCACTGCGGCACAAAAATGAGTCATACCCTGCCAGCCTCTCCCTGCTCCCTGTACCCCTTCGTGAGTTCAATGCAAAGTGTCACCCCTGGGATGCTATCATTGTGGCCTTTTTTTTTTTTTTTTTGGGGTAGAAATACCGTGTTGGGAAGGGCATTTTTTCTTGCTCCTGTTTAAATTGCTTTTCACGGGCTAGGGAGACCTGGCCATCGATTTCAAGCCCAGTGAAGATTTCGGCTAACTTTTGGAGAAGGACAGCTTGGGTTTACCAGGGAGATTCAAATCTCTTTTCTCCTCTCACATCTTGAAAAGCCTTTAAACTTTTGTTGCCAAATCTCTGCCAGCACCCAGTCTGTTTAGAAGTGACTTCCCTGAGCAGGATGGCAGAAGGGCTGCTGGCTGATACGTTTTGTAGCTTCAGTCTTTAATGCAGTCATTCCTAGTCCACAGAAAGTCTCCTGTTTATATAAGAGAGAGAGATCATTTACAGACAGATTGCATTGAGTATACATTTCCCCCAGCATGCCTATTACTAAATAAAACTATTTCTGTATTATTAAACTGTTATTACTAATAATGCTTCATGTTATGGAAGTAGAAAGCATTGGAGATGAAATTAATTTTCGCCTGGGTGCCCCTCTGTTTGACTTTGTTCCATTTGGTGTAGGGCATAGATGTTGGCCAACTTTGCTTTAGCAAGTTCACTTTCTTTTTTTAAAAGATTATGTATTTTCATTTCATTTGAAAGAAAGGGGAGGGAAAGAAAGAGAGGGGACACACACACACAGAGAGAGAGAGAGAGAGAGAGAGAGAGAGATATCTTTCATTCACTGTTTCACTACCTAAATGCCTGCACAGCTGGGGCTGGGCCAGGCTGAAGTCAGAAGCCTGGAATTCCATCCAGGTCTCTTGTGTAGGTGGCAGGGACCCAGATACTTGAACCATCACCTGCTACCTCCTAGGGTGTGCATTAACAAGATGTTGGATCAGAGTGGAGGAGATGGGGCTTGAACCAGGCATTCCGTTATGGGATGTAGGCATCCTAAGCAGAGACTTAACCATTGCATCACATGCCTGCCTCAGCAAGTTTGTTTTCTGGTTCCTCTTGTGAGGATTGAAGCTGTTGGAAGTGAGTTACTAGCGTATCAGCCGAAGTCCAATTTGAAATGCTGTTGTAGACTTCTGTTATTGGCTTCCAGAAGTCTCTTTTGAAAATGGAAACTCTGTTCTCCCTGGTGGGTGAGTTTTAGTGTACAATTTTCCTTTTTCAATTTTTTTGGGACCTGGTTTTATGGATTCTTCGTTCAGTAGAATTCCTGGGTTGGACTCAGTAATGTTTTTTTTGGGTGGTCTGTCAACACTTGGTTGGGAAACCAGATTACTATTTGTTACCTAGGACACCTGTCCATCAGGAGTTCTGCAAGTTCTCATCAGTGTGGTGTGGCTGACATTGTGGCATGGCCAGTGTGGTCAGCATGATTCCTGGAGGGGAGCTGGAACAGTCAGGTCACCCTGAACAGGGTGGGCCATCGGCCTGGGCTGAGCTGTTGTAAGTTTTGTCCCACTGTGCTACATCAGCTGGGTTGAGGAGGCATTTAAGCTGGTGTGACACAGATGCACATTTTCTAGGAAATTATTATTCTTGATCAATCTGGTGATCCTTGTCACCAACTTTGATTACATCAGCTTATGTGCCATTCAGTTTTATAGCATTTTAATGGGCTTTCACCCTCCCCTCCCAAATTTATTTCCAGCTGTGTGACTATTCTAATTTGATTATTTTTTTGATTTTGCAACTACCGGCACAGTTTCTGAGCATGCTATGCCTTCCTTGGGAGTACGAGGATCTTCAGGGGGTGAAAAAAACCAAAGCTTTCTTTTTTTCCAGATGCTTGTCAAAAAGTTGATTAGTTGTATTCTCCCAGAGTAAGATGTTTGCTTGGAACTCTTTGATAGAATCTGACCCATTGATTTTCTAAAAACAGTATAGAAAACTTCATTTAGAACTTTGCTTTCTAACAAGTAGTGGTGAAGATGGGGTAACTGGAAGCCTGGTGCACTGTGGGTGGGAATGTGAAATGAGATAGCCACTAAGGACAATCATATGAGTGGTTGCTTGACAGATTGAAAATGGGACTACCGTATGATCCAGCAATCCCACTCCTGGGTGTGTGCCCGAAATAATTAAAAGCAGGGACTTGAACAAGTACTTATATGCCCAGAGTCCATGGCACCATTATTCCCAATAGCTCAAACGTGGAAGCAACCATGGATAGAAGAATGAATAAGCAAAATGTGGTTTATACAGACAATGGAATATTATCTAACTTTAAAAAGTAAGGTGCTTAGATGAACTGAAATCAAAGGCAGGGAAAGTCGAGTGTTGTTTGCCAGGGTTGGGGAGAAGGTGGAATAAGGAGTTAGTGTTTAAGCGGTAGAGTTTCACTTGCACAATGAAGAGTTCTAGAGCTGGATGGTGGTGATGGTTGTGCAACCACGTGAAGGTACTTAATACCACTGAACTGTATACTTAGAAATGATTAAGATGATCAATTTTATGTCTGTTTTTAAAAAAGAATTGTAAAAGCCCAACTTGGCTTTCTTTATTATATTTTGGTTAAGAAAAACCAGATTTTTTTTTAATTTTTATTTTTTGACAGGCAGAGTGGACAGTGAGAGAGAGAGACAGAGAGAAAGGTCTTCCTTTGCCGTTGGTTCACCCTCCAATGGCCGCCGCGGCCGGTGCGCTGCGGCCGGCGCGCCGCGCTGATCCAATGGCAGGAGCCAGGAGCCAGGTGCTTTTCCTGGTCTCCCATGGGGTGCAGGGCCCAAGCACCTGGGCCATCCTCCACTGCACTCCCTGGCCACAGCAGAGAGCTGGCCTGGAAGAGGGGCAACCGGGACAGAATCCGGCGCCCCAACCGGGACTAGAACCCGGTGTGCCGGCGCCGCTAGGCGGAGGATTAGCCTAGTGAGCCGCGGCGCCGGCCGAAAAACCAGATTTTTAACCCAGAGATTTTCTCTCCTAGATTTTGACTTTCTCAAATCTACAATAGAGCCAAAAAGGACTCGCAATGCTGGTTCAGAATGAGCGACCTGATTCTCCTTTGCACCTCCAGTTCCTGTGTCTCCTCCCCTTCTCACCTCCCTCCCCTCCCCAAGAAGTTCAAATTTACCTGGCAGATGTTATTTTTTTAAAAAATTTATTAATTTCACACCTTTCTTTTTTTTAAAAAAAAGATTTTATTTACTAATTTGAGAGAGAGATTTACAGGCAGAGAGAGGGAGAGAGAGAGAGGTCTTCCATCTGCTGGTTCACTCCCCAGATGGCCTCAACAGCCAGAGCTGTGCTGATCTAAAGCCAGGAGCCAGGTGCTTCTTCCTTGCCTCCCATGTAGGTGCAGGGGCCCAAGGACTTGGGGCATCTTCTACTGCTTTTCCAGGCCATAGCAGAGAGCCGGCTGGGAAGTGAAGCAGCTGTGCCTCAAACTGGCACCTATATGGGATGCTGATGGCACAGGCAAAGGCTTAGCCTACAAGCCACAGCACTGGAAGTTATGTTATTATATTTCTATTTCCTTAAGCCATTTATTACCCTCCACCACGTGCCTCTGCTTTATTTATTAGGCATTTGATCTCGTTGATTATTTTTGTGCTTTACATTAGATTAGTTAAGTCAATGGCATGTTTTTGGTCTTCAAAAGGACACCTTCTTAACATTAGCATCACCGTATGTCTGTGGATCCCAGAGACTTGAAAATGTAGAATTTCCTGGGCTTAATCAGATCCACACTCCAGCAAAACAGGTCTCGCTACTTGTGTTTTAAACTCCCAAGAGTTGAATGATTCTGAGCTCAACTATTATTTTGAATGCTGCTTTTGTTTGCTTCCCATCAGAGAAAGTCATTTTTCTTGAAGGATGTGGTTTCAAAGTGTGGGTGTCTGTCCCTGTCTGCCCCGGTTCCCCTGTGAATCGCTCTGCGTTGCGGCGAGTTGCAGCCTCTGGTCAGAGTGTTTCTCTCCCGCAGTGGCAGGAATCCGGGTAGCTTGGCTGGGAGCTTGGGTTCCTCTGGAGCGTCTGCCTGTGACTGCAGAGCACAGGGCGTGGGTCACGACGGCTGGGAGGGGGATTCTAGAAGCAGACCCCACGCGGCATGTTGTTCCGGAGAGAGGCCACATGCTTTCTACGGCGCGGCCTCGTCACTGTTCCTGGTGGCTCATTCGCTGCGCTCCAGGCTGTCTGTTGATGGAGCTTCGGGTTGCCGGTGGGTTTGGGGTTGGAAATAGAACCTGGCGGAGGCGCTCCTGGCACTGCGCTCCGTGCGCTTCGTCTTGATCCTCATAACCGCACAGATTCTTCCCGGGAGATGGATGCGGGGGCGTCGGGTTGCCTCTGGGGCTGTTTCGGGTTCCCCCGGCCTCATGCCTTCCGTCCCTGTCTCCCGCAGGCTCGGGGACCAGTTCTACAAGGAAGCCATCGAGCACTGCCGGAGCTACAACTCGCGCCTGTGCGCGGAGCGCAGCGTGCGCCTCCCCTTCCTGGACTCGCAGACCGGGGTGGCCCAGAACAACTGCTACATCTGGATGGAGAAACGGCACCGAGGGCCAGGTGAGCCGCGCCGCCCCTGGGTGTGCGGCCGCCTGGCTGGAGCCGGGAGGACAGGGCTGGGGAACCCACCGGGTGGGATGGGGGCTGCACGTGGTCCTGGCGCGGGTTCCAAGGAATGTCACTAGGCCTGGGTGGGACACCGAATTCCGGAGGCATCCTGCATATGTGTCCCCAAGAGAAGGCCAGGCCCGTGGAGAGCAGCCCTCCCCTGTCCCTCTGTGGTGTGGGTCCCAGGCTGGAAATCTGCACGCAGATCTGGGCGAGAGGCCTTGTCACCAGACCTCTGCCCCTCAGCCTCCTTATGTAGGAATGTGGGTGAGAACTGCTTCACTGCTTAGGATTTTCTCCAGATTAAATGGAAATATCCACGACAGACTCCTCATGTAGTAAGTGTGTGCTGGGAAAAGTGCCGGACTGTTGTTGATAATAATAATAATAATAATGATAATGATATTGACATAATAATGATATTGATAATGATATAAAAATGATAATAATAATATTATTATTATTACCAGGAGGAGACTTAACATTTTTGTGGGAAATAGTGTTAAAAGATGATTTTGGTGGGAAGAAGTTTGAAATCCATGCATATTTTTTTCATAATGCACATTTCCCATGAACACTTGCACTTTGATACTAGTTTTTTAGGCTCCAAAGATCAAAGATGGATAGGGATTAGGAATGCAACTACACAAATGCAGTGTTCTTCCTCTGTATGGAGATACATATATATATATATATATAATTTTATTTGAAACACTTCATTCTATTTTTGAAATTATTTGAGAGGCAGCAAGAGATACACACACAAAGAGAGAGAGAGAGAGAGAGAGAGAGAGGGAGAGAGAGCGCCAGCCCATTTGCTGGTTCACTCCCCAAGTACCCAGGAGCTGGGAACTCAGTCCAGGTCTCTCACATGGTGGCAGGAACCCAACTACTTGAGCCATCACCAGTGGCCTCCCAGGGTCTGCATTAGCAGGAAGCTGGAATCTGGAGTGAAGCTGCGATTGCAGTATGGGATGCAGACATCCCAACCAGTAACCTTAATTGCTGTGCCAAAAAGGTTTTATTTTGAAAAATTGCAAGCGCATATAAAGCCAGAAAGAATAGAAAAATGTTGTCTGCACGCATCCCAGCCTCAACAATGACCGACTTATGGCCAATCTTGTTACATTTATCCTCACCGCCAGCTTTTCCTCCGTGTCCCCAGATTATTTTGCAGCAAATCCAAGACAATGTAATATTTCATCTGGAGATGTTGCATCTGTATCTCTAAATGGTCAGAATTTAGAACAAAAACAGAAACTCTCCAGCAATCGTTATCAGAACTCAAAGAATTAACAATAAGACTAACAACATCAAGTATTTGGTCAACATTCCTTTTGTCCCTGAAGTTTAAATCAGGATCCAAGCAAGGAACTTACTTTGAAATTGGCTGACATGTCTCTTAAGTCTCTTAAAATTGGTAGTCTCCTCTGTGTGCCTCTGTCTCTCTTTTCTTCTTGCATGGTATTTATTGAAAGAAACTAGGTTGTTCACACCGTAGGGTTTCTCAGAATCTGGATTCGCTGATTGCATCCCCATGGTGTTATTCGTGTGGATTGGTCTAGAGACTTATTCAGGTTCAGTGTTTTTTTTTTTTTTTGCATGAATAATGCCTAAGTGGTGATGTGTAGTTTCATCAGGAAGCTCGTACCATCTCCTTTTTTTTTTTTTTTTAAAGATTTATTTTATTGGCCGGCGCCGCGGCTCACTAGGCTAATCCTCCGCCTTGCGGCGCTGGCACACTGGGTTCTAGTCCCGGTCGGGGCACCGGATTCTGTCCCGGTTGCCCCTCTTCCAGGCTAGCTCTCTGCTGTGGCCCGGGAGTGCAGTGGAGGATGGCCCAGGTCCTTGGGCCCTGCACCCCATGGGAGACCAGGAGAAGTACCTGGCTCCTGCCTTCGGATCAGCGCGGTGCGCCGGCTGCAGCGCGCCAGCTGTGGCGGCCATTAGAGGGTGAACCAACGGCAAAGGAAGACCTTTCTCTCTGTCTCTCTCTCTCACTGTCCACTCTGCCTGTCAAAAAATAAATAAATAAATAAAAAAGATTTATTTTATTTATTTGAAAAACAGAGTTACAGAGAGAGGTCTATAGAAACAGTAAGAGGGGTCTTCCATCCACTGGTTCACTCCTTATATGGCCACAACGGCTGGAGCTGCAGCGATCCGAAGCCAGGAGCCAGGAGCTTCTTCCAGCTCTCCCATGTGGGTGCAGGTGCCCAAGGACTTGGGCCATCTTTTACTGCTTTCCCAGGCCATAGCAGAGAGCTGGATTGGAAGAGGAGTAGCCAGGACTAGAACCAGTGGCCATATGGGATGCTGGCGCTTCAGACCAAGGCGTTAACCTGCTGTGCCACAGCACTGGCCCCTTGTACGGACTTCTTGCCTCTCCTTTACCTGAGTCAGCAGCCCTTGGTGATCATCTAGACTCTTTACTCCATTTCGGGCTGCAAACGGGTGACATTCGCTTTGAGGCTTTCATTGCTTTTCCATTTATTAGCTCCTCAGCTCCTACAAAGAAAAACATCCCCTCATTAAAATTTTGGTTATTGGGAGGTGCAGTTCACAGATGAAAGGCAGGAAGAGTGATTTTTCCCCTCCTTTATTTGACAATTTTCAAAATAATGAATTTGTCTAGTAGTTTCCAAAAGTGGCCAATAAAGTTATTAGTTTTGTTTTGTTTTGTTTTTTTTTTGTTTGTTTTTTTTTTTTACAGGCAGAGTGGACAGTGAGAGAGAGAGACAGAGAGAAAGGTCTTCCTTTTGCCGTTGGTTCACCCTCCAATGGCCGCCACAGCTGGCGCGCTGCGGCCGGCGCACCGCGCTGATCCGATGGCAGGAGCCAGGTGCTTTTCCTGGTCTCCCATGGGGTGCAGGGCCCAAGCACTTGGGCCATCCTCCACTGCCCTCCCGGGCCACAGCAGAGAGCTGGCCTGGAAGAGGGGCAACGAGGACAGAATCCGGCACCCCGACTGGGACTAGAACCCAGTGTGCCGGCACCGCTAGGCGGAGGATTAGCCTAGTGAGCCGCGGCGCTGGCCAAAGTTATTAGTTTTTGAGTGTCATCAGCAACTCACAGATTTAAACATACTTGATGTATTTTTAATCCACAGCAACTGTGATTCCTACTGATGCTTAAATTGTCCCATCTTTGACAAAAGGGGGTTTTGGCCAGGCTGGTGTTGGGAAACAACCTCGGTAGTTTCTGAAAGCCCCCTTGCTATGTGCATGTTAGGACGAGATGTTTCGGGCTCACCTTGTGCACCTCTGCCTCAGACCCAAGTCAGCCGTTTCTCTAAGGCGCTGGTTCTTTTGTGTAGGAAATGTTATTTGGAGACCATAAGCTGGTGGTGTTTGTTGCTTCTGGGTTGGTCATTATTTCTGGACCTTTTCAGAGAGAACTTAAAAAAAATATGATTTGTTTTTCTTTTAAGAGAAACTATATTTTGAAATCATACTAATATTTCCAATTGAATTCAATTAAGTATTCAGTTTTTACTTAATTTTCTGAATTTTCTATCTTCTCCTAAAAAATCCCGGATATGAATGATTCAGCATTGCTTACTTGCTTTATTCCATCACACACACACACACACACACACACTCACACACACACACACACACTCACACACGCAGTGTCAGAATTACAGATTACTGAAAACAGTTTAAAGTTTTTTTCTTTCTTTTTTGGGGGGCAATTCTTTCTGTATGTAGGGTATATATGGTTAAGGATTCAGAAACAAATTACTCTGCTTTAACTCACTTCAAATAGTTCCTCCATGCAGCTGTGCTGCCAACTCAATGCACAGTGGGGTTTACTTGTTTCTTTCCCATTTGCTTTGGGTAGGGGTTGGGGAGGATTCCATAAATTTCTTCCTTTTTAAATTAGCTTTTTATTTTGAAAGCACAGCACAGAGAGACCCCAGGCTCTTCACCCTGTTTCCCCCAACATGGACACATCTCAGGAGACCAAAATCAGAAAGCTGACTCTGGTGAAATGTGTGCACGTAGCTCCATGCCAGTTTATCGCATGCGTAAGATTTGCGTAACCACCACCACCACCACCACAATCAAAATGCAAAATAATTCTGTGGCCACAGAGATCTCCCATGGACTCCTCTCCCTCTCGTCATCACATCCCATTAGCCTCCTGCGTTTATAACACAGCCGTCCCACACGTTTCCTCCACATACGTTCAAAGCCACATCAGTGTTGTGATTGTTGCTTTAAGCATCGAAGATAATCTAGAGAATATAGGAGAAATGTTTATTTACTGTTATTTTATATTTCTGTAACTTTTATATATTTCCTTACAGTTGTATTTACTTATTTTTTTTAACATATTTTTGCTCCTTCATCGTTCTTCCTTCCAGATGTGCCGAGTTTCCTCGTTATCATTTTCTTTTCTTTTTTTTTTTGACAGGCAGAGTGGACAGTGAGAGAGAGAGAGACAGAGAGACAGGTCTTCCTTGGCCGTTGGTTCACCCTCCAATGGCCGGCGCACCGCACTGATCCGAAGGCAGGAGCCAGGTGCTTCTTCTGGTCTCCCATGAGGGTGCAGGGCCCAAGCACTTGGACCATCCTCCACTGCACTCCCTGGCCACAGCAGAGAGCTAGCCTGGAAGAGGGGCAACCGGGACAGAATCCGGTGCCCCGACAGGGACTAGAACCCAGTGTGCTGGCGCTGCAAGGCGGAGGATTAGCCTAGTGAGCCGCAGCGCTGGCCCGTTCCCTTTCTGATGCAGCGCTTTGTGTGGCTGTTCTTTGAGAGTAGGCTTTCTGTGACGACCTCTCTTACTTTTCCTTCTTCTGAGAATGTCTTAATTTTTTTCCTTGATTTCTGAAGGATATTTTTTTCTTGGGTATAAAATTCTAGGTTGACAGTTTATTTTTGTATAATTTTAATTTATTTGAAAGGCAGAGAGAGAGAGAAGAGCAGAGAGAGAGAGAGAGAAAGAGAGATCTTCCATCTGATGGTTCACTCACCAAATGGCCGTGATGGCTGGTGTTGAGCTGATCTGAAGCCAGAAGCCTGGAGCTTCTTTTGGGTCTCCCACGTGGATGTGAGGGCCCAAACACTTGGACCATATTCCATTGCTTTCCCAGGGACATTAGCAGTGAGCTGGATCAGAAGTGGAGCGATTGGGACTTGAGCCAGTGTCTATACAGGATGCTGGTGCCATAGGTGGCGGCTTTACCTGCTACATTACAGTGCCAGTTCCAAGAAAGTGTACTTTTCAGTTGTTGGTTGGAGTGTTCTACAAATATCAGTTGGTCAGATGGATTGATAATATTGTTCAAATCGTCTGTAACTTTACTGATTTTCCTATTCTATGAATTATTGAGAGGAAGTATTGAAATTTCTGATTGTAATTGTAGATTTGTCTGTTTGTGCCATCTTAGTTTTTGGTTCATATATTTTGAAGCTCTGTTATTTGGTGCATAAAATTTAGGATTGCTGTAACCCCTTGGTCAGTTGATCCCTTTGTCATCATAAGTTTCTTTATCTCTACTAGTGTTACTTGCTCTGATTCTAGGTTGTCTAATATTAATATAACCACTCCGACACTCTTTTGGTTAGTGTTTACGTGGTATGTTTTTCATTCTTTTACTTTTAACCTATTTGTACCCTTATGTTAAAAGTAATTGAAAATAGTTTTATTATTTTTTTGAAGGTGACATATAGTTGTGTCTTGCTTTTCAAATGTGATCTGACAATCTGTTTTTAAATTTAGATGTTTAGATCATTTATGTTTAATATGAGTGCTGTTATAGTTAGGTTTAAATCCATCATTTCTTGATTTATTTTCTTTTTTTCCTTTTTTCATGTTTTTCTGACTTCTGGTTAGTTGAATATTTTATAACTCAATTTTTTTTGGTCATTTTTGTTAGTTTATTAGTCATATTCTTGTTTTGTTATTTTAATGATTGCTTAGTGTTTATAATGTGTACTTTTAACTAATTATAGTTAACCTTCAAGTTATTCTACTTCACAAATAGTATTAAGAATGCTACAGTAGTATTGCAATAAACACTATTAGGTACCATCTCCATCTCCATATGTCTGCATCCTAATTCCTGGAATCTCTGCATGTCACCTTATATGCCAAAAGAGACTTCGTCATGTGATTAAGGACCTTGAGGTGGTCAGAATGTTCTGGATTATTTAGGTGAGCCTAATACACTCACAGTAGGACATCCTATGGGGGGGGGGTCGGAGGGGAGCAGACGAGCTGATGGAAGCAGAGTCAAAGCCACACAACCAAGGAAGTGGCCATGACCCACTGTGGAAGCCAGGACAGGGAAGGAAACAGACTCTCCCAGACTCTCCAGTAGGGAGGCACCTATGACACCTCAGTATTAGCTCAGGGAGACCGATTCTGCACTTCTGAGTTCCAGAACTATCAGATAATCAATTTGAATTATTTAAGGCCTCTAAGTTTATGGTAATTTATTACAATAATGATAGGAAATGAATGCAAAAGTACTTCAGTTTTTCCTCGACTGGTCTTTATGCAACAATTGTACTTTTTATTTTATTTACTTTATTTATTTAAAAAGTTATTTATTTATCATTTGAAAGAGAGAGAAAGAGAGACAGAGAGAGAGAGAGGGATCAATCTCCTATCTACTGGCAGACTCCCCAAATGCCTACAGCAACGCAGGGGCCCAAGCTGAAGCCAGGAGCTGAGACCTGGTCTTCTGTGTGGGTGATGGGGACTCAAATACTTGAGCCATCATCTGCTACCTCCCAGCGTGCACATTAGAGAGTAGAGTTGGGACTTGAACCCAGGCGCTCTGATATGGGATGCAGGTATCCCAAGTTGTATCTGAACTGCTATGCCAAAAGCCTGCCCACAATACATTTTTTTTAAAGATTTATTTATTTATTTGAAAGGCAGAGTTACAGAAAGGAAGAGGCAGAGAGAGAGAGAGAGAGAGAGAGAGAGAGAGAGAGAGAGAGAGATATCTGCTGGTTCACTCTCCAAATGGCCACAATGAATGGCCGGAGCTAAGCCAATCCAAATCCAGGCACTTAATCTGGGTCTCCCATGCAGATGCAAGGTCCCAAGAACTTGGGCCATCTTCCATTGCCTTCTCAGGCCATCAGCAGAGAGCTGGATCAGAAGAGGAGCAGCCGGGACATGAACCGGTGCCCATATGGGATGCCAGCACTGCATGTGGAGGCTCAGCCCACTACGCCACGGCGCTGGCTCCCTTCTGGACACTTTTAATGTTTTATTTTTGCCACTGTTTTAAGGCAGTCTTAATTAGGATGTGATTTGCTATTTCCATGTTTCTAGTGCCTAATTTTGTGGGGCTTTTTGGATCTGACGGTTTTTAGTTTCCATCAACCTTTGGAAATTTCCAGCTATTATTTCCACAAATACTTTTCCTCCCCATCTCCAATTACACAGCTATGGGCTGCTTGAAGTTGCCCTGCAGCTCGTTGATTCTCTTATTTTTAAAAATTGTCTTTGTTTCTAAGTTTCGTTTTGGATAATTTCTGTTGCTGCATTCTCAAGTTCACTAATCTTTTCTTCTGCAATGTCTAATTTGACACTAATTCCATCTGGTATATTTTTTACCTGATTCATCATTGCTTTCATTTCTAGAAGCTGAATTTGAGTCTTTTGAAAATACAGATCCTGTTTTTACTAGCCTTTTGAATATATAACATATAAATAATTGTTTAAATGTGCTTGCGATTAATTCTAACATCAGTTTCAGTTCTGACTTGGATTCAAGTATTTTTCTTTTTTTTTTAAGATTTATTTTATTTATTTGAAAGGCAGAGTGACAGAGAGAGGAAGAGAGAGAGAGAGAGAGAGAGAGAGAGAGAGAGAATTTTATGTTCTGCTGGTTCACTCCTGCAACAGCCAGGTTGGAGCCAGACTGAAGCCAAGAGTCAGGACCTTCTTCCACAGGAGCCTCTTCCACATCTCCCACATGGGTGCAGGGGCCTAAGGTCTTGGGCCATCCTCTGCTGCTTTCCCAGGCACACTAGCAGAGAGCTGGATCAGAAGTTGGAGTGACCAAGACTCAAACCAGTGCCCAGATGGGATGCCGGTGCTGTAGGCAGCAGCTGTACCCACTATGCCACTGCACTGCCTCCTTTCTCCTCATTCTAGATTGTATTTTCCAGGTACTTGACTTGCCTTGCAGCTTTGGATTAGATGCCACACATTGTGAATTTTACCTTGCTGAATACATTCTGGAGCATTATTTTGGGACACATTTAAGTAACTTAGAAGCAGTTTGATGCTTTCTCGTGTTGCTTTTAAGCTCTGTTGGGCAGAGCTAGAATAGTTGGTACTTAGTGTAGGGCTCTGTGTTCTAGTAGTGAGCCAAGACGCTTCCTGCACTCTGCCTAGTTCACCCTTGGCTGGTGGGAGCAAACTTCTGGCCCCTGTGCAGCCAGGCACTGTCACGTCTCCTCTTTTCTGGGGGTTCCTTCCCCAGTCTGGGGTGGCTTCCCTCGTAAGCGTGCACTGACTGGTCCTGGGAGGGGTGCCTTGCGGGGTTGTTGCGATGCTCTCCTGGCAGCTCTCCTGTTCACTGTCCCAGTCCTTGAATTCTGATCACGGAGTCTCCCCAGACCTTCTGCTCGCCCTCCTTCTCCAGTTCAGACTTTGCGAGTCTGCAGGGCTGCCCCTGTGCTGATCCTTTCTGTGCTGTAGCCTACAAGCTGTGTCAAAGCTGTAAGCAGGAAGGCCTAGGGCTCCTCTTGTTTTCAATGTCTCAGGGATCCTTCAGGGCCTGCTGGCCACTGTCTTGGAAACTGCTGCTTCAATTTTTTTTCTCTCTCTTTGGTTTCAGTTAGAGGCTAAATCTCACATTTATACTCCATCTCGGTCTGAAACAGCTGTATCTTTTTCTTTTTTTTTTTTTTTTAAATGTATTTATTTATTTGAAAGTCAGAGTTACACACAGAGAGAAGGAGAGGTAGAGAGAGAGAGAGAGAGAGAGGTTTTCACATCTACTGGTTCACTCCCCAAATGGCTGCAACAGCCGGAGCTGTGAAGATCCAAAGCTAGGTGCCAGAAGCTTCTTCCGAGTCTCCCACGAGGGTGCAGGAGCCCAAGGACTTGGGCCATCTTCTATTGCTTTCCCAGGCCATAGCAGAGAGCTGGACCAGAAGTGGAACAGCCAGGACTTGAACTGACACCCACATTGGATGCTGGCACAGCAGGTGGAGACTTTACCCGCTATGCCACAGCACTGGCCCCAGCTATATCTTTTTCATTTTTATGTAATTTTACCTTAGAATTGTGTAAAATATTGGTATATTTTGTGTATTTATTTGCGAGAGAGAACATGAGAGTGTCTCTTCACTGATTCACTCTTTTTTTTTTTTTTTAAAGATTTATTAATTTATTTGAAAGACAGAGTTACAGAGAAGCAGAGGTAGAGAGAGAGAGGTCGTCCATCTGCTGGTTCATTTCCCAAATGGCTGCAACAGCTAGAACTTGATCGATTCACAGTCAGGAACTTCTTCCAGGTCTCCCACGTGGATCCAGGGTTCCAAGGACTTGGGCCATCTTCCACTGTTTTCTCAAGACATAGCAGAGAACTGGATCGGAAGTGGAGCAGCTGGGACTTGAACCAGAGCCTATATGGATGCTGGCACTGCAGGCAGAGGCTTAGCCTATGACACCACAGCACTGGCCCCGTGAGTCACTCTTCAAATGCCCCCAGCTGCTAGGGCTGAGCCTGGCTAAAGCCAGGAGCCAGGAACTCATCCAGGTTTTGCATATTGTTATCAGAGACCCAACTACTCGATCAGGATCAGTCACCATTGTCTCCCAGGGTGCACATTAGCAGGAAGCTGGAATTGGAAGTGGAGCCAGACACCCTGATAGGGATGTGGGTGTCCCAAGTGGTGTCTTAAGTGCTGCTCCAGGTGCCTGCCCCTTGTATGGCCTTAAAGCCAAATCTATAAAGCATGGCACATTAAGAATTTAGGTCTTAATTCAGTCTCCTCTTTTACCCTGTTCCTTTGTTCTTTCTGTAGGCAGCTTCCTCCTCCTCCTTCTCTTCTTGTTACTGTTATTTTGTTTTTGTTAGTAACTTTTTTTTTTAAACTTTGGTTTATCTTTTCACTTAAAAAATCCTATGCAAATATACAACATATATATTTATGCATGTGTATGCCACTTGTTGAATAAATTATATATTTTTCACACTGTTCTCCATCTTGTTATTGGCACTTGACAATATATTTCTTTTTTTTTTAAGATTTATTATTTTATTTATTTGAAAGTCAGAGTTACACAGAAAGAGAAGGAGAGGCAGAGAGAGAGATCTTCCACCCACTGGCCAGTTGGCTGCAACGACTGGAGCTGAGCTGATCCAAAGCCAGGAACCAGGAGCCAGGAGCTTTTTCCAAGTTTCCCATGCTGGTACAGGGACCCAAGGTCATGGACCATCTTGTACTGCTTTCCCTGGCCATAGCAGAGAGATGGATCAGAAGTGGAGCAGCTGGGTCTTGAACTGGTGCACATATGGGATGCCGACGCTTCAGGCCAGGGCATTAACCCGCTGTGCCACAGCGCTGGCCCCTTGATAATATATTTCTTTGCAGTGTGTAGTGCCTTCCCTACCTACCTTCCTTCCTGCCTTCTTTTCTTTTTCTCCTTTAAAGAGCTTTATAATATTTATGAGTGTGTATTCATGATTGTTTATTTTAACCAGGTCCTTAGAGATGGACATTTGAACTGTTTTCAGTATTTTTCTCTTATAAATACATGCTATAGTGGATACATATTTTTATATTTTTGCATGTGAATCTATGAAATAGATTCCTAGAGACGGCATTTCAGGGTCAAAGGGCAAAGTATATACATTGCGATCCTGTTAATCTTTTTATTTATTTGTTTGAAAGGGAGAGTGACAGAGAGGGAGAGAGAAAGAAAGTGATCTTCCACGTACTGATTCACTCCACAAATGGCTGCAACAGCTGGGACTGGGACAGGCTGAATCCAAATTGCAGGAACTCCATCCAGGTCTACCCATGAGTAGCAGGGATCCAAGTACGTGGGCAATCATTTGCTGCCTCCCAGGGTGCACATTACCAGGGAGCTGGATTGGAAGCAGAGTAGTTGGGCCTCTTTTTTTTATTTTATTTTTTTTATTTCTTTACTTGAGAGGTAGAGTCACACACAGAGAGAGGGAGAGGCAGAGAAGTCTTCCATCTGCTGATTTGCTCCCCAGATGGCTGCAATGGCCGAAGCAGGGCTCATCCAAAGCCAGGAGCCAGGAGCTGCTTCGAGGTCTGTGCAGGGGCCCAAGCATTTGGGCCATCTTGCTGCTTCCCCAGGCCACAGAGCAGAGAGCTGGATCAGAAGAGGAGCAGCCGGGACTACAACCAGACAACCAGTGCCCAAATGGGATGCTGGCGCTGCAGGTGGAGGCTTAGCTTATTATGTCACAGTGCCGGCCCTGAGTAGTTGGTCTTGTCCTTTTTTTTTTTTTTTTTTGACAGAGTAGACAGTGAGAGAGAGAGACAGAGAGAAAAGTCTTCCTTTGCTGTTGGTTCACCCTCTAATGGCCACTGCGCTGCGGCCAGCGCACCGCACTGATCCGAAGGCAGGAGCCAGGTGCTTCTCCTGGTCTCCCATGGGGTGCAGGGCCCAAGCACTTGGGCCATCCTCCATTGCACTCCCGGGCCACAGCAGAGAGCTGGCCTGGAAGAGGGGCAACCGGGACAGAATCCGGCTCCCCAACCGGGACTAGAACCCGGTGTGCCAGCGTTGCAAGGTGGAGGATTAGCCTAGTGAGCCGCGGCGCCAGCCAGTAGTTGCTCTTGAACTAGCACTCTGATGTAGGGTGTAGGCATCCCAAGCGGCAGCTTAACCCGCTGCTCCACAGTGCTTACCGCTGTAATCCTATTACTCCTTTTAAAAAAATACTCTTCTGAAGAGTTTAGAAAAATGAGTCTTGGTAGTTTTTCTCCTCTCTATATTATTTTATCTCCCTTATTACAAAGTTTTTATTGTACTGGGATGGTTTTTTCTCTGAATAATTACAGCGGGTCACGTGGTGTAAAAGGGAAACAGATTCCACAGGCAGTGGCTGTGTGGGAGTGGGTGGTGGGTCGGGGCTCTTTCCTGATGGCTTTTGTGTGAGGAGCTGTTTTCCCATAAGGGCAAGGCTTTGAGTTTTTTTTTTTTTTTTTTTTTTTTTTTTAAGATTTATTTATTTGAAAGGTAGAGTTACAGACGGAGGCAGAGAGAGAGAGAGAGAGAGAGAGAGAGAGATTTTCCATCTGCTGGTTCACTCCCCAGACAGCTGCAACGGCCGGAGCTGTGCTGATCTGAAGTCAGGAGCCAGGAGCTACTTCCAGGTCTCCCATGTGGGTACAGGGGTCCAAGCACTTGGGCCATCTTCTACTGCCTTCCCAGGCCACAGCAGTGAGCTGGATCGCACGTGGAACAGCCGGGACTAGAACTGGTGCCCATATGAGCTGCCAGCGCTGTAAGCGGTGGCTTTACCTGCTACACCATAGTGCCAGCCCTGGACCTTGAGTTTTAATCCTGCTGTGTCTGGGCTTGGAGTAGGATATCTCAGTGGGGATTTAGGGAATGGAGAGGTTTGGTGCAAGGGACTAGACGTCTCCCCCCTTCCGACCCCCCCCTGCTGAGCTGGGCGAGGGGGCTTCCAAAGGTCCCTGGAGAATGCACATTGTCTTTGATTCTGGTTTTCCAAGGATGTTTGAAGTACCCTCATGTGACCTTGGGTCAATTATTTCATTGCTGTTGGCCTCACTGTCCTCTGCCTTTTAATATCTGCTGGAGTTGTTACCACAAGGAGATACTAGTGAGAGTGACGGGCTGGCCTTGGCCCTGGGAAGAGCTCTGGAGCTGGTAGCTCTTGTCGCTCTGTCAGCTTTGAGTGTGATGGGAGCAGTGAGGGCCTGGGGGACCCCTGGGCCAGAAGAAGTGGGCAGCATTCCGGAGTCAAGATCTACCTTACCAGGACAGTCTTGGCACAAGGGACACTGGGATTAAATGGGGTGGGGGGCGCTAGCTCTGTGGGAGTGAATATAGGAAGGAGATGAGCAGCAAGCTACATAAAGAGCCAGGCTGTCCTGGAGCGAGGTGGCAGGTACCCAGGACTGCAGATATTCAGGGACGGTTCAGGAAGGCATCACTGGAGGGAAGAGGCGGTCCCTGCTGTCAGGACAGCCCTTAGATAGCTGGAGAAGAGGGGAGGGCAGAGCCCCGGGGAGACGGCTCTGCTGCAACCGCCCGTGAATAATCTCATGCGCTCTTCCAGCTCTCCCTAGGGCTTGTGACTCCTCCTTCCAGCTGCAGGGCTGCTGCACACTGACATTCTCAGCCACAAACACCAACAGAGCACCTGCTATGTGCCGGGCGGGTCCTGAGAGTATCAATATGAGTCAGAGTTGATGGACTGCAAAGTTCTTTACATGGGAGTCTTTCCAGCTGCCTCCGTGTCTCTGAAATTCTGGTTCAGTGGGATTGGGTTGGGCTCAGGCATCTGCCTAGTTCAGTAACTACATATGCAGCTCTCATGCCCAGGCTAAGTCATGCCATTGTCTGTTTATAAACATGGAGGCTGTTAAATCCCCAGTGTGGGGACACAGGATGGGATCAAGAAGCTCCTTAAGTGCCCCACTGGCTTGGAAAGGAACATCCTGTCCCATCTCTTTCCCGTCTGGCATAGGGTAGGGATGGGGGCAGATGATAACGGCATAGCTGCATTTGGAGCTGTGATTCAGAACGGGGATTTGGGTATCAGTTCTGAGCAGGTGCGTTCACTACCTCTTTCTTCCCACTCCCATTCCTCTGTAGTTCCTTGGCTTCTTTTTTTTTTTTTTTAAGATTTATTTATTTATTTTTTATTTTTTGATAGGCAGAGTGGACAGTGAGAGAGAGAGACAGAGAGAAAGGTCTTCTTTTGCCGTTGGTTCACCCTCCAATGGCCGCCACCACCGGCGCGCTGCGGCCAGCACACTGCGCTGATCCGAAGGCAGGAGCCAGATACTTATCATGGTCTCCCGTGGGGTGCAGGGCTCAAGCACTTGGGCCATCCTCCACTGCACTCCCAGGCCACAGCAGAGAGCTGGCCTGGAAGAGGGGCAACCAGGACAGAATCCGGTGCCCCGACCGGGACTAGAACCCAGTGTGCCGGCGCCGCAAGGCAGAGGATTAACCTAGTGAGCTGTGGCGCCGGCTGATTTATTTATTTTTATTTGAAAGTCTGAGTTACACAGAGAGAGAAGGAGAGGCAGAGAGAGAGAGAGAAAGAGAGAAAGAGAGGTCTTCCATCCACTGGTTCACTCCCCAGTTGGCTGCAATGGCCAGAGCTGCACTGATCCTGAAGCTGGGAGCCAGGAGCTTCTTCCAGGTCTCCCACAAGAGTGCAGGAGCCCAAGCACTAGGGCCAACTTCTACTGCTTTCTCAGGCCATAGCAGATAACTGGATAGGAAGTGGAGCAGCCAGGGCTCGAACTGGCACCCATATGGGATGCCGGCACTGCAGGTGGCCACTTTACCCACTATGCCACAGCGCTGGCCCCTCCTTAGCTTCTTGGCAGATTCCCTGTCAAACCTAAGTTGGTATATGGGATGGAAGGCATGTGTTACAGAAACGTGGATTTTGACTCAACATAAGGGCAGGCTGAATTTCTTTAATGAACCATAATTGGGGGCTAGTGTTGTGACGTAGCAGGTAAAGCCACTGCCTGTAATACCTGCATTCCTCATGGGCATTGGTTGGAGTCTTGACTGCTCCACTTCCAATCCAGCACCCTGCTAATGAGCCTGGGAAAGCAGCAGAAGATGGCTCAAGTCCTTGGGCCCCTGGACCCACGTGGGAGACCCAGAGGAAGCTGCTGGCCTCAGCCTGGCCCAGCTGTGGCCATTGCAGCCATTTGGAGAGTGAACCAGCAGATGGAAGATCTCTGTCTCTGCGTCTCTCCCTCTCTGTCTCTGTATCTCCATCTTTCAAATAAATAAATAAATAAATCTTCAAAAAATTTAAAATGTCATTAAAATTAAAAAGAACAAGAGATGGCCAACAGAGGAGCAGTCTGTCTCGTGGAGTGGTCAGTTCTCCCCTGCTGGGCAAGCTCAGCGGCTGCCGGAGAGTCCTCCCCTAGGTGGCTGGGACCGCCACGGTCCAACTCTGTCCCAGGGAAGAAGCCGCTCCAGGTCTCTGCTTCCCCATTGCTATCCCATCATCCCTCCCTCTTTCTTCGATGCCACTTTATCTTCAGGAGTCTTCACTGTTCTTGCCTTGTCAGTAGGCGATGCTCTGAACACTGAGGATCCACCTGCTGAACTTGAGTAATGGGTGTAGCAAGCTATTTGTCTGGAGTCTGCTGACCGTTTGGGAATCAACTCCTTCATGTCAGATTTTTTCTGTGCAGCCAGTTCTTCTAGCAAGTGTCGTGTGTGTGTGTGTGTGTGTGTGTGCGTGTGTGTGTCCGTCCCTGGCATGCCTGTGCTTGCATATAGGCATGGGGGTTGTAACTAGAGCTGCGCTCACAGTAACAGAAGCACTGTGCTCAGCGGGGTGTGTGAATGGAGGGGTAGCTGTGGCCTTCGTTACTAGGGAGGACTGTGCCCCCCTCTTATCTCCCGCCTCCCAGTTTCCTCTCCTCCATATCCACCCCTAGCCCCAGGCTCAGTCCTCAAGGTTAATTTCCCTGACAGCAGCTGTGCCTCCATCCTCCTCCTCCGCCCGCCTCCTGCTTGCGCACATGCATGGGCTTTGAGTTATGTGCCTCCTGTTCTAATGAGATAAACAACCCAAGTCTCATGAGGCTCTGCTGCTCCCTCCACAAGTGCAACTCCAGGGCCGAGTGTGTTGGCCCTTTATAAAAGAACCCTGGTGCCTGGCAGCTTAGCAAGCAGGGCAAGGAAGGGGGTTAGGAGTCCCAGGAGGGTTCTTGGGAACATTTGCTTGTTGAGGCAGGGTGGATTCAAAGCAGACATCCGAGGGAGATCTGCTCCCACCCTCTCGGCTGGAGGACCAAACAGCAGCATAGGTGAGTGGCGTGGGCAGGGTGCAAGGCTCCTCCAGGTCAGCCAACTCATGACACTTGTCTCATCTTCATGGCTAGCGAGTGCTGGCCCCCGTGGATGTCCCTGGACGGTGGGTATTCGTCGTGCCCTGGTCCTACGGGCAAGGACTCAGGCCCAGGAAGGAGCTGGGATGTTTCCCGGCACTCACGTGCTGTGCGTCTGTTCTGTGGAGCTGTCCCAACCCACCAGAGAAGGAAGGAGACAAAAGCAGTCCCCTATTCTGGGTGTTCAGATTACCCAGCTCCCAGTGGCTCTCCCAGGACCGTGCTCCTGCAGCCCCATGCAGAGAAGCCTGGAGGTCGCTGACCCACAAGCACAGTGACTCAGGGAGGACATAGGAGCTGGACAAGTGTTGACAGCTTTGAACTTATGCTGCTTTGACGTTTTGAGAGTTCTGGTCTGCACCAGCTCCTTTTTACTCTCCAGCTTTTGGTCAGGTTGGAAAACCCATGAAGTAGCCTGCAGGGCAGGAAGGAAGCCAAAGGCACAGAGCCTGCCATGCTGGGGCTGGTGGGTGGGCTTTGGGCACGGTTTTTCTTTTTAGTTTTTATTTATTGGAGAGACAGGGGAAAAGAGAGAGAAACATGCACGCACGCGCACACACACAGAAAGGGAGAGAGAGAGGCTGAGGGAGTACTCCACGCCTGAAACAATGGGGGTTGAAGCCAGGTCTCCCACATGGGTGGCAGGACTCAGTCACGTGAGTGATCCCTGCCGCCTCCCAGAGCCTGCATTAGCAGGAAGCTGGAGTCAGGAGTTGGAGGCGGGTGTCAAGTCCAGTCATTCCAAGATGGTATGCAAGCATCTTAGCCACAAGACCAGATGCCTGCCCTGGACTGAGTTCTGAGCCCATTTTCTGGAAGCCCTCTGGGATATCTTGGACCTGGGTGGGTAAGTCTCTTGGAGCCAGGACGAGCCTGGCTTTGTTTTGTATGTTTCCGAGACCAGTTCTGTTCTGGTTGGATTTATTTGGTACAAATTCCTTGCTCTGCCAACTACTGTGTGCTAAACGTTGAGGATCCTGGAGATGAACACGGTTTCTGCCATGCTTGATCTTACAAAAACAGTAGGGGAGACAATCTAGTGGGCAGGCAATTAATTCAGATACCTTGGGGGAAATACAGGGGACCTTGGGATCCTACAGGAAAGGCCATCAAGCCAGGCTTGGTGCATCAGAGAAAACATGCTGGCAGTAGCTTGGCAATGCTCAGACAGCCAGAAGTTCACAGTCAGATGTTGCCAAACCTATAAAGTTCTTTGAAAATTAGGTTCCCAATTCCCCCACCTATCTACATTCAAATCAGACAGGGCTGGCCTGGATTTAGGACTCTGGTGTTTTTGAAAAGTTCTCCAGGTGGTTTTGGTTTCAGTCTAGGTTAAGAATCACTAACTCGGGCTGGCGCTGTGGCTCACTAGGCTAATCCTCTGCCTTGTGGCGCCAGCACACCGGGTTCTGGTCCCGGTCGGGGCGCCGGATTCTGTCCCTGTTGCCCCTCTTCCAGGCCAGCTCTCTGCTGTGGCCAGGGAGTGCAGTGGAGGATGGCCCAAGTGTTTGGGCCCTGCACCCCAAGGGAGACCAGGAGAAGTACCTGGCTCCTGCCATCGGATCAGTGCAGTGCGCCGGCTGCAGCGCGCTGACCGCGGCGGCCATTGGAGGGTGAACCAACGGCAAAGGAAGACCTTTCTCTCTGTCTCTCTGTCTCTCTCTCTCACTGTCCACAAAACAACAACAACAACAACAACAAACAAACAAAAAAAAGAATCACTAACCCAAGATGAGTGAGGATTAACAAGACCAGTTCTGGAATGTGGAGTGGTGGGTCGGCCCCTATGTTTGGCCTTCTCTGGGGTCCTGGGGAACACCACCCGGGAGGTAGGGTGAGCATCTGGAAGGGCCCTGGAAGCAGCACAGTGTGACAGGGTCAGAGATGACCCCGTCCCAGAGTGGGCCACACCAGCAACACTGCGCTCTTGCCAGTGATGCCTTCCCTCCACGAGCGGCCTCGGTGGGCTCTCCCGTGGGTGGGAGCACGCACTCACGCACTCTGGCTTTAGCTGATCCACTTGGTTTTCTGTGAATCCTCAGCGGCACAGGCTCTTCCTCCTGTGCAGTGGCCCGTGAAACAGGCCCACTCTAGTCTCTACCTCGATGCTTTCCCACACTCCGAGGGGCAGGGGTCCGAACCTCCAACTTGTCCAGTCTCCCGACCTGGGGAAGCAGCTGTGTGATCCAAACTATGTCAGCCCATGAGGAGACCCGGACATTTTGGTTTCCTTACTATGGATACATAGTGACGACACCTGTTTAGATGTTCTCTATGCAGACAAAACAGGAACTCAGTTTCCCCTCTTGACTTGTCAGGGCCCTGGAATGGAAGACAGCGGATGGGAACAGGGCCCTGGCACTTTCTGAGTTCCAGGGTCCTAGCATGGGTGCTGACACTCTCTTGGGAGGCCAACTGCATCTGACAGCTGTCACAGGCCACATCCGTCTACGGGTCACAGAGTTGTGGCTTCCAAGGGGGGCTTGAACCTGTTCCTTCGTTCAGCAAATTCTCTGGTTTTTCTATGTGTTTGGCACAGGTCTGGTTCTGGGGATTCTGATGAGGACGAGACAGACAAGTCCCTGTTCTCACCGGGCTTTTCTGTCTACCAGGGTTTGGTTGGTGGCTCGCTGGCTTCTTGTAGGGGACATCAGAGAGTCTTTTCAGACTGTGAGTCAGCTTGTGGATCTGAAGTACCATCCTTGTCTCCCCTGGGCCCTGCCCTTTCCTCTGGGGACGACTGTGGTCTTGGGTGGTGAGTCTGTGTCCCGCTCTGGCCTCTGGCTGCCCCACTGTGTGCCACAGGAGCCACAGGAGTGTTGTGTGAGGAGCAAGAAGGCTCCTCCTGGGGTACTTTGCATGACAACGATGTGATGCTGGTGATGCCAAAAGCCCGGGACAGGGAGACTGTCACTGGGAGATGGCGTGGAACCCGAGCCCAGCCTGTGGATTGTGTACGGCTGAGGCAGGTGGGCAGGGATGTGCAGGTGTGCAGGCCCGGGCAGGTGGCAGGGTTGTACACAGAACCTGGTAGTGTTGGCTTAGGTGGGCTTCTGTGAGCAGCCAGCAGCTAACAGCCGGTACAGGAAGCCACTGTAAGTAGATGTGGCTCTTTTGATCCTGGAACCTTGAAATATTTCTCAATCCAGGCAATCCCAGTAAACCCACTGGCTCCTTCTGCTCCACTGTGAAGGGAGCCTGCTTAGCAGGAGGGACAGTGGCTTGGAAACGCTGTGCCGAGGGGACTCTGCAAAGGTTTCTCTTGGGGACTCAAGGTCCCTGTGCTTTGTTCCTTAGGCTAGGACCTCACAGCTGGTCTTGGTAGAGGTGCTGGGTGTTTCTGCAGTGGGCTTCCTGAACAGCACCCTGGAGCAGACAGAGTCAAGGTCCTGGGGCCAAATGGCATAGGTTCCACCTTGACTCTGCTTTCAGCCAGCTGTGTGACCTGACATATCACTTCACCTCTCTTCTGCTCTCTGTGAGTGACTGATCTAGTCAAAGGCCCCCTTCCAGTCTGGGGCCTTTAATCTTTCATTGTCTCTGTCCACAGGCCTCGCCCCAGGCCAGCTGTACACATACCCTGCCCGCTGCTGGCGCAAGAAGAGAAGATTGCACCCACCCGAAGACCCAAAGCTGCGGCTGCTAGAAATAAAACCTGGTGAGTTCCCATGGGGAGAGGCAGGGGAGTGGGGAGGGGGCTGGCTGGGCCCAGCACGAGGTGCGTGGAGCCGACTTTTCCAGGAGAGTCAACACGCATGGTGCTCGGAGGTGAGTCGCTGTGCTTGCTTGTGGGTGTGAACAAGTCCACCTGTCTCCCTGAGCTGCTGTCCCCTCTCAGTGTCTGGTGCCTTCTCCTCTGTCTGCTCTCTTGCCACCTGATGGGAGCAAAGCAAGCAGCAGCAGGAGCAGCAGGCTCAGGGTGGCTTACCTTCCCAGCAGAACCCAAGGAGCTGCTGCGCTTGGGGGTCATGTCGTGCCTTCCCTCTGGCTTCAGGCAGACCTGCCGTGTCCCAGGTTGTATGTTCCTGAGCCTGCGCCGTGGACCTTGGCTCTCCTTGCCACACTGTGTATAAAGTTGTGGAGGATCTCACATGGAGGAAGGCCAGTTTGCTAAACATAGAACTCACCTTGGGCATAGGGAAGAGTTCAGGTCCACAATTTACTTCCAGGTCATGCAGTTTGCTTTGTGGCCATGCGGAAGCAATTGGTTGGTTTCTCTTCACTGCTGATCTGCAGGGCTCTACTACAAGGCCATGGAAAATGTGTATTATGAAAAAAATGTGTGGATTTTAAACATTTTTGCACCAAGGCAACTATCCTTTATTTTACTATTGCTGTTATTATTTCTATTAATTTTTGAATTTATTTTGAGCAAGAGAGAGAGAAATATCTTCCATCTGCTAGTTCACTTCTCCAGTTCCCACCATGTCTGGGGCTGGGCAGAGGCTGTAGCTGGGACCTGGGAACTCATTCCAAGTCTCCCAGGTGGATGGCAGGAATCCAGTTATTTGACTCATAACTGCTACCTCCTAGCAGCTGGGTAGCAGGCATCTGGAGGCAGGAGCCAGAGCTGGGCATCAAACGCAGGCAATCTGACGTGGGGCACAGCTGTCCTAACCACTAAGCCAAATGCCACTCCCTGCACTCACCTTTTAATTCCATTTTACTGCAGACTTTTTGAGGTACCCTTGTAGTATCACACTTCTAACTACATGGCCATCTTCAGAACAGCGTCTGGGTTACAGCAAGGCCAAGTGCTAACCTGAGTCTTTGGCTTTAAGGGAACCTCTGTTCTGGGGGGGCTGGGGCGTGACTCAGGGTGATGGGAGCAGTGCAGTCCCGCGGTGCACATACAGAGCTGACAGTTTCCCGCCGTCACCGAGGCATTGCAGATGGCAGTGGCTGCTGTCTGGCAGTCCCCTTTCTCCTCCCTTCCCATGCTGACCTCTGACCTCACTGTTACCTCTGACCCCTGAACTGGCAGTCCCCTCACTCCTTCCTTCCCACACCTGAGGCTGTGTTTGCTTTGCAAAATCTCTACCCACCGGTGGTCACTGGGGATGTTTCCACTCACAGGTCACAGTTAAGGTAGATTTGATTGTTGGCTTCAACTCTGATTTCACTGGCCTGGCAGTTTAATGTGGTGGTGGGGTGGGGTGGGGCTAGATTCTTCCGTGTGCTCGATGCAAGGTCTCAGATGTCCTTACACAACTTATGGATCCTCACAAATACTCCAGAGTGATGACTGGGGTTGTCCTGCCCTCCTACCCCCTAGAGTGACAGGGTCCAGGAGAAATACAAGTATAATATGAGCCACATGCGTCATTTTGCATTCTCTAGTGGCCACATTAAAAAAAGGAAGAAGGAACAGGGGAAATGAATTTTAATAGTGTATTCTGTTTAACCCAACATATCAAGAATGTTATTATTCCAGCGTGTCATCGACATAAAAATTATGAGTGGGGACTTTTGTATTCTTTTCTCTTAGTGTTTTTGAATTCCAGTGTGTATTTTATACTTCCCCACATTTCATTTTGGACTGGCTGCATTTCAAGTGCTCGAGAGCCACATGTGGCTGGTGGTACCGTATGGTCAGTGTGATTCTAGACCCACGCTCAGTGTGTGGTCCTGACCCACTGCAGCAGCCTCACCTTGGGCCTCACCCCAGGCTCATGGAGTCAGACTCTGCATCTCACTGGGACCCCCAGGAGCTTCCCCCAGAATGCGCACTGCAGCGTGAGACACGTTGGTCTTGAACTCTTACCTGCAGCTGGGCCACATCTGTGTTTCTTTAGCAGGCATAAAGAATTGTTGACAGGAATGGGTCCTTTTGGGGGTCAGGGCTCCCTCCTTCCTTTCCTAGCTCTGTTATCTGTCCTGATCTAGTGGCTGTGGCATGGGTGAGTGATGAGGTGACCCCTGGTTTAACTCTCACCTGAACCACTTCCATTCTGCCCCCTTCAGATTGCTGGGTGGATGCTGTAGTGACTACCCAGCACCTGCCCGGTGGCTTCTGTGGGCTGAGGGAGGCTGTGACACAGGCGTCCACCCCTCTCTGGCTCTGACCTCTGGGTGTATTTCCCCGTCTGTAATATAAGCACGGTGGTTCCTCTGCAGCTACACTTGCAGGTCCATTATGAGGGTCAAGCAAGCCGTTTAGATTAAAAAAAGAAGAAGAAGAAGGAAAAAAAACCCAAGTCAGATCTAATTTTTAAAAAAGATTTATTTATTTATTTGAAAGGCAGAGTTGACACACACACATACATACGCACACACACACAGATCTTCCATCCACTGGTTCACTGCAATGTCAGGATCTAGGCCAAGCCAAAGCCAGGGGCCCAGAATTCCATCCAGGTCGCCTACATGGGTGGCAGGGGCCCAAGGACCTGGGCCATCTTTTGCTGCCTTCCCAGGCACATTAGCAGGGAGCTGGATTGGAAGTGGGGCAGCCGGGATGCCAGCGTTGTGGTTAGTCTCTTTATGTGCCAGGAATCATGTCTATATAATTTTATCCTCTTCCTGCTCTTCTTTTTTTTTTTTTCCTTTGGTTTGTCTCTTTAAAAAAAAAAATCTCATTAACATAAACTCTACGTATTTATGGGCCTCAGGGAGACGTTGCCATATATGTATATAGTACAAACTGATCAAAGCAGAATAATCAACATGTGCCCCTCGTCCTCCTTCTCAACACAGCACGGTCACTGTGCATTTTGCTCTTTCTACTTTAAAATGTACCTTGGATGTTGGATATATCAGTAAATAGTGTCCTTATTTCTTTTTTATTATTACATAATATTGCATTGTGTGACTGTACTGTAATTTGTTTAACCAGGCTATTCCAAATTTTTGTTTCTAATTCTTTCCAACTCAACCAGTGATGTGATACATATTTTACACGTATATGAGGAAATCTTATATGTAATTTGTCAATGTAAAGAATTTGAAAAATATTTATTTATTTGAGAGGGAGGGGGAAAGAGTGAAAAATTCCCTTCCACAGGTTCACTCCCAGATGCTCATAATTGGGCTGAGGCTGCAGCTGGGAGCTGGAAAGAAAATCCAGGTCTCGCATGAGGGTGGCAGGGTCCCAGTCCCTGGAGCCTTCACTGCTGCCTCTCAGGGTCTGCCCTGGCAGGAAGCGGGAGTCAGGAGCCACAGGTGGGAATCGAACCCAGGCACTCCAGTGTGGGACATGGGCGTCTTTTTTTTTTTTTTTTTTAAATAAAGATTTAGTTATTTATTTGAAAGCTAGAGTTACAGAGAGGCAAAGAGAGAGAAGTCTTTCATCTGCTCGTTCACTCCCCAAATGGTCGCAATGGCCAGAGCTGCACCAATCCGAAGCCAGCAGTCAGGAGCTTCTTCGAGGTCTCCCACATGGGTGTAAGGGCCCACACACTTGGGCCATCTTCCACTGCCCTCCCAGGCCATAGCAGAGAGCTGGATCGGAAATGGAGCAGCTGGGGCACGAACTGGCGCCCATATGGGATGCCGGCACTTCAGGTGGTGGCTTTACCCACCACGCCACAGCGCCTGGCCCAGGACGTGGGCTAAATGCTTTCCCTCCTGCTTTTGAAATTAATTTGAGAAGCAGAACGAGAGAGTTAGGGAGGCGGGGGGAGAGGCATTTTATTATAAACACTTGCTGTTAATTTTAAACTATTAGTCTTAATTCTTAACATTTACATTAAAAGTCTTCATTAAGAACACTAAGTATATCACACTAATTGGGTCTTCTTTCACCGAAACACGGGCGTTTAGCACTATAAATTACCTTAGATAACAGTAACTCTAATTCTGTATTATAGTGGGATGCAGGTAGGTTAAGAAACGTGTTCAAGATCATACAGCCATTTCTGTGGCTCCCGCAGAGAATCTAGATGGCGTGATCTCCTTGTTGAGGATTCCTCTGCTTCCCTGTGTTGCTGACAGGTGCACTAACTTGAGGGAACTTTGCACGGCGCAGGTGTTTGTTTTAGCAGTTAAGACACTGCTCGGGACACCCACATCCCACGGGTGAGGGCCTGGTTTCAGGGCCTGGCTCTGCTTCTCATTCACCTTCTTGTAAATGTGCACTCTGGGAAGGCAGTAGGTGATGACTCCCATGATGTGGGAGACCCAGAGTGAGTTCTGGGCTCCTGGCTTCAACCTGCCCCAGCCTTAGTGTTGTAGGAATTTAGGGGATGACCAGCAGATAGAAGGTTTCTCTCTCTCTGTTCCTTTCAAATAAGAAAAACAAAATTTTTAGATAAGAAATTTTAACAAGGGTTTTCTGTTACAGATTAATTTTACGTTTATAAAACTGATGTGTATTAATTATTAAAATATAACAAGAGATAATTAAGATTCCCGCATTCATAAATGTTAGAAGCGCAAATACAACTAGTCTAAGGGAAGAAAGGGAAGTCGGCTCATGAAAGAGTAAATCCCAAGGTTCACCTGGCTTCAGGCACAGCTGCATCCAGGCGCTCAGACATGCAGCAGTATGGGCTGCATTTCTCTTCACTGGACACAGGTGTCTGCCAGCGGCTGCAAGTCAGTAGGTCCTGTGCCCAGCAGAAAGGCTGTCCCCTTCTGCAGCTGTGGCAGAGACATCCCGGGCAGGATGGCCTTGCTGGCTGGGTTTGTCACTACACTAGCCACTGCCACCCAGGGCATGGAACATGAGTAGTGATCATCGCCACAGCCAGTGTCTGGACAGCACCTGTGGCTTACAAAGCTCTTTACAGAGAATGTTCACTCCTATCACTTCCTTGATCCCTGCCGCAGCCCCGGGGGCTAGAGAGGGCAGAAGGGGTAAAAGGGGCAAGAGACCAGTTTCGGGGTGGGCGTTATGGTGCAGCTACTGTGATGCTTCTGGGACACCCACCTTCCGCATGGGAGTGCTGGTTTGAGTCCCTGCTGCTCCACTTCCAGTCTAGCTCCCTGCTGATGTGCCTGGGAAAGCAACAGAAGATGGTCCAAGTACATAGATTCCTGCCACCCACGTGGGAGACTGGGACGGAGTTCCTGGCTCCAGGCTTTGGCCTGGCCCAGCCTCAGCTGTTGTGGCCATTTGGGGAGTGAACTCCCCCTCCCCCTTTTGCTTTTCAAGTAAACAAGCAAAATAACCTGAAAAAAAAAAAAAAAAGAGAGAGAGAGAGAGCCCAGTGTATAGAGAGGGACCCAGACTGTGGGCTGAGCTCTTCACCTGTCAGGGAACTTCCTACCACCGGTGGGACTGATGCAAGAAGTGCTTTTGTGAATGTTTTAAAATTATTATACCAAACAAACATTTATTGCTCTTTGCTGTCAATATTTCTATCCACCAAGGCCTGTTTTATGAGTGTTTGGTCCTTCTGGCTTTGTACCAGTTTTGGGCTCCTGGCTTCAAATGACCTTGACTTTGTACCCCTGGCCTCCCAGCCAGGGTGCACCCTGCCTGTGGCTGAGCTTGGAGCAGCTGGGTTCCTAGATGGCTCTGGACTTGCCCCATCCTTGGGCCTTTTCAGAGACATGGGAGGGGACAGGAGGAAACTTAGAACTGCTGATTTGCTGTGGCCACATCCCCACCTGCACAGTGTGTGTGCATCTGGGATGCTTTGAAAGGTTTCCCCAGCCCCTGCCCCAGGCACGAGGCAGAAGTGGCTGTACTAGGTTTTGGGGGGGGAGGGAGGGCAAAAGCCAGCCTTTGTGGGGATGGCCACAGAGGTGCAGCCGGATCTGCGAGTGGGCAAAGTCGGGCCCACCAAAGGCAGGCTTGTTCCTGTAACACCAGCATCCGGGAAACAACGAACAGCCCAGGCCTGAAGAAATAACTTTGAAGTGACGGAGCTCCTTGTCAGGTGAGCTCATTCTCCTCTTGGGGTAATCACACCTACTACCAAGCTTGCTAACAAGCAGGGCCCCGGGAGCCTTTGACCAAATGTCTGTCATTTCCAGACCCTGGGCCACGGGGCCCAGGCCTGGCTCTCAGAGAACAGGGACGCGTGCACCTGCCACCACAGGTGTCAGGATGCTGTGGCCGCGCCTGGAGTCAGGGATAAGGAGCCCCAGCCTGGTGCCTTGAGGCAGTCAGGAGCCACAGAGAGAGCACAAAACAGCACAGCCCAAGGAGTGTAGGCTTCACCCCGGGGAGCGTGAGCTTGCATTCCCGTGTTCCCCCAAGCCAAAGTGTCAGAATTGCTGAGCCTCACCCTTGGCCTGCCTTTGTGCTGTGGTAGCCGGCAGCGCCCCCTCTGGGTGGGCATTTGTCATGCGATGCCCCCTTCTGGCGGGTTGGCAGAGCCAGGCTGTCTCACTGTCTTCTGTTCCCTTGCCCGGGTCCTCGTGCAGGCACCACCCGCGCACGTCTCGGTGGCTCTGCCCTCATGTGCAGAGAGGGCCTCCTCCCTGTCTCAGGGGTGCCCTCCCCGAGGGCGGGGGCTGCCTGCACAGCAGCTGTACATGTTTCTGCATTCCATTTGATGTGGGTTCAAGGAGGGCGTGGTTGTTTTGGTCAACACTTTGGAGTGTGACAAGGGTAGAGCCACTGTCCAGAGTCCCTGGACATCTTGCTGTACAATCCTTGTAGGTGGGGGCAGGGATCAGATGGGTGGACTGAGGCAGTCTTCCTGAGGAGGGGGGAGCAGGGAGCAAGTAGGGACCACAGAGGGAGCAGCTGGGGAGCTGCGATCCTTTGGGAGTAGCTGGGAAGCTGCTATCCTTTGCCCACTGCAGTGGAACTGGGTGGAGCCTTTCTGAAGGATGACGTGTACAACAGGTTTATATACCTGTCATGGCATTGTTTGTAGCAACAACAAATGAAGATTGGAAACTATTGGAGGGTCCATTGATAGGGGACTTGATAAATACATTTTAGTACATTTGTAAGATGGAATATCCTTGTGTTTTATGCCCTTATGCCTTAAAAAAAAAAAAAAAGCAAAGATGTCCAAGACATGTTGCTAAGTAGGAAAAAAAAATTAAAGCCAGGGAACAGTGTTGTGGTGCAGCAGGTTAAGTCACTGCCGGGGCTGGCACTGTGGCTTAGTGGGTAAAGCGGCTGCCTGCAGTGCCGGCATCCCATATGGGTGCCAGTTCGAGCCCTGGCTGCTCCACTTTCGATCTAGCTCTCTGCTATGGCCTGGGAAAGCAGTAGTGTGAGAGATGTGGAAGAAGTGCCGGGCTCCTAGCTTCAGATTGGCTCAGCTTCAGCTGTTGTAGCCTTCTGGGGAGTGAACCAATGGATGAAAGACCCCTCTCTTTCCCTGCCTCTGCCTCTGTGTAACTCTGCATTTTCAAATTATAAATAAGTAAATCTTAAAAAAAAAAAAAAGAGGTAGGTGGGGAGAGGCAAATGGTGCAACATTATGTAGAACAGAAGTCTTTTTGGACAAAATTTGCTGAAAATCGATGATCAATTTGTTTGTTCTGGGCTGTAGCTCTTTCGATTTATGGAAATTAGAAGACCAAGTTTATTTTGAGGGGAAACCAAGCGTGCACCCAGCCCTTGGCACCCCTGCACCTCCCACTCCTGAGAATGCCCATCTTTGCTCTCCCTTTCCTCCAAGCATGCCGGTGTAGGCTGCCCCGGGTTGCCGTTGACACGCGCCAGGGGCCCAGCTGTGCCTGTGACTCTGAGCCCCCCAGGTCCCACCATCAGCATCATCCTGCCATGTCCTCACCTCCTCCCTGTCACACCCTCCGACAGACGGCGAGGATTCGCCAACAGCAGGTCTCCGGCCGACACTCAGCTTGTCCCTCTCTTCTGTCCTGTCCCTTCCAAGTCCAGCAGTGACCAGCGGCTTTCAGCAGCCAAGGCCAGGGCGTAACACGGGCTGGAGTCGGCCTTGACTCTGCGTCTGCCGCACTGCATCAGGAAACCAGGTCTGGACAGAGGGAGGCGGGTCGCAGGCTCAGGAATCTTGAGGGACCTTGAGAAGGTCTGAGGACAGGGTCACCAAACTCTCTACCTCTGGGACAAATGCAGACATTCAGGGAGGGGGGCGGGGAGCCAGAGCTTGGCTGCCACAAGTCGCTGGTTCCATCCCGAGGGGGTTACTTCAGTCTGCTGTTCCCATCCAGTCTGCTTCTTGGTGAACACGCCTCCCTCCTGCGTTCCCACGTGACTCTCTGCAGGTACACAGGAGACTGCGTGGGGGTGAGGAGGGGCTGGAGCTGGAGGGGCTCCTTGGAATCCCCGCTGCCCATGCCAGGCGTCACCTAGCAGTGGGTCCCTGATAAACATCTCACCCCGCCCCCACCCTTGCGTGGGCATGTCAAGGACGGCCCCTATCACACTGTGCCTCTGCTGACTTACAGTGGACTTGGGCGTTGTCCGCGGCTTGTGCCTGGCTGCAGGGGTGAACGCAAGGTGTTTCACGTCGCAGGCATCGCAATTCCTACAACCTGAGGACTTGGGCCGGGGCCTGGGACCAGCAAGGACCTCCCTGGACCCTCTCCCTAAGAAACCAAGCTTTGTCCTTGCGCAGGGGAGCCGAGCTGGCAGGCGAGAGAGGTGTGTAGTGAATACCCACGAGCAGGCCCTGAAGCCGGGCAGATGTTGGGCAAAAGCCAGCTGCTTAACACAGAGCCTTATAACTGCACTCTCTCTTCTCTGTTTCGCATGAAGAAAAGAACCAGGCTGGGAACAAACTCTACTTGTGTCCCTCTGGGTTCAGTGCTCAGATAGTCTGCTTGGATCAATTTAGCATCTTCGAACCCCAGACCTTTTGGTCCCTATGGTCTTGGGCAGAGAGTATCTTCATTTTAGAGGCTGGGAAACCATGGTGCAGAATTAGGAAGTTAATTTCCCCAGGGGGCATGAGTGGCGAAGCCAAGGAAAGAACCCTGGGTGGGGGGAAGCCTGTTGGAACTGGCGCCATGTTGCTCCAAGACCCAACACACGTTCCTGTCCCTGGGATGTCACTGAGGCCGTGATGACTGCTGGGCGTGTGGGGAGCAGCATGGCTCGTGGCCACCCCTGGCAATCTGAAGGGTGACGGCAGGGGACAGCCAGGTATAGGGTTTTGGTTTCTTTCCCTTGGTTTCCCCCTGTTTTCAGTAGTTCCTCAGTGACCACGGATCAGTGACCAGGACAACGCTCCCCACTGCACCCCCATTGTGTTTTGTTGGGGGAAACAGGAAGACAGGAGCCCTGAAGGAAGCAGTCTCCTGGGGTACCCCAAAGCAGAGGGCGCCAAAGCCAGCCAACCAGCAAGTCACAGGGACACCTCAGAGAGGGGCATCGTCCCCAAGGGGGTGGTCTGGCAGGGGTGGGGAGGGCCGTTTTGCCTGCCTGGGGTGCTGTCCCTGCTGGCCTGAACTGCCAGAGAACTCTCCAGATGGGAGCCGGCTGCGGCCAACTTCCCAGCCTTTGAAAATCCTGCATCTTAATTAGTTCCCTACTGCTTTTGTGCATGGCCCACATTCTAATAGGCTCCAGGCTTCTCCCACCATTGCACTGTGAGGTTCAGCGCGATTTCTCTTCTCCCCAAGCAGCCCCCACCACGGCTCCTCCGACACCCTCCCCGTCCGGGAACAACTTAAGGGACGCCAATGTGCCAAGCATGTAGCCTGAGATTGATGAGCCTGTCAGCGGGCTCCCTGTGCCCCCCAGCCCTCCCCCTCTGCCGAGTGCTTCTCAGATGGATGAGCAGGGCGGGGGGCGGGCACCGTGGGGGGGGGGGAGGGAAGGGACCCGTGGAGCCTGGAGCCAGGTGTGAGCTGGTGGACAGCGTGACCTTCTCCCGGCCTGCAGAGGAGTCTGGCTGTGTCCTTCCGAGGGGGAAGGACGCTCCGCTCCCACCCGGCTGCCCGTGCTTATCTGTCTCTGTGCGGGGGGTTGCCTGAGCTTGGTACGGCTGGGAGAATGGATGCCTTCAAGTGCATCAGGGGGAAATGACCAGTCATTTATCTCCTTCCTGCAGTGTCAGAGCCTGCAGCCATCCATCCTGGAGGCCTGCAGCGGCGGCTGCCTCTGCTCCATGGGCCTCAGGAGTGGGGGAGCCAGAGAGAGGTGGGCAGGCGACTCCAGCCCCTCTTCATGCCCCAACGCTTGGGTCCCAGTGACCTGCTCCCTCGGCCTCCCTGGTAGTCTCAGGAATGGAGTCGGGGCTAGGAACTGAGTCTGGGTGTCCTTATAACTGCTGCGCTCTGCAGGGGGCTTTCGGGGGGATAGGCCTGGGTGAGGAAAGGGGCTCGCAGCTGGGAGTGGGCCGGGCAGCTGCAGTTCCCACGGGCAAGCCTGGCAGAGCCACATGTACAGCCTGAGGCATCCTTGACGCCACTGTCTGTTCACCTGTGCTCTCCCCACTGGAAGGGAAATGTTTTGCGGGGAGGGCTTACCCATTTCTTCATCTGCATCCCTGGCAACCCTGCAGGGGCTTGGCACAGAATAGATGGATAGGGATTTGTTAAAGAGGCAAAGGAGGGGGAGTGTGTCCGGTTTGAGCTCAAGTTTGCTTGGGGAACGTAGCTGAGGGCTCTTACCTTCTGAGTTTTGCAGCTGAGGAAGACTGAGCCAGCGAGAAGCCTTGGCCAGCAGAGCTGGACTTTCCATGCGGTGCCCAGCCAGCCCTGTGTGGCCCGTCTTTGGTTTGAGATTCTAAGCAGCCAAGCTCTGCAGGAAAGTATACCAACAGGGGTCACGAGGCCTGGGTTCAAGTTCAACTTCCTCCACCCACGGCCTTTGTGGTTTGAGGCAATCGCCTAAGCTCACTGGCCTCGCCTCTTTGTGTGCAGTGCATCATGTTAGCCTCACACCGCTTACTCTGAGCATGGTGTAAGTTGAAGGCTGGAGGACTTGGTAAGGGTAAGGAGGCAGTGTGATGCCATGAGGACACTGTGCCACTGGGTAGGCCCCAGGACTCGTGCCTACTGCTGCTCTTGTCCCCAGTGTGAGCCCAGGATTCATGCCCACTGCTGCTCCTGTCCCCAGCGGCCCATGGTGAGCTCTTGGCAGACACTCTCGGTCCAGCTGGAAAATGTTGTGCTGACCGGCCCTGGAGGAGGAGAACTTACTTGCAGTCTCCGGAGGGTTCTGCTCTAGAACCTTTTATGCCAAAGAGTGAAGACCTGGTATCTGGCTGTGGGACTCCGTCCTTATCAGACCTAGACCCCCTATGTCCCTGAACTGGGCTCTCCCACATCCTCTGCTGGTTCAGCAGGAGTGAACTTTGAAGGCTTCCTTTCTGCTTGACCACATCTGTTCGCCATGGTGTGCGACGGCAGGCCCATATGGCTGTGTCTATTTTTTCATTTTTAATATTTATTCAGGGGCAGGCACTGTGGTGTAGTGGGTAAAGCTGCCACCTGTAGTGCTGGCATCCCGTATGAGCACTGGTTTGAGTACCGGTTGCTCCACTTCCTATCCACCATCCTGCTAATATGCCTGGGAAAGCAGCAGAAGTGTTTGGTCCCAGCATCCGTATGGGAGACCTGGAAGAAGCTCCTGGCTCCTGGCTTCAGATCAACCCAGTTTTGGCCGTTGTTGCCATTTGGGGAATGAACCAGTGGATGGAAGACCTTGCTTTCTCTCTCTCTCTGCATCTCTGTAATTCTTCTTCTTCTTCTTTTTTTTTTTTTTTTTTTAAGATTTATTTATTTGAAAGGCAGAATTACAGAAAGGAGAGGGATCTTCCATCATGCTAGTTAACTCAAGTGGCTGCAGTGGTGGTGCTGGGCCAGGCTGAAACCAGGATCCTAGAACTCCGTCTGGGTCTCCCACATGTGTGGCAGGGGCCTAAACAGTTGGGCTATCTTCTGCTCTTTTCCCAGGTACATTAGCAGGGAGCTGGATTGGAAGCAGAACAGCTGGGGCTTGAACTGGAGCACTGATGTAGAATGCTGGCGTTGCAGGCTTAACCTGCTATGCTGCAATGCTGGCCCCTTCCCTGTTTATTTTTTGTTATTGTTGTTAGCTCTATTAAGGTGTACTTGTTAAGAGTTGTATATATTTGGGACAGACAACATGATGCTTTGATGCATATATACACTGTGAAATGATTAAATGAAGCTAATGATCCTATCTGTCAGCTCCCCTGCTTAATTTTGTGATGAGAACAACATTGAAGATCTACTCTGTTGGCAATTTTCAAGTGCACGATACATTATTAATAGCTGTGGTCACCACGCTTTACAAGGGATCTTTAGAACTTATTCATCTTGTCTCACTGAAGCTTTGTGCCTCTGACCTGTCTCTCTCCACTTCCCTAGCCATCCTTGGAGATAGTTCACTTGCTCAATCCATTCCTGCTAAAGCCCCACCCACCCTCGCCTTTGTGCTAAGCTGCATTATCTGGGCTGTGGGCAGGCCCAGTGGTGACTTGCTTTGACAGTGTGGGTACTTTCTGTGAATCAGGGATGGGAGGAGGGAGGCCTGTCTATGGCCCTGGCCTCATGCTGAGGTCTCATCCTTGGATGCCTGCCTAGGGGCCAATGGGTGGGCACAGCAGTAGCCTTGCAGCAGGATGGTCAGTCTCCTGGGATTCTAGAACAAACCGTAACAAGGACCTGCAGGAGGCAGCCTGGGTCCTCTGTGTGAACCTCATCTATTTTGAGTTCTATGAGTCACAAAACGGGGAATCAAAGGTAGCCAAGACAATGGCACCCCTTGGGGACCAGCAGCCGATACCTGGGCCTGCCATCATCATAGGAGATGGGGTCTCTGGTCCCCCCAAGTCTTTCCCGCTATGGGCTGAGAGATAACAACCCTCTCCACCCCCACCCCGGCTGCTCCCTCCCCAGGAGTCTTGAGAGTCCAATGGGGATAAACGAAATAATGATTCTTAAGCTCCTTGCTGCTCGGTGTAAGTTGGTGTATAAATCCCCAGAAATATGATGAGCTTAATTCCTCAAAATAATAAGCCCCCAGAAGAGACAACTGCACATTTGTATTTTTAAAGAAAAACTAAGAGGCAGGTAAGACACACAAACACACACACACACACACACACGCATCCGAGCCCTCGTGATCAAGCAGGAGGATTCTTCGCTATTGTGTGTGGGATTTCTCCCTCCCTCTGGCTCCATGACTATCTCCAGGCCCCAGCGTCAGAGCAAGCCCGTGATGGATGGACGGATGGATACGCCTTGTCGGGGGTTTCACCACCATTTCCCCGGGGGCAGTCTGTCTGTTGGCGGAGCACAACCTACCGAAAGATGCTATCTCTTGCAAACTCGACAGCTAACAGACAGCTCCTCTCCTTGTGTATTTCCCCAAAGAAGAACTGTCTTAATCTGTTTTTTTTTAATACAGCATATTTTATTATAATCCATATACGATGTGCAGGTTGCCAGTCCTCCGCCCTGTGCCAAATAACCCAGGGAAGGAGTCAGGCTCTGTGCGCTGGTGACATCCAAGGCGTTTGCATTTTTAAATGACCTGGGATTTAATTACTCGCCGTGCTCCGGTGTTGCGCTTCCAGACTCATCTCACCCGCATCCTGTTAATGAGCTCGGTGGCTCCAGCAGCCCAGTGGAGGCTTTTCTTTCAGTGCATTGGGTGGCAGGCTTGGGGGCACCTGTGTCAAAGGCATGGGCTTTGATCCGCACCCAAGAGGACGGCTGCCCTGTCCGTGGCCCTGGAGAGAAGCTGCTGCTCTTTGCTGACATTTTTTCCCCTTTGCTTTTATTTGTGTTTTCTTCCTCCTCTTCCTCCTCCATCTTCTTCTTTTTTTTTTTTTTTAAACGACTTTCTATGGTTCAATCCTTGTTTGTCTAAGAGGTTTTTTTTCTTATTTGGAAACCGATTGGCTTCGGTTTGCACAGAAGCTGTCTCTGGTGTGATGGATCGTGCTGGAAGTCACCCAAGGAGTATCTCTGTTCCCAATTAGAAGTGGAGGCAGTGCTGCTTCCGGGGGCCCAGGGAGGCGGCTGGCTTGGGTGACAGCTGCTGCTGCTCCGCAGAGAGTAACGATCCGTGGGTTGATATCCATGTGTATAGAATCAGGCTAATTTTAAGATGAATTATGTGTGTGTTTTGGATCGTTTTCTTTTAATGTTAAATGTTGGATGACTCCTGTCAGGTTAGGTGGTCTCCAAATTTGTGTGAGGTTCAAAATGAGTGCACTTGTAAGGGATTACTAAATTCTGTATCTCGATGAGCCATATTAGAATAAGATTGAATCAATGAAATCCCCGCGGGCTCGGTAGGAAGCCTGACTAGGATGCACTTGGTGGGAGTGGACCTGTTACCTCCCCACCCCCCTTCACTCTGAGACCTCCTGCGGCCAGGAGCTGGAGAATGCCCCCTCTGCTGGCTTGTTTGGGGGTGGGGGTGGATACGCTGTCACTCTGACCTTGTGAGCCTTACCCATACTGCTTTGCAATCAGCACTCTCCACTGGTCAGTTAGAATGCTGCTTTGGGCATGGTGCTCCATCTCAAAAACTGTATTTAAATTCCTTCCATTCGGGGGAGCAAAATCATAGTAAATGTTAACTTTTCCTTTTTTAAATAATGTTTATTTAAAAGGTGGAGTTACAGAGAGGAGAGACAGAGTGAAAGTGAGAGCAAGAGAGATCGAGAGATTGAGATCTTCCATCTACTGGTTATTCCCCAAATGGCTGGGGATGGGCCAGGAGCTTCTTCCAGGTCTCCCACGTGGGTTGCAGGGGCCAAGCACTTGGGCTGTTTTCCGCTGCTTTCACAGGTGCGTTAGCGGAGAGCTGGGTTGGAAGTGGAACAGCTGGGACTCAAACCTGCACCCACATGGGATGCTGCTGCCACAGTGCTGCCCCAAATGTTACCTTTAATGCCATAAACCTGTGCAGTCCAATTTGGTAGCTACCAGCCACGTGTGTCTATGGAGTAGTTGAAAAGGAATTAGTTTGAATTGAGATATGCTGAAAGTACAGCATACATACTGGTCTTTGAAGATGAAATGCAAATAAAAGTGTGAAATTTTACATCTCATTTTTTAAAATACATAAAATATACTGTTAAAATTAATTGCATCTGCTTTAAGTTGCTTTTTAAAATGAGGCTACTAGAAATTTAGAATTACCTGAGTGTTTTGCATTATATTTCGATTGGACAGTGTAGCCATACCATTAAAATCAGAACAATTCAAAGTTTAAAAATACCATCAAGCATTTTTAAGACATTTATAACAGCCCAGGGTTTTTTACATATAAGATCTAATTAAAAAAGATTTATTTGTTTGAAAGGTAGAGTGATGGAGTGATGGAGTGGGGTGGGATGGAGGGAGGGGGTGTAGAGAAAGAGAAAACCCAAGAGACTGCTCTTCCATCCAGTGGTGACTCCCCAGATGCCAACAACCAGGGCTAGGCCAGGTCAGGCCCAAGCCAGGACCAGGAATTCCATACCTGTGGGAGGCAGGAACTCAAGTACTTGGGCCATCATTTGTTGTCTCTCAGGGGCATTAGCAGGAAGCTGGATTGTGAGCATGGAGTAGCTGGGACTCGAACCGGGCACTCAGAGGTGGGATGTGAGTATCTCAAGTGGTGGCTTAATCCTCTGCACCACAGTGCCTGCCCTGATAGAATTTTCCAAAACAACTTTTAACTCAGTGAAAAGATTTTTCCAAAAATTATTTGAGAGAGAGGGAGAGAGAGAGAGAGAGAGAGAACTGCCCTCGCCTGCTTTACTTCCCAAATGCCCAGAACTAAATCCGGATCTCCTACATGAGTGGCAGGAATCTAATTTCTTGAGCCATCACTGCTGCCTTCCAGGTGCACAGTAGTAGGAAGCTGGAGTCAGGAGCTGGAGCCGGGAATTGAAAGCAGGCACTCCGACGTACCACTAGGCCAAAGGCTTCTCCCTATGGTCTAATTTTGGATCCAAGTTTTGAATAGAATAAGAGAAATAAAAATTGATAAGCCTCATTTTCCACCCTGTTCCTCACACTCGGTTTGTTGTGTGGATCCTGCCGGGGTTTCATACGCAGTGTGTCACCCTGTGGCATCTCACGCCAGCACCATGATCACCTCCCACTTAACAGGGCTGGGTTAAGTCGCCAGCCTGTGTCCCGCTACTAGTGAACAGCCAGGCTAGGGTCTGCCTTCAGGGCTGTCTGAAAGCGGTACCCACAGGAGCTAATTCGGTGTTTTGGTCAAGAGGGGAGAGTGATAGCATTGAACTTCTCAGTGGGCCTGGGCAAGCCCATCGTTCTGTGTGGCCCTTTTCCCGTGAGCGGACTGGACTCTGGGGGCTGCAGGACGCTGATTCCAGCCCCTAGCACGCAGCAGGGTCCAGTGCACATTTCCCCTCTTGATTCTTATCCCGTGTCTATCTGGCAAAATGTGATTAAAGAGGAGGCAGTGATTGAATTATGGGGAAGCAGGAGAGAGGCAGAGTCATCAGGGCGGAGGAGATGGAAGGTTCTGTCGGGCTTGATGCCGTTACCGAAGGTGGGCGCCGCTGGGGGTGTTCCTAAGAGGAGAGCACAGAACCACAACCAATAGCTCCGCCTCAGCCAATGTCTGCCATTTATCGTGACATGTAGAAATCAGGGAGGCTGGGAATGCCAGGAAAAGGCACAAAGGTTTGGAAAAAGACCTTTCAAGCAAGGCCCCAGGGAGGCAGGTGGAGTCTGTGCAGCTGCCTAGACAGGTGGGTGGTGGAGGCAGGTTGAGCTCAAGGCTGGATGTCGTCTTTCTCCGGCTCTGTGATCTCTTAAGCGTTTGAAACCTCCCAGTGCCACGCGGTCTTCATCTGTTCCAGGGGTAAGTGTGCGCTTGGATGTGGAGGGAAGACATTGTGTACAGCAGTAAGAGGCGCTGCGTTTTGCGTGTTCAGTAAGTGCCACGCCCTCTGCACATATAGAGGTAAAGGGATGTCAAAGCGTCTGGAAAATGGAACCAAACTATGTTTATTCTGATGAAAAAGTTTTGCAGCCCATGCGTCATCATGTCATAACACACATTTTTCCATGAACTTTTTGAGGACTGCTTATATGCAAAGACTTCAACATTTTTTTTGGCACCAAAGTAAACTTTCAATTCCCTTTTCCACAAATGTTTTGAAGTACCTTGTACGTTCTCCCAAGTATCAGCCTGGGCCTGCCAATTACAGCTAAGAAGCCAGATGGTTCCTGGCTGACTATGGTTCCACTTAGAAGTTTTGGACTTTACAGCGCTGTGAAAGTGATAGCCATCAGAACTTGGTCTTTTCTCAGGCTGGTGATTTGGGATATGGTGATGCAAGACAGCGGCAGCACCTGCAGCTCCCCAGCGCGCGGGGGGTTGGGGGGGACCAATACTCTGTACTCTGTGACAGTGCACTGTGTCGCTAAGCTGTGGCGTTCCGTGGGTTAGGTGTATTAAGTGCATCTTCCGTTTATGGTATTTTCAGCTTACGATAGGATGACCAGGATGTATCCTCTTCTGAAGGGAAGCATCTGGATGATGAGTGGGACCTCTTTGTCACCATCACAGTGTCCCCTGGGATAGGTACATTCTTGTCTAGTGATGTGGCTTTTGGCGAAGCTGCTTCAGTTCCCTGGGTCTCAGGTGACTCATTGGGAAAATGAGATGCCTGTGTTTGATGACCTGTAAGGCCTTTGCCAGTCCTAAAGGGCTGTGCGCTCTGGCAGCAGGAGTGTTTAATGCGGAGAAGGTGAAGGGGGGGCGCTCACATATGAACGTCAGAGATACAAGATATACGACTGTCGGCAGTTGGAGGGATGCTGACCAGCTGTTCTCTTTTGACTGAGCACAGGGCATGAGGCACACCTTCACTGTCCCAGATGTGGCATTTGGAAGACTTTTCCAGCTTGGGGAAGGGGTCCTGTGCTATCAGAGCAGGCAATGGAGCTGCACGCTCCCAGTTCACTAACGCAGACAGTAGACTATTTTTCTGGCCCTCGACTCAAATGTGAGTTCATCAGACAGGCCTTGCCCGGCTCCCTGGTCTAGCGTAGATGGCTCCTCCCCTGTTCTTTCACACTCCACTGTGCTGCTTTCCTCCATAGCAATCCACATGTGCATCTCAGCTTGTATTTGACCTTTAATGCCTGTCTGTTAATTTCCTTATTTAATCTATTTGAAAGGCAGAGAGATGAACAGATTTGCATCTGCTGTTTCACTCCTTAAATGCCTGCAACAGCTGGGACTGGGCCAGGTCAAACTGGGAATCTGGAACTCAATCTGGCTTTTCCATGTAGGTGGTGGGGGGCCCAAGTACTTGAGCCATCACCTGCTGCCTCCCCGGGTGAACATTAGCAGGAAGCTGGATTGAAGGCAGAGCTAGGACTTGAACCCAAGCACTGTGAAATGGGAGGCTGGCATCCCAAGTGGCATCTTAACCTCTGTGCCCAACACCTACCTCTAATTTTGGTCTCTCTACACTGCAGGCTGCCTAAATGTGCCATCGTCTTTACTTAGTTCACCTCCTTTGCACCTCATCCTGGCACAGCGTCTGTTACATGACAGGTGCCTGGTAACTATTGGTTGAATGGCTAGCTGGCTGGCTGGGTTTCCAAGGTGGCTGATGTGGTGGAAGTACTTTTTGATGGAGGCAGATCCTTTGCTCTACTTTTGTGTTAAGAAAAATCCCAGGGGCCGGTGCCGCGGCTCACTAGGCTAATCCTCTGCCTAGCGGCGCTGGCACACCGGGTTCTAGTCCTGGTCGGGGCGCTGGATTCTGTCCCGGTTGCCCCTCTTCCAGGCCAGCTCTCTGCTGTGGCCAGGGAGTGCAGTGGAGGATGGCCCAAGTGCTTGGGCCCTGCACCCCATGGGAGACCAGGAGAAGCACCTGGCTCCTGCCTTTGGATCAGCGCGGTGCGCCGGCCACAGCACGCTGGCCACAGCGCCATTGGAGGGTGAACCAACGGCAAAGGAAGACCTTTCTCTCTGTCTCTCTCTCACTGTCCACTCTGCCTGTCAAAAAAAAAAAAAAAAAAAAAAAAAAAAAAGGCCGGCGCCACGGCTCATTAGGCTAATCTTCCGCCTTGCGGCGCCGGCATACCGGGTTCTAGTCCTGGTTGGGGTGCCGGATTCTGTCCCGGTTACCCCTCTTCCAGGCCAGCTCTCTGCTGTGGCCAGGGAGTGCAGTGGAGGATGGCCCAGGTGCTTGGGCCCTGCACCCCATGGGAGACCAGGAGAAGCACCTGGCTCCTGCCATGGGATCAGCGCGGTGCGCCAGCTGCAGCACGCCGGCCGCGGCGGCCATTGGAGGGTGAACCAACGGCAAAGGAAGACCTTTCTCTCTGTCTCTCTCTCACTGTCCACTCTGCCTGTCAAAAAAAAAAAAAAAAAAAAATCCCAGATACCTTGGCTCCCAAGGAGCATCAGGTGCTGTTTCTCCTTCCCACCCTCTTTCCCGGAGGGCAGTTACCCAGGGCTGTTTGTTTCTTCAGCTTGAATTGGACACTTGGGGGACCCCCTTCATGGCCCGGTCAGTCTGTGTGCTGTGGTTTGCATGTGGTTTGTTGCCCCCAGAGCTCCTGTATTGGAGGCTTGGTCCTCTCTATGTGAGTGAGAGGCGAGACCTGGCGGGAGGCCCGTGGGTCCTTGTGGGGCTGCCCTGGGAAGAGGTAAGTGTAGTTGTTAGGGGACCCTGAGTTACAGCTGCAGAGTGCGCATTGTGATAAAGGCTTGAGCCTGAGCCTCAGCCTGAGTTGCTCCCTGGCCTGGCTGGTGATGGGATCTTCCCTCCTGCACATGCTCCTGCCTCCAGGATGCCATCTGCCATGAGGCCTTCCCCAGAGCTGAGCAAGAGCCGGCACCATGCCCTTGAACCTCTGGGACCGTGAGCCATGCCAGCCTCTTTTCTTTGTAAAGTTACCCAGCCTGCGTATTTCATCATAGGAACGGAAAACAGACTGGATTTGTTCCTGGTGCAAGAAGCTGGAAGGGCAGGTAACGCTCCACTGGAGTCCGACGGAAGCCCAGTAGAGCAAGGCTTGGTGGTGCTGCCTGTCTGCGTTTGCCCCTCCAGATCCACACTTGTGTCCAGGAGTGTGACCTCTGTACCCACGAGGCTCTTGTGTCCTCTGGCTTCCTGTTGAGGGTGGCCAACAGGAGAGGGCTCAGCAGGAAGGTGGAGGATGTGGGGAGACAGCGGTGGGCCAGGCGCCCTTTCCCTTGATTTCCTGGCCTCAGGGCTCCTGTGCTGCGAGGCCCAGCCCCTGTCTGGGGCTCTGCTGCGGTGCCGTCTCCACGTTCCTGCAAGCACTCTCCCAGCAGTGATGGCTCCCCACTGCCAAGTGTGCCAGGATGCTTCACCAGACCTGCTGGACCCCTAATCCCACCTACACCCAACGCTCAGTTCTCCCCTAGGGGAGGCTCATCTGCCCCCCAACTCATTCCCAGCCCCCCTCTGCAGCATTTTCTTGCACCCATCTTACCTGAGACAGTGGTGCTGCCCACACATCTCATGGCGAAGGTTGGGGACCTCTCCCCTTAGGTGGGTGTGAGGTGTAGGATCAGAAAAGACGGAGCAAAATCAAAATACGACCACTTGTACTTTAGGTTTCTGTTTTTTTATTTTTATTTTTTAAATTTATTATTTTATTTGAAAGAATTGCAGAGAGAGAGAAACAGAGAAAGAGAGGGGGAGAGAGAGAGAGAGAGAGAGAGAGATATCTTTCATCTGCTGGTTCACTCCCCAATCGCCACAATAACTGGGACTGGGCCAAGCCAAAGCCAGGAGCCAGGAGCTTCTTACAGGTCTCCCATGTGGGTGCAGGGGCCCAAGCACTTGGTCCATCTTCAGCTGCTTTCACAGGCCATCAGCAGGGAGCTGGATCGGCAATGGAGCAGCTGAGACTCGAGCTGGCACCACCCATGTGAGATGCAGCCGTTGCGGGCGGCAACTTTACCTGCTACACCACAGCACTGGCCTGGGTTTCTGTTTTTAACTAGAAAAGTAATGCCACCTCTGTTAAGTTGGGAGTTTGGGGGACACTTGAGGAAGGAGTTCAGCTTCTCTCTCTGGTCTCTCTCGTGGGCAGAGCTGGCTCCTGTCACCCCTGTTCAGTTGGCTTAGTGGCCTCAAGCCCCAGTTGATGGTGACATTCCTGGTGCAGTTCCCACTCTGCTTGTCTCCCCGTGCTGGGCCCTGCAGCCCTCTTCCTGCTGGGCTGGGTCCTGCCGGGCTTTGGACCTCGCTCTCTGTTTCCCCCCAGCTTTTGGAACGGCCGCTTCCCCAGTGAGCTGATGAGAACGGCCTCTCTGAGGTGGAAGTAGCTTTTCTTGGAGCTACTGGAGCTGGGTAGCCGGCATGGCCAAGGAGAGGTCATGGGGGTTACGAGACAAGAGTGAGGGTGGAGGAGAGAGCAGGCAAGTTGAGGCCAATGGCGGCGAACTGCTGTAGGGTTTTCTGTCGCTCCCCCTCTTCGTGGAGGAACGACACTAAACCCTGCGCTGTTCTTTCGTCTGCTCGGCCCTCCCCGGGTTTGCTGCTGGTTCTTCCCGGGTTGGCTACTATCCCTTCCACCTCCGTGGAAGGGCAGTTCCCCCTGGCCACATTCCCCACTTCCGCAGGGGAGCGGCACACCGCCGGCCGGCTTTCTCGGGGGCTGCACAGGTGTTTCTTCAGCTAGATGTTCCCTTTAGATGTTCCTGGTGCATGCCGTCTCTCTCCTCCTTTATAGTCCTCCTCCACCAATCCCAACTCGGCTGCCCACACGCCGAGTACGCTGCTCTCCAATCAGGAGCAAGTCCTACAGTTTATTAGCTGAACTGGAGGCAGCTGTGCAGAAGCTGTTTACTTCTCTCCCAGCGCCATATTGTGGGAGAGCAGATGCATAGAATAAGTCTTAATTCCAGTAACTCAGTCTAGTCCGGATTGCTCCCCACAGTTTTCAAAGCCCTCTGGCCTAAGAGAACACGTTTCTGCTCCCATGGAACCCCTGTAATTCTCACTGTGGAGACGCAAAAAAGGGCTCCAGGATCTTGAGTGCTTTGCCCAAAGTAGTGTGGCCGGAGAGTGGCAGGCAGTCTGGTCCCATGCCCAGCGGGTGCCCTATTTTGCTCTTCTTCAGCTTTCATTGAGGGCATGGGCAAGGTTATGACCTGTCTCTGGGTAGGGGTGGGCGTGGTGGCACAATGAGAGGCCTGCATCCCATATCACAGTGCCTGGGGTTCCCGTATCACAGTGCCCGGGGTGGGATTCCCCCCGCCCCCAGCTTCCTATCCAGCGTCCTGCTCATGTGCACCCTGGGAGGCAGCAGATGATGGCTCAGGTACTTGGATCCCTGCTACCCAGGGAAACCTGGATGGAGTTCTGGTTTCTGGCTTCTACCTGGCCTGGAACTAACCTGGCTGTTGTGAGCATTTAGGGAGGGTATCAGGAGACTGAAGACAGATTTCTCTTCCTGCCCTCTGTCTCTCTGCCTTTCAAGTAGATAAAAACACATTAATTAATATTTTAAAAATAAGGGAGTGTGTCCCTGAGATCATGAAACAGAGATGGATTTCCGTGTTCCTGTTCCAGCAGGAGGAGAGGGCAGAAGCCACCCCGAGCCGCACCCAGGAGCCCTGCTCCCTGCGTGCTGTCCCGTCGCCTGACCTGCTTTTGCGTCTCTGTTTTTCAGAAGTGGAGCTGCCTCTGAAGAAGGATGGCTTCACCTCGGAGAGCACCACGCTGGAGGCCCTGCTCCGGGGGGAGGGGGTGGAGAAGAAGGTGGATGCCCGAGAAGAGGAGAGCATCCAGGAAATCCAGGTGTGTTTGCGGGTGTGGGGCCACCCAGGGCACCCCGCTGTGCTGCCTCCCAGAGCTTGGCATCGCGTCTGGGTCCTCCTTACCAGGGCCCGGCTGTACCTCAAAACACCCACGGCCAAGAGGTTTGCAGGTGCTCTTCGGGTTTAACACGTGCCCAGAAGAAGCCGTTGTTGCCCTCAGATCCGTTCCTGTCCCCGATTCCCTGCTTCTCCATTCAAAATGGAATGGATGAATGAATGAATGGTTGTTTGCCCTTTCACTGAGAACCAACTTGGGTGTTTAAATATTTATTTGAAAGGCAGAGCAACAAGAGAGAGAGAGATGGAGAGAGCAAGATCTTCCATCAGCCAGGTCTCTCCCCAGGTTGGCTGCAACAGCCTGAGCTGGGCCAGGCTGGAGCCAGGATCAGGAACTCCCATCTGGTCTTCCATGTGGGTGGCAGAGGTCGGTGCCACGGGCAGCAGCTTAACCTGCTGCAGCACTACACTGGCCCCCAAATGTATGTATTTTAGGAATATAGTTATTTTTTATTTATTTGAAAGGCATAGACAGAGAGAGAGGTAGAGAGACAGACAGACAAAGTGATTTTCCATCTGCTGGTTACTCCCCAGATGTTTGCAACAGCTGGGATCCCAGAACTCAATCCGCATCTTCTACCTGGGTGGCAGGGATGCAACCCCTTGAGCCATCCCCTCTGCCTCCCAGGGTGGCGTTAGCAGGAAGCTGGATCCGAAACAGAGCTGGAACTCAGTCCCAGGCGCTGTGATGCAGGATGAAGGCACCCCAAACTGCCTTCAAGCACCCACCCCAAAAATGTACCTCCTGAGGCTACTGAGCACTGGGGGCCGTGCTAAGTCCTAGGGACAGGATGGTGAACCAAACACATGGGTCCTTGTCCCTGTGGAGGGAACAGTCTACCTTCTGGGCCTGAAACTAGTCCCCAGCAGGTGCCCGTCTCGCCGCTGCTCCTCTTCCTCTGCCTCAGCTCCAGCTCCCTGGACTTCTCAGTCCTTTCTCAACACCACCCGCACACCCTCCCCGGCCTGCAGGCAGGGTGCTCCCTCAGCTCCCGCAGGTCCACCCTCCCTCTGCACACAGCACAGGCTTGTATAGGGTTCCCACATTCCTTCTTTGCCATTTATCAAACAATGCTTGGCTTGGAGTATTGTAATAATAGTCATCAATACTAACATTAAACAATAGTATTAATAAGTAAACACAATTAAATTATTAAAATTAAATTGTATGAACATGAGATTTATGCCATGCTTTGAATTTGTATGTTTGTGCTATAATATCGAATATTTATAAATTTCATCCCCAATTTTAATATTTAAATTGAATTAATTCACCATCACTTATTGCCATTGTAATTACATTATTACTAATTGTACGTTTTTGGTTTACTTAACAAGTACCACCGGTCAGTGAGATTCATCACACCAGGGATTCTGCTGTTGCTCTCCCCACTGTGTCCACGGGGCCTGGCTCGCCCCGGCACGGGGTTGGGTGTGGATGAGTTAGCGACTCTGGCGTCCTCTGGGCCATTCCCCTGTTCAGGTTGAGTTCCTGCCATTGAGTGCCCACGACCGGGCTTATAATTGTTTTGCTCTCCTGAGCTCCGTGACTGCAGCTCATGAAGATACTCATGACCTGTAACCTTCATTGGTCTGACAGACCTTGCAGCCATCTTTGCCTCCCATCTTTCCTCCCATCCAGCATCCCATTCCTCAGGAATCCCATTGGCTGTGCCGTCAACGTAAATCCAGAACGTACCCCTTCTCCCCCTCTTCCCCGCATCTGCTGCTGCTCCTGGTCCCAGGCCCTCTCGTCTCTTCTCTGAACTGGTGCTTTGCTCTTCTCCAGGATCTCCCTGTTACTCCTGACCCAGAGCCTTTTTAAAAAACATTTTAAAAACTATTTATTATTTTCTGTTTGAAAGATGGGGAGAGAGGTGGAGAGAGAGAGAGAGAGAGAGAGAGAGAGAGAGAGAGAGAGAGAGAGAGATATCTTCAGTTCACTGGTTCACTTTCCAAATGGCTGCACCGGCCTGGGTTGGGCCAGGTGGAAGCCAGGAGCCAGGAGCTTCTTCAGGGTCTCCCACCTGGGTGCAGGGGCCCAAGCACTCAAACCATCCTCCACTGCTTTCCCAGGCTCATTAGCAGGGAGCTGCATTTGAAGTACAGCAGCTAAGACTCAAGCTGGTGCTCACATGGGATGCCCTTGTCACACAGCGGCTTAACCAGCTGCACCACAATGCTGGCCACCCCCCCCCCACCCCCTTTTATAGCAGTTTTAGGTTCACAACAAAAATGAGAGGAAGGTACAGAGATTTCCCATATGTTCTCTGCTCCCTGCCTCACCCCATGCATGGACTCCCTGCTTTTCAGAATCGTCCCCCAGAGTGGCACGTTTGTTTCCGCAGATGCACCTGCACGGACATGTCACTGTTGCTGAGTCCCTAGTGAGCATCCAGGTTCACTCTCAGTAGTGTCTGTTCTGTGCTTGGATAGATGCACCTGCCATTGTGGTCTCCTGCAAAATCATTTCATGGCCCTCAGCAGCCTCTGTGCTCCACCTGTGTACCCCTCCCTCCCGCCCTCCTTACCCCTGGCAAGCACTGAGCTTTTCCCAGGCTCCAGTCGTCATGAGGTCAGACTCATGCAGGACTTGGAAGGCCGGCTTCCTTCTCTCAGCAAGAGACATTTAAGGTTCCTCCATGGCTTTTCATGACTTGATAGCTCGTGGCTTGCTTTCTTTTCTTTCTTTCTTTTTCTTTTTTTAAGATTTATTTATTTGAAAGGCAGAGTTACAGAAAGAGAGAGAATCTTCCATCTGCTGGCTCACTCCCCAGATGGTTGCAAAGGCTTAGGGCTGCATCAGGCTGAAACCAGGAGCCAGGAGTTCCATCTGGGTTTCCCATGTGAGTGGCAGGGTCCAAAGCACTTGGGCCATCCTCTGCTACTTTTCCCAGGCAGGGAGCAGGGAGCTGGATTGGAAGTGGAGCAGCTGGGACATGAACCAGTGCCCACGTAGGATGCTGACATCACAGACAGTGGTTTTACCTGCTACGCTGCAACAGTGGCCCCAGCTCATTGCTCTTGAACCCGATCAGGATGTCCCACAGGACAGGGAGGTCTTCAAGATTGAAATTGTTTGCCTGTGCTCAAAACCCTGCTCTGCCGCTGTTGTCTGAGAGGCAGAGTTGAGCTTTCACCTGCCCCCGCTGCCTGCTGGGGTGCGCTCCCCTTTCCCAGGCTACAAAACCTTTGCTTCCATCTCAATAAACCCAAAATGTGAGCGGGACCTTCCAGGGCCTCCCCAGCTGGTTTTCGGGCTGTTTTCCACACGTGTTTCATTCCTTGTGCCTTGTAGCCATGCTTGTGGTCGAGCCATGAGCTGGATCTGGCATGCCCTTCCTTCCACCTCTGTGTGTACAGATTCTACTTGTCTTTTTGTTCAATTCCAATGCCACCTTCCCCACTTCCCCATCAAACCTGAATTTTTTTTAATATTTAAAAATTTTATTTATTTGAAAGGCAGGATGACACAAAGAAAGAGAGACACACACAGAGAAAGCCATCTTCCATTTACTGATTCACTCCCCAAATGACTACAATGGCTGAGACTGGGCCAGGCCAAAGCCAGGAGCCCAGAACTCCATCTCCCACACTGGTTGCAAGGGCCCAACTACTTGGGCCTTGTTCTGCTACTTTCCCAGGCGCTTTAGCAGGGAGTTGGAATCTTTGCTCCAATGTGGATGCAGGTGCCAGCTTAACCCACTGTGCCATAATGCCAGCCCCCATGAAGAGTTTAGGTACTTACTGCCTCCTTCTTGTCTGTACACATATTTTTTTAAGATTATTTTATGTATTTGAAAGAATTACAGAGAGAGGTAGCGAGAGAGAGAGAGAGAGAGAGAGAGAGAGAGGTCATCCACCCGCTGGTTCATTTCCCAAGTGGCTGTAATGGCCAGAACTTGAGCTGATCTGAAGCCAGGAGCCAGGAAATTCTCCTGGTCTCCCATGCGAGTGCAGGGCCCAGCGAGTTGGGCCATCCTCCACCGCTTTCCCAAGCACATTCACAGGGAGCTGGATCAGAAGTGGAGCAGCCAGGACTCAAACCAGTGTCTGTATGGGATACCGGCGCTGCAGCCGGGGCTTTTGTTTTTTAATTTTGAAAACCATGTGTTGTTTTCCCTCCCTCCCTCCCTCCCTCCCTCCCTCCCTCCCTCCCTCTTTCTTTCTTTTTTCTTTTTAAGATTTATTTATTTGAAGGACAGAGTTATGCAGAGGCAGAGAGAGAGAAAGAGAGAGAAAGAGATCTTCCATCTGCTGGTTCACTCCCCAAATGGCCACCATAGCCATTTGGGAGCTAGGCTATCTGAAGCCAGGAGCGGAGCCACGAACTTCTTCCAGGTCTCCTATGCGGGTGCCCAAGGACTTGGGCCATCTTCCACTGCTTTCCCAGGCCATAGCAGAGAGCTGGATTGGAAGAGGAGCAGCTGGGACTTGAACCAGCACCCATAGGGACGCTGGCACTGCAGGCAGCAGCTTTACCCACTATGCCACAGCACCAGCCCCAGGCTGGGGCTTTAACTCTCTGCACCACAGCACCAGCCTCCATATATTTTTAAAAATTACTTTTGCTCTTCTTGTATTACTCTGCCCTTTTTGAAAAAGATTTTTTATTTGAAAGAGTTACAGAGAGAGAGAAAGAGAGGGAGAGAGAGAGATCTTCCATCCTCTGATTCACTCCCCAAATGACCACGATGGCAAGGGCTAGGCCAGGCTATAGCCAGGAGCTCCATTCAGGTCTCCCGCATGGGTGTGGAGGCCCAAGCACTTGGGCCATCTTCTGCTGCTTCTCCAGGCACGTTAGCAGGGAGCTGGATTGGAAGTGGAGCATCTGGGACTTGAACTGGTGCCAACTTGTGCTGACATCACAGGTGGTGGTGGCTATATGAGCTACACAACAATGCTGGCCCCTGGACTTTCAGATTACCATCTCCATGTCACCCTTTGGAGCACGTTTTGCTCTGTTGGTGTCATTTGACAGAATCAATGGACAGGACAGGACCATTCAGAAGCCTGGACACCCTCCACTCACACAGAGCCCTCCTCCTTGAGAGCTGGGATGGGCCCCAGCTCTTCTCCTGCCCCACTCGGTTGTCACCATTACCATCACCGTCACTGTGACTGTGGTGCTATCATGGTCACCATCGTTTGTTCGTCAGCTTTGTGTTCCTACAACAGAATCCCCCTACAGAGAACAGGCTTCCTGAGCTCAGGTTGGGAGGTTCAAGTCCAAGATTGGGTGACTCCGTTGGTTTGGACTCTAATGGATGGGAGCAGGTGGCAGTGACAGGAGAAGGCGACAGAGCTGGTCACTGCCACTCAGGCCAGGAGGCAGAGAGAGCTGGGTGGGCTCCATGCGACCCTCTCACCAGAGCTCAAGAGACCACACCTGAGAACTTCTTTCTGAGCACAGCCCCTAGTGACCTAAGACCTTCCACTGAGCCCCAGCTCCTAAAGCTCCGCCCCCTCCAGTGGCCCCACCCCAGGGCCAAGCCTTGAACACTTCCCCACGTAGGCTGAATGCTGGGTGCAGGGCGAGCGGCTATTGGAAACCAAAACCAGGCCTGGAAGCCTGATGAGTTGACGAGTTGTCATGGGCTTTTCAGTATTAAAGCACACATGTGTAGGAAGTGGACTGTATTTTTTATTCATCTTTTTGCCCCTTCTGGGCAGACACTGGGCTAGGTACTTGGGAAACAGAGAGACTGAGAGAGACCTGTGTGTTCCAGCTGTATTCCAGTGTGACACACGGACTAATAACAAGAAAAAGAACCAATAAAACAACTGCATTTTTGGGTGAATGTCACAAAGAACAATGAGTATAAAGATTCAGTGTAAAAGGAGGGACAGATTCTATGTGGTGTCCTAAGTGAGACAATGAATTTGTTTTTTCCGAAGTCATTTATTTACTTATTTAGGAGATGGAGCGAGTGAGCTCCCACTACTGATTCATTCCCCAAATGCTTACAACAGCCATGGCTGGGCCAGCCTAAACCCAGAACCCAGGCTTCCCACATGGGTATCAGAGACACAGCTGCTTGAGCTATCACCCGCCGTCTCCCAGGGACTGAATTAGCGGGAAGCTGGAATCAGGAGCGGAGCTGGGACTTGAACTCGTCTGTGGGAGGAGCCCGGGGAGGAACTTTCTGGGCAGAGGAGGAGAGTGGGTGGAAACCCTGAGCGAGGGCAGAGCTTGTGCTGAGAGAACAGAGAGCAGGCCTGCACGGCTGGAGCGCAGTGCCGGGGAGGGCTGGGCTCCGGCGGAGCTGGGCAGGACCACGGGGCCAGGCCACACAGGCCCAGCAGGACATGGAAGTGGCTTTGGATTTCATGTGAAGTGCAGAAGGCAGTCATGTGGAGGATCCTCATTGTGGCCATGACTTTCTGTGCCACGTGGGGATCCCCAACTGTGCCTGGGAAGAGAGGCAGGGCTGCGGCGGGGAAGCAGGGACATCGGCTAGGGGTGTTTGCAGTACGGGAGGCCAGAGATCAAGGCATCTTTCGAAAATAATTCTTTGAAGAAGCACAACCACAAGCCACTGTTATCACCGCTGCGAAGGTTGTTTAGAGTAACAGGGAGAGACGAGTGGTTTTAAAACGTCCTTATTTTCCAGATGACCTTGGGCAGGGTGGGCACGTATGTCATGGAGGCTCAGCTGACTGCAGACTCGGGGCACCCCTGTCCTTGGTGCCTCGCACAGGGCTTGGTTAGGAGCTCCTGCCTCCTCCTGGGCTACCAGGGTGACACCGAGAGGTTTCTGGTGTCACAGTCACCTTGCAGGACATGCAGGCGCCCTGGGGTGGGGACACAGACAGGGGGCTCTGGAGTCCCAGTGACGCTGATGGGGCCAGGAAGGGGCGGAGCACTGGAATGACAGAGTTTGGGTCACTCCCGGACAGGGAGGCCATGGGGCACTTTAGGGACAGGCTTAGCTGCTCTGCTCTTGCCTAGCTTTAGCTTTTCCACCCAGAGCCCGTGTCATGCGTTGTAAATACCTTTATTGGGGAAAATGAGAGTGGAGTCCAAATCGTACGTTCCAGAGACAGTGATCTTTAAGTTCCAGTCACTTGGAGCTTACCGTGGTGAAATGACTTGAAGACCCAGGTTAGCGAGACAGCTATGTGAATAGCAGCCACGGGTGCAAGAACTCGGCCTCTGTGCAGGACAGGCACAGAGCGTTCCCCTGTGCTCCCTCTGCAGGTCAGGAAGCCAGGAGGCCTGCCCTGGCCCTGGGTCTACATTTCCTGACCTTGGGGCCAGAGGTCGTGCCCAGCAGACGATGCTACTGCTCTTGCAGAGAGCTGGGGAAGAATCCGCTAGGCGTGTGAGTCCCCTGGAGGACTGGGTGCCGAGCAGCCCCGGGCCTGCACGTGCACGGCAGCAGGACACCCTGGCCAGAAGGCAGGGGCAGGGGGTCGCCCGCGACTCGCTCCTGGGCTTCCTGCTTTGGAGACAGGACAGAAGAGGCTGCCTGCACAGTGATGGGGAAGTCAGGTGTCCATGCAGTGTGTGCTGCTGGCTAAGCTTTCTCGTACCTTGTGTCCTTTTTGCACCGTCACTGCGGGATTATCCTGGGCAGTATAGGTACCCGTGCGTTTTTCTAGCTGCTTCTTAGGCCAGGTCTCCCCGAGGCACTGGGTGCTGGTCACACTGGCCTCTTCTGCTCCTTGGACAGGTCATGATCCTCTCCTGCCTATGGGAGTTTGCCCTGAGCTGTTCTCTGCCTGGAACCTTGCTTCCCCTTCCCTCTACCCCCACTCACCACGCCTGGCTCTCCTCATCCTGCTGGTCCCAACTCCCTCAGGTCAGTGTCCTCAGATGAGCCTCCCCCAACCCACAGATTAGGCCACACTCCCTCCTGACACCCCCCCCCCCCCATGGCATCTTGAACTTGCCTGGTGCTGTTTTTGTGACAGTTGTAGCCACTGCTTCAGTCTTGCCTCCTCCCCTGGATTGTCAAGTCCATCGGGGCCAGGACCGGCCACCGTGCAGTGTTCCTAGCACCTGCCCTGTAGTCAGCTCTGCTACGTTTAGGTGGACTGAAGGAATGAATGGAAGGGAGGCATAGACAGAGGAAGACTTGCCCACGGTCACACAGTGAGACTGTAGAGGAAAGCCCAGGACCCTGGAGTCCAGGAGCGCCACACACTTTCTTATGTTACTCCCACCCCAGGATCAGGAGGGAGGCCCCTCGGGCACGGTCTTTATCCCTTCCTCACACCTGTAGGTACACACCCTGCTCCTGCCCTCCCTGCCTCTGGACGATGTGCCACGCTACTCACAGTTCTCAGCCACAGGCACTGAGCAGGCAGAGGCAAAGTCTGAGCTGATGAACATGAGCTTGCTGTGTCCGTGGCTTCCTTGTGCGATCTTGCCTTTGAGGGTCGAACTCTTTTCAGCCTCAGTCCATGCACCTGTAAAGTGAACATTGCTTCTACACTGCCATGGCCTCACGGGACAGCTGGAGAGAGAGAATTTGAATTCAAGATCTTAAACCTTCCTGGCGAGTCCCATGCTGTAATGAAAATCTGGTTTTTAAAAAGCCCCAGTGGGTTAATGAGTAGCCCATTAATGCTATGCTGTGGTCAGACCAACAAGAAGCCCCCTTGTGTTCCTCAAACAGGGCAAGGTTCCAGGATGGCAGAAGGAAGAGAAACACGATTCTGGGGTGGCCCTTGAGGAGCACAGAGAAACATGACATGAAGGAAGCTTTTGGAGGGCTGATGCTGTGGCGTAGCAGGTTAAAGCCCCAGCCTGCAGCGCTGGCATCTCATGTGGGCGCCAGTTCAAGTCCTGGCTGCTGCGCTTCCAATCCAGCTCCCTGCTGATGCACCTGGGAAAGCAGCAGAGGATGGCCCAAGTGCTTAGGCCCCTGCCACCCATGTGGGAGACCAGGAAGAAGCTGCTAGCTCCTGGCTTCGGATTGGCTCAGCTCTGGTGGTTGTGGCCACTCAGGGAGTGAACCAGCAGAAGGAAGACTTCTCTGTCTTCCTCCCTTTGTAACTCTGCCTTTCAAATAAATAAAATAAATCTTTAAAAAAAAAAAGAGAAGAAGCTTTTGCTAAAACATCTCTGTCCCACCTATAAAAACACCCCTGCTATCATGTTCTCTTGTTGGAAAACTCTCCTTACACACACAGAGGTGGGGAGGTCAGGGTTCTGGGGAGGGCCCGGCTGGACAGGGCCCCACATCTGGAGATACTGGCACCCAGACTCACCAGGGCAGCTGCAGTGTCGTCTTCGCTGAAAGACAGAAGACGGGACGCCCAGCTGCCCCTCTGCCTGGCTTCTCTGCGTTTCCTCAGCTCTCTCGCTGGCTTTCTTGTCATTTTAGAGGGTTTTGGAAAATGATGAGAATGTAGAAGAAGGGAATGAAGAAGAGGATTTAGAAGAGGACATTCCCAAGCGGAAGAACCGGACCCGAGGCCGGGTGAGTAGGGATGGAAAGCGGTGAGGGAGGCGGAGGCCAGGCGGGGTTCTCGGTCCCTGGTGCAGGATCATGTCATGTCTGCCCCGGACAGCACTCAGGGGGAACACTCCAGGAGGGCTCTGATCCCAGGCCGTGGCCTCGCAGAGGGGGAAGAGGCAACAGAGGGTGACCCGAGTGGGTGGTGAGGGCAGGAGCTGGGGTCTGAGAATGTGTGTGTCCCACCCTCGAGCTTGGTCATGAAGGAGGGCTGCGAGTTGCTGCCTCATTGTCCCAGGAGAGCAGGCTCCGCACAGCTGAGTGGGGTGTGCTTCCCTGGACAGAGTGTGGGAGCCGCCGGCCAGGCATGGCGGTCTGGCACACGTGTCGGAGCTTTGTGCTTCTGGAATGGGGCGAAGGAGAGCTCAGAGCCTGGGGAGGGGCAGAAGGGGTGGCTCCAGGGTGGTCCTGGCGGGGATGGAGCCAAGCCCAGGTGGTGCTTCCAGGCACGCAGGCTGGGTTTCCAGGTCCTCTGTGTGTGAGGTCAAAGGGGCTGTCAGGGGTCTCTGGGGGCACAGGACAGTGGCCAGGTGGAGATGGACGTGCAGGGGGAGACTGCTGCTCCCCACCAGAGCATGGCCTCTGGCTCCCTCAGGCTCCAGGCTGCCCCTTCCCCTCCCAGGGAGTAAGAGCTGGGTCCCGCGTGCTTGCTCCTAGGGTTTGCGTTCTGTGATGATGATGGCAACCCTCTCCATTTGGGGTGCCCATGTCTCTTTCGATATTACTGTCTCCCAGAGAGCCATGTAAGGGCAGAGCCACAGGACCTGTGCTTCAGGAGTTTCGATTGAGGAGGTCTGAGCTAGCGCCTTAAAATCCATTCTTTAAAAAAAAGTTTATTTTTACTTATTTGAAAGGGAGAGCAAGAGCAAGATCTTTTCACTTGCTGGTTCACTGCCCAGATGCCCTCAATAGCTGGGGCTGGGCCAGGCAGAAACTGAGAGCCAGGGGCTCCATCTGGGTGTCCCACATGGGTGGCAAGAACCCAAATACTGGAGCCATCATCTGCTGCCCCCTAGGGTGCAGGTTAGCAGGAAGCTGCATCAGAAGGGGAGTAGCCCTGTTAGGGGACGCTGGAGTCCCAAGTGGTAGCTTAGCCAGCTGCGCCGCAAAACCAGCCCCCTTAAGTTCTATGTTAAGCAAGTCCCCAGGCGAGTGTTGCAAGCCCTCCTGTTGAAAGGCGCTGGCTTCTGTGTGTTCAGGGACCCTCCTGATGGGGCGGCCTTGTAGCCCTGTCATTAGCCTTATCAGCGTTCAGTCCTGGTCCCGTCTATTCTTTTCTTATACTTTTTGTTGGTTTATGTGTTTGTGTGATTTTTTTTACTGTAGTATCCGGAAGCAAGTTCTAAATATTTTATCATTTGACTGGCATAGTCCTCATTGTTTGTCTCTAACATATTATCGGGTTATTATACCCAATAAAATCACAATTATTTTAGTGTTAAGACCCAGCCCCTGATCATTTCCTCCTGTTTTTTATTTAAAGATTTGTTTTGGGCCGGCGCCGTGGCTCAATAGGCTAATCCTCCACCTTGCGGCGCCGGCACACCGGGTTCTAGTCCCGGTTGGGGCGCCGGATTCTGTCCCGGTTGCCCCTCTTCCAGGCCAGCTCTCTGCTATGGCCAGGGAGTGCAGTGGAGGATGGCCCAGGTGCTTGGGCCCTGCACCCCATGGGAGACCAGGAAAAGCACCTGGCTCCTGGCTCCTGCCAGGATCAGCGCGGTGCGCCGGCTGCAGCGGCGGCCATTGGAGGGTGAACCAGCGGCAAAGGAAGACCTTTCTCTCTGTCTCTCTCTCACTGTCCACTCTGCCTGTCAAAAAAAAAAAAAGATTTGTTTTATTTGTTTGACAGAGTTACAGAGAGAGGTAGACACACAGAGAGATAAAGAGAGAGAGAGGTCTTCCATCCACTGGTTCATTCCCCAAATGGCTGCAACGTCTGGAGTTGAGCCGATCTGAAGCCAGGAGCCAGGCACTTCTTCCAGGTTTCTTCTACTGCTTTCCCAGGCCATAGCAGAGAACTGGACCAGAAGTGCAGCAGCCAGGACTCGAACCAGCCTTGTATGGGATGCTGGCACTGCAGGCCACGGCTTTAACCTGCTCTGCCACAGCGCCACCCTCTCCCACTGATTTTTTAAAAAATGCCTTTTTATAGTTGATTTGTTTGAAACTTAAGTCTCTCTTATTCCACAGTATACCTCTTTCTCATTAAACCTCTTTTCCTCCCTCCATGCCATTTATGTGTTAAAAGGGTGTTTGCCTTGTGGGATTCCTGGCCTTCTGGATGTGGTGGAGTGGTGGTATTTAATGTCCCTGTCTGTCCTGCGTATTTCCTGAACACTGAGATGCCAGGCCTTGCTTATCTGTGGTTCAGTTACCTGCTGTCCACTGTGGTCTGCATATATTAAGTGAAAGATTCCAGAAATAGTCAATTCTTCAGTTTTAAGCTGTGCCCTGTTCTGAGTAACATGGTGAGCTCCTGCGTGTTCTGCTCTAGCCTGCTCAGATCAGAAATCGTCCCTTTTTCCAGTGTGTCCACGCTGCGTATGCTGCCCTCCTGTTAGTGACGTAGTCGCCAGCGTGGCTGTCAGATGGACAGGTGTGGTCTCACAGTACTTGTGTTCAAGTTGTTTCTTTACTTGATTGTACCCCATAGCACGAGAAAAGTGAGAGTGCAGTTCAGGTATGCCAAAGAGAAGCCGAGAAAAAGCTTCAAGGAGTAGAGTGGAAGACTGACTTAATAAGGAAAGAAAAAAATTGTGGGCTGACATTGTTATGATCTGTGGTAAGAATGAATCTTCTACCTGTGAAGTTGGGAAGAAGAAAACAGGAATCGGTGCTGGTTTTCTTATTGTTCCTCAAACTGAAGTTATGGCCACAATGCCTGGTAACTGCTTAGTTAAGATGGAAAAGGCATTAAATTACTGGGTTCAGGGTGTCTGTGGTTTCAGGCATCCTGCACGGGCTTGGAATGTATCCCCAGGGGGATGGGCTGAGACTTTTGTGGTTTGCTTGGACACTTGATTAGATTCAAGATATTTGTGTGTGTGTGTGTGTCTGTGAAATTTTTTTTTGAGGGGGGTGAAGGCAGGAATTCTTCCCAGGTGGTATTGTGGACTTCTTGCATTGTCCCAGGAGACATATATGAAGGCAGTTCAAAAAGTTCATGGAAATGGAGCCAAAAGATGCATTTATTGTGGTACAACAAATTGATACTCATGCATAACTTTTTTCATACTATGTGCTTCTTGAATTTCTTTTTAAAGATTTATTTATTTGAAAGGTAGACTAAGAGAGAGAGAGAGAGAGAGAGATATCTACTGATTCACTCCTCAAATGATCTCAATGGCCAGAGCTGGGCCAGGCTGGATCCAGGAGCCAGGAACTTCCTGCAAGTCTCCCATGTGGGTGCCAGGGTTTGGGAAGCCCCTTGGATTACCAGCTGCTAAGCTTTTCAGTGGTGTTAAAATTGATGAGTGGATGGTCTTTGTACTTCTTATGTGTTGAGTTCTTCAGTACAGCGTTAAGCTTTTGACTATAATATGAACAAAAAATGTTATATCAAAAATAAAAACAAGGAGCCAGTGCTGTGGTGCAGTGGGTTAGAGCCCCAGCCTGCAGCGCCAGCATCCCATATGGGCGCCAGTTCAAGTCCTGGCTGCTCCACTTCTGATACAGCTCTCTGCTATGGCCTGGGAAATCAGCAGAGAATGGCTCAAGTCCTTAGGCTCTGCACCCACATAGGAGATCTGGAGGAAGCTCCTGGTTCCTGGCTTCGGATTGGCACAGCTCTGGCCATTGCTACCAATTGGGGAGTGAACCAACAGATGGAGGACCCCTCTCTCTCTCTCTTTCTCTCGCTCTCTCTCTGCCTCTCCTTCTCTCTGTGCAACTCTGACTTGCAAGTAAATAAAATAAATCTTTACAAAAAAAAAAAAAGAAAACAGAATTTTAAAAGGTAGACAGGTGGCTTTGGCTGTCATCTGCCTGCTCCCTCCCTCACGAAGTTCCGCCTCCAGTTTTCATCTGGTGATTTTGGCAGCCTGGCTGAGCCTGCCTAGACCTAACCCTTCACCAAGAGTGGGGAGTTAGGAAATACCGAACGTCTGGTTCCATCACCAAAGGAGACCTCGCTGGGATGTCGGAGCTCCTGGGCCCTGTGTGAACTCCCCGGGCCCGTGTCCTGCAGCCCAGCTTCCATTCCAACCCTCACCCCAGCCAGAGTCCCACATTGTGGAAAGTGGGTGGCTCCCTGCTTCCCTACTCCCAACCTAGATGTGGCTGGTGAGCTTAGGGCCAGCGAATGTGAACCTGCCATCTTCTCTGTAGGACATCCGTGGTGGCAGTGGCAGCCGATCACTCTGGCCTCCAAGCAGAGCAGTGTGGCAGGCTCCCGCACACGGTGACAACTTGGCGCTGTGTCCCCTGTGCTCTGTGCTCTAATTCTGCACCATCCACTCTGGTGGCCACTGGCCACACACAGCCCCCAGGATTTCAGTTGTGACTGGTCCAATCTGTATGTGCTGTAATGTAAAATACACACCAGATCTTGAAGACTTTGTGTAGAAAATGAATGCAGGATGTCATATTATTTGTTTGCATTGAGTCAACATTTAAAATGATATTTTATGTCTATTGGGTTAAGTAAAATATGTAATTAGTTTCTTCTTTTTTTAAAAAGATTTTATTTATTTACTTGAAAGTCAGAGTTACAGAGAGGCACAGAGAGAGAGAGAGAGAGAGAGAAAGTCCTCCATCTACTGGTTTACTCCCCAAATGGCTGCAACAGCCAGAGCTGAGCCAATCTGAAGCTAGGAACCAGAAACGTCTTCAGGGTGTCCCACACAGGTACGGGGCCCAAGGACTTGGGCCATCTTCCACTGATTTCCCAGGCCACAGCAGAGAGCTGGATCAGAAATGGGAGCAACCAGGACCACAACCACAGCGCCCATATGGGATGTCAGCACTGCAGGCGGCGGCTTTACCCACTATGCCCTGGCCTCTCACCTGTCTCTTTTTAAAATCATATGGAGGCCGGCATGTGGTCTACTGGTTAAGATGCCTGTGTTCTGTATCAGAGTGTCTGGGTTTGATCCCCGACTCCAGCTTCCTGCTGATGCTCACTCTGAAGGCAACAGCAATAGCTGAAGTAGTAGGGTCTCTGCCGCCCATGTGTTAGTCCTGGATTCTGTTCCCAGCTTCTGGCCCACGTGGGAGACCTGGACTAACTCCACGCCTTGGCTCTTGTGGGCATTAGGGAGTGAACCAGTGGATGGGAGATCTCTCCCTGGCTGTCTCTCAGCCTTTCAAATAAATAACTTAGAACCATTTTTTTAAAGATAGAGCTACTAGAAAATTTAAAATGACAAATGTGCTCATGTTATATTTCTGTTGACCAGAACTTCTTCCATTTCCATACGTTGATATTCCTCCTCCTGGACAGGTTAGGTAACTTTTTCAAGGCCACTCGACCTAGTAAGGAAGAAGCCAGGATCCAGCAGTGCTTTTTTCACAGTTATGCCTGGTCCAGTGCCCAGCATGGATCCAATGGCCAGCTTGCTGAATAAGTGATGGAATGATGGGAAAAAGAAAGGCAAGTCCTACTGCTGCTTTATGGGAGCTGAGAGAAGGTCTGAGCACAGTGACCAGCACTTGGCCCACATGATGCTGGCTAAGCCACAGCCAACAGCGTCATGTTATATGGTGACATTGTGGATGGATCAGCCATGGCAGGAGCCTTGGAAGGATCCAGAAGGGTGTGGGGTGAGCCTCTTTGTACTGGATTGAGTGTGTGCTGCTGCGTCACCCACACCTCTGTTAAATGTCTTGGCTACTCTTTAACGTGGCACAGTCCAGCTGCTGCTGAACAGCTGCCCCACGTGGTCCCTGGACTGTGGCTTCAGTGTCACCTGGGAGCTTGTTAGGAATTCAGGGGCCTGGGCTCCACCCTGGTTGGACTGAATTTGAATCTGACCCAGGTGCTTTGCTGATCGCGGAGGCCAGGGCTAGGGTAGTGATGGTAAGAACAGGTAAGAACTTAGACCCTGTGAGTTCACATCCCAGCTCCACCACCTACTACACTCTGGGGAATTCTGTAACCTCTGTGACCTTGGCCAAATTGTGTAAGCACTTTGAGCCTCAGTTTCTTCATCAGTAAAGTGGGGGTACAGATCCACAGCCAAAGTTGAGTGCTTAATGGAGGCTAGATATTCTTAGTAGGGAGCTCACAAAAGGGATGGGTGTTCTCTGAGCAGTGACTGAAATGCACACACAACGATTAACAATTGTATCATGATAACTTTAGCCCAAGAAAGCAAGCTCTTTAAAATTCCTGGAATTCTTGGGAGTCAGCCAAGGGGGTATTAGCCATCAGTCAGTAGGGATGAGTGTTTATTGATGCACTGTGGCACAGTCCAGTGTTTCTCAAACTTTAACGTGCACAGGAAGCAGCTTGGGATCTTGTTAAGGTGCAGCCTCTGATGCAGCAGGTCTGGTGGTGGGGTGAGCACCAAGCTCTTGCCTTCTTAATAAGCTCCCCGTGCTGCTGCCTGATGAGCACCCCTCAGACAGCAAGGGTGCAGAGTGGTGGTTCTCAAGGCTTTGGTATCAGGAATTCTGTACTTTCCTGCAAATTCCTGAGAGCCCTCAAAGCTATTGTTGCGGTTATAACCACTGAAATGCACATCACTGGTGATTTTTGTTGTAAGAAATTAGGAGAAAAAATCTAAATTTTATTTATTTGAAATGGAGAAAAAAAGAGCAAGAGAGCTAGAGGGAGGGAGGGAGTAAGGAAGAGAGAGAGAGAATGAGAGAGAGAATGAGAGAGAGAATGAGAATCTCTCATCTGCTGGTTCACTCCCCAAATGCCCATGATGGCCAGACTTGTGCCAGACGGAAGCCAGGAGACGGAATCAATCCAGATCTCCTGCGTGGGTGGTAAGGACCTAAGTAGTCAAGCTGACTTAAGTACCTGCTGACTCCTGGTATAGCATCAGCAGGAAGCTGGAGCCAGGAGTGGGGCTGGGACTCAAACCCAGACACTCCAATATGAGTTGCAGGTGCCCCAAACGACATCTTAACACTGTGCCAAACATCTGTCCCAAAAAGAGGAAAAAGCTTGAAATTAATGAATACGTAAGCACACAGCAAGGCATAATCACATATCATACAGCTTCTGGAATATTCCATCATATGCTGTAATAGAATGAGAATAAAAAGACAAATAGTTTTACTACTGCTATGAAATTAGTTTTGATGTTGTAGAACCTCAGAAAGGGTCTCGGGGCCTGAAGGACCCCTGGACCACAATGTGAGCACAGAGGGTAGCAGTTAGCTAGTGCTGTCCTTGACCCTGTCTGTCTTTAGTCATGGGAAGCTCAGCTGCTTAAGCAAGAATGGGAAGGATTTGAAAAGCTGCTGGGCTGTTGCCCGAAACGTGAGCAATCTCTGAAGATCCAAGCTGTAGGGAGAACAGGAAAGTGGCAGGAATTTAGGCTTGGGGAAGAGGAAGGGACCCTGGCATCTGTTCTTTAATTCTCTTTCTTTTGTTTTTCTCTGACATGACTTTCTTGCTTCTCTCCGCATATGGCCCCAGACCTGAATTTCCAGGTTCCCCAAGTTCAAGTGGCCTGTGTCTACTAGGGTCATGCTTTCTGATTCCAGGTCTCTTGGAGGTGGAATCTGGTTGGCCCAGCTTGGGTCAGGTGACTTCTGCGCCAGCCAATCAGCTGTGGCCAGTGGAGCCTGGCTGTGTGGCATCGTGGTGGCTGCCATGGCCCACCAGTGTGGGACAGGAGGAGTTGGGGGTGGGGGTGGGGGTGGGGGTGGGAGTGGAGTATGGTGGGCAGGTTTCTCCAAGGTCCTGCCACTTCTGGCTGTGTGCCTGTGGACCAGTCATGAACCTGCTCAGAGCCTGTCAAACAACAATAGTAACACTGACTCCTAGGGTTCTTGTAGGGCTTCATTGAGCTAATGTGCAATCGAAGTTAGCTGTGCGGCCGGCCATGTGCGCCATGGCTCACTTGGTTAATCCTCTGCCTCCGGCGCTGGCATCTCATATGGGCGCCGGGTTCTAGTCCTGGTTGCTCTTCTTTCAGTCCAGCTCTCTGCTGTGGCCCGGAAGGGCAGTGGAGGATGGCCCAAGTGCTTGGGCGCCTGCACCCCATGGGAGACCAGGAGGAAGCACCTGGCTCCTGGCTTCAGGTCAGCACGGCGCACTGGCCGTGGAGTCCGTCTGGGGGGTGAACCAACGGAAGGAAGACCTTTCTCTCTGTCTCTCTCACTGTCTAACTCTGCCTGTCAAAAAAAAAAAAAAAATTAGCTGTGCATGCTGTATGCACAGCCAAGTGTTAGGGTTCATAATATGGAGTAACGGCCGCCTTTACCCTCAAGGACCGTAGAATCCAACGGGGGAGACCATCGCAATAATCACCATCAACAAGAAAGCAGCAGGCTTACGTCTGTGCACCAACTCATGCAGAAAGAATTTGGATGCGAGACAGATCAGCACAGGCAAGAAGGGGCGCGTGTTACTGAGCACTTCCTGTGGGCTTGGTGCCGTCCCCCGTGGTTTCACACCTCTGAGCTCTAACCCTCTCTACAACTCGGCAATGGAGGTGTTGCTTTGCCTATTTTCCAGTTGAGAAAACTAAAGCTTAGAGAAATATCTTGTCCTTAGCAGGCAGGTAAGCTTTAGACTTGTGGCCCTCTAACTTTATTTTTTATTTGAAAGGCAGAGTTACAGAGAGAGAAAAGAAGACACACACACACACACACACACACAGAGAGAGAGAGAGAGAGAAAGAGAGAGAGAGAGAGAGAAAGAAAGATCTTCCACCTGCTGGTTCATTCTCCAAATGGCTGCAATGGCCAGGGCTGGGCCAGGCTGAAGCCAGGAGTCAGGAGCTTCATCCAGATCTCCCACATGCGTGCAGGGGCACAAGGACTTGGGCCATCTAACACTGCTTTCCCAGGCACGTTAACAGGGAGCTGGATTGGAAGTAGAGCAGCTGGGACTCAAACCAGCATCCATATGGGATGCTGGCACCTCAGGCAACAGTTTAACCTGCCAGACCACGGTGCTGACCCCCTCTGACTTTACAGCTGAGGTCCTTTTTACTCTTCAGTGTGGCAAGAGGAAGATTCTTGGAGGAGTGAGGTGTTAGTGAGGTTAAAGCATGAGTCAGGGGCCAGTGTTGTGCAGTGGATTAAGCTGCCGCCTGCAACACCAACATCCCAAATGAGCACCGATTCTTTTTGATCCTGCTCCCTGCTGATGCGCCTGGGAAGGCAGCAGAGGATGGCCGAAGTCCTTGGGGCCCTGCCACCCACGTGGGAGACCCGGATGGAGTTCCAGGCTTCTGACTTCATTTAGGACCAGCCCCGGCTGTTGTGGCATTTGGGAGTGACCCAGCACATGGAGATCTCTTCTTTCTCTGTCTCTCCCTCTCTCTCTGTCACTCTTCCTGTCAAACAAATAAATGTCTTAAAAAAATAAAGGCGCGAGTCAGATGTGGGTGGGCAGGGCAGAGGAGGAGAGGCTTGTCCAGGACAGGGCTCAATAAAAATGAAAAGGTATGGGGCTGCCACCTGTGACACTGGGATCCCATGTGAGTGCCGGTTCTAGTCCCGGCTGCTCCACTTCCAATCCAGCTCCCTGCTAATGCGCCTGGGAAAGCAGCAGAAGATGGCCCAAGTGCTTGGGCCCATGTACCCATGTGGGAGACCTGAATGAAGCTCCTGGCTCCTTATTTTGGCTTTGCCCAGCCCTGGCACTTGTGGCCATGTGGGGAGTGAACCAGTGGTTGGAAGATCTCTCTGTGTGTCTCTCCTTCTCTCTGTAGCCCTGCCTTTCAAATAGATAAATAAATATTTAAAATATTTTATTTATTTATCCATTTGAAAGGCAGGGTTACAGAGAGGCAGAGAGAGAGAGAGAGAGAGGGAAAGATCTTCCATCTGCTGGTTCATTCCCCACATGGCCACAACTGCCAGGGCTGCCCCGATCTGGAGCCAGGAGCTTCTTCCAGGTCTCCCACACTGGTGTAAGGGCCCAAGCACTTAGGCCATCTTCTGCTGCTTTCCCAGGCCATAGCAGAGAGCTGGATCGGAAAAGTGGAGCAGCCAGGATTTGAACGGGCGCCCACATGGGATGCCAGCACTTCAGATGGGGGCTTTATCTGCTATGCCAGAGTGCCGGCCCCAATAAATACATCTTAAAAAGAAAAGAAGATGTGGACGCAGGCTGGCTTGGATGATAAGGTCGCCCTTGGGACGTAGGTGGTGGTGAGTGAATGTGTGAATCAGTGGATGACTGTGGGCTTTTGTCTTAGTGTCTGGCGCTTGTGCAGGGTGGGGTGGGCTGGGCCGTGTGGAGTTAGGACCCCTGCTGCTGGGTTCTCTGGCGGCTCAGGGGTCCGTTGATGAGGGCCTCATTAGAGTGTGGACAAGAAAGAAAAGCAGAGCCGGGAAAGCCTTTGAGGGGGGATGCTGGCGTTCAGGGCAGGAGAGGGGCCAGAGGCCAGGGCTCACTGCAGCGTGCCTCACGGGCCGAGCTGTGCGCTTGACAGATGTTTGCTACGTGCTTGTGCGGCCGCACTGCACCAGCTCGAGAGCAGTGGGGGCCCAAATAGGTCTCCCCTGACTCCCGGGGAGGCAGACAAGAAACCAACATGTGCATGGTGTGATGCCAGACCACACTAAGCACCACGTGGAAACACCAGTCAGGGAAGGGGAATGAGAACAATGCAGAGGGCATGAGTGGTCAGGGAGGGCTTCTCAGAGGAGTTGACTTTTCGCAGGCTAAGTGGGGGTTTTGCATCTCCAAGCCTAGAAGTGCTCCTGCCTCAGGAAGGGGCCCTGGCATGTCCCCCGAGTGTCCTTTAGCTGCAGTCCCTGTTTGCAGTGAGGACACTGAGGCACAGGGAATGTGCGGTCACCCTGCTGGCCGGCCCTGCAGAGTGCGGTGAGGGCCTGGCACCACGAGCAGCCTCCCTGGCCCCGGCGGCCCCTGCAGCAGCCCTGGTGCTACCAGCCACGCACGACTCCGCCCCCTCTCCCTGGAGGTATTTTTAGTCTCGCCGAGCCCCTCACCCGTCTGGTGCCTTCTTGTCATTCTGCTTGACTTGCTCTCACCTGCTCGGAGGCGGCTGCGACAGGGCTGCGGGCTGTGCGGCCTGGGAGGGGGCGCGGGCAGCTGAGGGTGACCATCATGGGCCTGTCGATGCCTCGGGGTGACTGCCAGAGCGCACTGCTCCCTCTCGGGGTCACCTCTGAGTAATGAGGGCGAGGGGAGGCGGCTGCTGGCTGGCAGCCTGTGCAGGGGAGGCGGGAGGGGCAGTTTCGCAATTTGTTTTGGAGAGTGACAAGCTGAGGAGGTGGCAGAGGTGGTCGCCTGGCAGGTGGTGTTGACGGTGAAGTGTGCCTGCTAGATGTGAGCGTCACAGGCCTGCGGGACCAGCTTCCTGTTGCCAAGTCCCTGGTGTGTGCTGTGTGAGTGTGCGCGTCCAGATCTTTCCGCCGTGACGTCCCCAGTGTGTGTGTGTGTATTGTGTGTTGTATATTATATGTGTTGTGTGTGTATTGTGTTATGTGTGTTGTGTATGTACTGTGTATTATATATATAGTGTGTTGTGTGTGTATTGTGTGTTGCATATGTATTGTGTGCTGTATATTGCGTGTTGTTTGTATACTGTGTGTTGTGTGTATTATGGATGTGTTGTGTAGGTTGTGTGTTATGTGTGTGGTGTGGTATTGGTTGTGTTGTGTGATATGTGTGTAGTGCAGTATTGTGTATGTTGTGTGTAGTGTGTTGTGTTGCGTGTTGTGTGTGCATGTGTTATGTGTGCTATATCGTGTGTTGTGTATTATGTATATGTTGTGCTGTATAATGTGTGTATTGTGAGATGCATGCTGCATGTGTGCTTTGTGTGTCATGTGTTGTGTGTATTGTGTGTGGTGTGTATATTTTGTGTTATGTGTATGTCGTGTTGTATATTGTGTGTTGTATGTGTTATGCATAAATGTGTGTTACGTGTTGCATGTGTTGTACACGTGTATTGTGTGTTGCATGTTGTATATTGTGTGTGTGTTGTGTGTGAGTGTATGTGTGACAGTGTGTACATCCCAGGTCTTTCTGCCGTGACATCTCAGGGCTGGATCCCAGGCCCAGCCCCAGGCTGCTGCCCCTTCTTAGTCCACATCCGCCGGCCCTTCCCTCAGTCCCTGCTGCCCCAGCAGGCCCCTCCCTGGGGAGGCGGGAGCTCGCTGCCAGTCAGTATCAGGAGTGACTTGGGGCAGGCAAGGGTGCTACTCACGTGAGTGGCAGGGACTTAACCGAGGTCTAAAAATAAGCCTGGCTGTGTCGCTGCAGCCACAGGCCCGGGGCTGCAGAACTGCCCACAGCCTCTCCGGCCGCGCCCTCTGATGCTCGCAGGGAGCGCTCCCACTGCCAGGTCACGCTGTTGCTCTCAGGGGGTGTGCACAGGCTGGTGCAGTCAGGAGTCCTTGAGACCCTGAGGAGTCGCTGGCAGGAGGCCCAAGGCAGACCAGCCAGGGAGGCTGGAGCTGGAGCCCACCCCTACCCAGGACGGGGCGGGGAGCCAGCCGGCTTGTTGCCCCATCAGGCCTTGCTCATCAATGTGCCCATCAGCTGCTGGGCCGCGCCAGGCAGGGCTGGCGTCAGCCGTGCCGCTGCACACGGCAGCCCTGCAGGCCCCGGAGGCGTGCAGGAGCAGCCAGGCCGTCCTAAGCGTCCATCCTGGCGGTGCACTTAGCGGCCAAATGACCTTGGGCACGTGACTGGCCCTCTCTGTTGCCTCAGCCCCCGGCCACCTCTAAAGTGGGACTCACAATAGACGTAGCCCTGAGTCGGGCGGGCTTGTAGAGAAGTCGCAGGTGAGTTGCTGAGTGATTTGGGACAATGTCCTCACCTCTCTGGGCCTCAGTTTCCTCACCTGTAAGATGGGTCCATCTTGGCACAAAGGCTGTGATGAAGACAGGGTGAGGAGTTCCAGGCAGAGTGCTCGGAGCCTCACAGAAGTGCGTGCTCGGAACGGTGGCGATTGCCGTAATAACAGGCACCCCTGTACCCCGTGTCTCCCCAGGCTCGTGGCTCCGCGGGTGGCAGGAGGAGGCACGATGTCACCTCTCAGGAAGACCATGACAAACCTTACGTCTGCGACAGTAAGTACGGGCTGCTGGGCCCCACCCCCTGCCCCCTGCCTGCCAGCTGCCAGCCTAGGGCCTGCTCGCCACCGCCTCCTGGGCCTGAACCCCGGCCTGGCCGCCTGCACCTCCTGCTGCTGCTGCTGCGCCCCGGGGGCTCAGCACGGGGGTGCCAGCCGGGAGGCCTCCCCACCTGCCACGCTGGCCCCGTGTCTGGCGGCGCCTCCTGCCTGGCTTTCTCTCTTTCACTCTCTCTGCATTCAAGATCCCTCCTCCATTTCTTTTCTGTTTTAGAGTCACAAACAAAAACATAACTCACAACCTTCCGACAAGGGACTTGGCTCTTGTGGCTTCACATTTGTTGCCCTTAATTTCCTCTCTCTCTCTCTCTCTCTCTCTCTCTCTCTCCTCCCCCACTTCCCTTCCTCCCTCCCTCCCTCTCCCCTCCCCATCCTAGGTAGGGCAAGTTATGAATCTTTCTGGGACAATGACTTGCTCTAATAAACGGCCCTCCGTCCGTCGCCAGCCTTTCTTGCTTGCTTCAGAAACATCTTTTGGACAAGTGGTTGCTTGGCTCTGGGGGTCAGGGTCTGCAGGCCGCGCTGGGGAGGGGCCGTGGGCGAGGCGCGAGGCGCACAGGGAGCCCTGCAGCAGGTGCGCCTTGAGAAACCTGCGGCCTGGGGAGCGACCGCGGGCCGCACCAGGCAGCAGCTTTTGTCTCTCCTCTGCCCGAGTGTGGGGCAGTGGCTCTTGCGTCCTTACCCTCTTGATCTTCTCACTGTCTCGGGCGCCATCTGCTCCTTCCTTGATGAGAGCTCACCTTCCTAACCATCTTCCCTTCCCGCCTTCTTGCTCTCCGGGACACAGCACCCTGCCGCTGGGGAGTAGGGGTCTCAGTGAGTGACCACAAAACAGCTGAGGCAGGACCCTGGCACAGTGCTGGTGTGTGTGGTGCCCCCGTCTGTCTTACCTTGTCCTGGGCATCTCGGTGAAGGCAGGGAGAGAGCCAGGGGAGGGAGTGGCTGTTGGGAGTACGTTAGGTGTGCTGCCTCTTTCTTCCTTCTTCGCCCACCTCTTTTGATTTCAAGAAATTGTTCTGTGCCTGGTGGGGTGACAGCTGATTGGAGAGCATTTTGCTAGAAGAATTCCAGCTCCATGGCCCCCATTTGGCTGCCTAATATGCCAGGCAGATGCCAGTCCAGGTAACGTCTCCGCCCCAGGCTACGCCTTTCTAGGAGGAGGAGGGAGCAGGGTCTGGGTTCCTGTGCCTGGGGTCCCCTGCCTGCCTCTTGGCAGTTCCAGGAGGCACCTGCTTAGGCCTGTGCCTTGCTTCCTGGACAGAGCCCTGTTTTGCTGTGGCACAGAGAAGCCCAAGCACCCTCGCTCGGGGGAGATGGGTTCTGGGCTGCCGGCTGCAAGGGTCTTCAGACCCTCGGGGAGCAGGCTTTCTCTGGATGCAGCAGCCCGTGGATCTAAGGGCCCAGCAGCTGCGGGGAACAGGAGGGGGCATTAGGACTCTGTTCACCTTCTCCAAAATGCTTGATGTTGCTGTGTGATTTGCTGCCATCACAGACAGCGGGATTGCTTTCCCCTGCGTCTCCACCGCTTCCGCGGGCTTCCCAGCAGCAGTAATCCCGTGCTTCCCCAGACACACCGTGTGTGCCCCTTTCTCTCGCGTGCCACCTTCGTCTCCAACATCTGCCTCCTGGTAGATGATCTCCGCGAAGCACACCTTGTGGGGGGCCCTCTTGCCAGGTTCCCCTCTTTCTGCACAGAGTACTCACAACAGACCCTCCCCGCCGTGCTCCTGGCGTTCCTTAGGGGCTCCCGGTCCCTCCCCACAGGGTCTCTTCCTCCTCCCGTGTACCCTGTCCTGCTCGTGCTCGGGAGGCTGGCTCGCAGGCTGATGCCGGCTTTCTTGAAGTCTCCCTGCTGCTCTCTGGGCTCCGCCCACACCTGGGCCGCCTCCCTCTTCCCCCCTCAGCGGAGTGAGGTCCTTGTAGATGGCTCCGCTCTATTCCGGCTCTCTTAGGACGTTGTGTGGCAGCTCGGTGATTAATAGACTTTATTTTTATCTGGTGCCCTTCAGACATGTGATCCTTGGGGATGGAAATGACCTTTGGAGAGGTCACAAGGCCCACCCTCCCCCCACCCATCCCTGAATGGGGCAAGGGATGCTTTTAATAATCTCTAATGCATCCTGAGTGGAGAGGTGTCTGGTCGCTCCTCGAATGTCCCTGGGGATGGCGTTACCATAAGCTGCCCTTTCTTCCACAATTCCAGCTGTGCTTTGAGTGATTGTTTGTGCTTAGCAGGAGCTGGAACTGTTCTCTCGTGAAGGTCCCCTTTGTCTTGGGTGCATCTTTCCCCAACAGATAGGCCCGTTCAGTAGCCCGTGATTCGGGGTTGATGCGGACTCTCTCTGGCATCCCACACTGAGCTTCCTTCCAGGTCTTCTTTCAGCTCAGCCCTCTCGCTGGAAGTAGCCTCAAGGCCAACAGCAACAGACGCCTCTCCTTGATGATTTCACACATCGGCTCTTAGCACGAGGCCTGTCCGTGGAGGATGGAGTATTGGGCCGGGCCAGTGTGCTGGGCAGCACGTGGCCAGCTCCCGCTCGTGCTGCCCTGGCCCTGTCCTAGGCACCTCTCCAGGTGTGTGCGCTCTTCCACGTATGCCCTTGGGTCCCCCTTCTTCCCTAAGTCACTCGGCATTTGGCCCTGTTGAGTCACAAGAAGCAGATACTATAATCTGTGACTTCAGTGTACAAGGTTCAATAATGGGCAAGGACTGAAATTTCACTGTCCACACATTTGCAGTCCTTGCCATTTCTGTGTCGTCTGTGGTTGCATTTGACTAATTCCCACTCATCTTTGAGGTTATCTACAGAAACATTCGGTCACCTGGGGCCCAACCCCTCTCTCGGGGTTGTGTGAGATGCTAACAGCTGTGTTCCGGGTGGGCTTCTACTCAGCCCTTCCTGACCTGTGTTCTGAGATATGACGGTGTTTCAAAAATTCATGGAAAATGCACATTCTGTTTTGATTCTGTTTTTCCATGAATTTCTGAGGCCCCTCTTACAGAAGTCTCCTGTTGTGTCCTTGGTCCCTACTTCCCTTACGAGGTGGATGAAACATTAACTTAGCTGCTCATTTCGAGTGACAGTTGCCTTTCACCCAGCCATTGAATTTATCCCATCTGAGGAATAGTAAATCATCTGAACATAGCTTATTTTTTATGCAATCTATGGTATGTACGTATGAATCCTTTGTTTTCCAGTAAGTAACACAATCTATATTAGTTACTCTAGAAGTTTACTGTCTTTAAGGATTAAAGTTCCTTGGTCTGAAGATCAAGTGTTTGTTACCTACCAACAAAGCCACAGGCTAGGATTTCGTGGGAAAGACCACTGGTGTTGGTCAGGGTGTGGAGCTGCCTGTGCAGAAATGACCAAGGTGCTTGTGGGATTGCAGATTCCTGGGCCTCACACCAGCCCTGCTGGGTCACAATCCCTAGGGGGTTGGGCCCAGGGGCCTGCGTGTTTTGGGAGGTTCTCAGGGGTTCTTAGAAGACTAATGTTTGCGAATCACTGGTCTACTTCCTGCAAGCCCAGAAGCTTCTGGCCTCTGAGAGTCGAGCCCGTCATTATCCCCTGCTTTCTGCATCAGGAAGTCCTTGAGTCTTCAGGAATTCGGCAGGCAGATCGCCACTGGCTGGCGTCCCTGTCTGAGTTGGTCTCGTGCGAGTCTGTCTCAGCGTTGATGAGAAACTCAGCAGTCTAGTATAAAACTTGGCAACCCAGTGCTCGATTTTTTAATCTACCCCGTGGCCTTTGCATCCTGTGGTATCGTTAGCCCCGTTTTCCAGGTGGGGAGATGACTGGGGACAGCAGTCCCTGGGGCTGAGCTCCCAGGGAGGTTTTAAGAGTCATTTCAAGAGTTTGCCTCTTCTCCCAACTGCTCCTAACTTGGGCTTCTCTTGCTGGCGTCACTGGGGCAGACCCCTAATCATTGACCCACTTTTCCACGTTCTTTGTTCTAGCTGCATCACTGAAGATGGGGGTGATGGGGTGGTGTGCAGGGAACGCTTTGTCTCCAAGCATTAGCCGCTGACAGAGGAGCCCTGAGCTGGCCACGATGGAAGTGATTTGTGACATTAGTGTTTTATTTTTTTCTGAATCATGATAATCAATCCCATTAATGAGGTGCTGACAGTGTATGCTAAGCGTTTTGCAGATTGTCTCTGTCAACCCCTGCACAAACCTTGGGCTGCAGACAGGTGGCCTCATGTTTCCCTGAATAAACTGAGGCTCAGAGGGGTGACGGGACTTGGCCCAGGTCACAGAGCTGGATAATGTGAGCTAAAGCTGGGATGTGAATCCCAGAACTGACGCATCCCAGGACACCTCCTGAGCAAACCAGATAGGCCGCCTACCCGGGAGTTTGGTTTTTCCTGAGCACGGAGGGCAGGGCCTGCTCTAGGAGTTAATAAAGGAGTGTGCACCTGTTATTTATGGGGTGGGGAGGAAACCCAGGCCGTTGTGGACAGGCAGCTGCTCGGTGTCAACGTGGCAAGCCGCGCCGGGTAGTGATTAGAGCTGATGAGGCATGGGATGGAACCTGTGCTTTTGGAGCTTTTTAAATTTACATCTGTTAAGATCAGACCTCCTCCACCCCCAAACGCGGGCACTGGGTGCATTAGTCATGAAAGGGTGTGACTCACCTCTGAGTCACCTCTGGGCGCTCACATTCCAGGATGGGGTCCCCTGGCCTCCAGGGCTGTGGCTGCAGGGGTGGGTGGGTGGATGGGTGACATCTTTGGCCCCCTCCCCCCGCACCCCTGTGTTTTCCAACGTGTGGCCTGTGAATGACAATGAGATCCTTTCTCACAGCATTGCCTCCCTTCTATAAAGCCGGGGTGGGGGGCATGTCGGGGTAGGGTCTGGGGTCCCTTCCTGCTCTAACATCTGTTATTCCGTGGGACACAGGGGTTAGGCTGAAGGCACAGAATGCCCAGGTCTCTCCCTGGCTCCACCCCTTGGTGGCTGTGGCACCTGTGTCCCCTTTTGTCAGGTGCAGGGGCTCCCTCTTGGGTCTCTGCTCCAAGCAGCACTCCTGTCCCAGGCCCTGGGCTCCTCCTCTCCACCGGGCAGTGGCCTAGCGGTGAGGTTCCTTCCCCTGGAGAGAGGGCTCTCAAGGATGTGGAGGGGGAGCAGACTGCTGGATGCCACAGGCACACAGGAGAGACAGAACGGCTGGGGCGGGGCTGGGGCAGACACAGGGAAGTCCCCTTGGGGTCGCTGTGGTGCCCCCTCCTCTGGGTACCTGATTGCAGGAGGAAGGCTCAGGGGACTGCCGCTGTGTTGGGAGGGCCTGGAGGCCTGCATTCTCCGAGACTCGTGTGCCGTGAGCTTCGAGCTGCAGTGGAGAGGCCGATCGTGGGGCCTTCAGGCTCGCTGCCCTTGCTGCTGGAGGAAGCCGGCATCATCGCTCAGTTGTCTCCGCTGCTGTCTCGTGGGTCCCTGCCAGGGGGATTGGGCGTGCATGTGGCAGGGTGGGGAAGGCCCGGGCCCCCAGATGCCTGATTGGTGCAGTGGGGCCTGGGGCATGGGTCTGAACCCTGCGCATGGTGTACGTTCTGTATTTCAGTGACCCAGGTTGCAGGATGTGCCGCAGGCCTGGGGTTGCTGAGGCTGCTCTTGGGTACCCCCGGGGCTCCGGTTGCTGCTTCCGTGGCTCCTGCTGCCTGCCCTCCCTGCCCCTGGCCCGCCCCTCCAGGGAGCTATCCTGCCCAGGGACCTCTGCACCTAGGCTTGCTTTGCTGGGCTGTGACCCGAGACCCTGGAATGATTTCTCATCCACACAGAGCCAGGTCCTCGTCAGCTGTTCCTAGAAGGAACTGTCACGACAAACAGTTCCTGTTAGGTTGTGAGTGAGCCAGAACGGGGTAGATACGAGCACTGTAGAGGTTCTTTGATGTTTTTCAAAATAACTTTAGCTATGAGAATAGCATTTGTTTACTGCAGAAAATACTGATGTGCAGAAAGGGAAAAGTAAAGATTACCCATTAATCGCACTTCTGGGTTACTTTTTTTCACTGTATATTATTCCAGGATATCCTCTCTCTCTCTCTCTCTCCTCTCCCCCCTCCTTCCCTCCCTCTCCCTCTTTCCCTCTCCCTCTCTCCTTCCACCCCACCCTACCCCCACGTGACCAGTCAATAATACGTAAGAGGGTGGGCATTTAGCCCAGCGGTGAGGACACCTGCACCCCCCACCAGAGTTCCTGGGTTCCGCTTCCAGCTCTGGCTCCTGATTCCAGCTTCCTGCTAATGCACATTCTGGAAAGGAAGCAGATACAAGCTCAAGACATTGCGCACCTGCCACATACATGGGAGTAATGGCTGAACTCCCAGTACCGTCGGAACCCTGGCTGTTGCAGTCGTTTGAGGAGTGAACCAGTGAGTGGGAGTGCTCTCTCTCTGTCTTTCAAATAAATAAATTAATTAAATAAAATTTAAAAAAACTCCACATAGTGTTTTAACAACCCTCTCTTCACTCAACAATACACAAAGATCATCTTCCCATGTCCTTAAACACATTTTTAAGAGATTTATTTATTTATTTGAAAGTCAGAGTTAGAGAGAGATCTTCCACCAACTGGTTCACTCCCCAAATGCCCACAACAGCCCGAGCTAGGCCAGGCCAAAGCCAGGGCTAGGAGCTTCTTTCGGGTCTCCCATGTGGGTAGCCCTCCTCTGCTGCTTTCCTGGGTGAATTAGCAGGGAGGTGGATCAGAAGTGGAGCAGCTGGGACACAAACCAGCACCTACATGGGATGTCAGCGTTGTAGGCAGGGACTTATCCCACTGCACCGGCCCCAGTAAATGCATTTTTACAACCTCATTTTTAGGGCTGTATTGTGTTCCATTGTGTGGCTATGCCGCAATTTCTGTCCCAGGCATCCTGCTTGTCCAGTGTGTAGACAGCTTGAAACGTGTTCATCCTTAGTCTCTGCCTGATAGTTTTCTGTTTCCAAGAAGCAGAGTGTGGGGTCAAAGGGCACGGCACACTGCCTTTGACTTCTCGTTTGTCCAGGTTGGGGTGGGGGTGCAGGGGAGGAGGGGGCCTGATTAGGCCACCAGGTGAGGGAGAGTGGGGAGGAACAGCCATGGACGCAGGTGGGAGGCCAAGACCAGCCTGCGGCTCTGCTGCTTGTTCCTGGGGCTTGGAGGAAGCTGCGTCGCTGCTGGGAGGGTCTGTGTGCTCGGGGGTGCAGCGGGCCAGGATGCGGCTGGGAAAGCTGACTGGGATCACGCGTGTCCTGGGTGGGCCGAACCTGTGCTTCACGGTGTCCTTTCCTCCCACAGCGGCCCCTTATTTCCACCTTCTCCAGTGTGCTTGGGAAGATCAGGCTGGTGTCACACAGGAGTAACACAGGGACTGGACTGAGCAGAGAGCAAGCGCAGTAGGAACAGGAGAGGGCTGGTCACGATCAGGGAGGGGGCTGGTCACGGTCAGAGGATGCCTCCTTGTGTGCTGGAAGCCCCCCCGCCCCATCAGCTGTAGCTGTGGGTGAGGATCGAGTAGATCCCCATCTCCAGGGATGAGGGGCAGGAGGGGGCTGGGAGAAGAGGTAATAATAAGGCTGATGAACGCGTGTTGACTTACAGTGTGGGCCAGGAACATTCTCTGAGCCTCCTCTCTATTAGCTCTTTGAGCCTTGCAAAATCGCCGCAAGCTAGATGCTGTGGTCGCCTCCACCCTACAGATAAGAAAACCGAAGAGCAGAGGGGTTAATTAAATTTCCCGAGGTCACACAGTGAGTAAGTGGAGAGCCAGGATTTGATCCCAGCCATTGATCGATCTCTTTCTCCCTAACACCTCCCCACCCCCAACACACACACTGTCCCTCACCCTGGTCTGCTCTCTGCTGGTGCTCCGCGCCTCCCCCCAACCTGGGATCCTGCTCACGTGGCCTGGTAGCAGTTTGTCTGTCTGTCTGTTCCCTCTGGCTGGACTCGGAGCCTTCTGAGGGCAGGGGCCATGTCACGGTCAGCTCACATGGTGGCCCCCACATGGGGTGCTCCCTGCTCCCTGCTGATGGATGGCTAGGGGGTGTGGCCAGGTCTGAAGGCGGGCCTGCTGGGCCAGAGTGGAGGGGCCAGGCTGAGAGGCGAGGGGCACACAGCTGGACAAGAGCTGCTGGGCATGTCGGGTAGGCTTGGTTGCCTAGCGAGTGGGCCACGCAGTCAGCCGCGAACCGTGATCTTTCCTGACGGCTCTGGAAAGGTTGATCTATGGGGTTAGGTATTCAGGGAAGAGACCCGAGGCCTGGTGGCTGGGGGGAGTCTTTGCCAGTCAGTTGGGAGAAGACATGAAGTGTGGGGTGGTGACAGCAGCAACGGAACGGCCAAGGCGAGCGAGAAGGCTTTAGGAGAGAAGAACCCACAGAACCTGGTGGGTGGGCCAGGGACAGGGGTAGGGTGCAGGGGAGAGGAGGGAGGGAGACGGCCACAGTGACTCTGACATCTTGTGCTTGGGTCGTGGAGACCAGGGCTTCACTGGAATGTTCTAGAGAGGGAGGCGACCTGGGGGAGTGTTTGTGGGGATGCAGGAAGCAGGCAACGAAGTCTCACGGGTGCTCACGGGGAGACTTGGATTGGCACTTTGGGTGGAAGGGGCGGGCCTCAGGCAGGGGTGGTGAGCCACGCTGGACGGGCTGGGGGCCGCTGCTCACGCCTGCTCTGCAGCCCAGGCAGCCGTTCTACTGGATCCTTGGCCACGCACGAGGGACGGACACGTCCTAGGGAGCACCCTGGCAAGGTTCCCACCCTTGGGGGCTGCCTGGAGGTCATGGGCTCTGGTTTTTAACTTTTTCTCTTTCTTTTCCCCAGAAATGCAGATGACAATTATTTCCATTGTTTTTAGCGTAAGCTTATAAAAGGAAATATGCCTTATGCTTTAAGCTAATTAAAACCGTATTAACATAGGGCTCATCAGACCAGGGAATCGAAGCCACCACCCCGTAAGGGGTGACGTTCGGAAGAAGAAGGTTCTGGAGTCAGCAGCCCAGGATTTGATTTGTTGTTACATCACGTCCCACCCATGACCTTGGGCCGATTCTCTGAGCCTCAGTGTCTTTATTTTTGAAAATTTATTTTTTTACTTACATTTATTTTTGAAAGGCAGACAGAGAACATGAGAGTGAGAGACAGACAGAAGGACAAGCAGACATAGAGAACTCAAACATCTGCTGGCTCACTTCCCAAATGCCCTCATCAGCTGGGCCTAGGCCAGGATGAAGCTGGGAGCCCGGAACTCCATTCAGGAACCCCAGTATTTGAGTCACCACCTGCTGCTTCCCAGGGTGTCCATTAGGAAGAAGCTAGAATCAGGGTCCTATCTGGGACTCGAACCCCATATGGGCTACAGGCACGTTACAAGGACGAACTCATTCAGTTCTCACAACACCTGGATGAAGTGCAAACTGTCACTGTGCCCATTTTACAAACAAGAAAACCAAGGCTTGGAGAGATTAAGTAACTTGCCTAAGGCCACAGAGCAAATGAGCTGGCCCTGAGAGGCTGGCCCGAGGTCACCAGCATTCCATGACCTTGCTGTCCCACCAACACGTTTAAGGCTTTGGCTCTGTGGGTTCCTGCCTTTCTCTGCCAGGCACCGAGCATCAGGCACCTTGAAGGCTTTCTTCCTGTTTCTCACCGAGACCCGCACTCACACGTGACACCTTCCTCAAGTAAACAGGGCACCCTCCCTGGGTGAGGACCAGGCCTTGGATGGGCCCTGGCCGGTGCTGGGCCCGCACAGTCAGGATGTCCCCCCCCGCCCCCCACCCCAGTGTGCCTCTCCAGAAGACCGAAGTCCTGGGGAAGTGGCTGCAGGCCGTGCGTGGCTGGAGTGCCTGGGGGTGCGGGGGGAGGCTCCTGGCCTAGGAGCCTGTCTTATTTTCTCTCTCGCGCTGAGGGAATTGTAATTTTAGGAGGCACCCGGGCCTTCCAAGGCTGGGAGACAGCAGAGGGCCGAGAAGCGCTGGAATACAAGGGACTTAGAGGACACTGATCCACGCCCCATGCGTTACAGAGGGAGAAAGGCTCAAAGAGGGAGCCAGGGCCACACTGCCCCCTGGGCTGGTGCCTGGGCCCCCGGGGCAGGGGTGTGGGAGCCCTGGACTTGTGTCACACGCAGGGGCAGCACCCTGGGAATCCCGAAGCCATGACTTTGGTCACTGGTTCTCTGAGGCCGTAGTTGGCTTTCTTGCAAAGTGTCATGGGGACTAATGGCCCCGCCCTGGGTGTGCAGGTCTGAGCCTGCGACCGTCCCCTTGGCTCTGTTTCACACCAAGGTTGCGTCCGAGTCTCACTCAGAGCTTTTCTCGCTCTGGGCTCCTCCCTGCCTGGGGGAGTCGGTTGTGGGTGATTCCTCCACCCCCAGATGGTTCTGCAGGCCCATAGGGAAGGCGCCAGGAGCCCCAGCTTCTACCAGCCAGTCTGGTCATGTGTGTATCCCTGCAGGACGCCAGGGCCACTCGGTAAGGCTGGATAGGAGGGAGTTTGATGACAGAATGAGTGTGGCAGTGTTTGCTGGATAAAGGCACTGACGAGTGGACCAGGGACAGCAGGAGCCCTTCCCACCCCAGCCCCGAGGAGCAGGGAGAGGACACTTAGGTCCCAGGGCCAAGGAGAGCCGGAGCTCAGGGGAGGGCCAGCCCTGGCCCAGTACAGAGCGCAGGCAGCGCAGGGCATGAGTCCCCAACGAGTCCTTTCTATGGCCAAACTCCCTGGAGGCAGAGAGCAAGGGGGCAGCTGGGGAGGCCAGCCCAGGCCCCGGGGTGTCATGGAGGGCTCAATGACAGGCCGAGCAGCATGCCGTTCACTGCGTGTTTCAGAAATAAACCTGGGTTCAAGCTCTGGTGCCTGCCATGCGCAACACCCTTGGACTCAGGTTTCCTCGTCTGTAAAGAGGGGATTGGCGATGGAGTGGAGGAATGCGGGCCCTGGCGCTGGTGAGGGAGCACGCCCGGAGGCAGGAGCAGGTGACAGGCTCGCGGTGACTGCCGCGGGGCTGAGCTGGGAATGAGATGTGGCCGGTGACTCCCAAGGCCCCGGCTTTGTCTCTTGAACGCTCATCCTGTAATTGCTTTCAGTCGCTGGGAAACCACTGGCTCCGATCCCCACTGTGTGCTCCAAGTTGGGCTGATGAAAATGTGCCAGAGTCATTAAGTTATCAGTGGGGAAGGCGGCCGCTTCTCCCCGGCAGGAAGGATTCTGTCTGCTGCAGCCGGCTTTGTTCACACAAACTGCCCCGGCTCCCCGCCCCCTCCACCCGCCCCCGCTCCCCCCAGCCCCAGCCCAGATCCAGAGTGAGCGGGGTAGGATCTGAGGGGGCGGGGGGCTTGCTGGGAGCCCTCGGGGGGGCCAGCGCCGACAGCATTCGTGGTCCTGCATGGCCAAGCCGGCCGTGGATGGGGAAGCAGGCAGGCGCTGCTTGTGCAGTCTGACAGATGGGTCCGCCCCAGGGGGACAGAGACAGAGGGAGCCAAGCTGGACCTCCCTTCCTGTCACAGCCGCTGCTCTCCTCGCGCGCACCGTGCCAGCAGCACAAAATCCAGGTGCACGCTTGCCAAGGTGAAAGGAAGGACCTGAGGCGGAGCCCAGGCAGGGCTGGCGGGTCCCAGGGGCAAGGGCTTGGGAGGTGCGCGATGCCAAGGCGCGGGCGCCGGGGAGAAGGAGGCGGCAGCAGGAGGATGGGGACGCGGCCCCACTGCATGCTTCAGCAGGCTCGGGGCTCCGTCTGAGTCCCAGTGACAGATATTTCCAGAGTGAGATTGCTGACATGATAAAAGGAGAGCAGATGGTGCCGACGCTTTATTTTCAGAGTGTTTCGTTCCCCACCTTCTCTCCCTGCGACTCCGCCACCCCAGACTTCAGAGGAGAAATGACTGAATCCCCCCTCTGCCCCCGCCAGGTTTATTCTCTTTGCTGAGCCACTTTGATGGCGATGCTGTTGTTGACAGCCGACGATGGCTGGGACCTGCCAAGAGCCAGGCGCTTGTCTCAGTGTGTTCTCCCACGTCACCCTCACCGCTGGGAGGCAGCTGTGCTGTCCTGATCAGCCCAGGCGTCCAGAGAGGCTGAGCAGCTTGCCTGAGATCACACAGGCAGGCGGTGGCAGAGCTGGGATTTGAACCCTGGCAGCTCCAGTTGCTCCTACTGGTTTGTACCTCCTCACCCTGAAGCAGGGCCAGGGCAGTTGATGGAGCAGGAATGACGATGCCCGAGTGCCTAATTGCTTGGCCGGGCAGTCGAGGTTGTCAGGGACTTTCCCTCCCAGCTCCGGGCTGGTTGGTGCCTTCTCCGGTACCACCAGGTGGGCTGTGTGGAGCGACTTAGTCCCAGGTCTCCAGCCCCAGTCCCACCAGGTTTCCGGGACCCGCCATGTGACTTAATACAAGATGCAAGATGACAGCCAAGGGCCCCTTGCTCAGCAAACCTGGAGAATTTCAAGCAAACCAAGGATGGGGCCCTTCTGCCCTCGGGATGCCTTCTGAGAGCCGAGCTGGTGAGGCTGGCCCGCCCTGCATGGTGTGACGGGAGGCTCTGGTTAAATCTGGAAGGTGGCCCGGCACCACCTTCTCCTTCTTACCCAAGCCAGTTGGGGCAGGATTTCCAAGGTGGTTCTTCCACTGAGGCACAGTGCTCTGATCCGATGTAATTCAACCAAAATAAATCTTGGAAGTGACGACTCTGTGATGAAGTCACTTGAAGGACTAGGTCTCGGGGTCGCAAGTTTCATTTCGGGGTCGGGCATCTTGCGCCATGAACTCCACTTCCTCCTAACTTTGCCTCGCAGTCCCCCTCCCTCCTGCTGTCTCCCCTTCATCCCAGGAGCCCGCTGGGGCGTCCCCTGTGCAGTTGCAGCGCCTCCCGCAGCCATGGCAGCTATGCGCAGGGGTGGCGTGTCTGCCTCGGCACCCTTCCCGCGTGGCTCTGCCTGCCCTGCTCCTCCTCCAGCAGGTGCGGGCCCCCTTCCCGCCTGGTGCACTGGTCTCTTCAGTCCCCTGCTTCCTTCCCAGTCCTTCTGTGGCACTGGATGTTACAGTGGCTCTGCCCCAGTGCCAGGCTCCATGCGCTTTCACAGGGGATGTGGTTCCTTGCGAGTAAATGCACTTGAAGCCCTGGCACCTGGCAGGCTCTCCGTAGCTGTGAGTGGAGGTCTCATTGTCAAGGTCACCTTGGACCCCTCCTCTGTGGGCTCCTGTGTGTTTCTTAACCTGTGTAAAGCTATTTTCTCTCTCTCCACTGTCTCTGTGGATGCTGATGTATCTCTTCTTTCTCTGCACCCTCTCGGCGCTTCTCTGTTCCATCCCCAAGGCTCACGTCACTATCCTGCCAGGCATGTCCAGGATTCATGCCTCTCTCCTGAGCTCCCGGAACACAAAGCCAACCCCTGCCCGAACTGCTTTGCTTCCTTCCTTAAATCTGCTTTTCCTGTTGTCCAAATCAGGAGCCTTGGCATCTTCCTTGTTTCCCTGAGCCAGTGTCGGGCTCCTGGCCCAGGTCAGGGCTGCCCTGGCCACTGGGGGTGGTATGTGCATGAACACACGGGACCTGCCATGTTTGCTGCCTATGGCAGAGCCACGTGGTGCTTAGGATTCCTCCTGGGGGTGGGTAGAAAACAGAGTCCTAATTCTGGTTAGGAAGACTTCCTTAGGGAAGGACCCATGAACTGGGATCTGGAGGCAGTTAGATGTTAATGGGGCTGATGGGTCAGGGGTGGCAGAGAGAGGGAGATAGATCGTCCATCTGCAGGTTCACTCCCCAGATGGCCTCACATGTCCAAGGCTGGGCCAGGCCAAAGCCAGGAGGAGCCTAGAATCCAATTAAGGTCTTTTTTTTTTTTTTTTTTTTTGACAGGCAGAGTGTACAGTGAGAGAGAGAGACAGAGAAAAAGATCTTCCTTTGCCATTGGTTCACCCTCCAATGGCTGCCATGGCCGGCACACTGTGCTGATCCAAAGGCAGGAGCCAGGTGCTTCTCCTGGTCTCCCATGGGGTGCAGGGCCCAAGCACTTGGGCCATCCTCCACTGCACTCCCAGGCCATAGCAGAGAGCTGGCCTGGGAGAGGGGCAACCGAGACAGAATCCGGCACCCTGACCGGGACTGGAACCCTGTGTGCTGGTGCCGTAAGGCGGAGGATTAGCCTATTGAGCCGTGGCGCCGGCCCCAAATCAGGTCTTTTAAATGGGTACAGGGACCCAAGCACTTGGGCCATTTTTATCACTTTCCCAGGTGCATTAGCAGGGAGCTGGATCAGAAGTGGAGTGGCTGGCACTTGAACCAGCACTCGGGATGTGGGATGTTGGTGTCATGGGCGGCGGTTTAACCCACTGTACCACAGCACCAGCCCCCCAAAAGCACTTAGGAGATGGGAAGACCAGCAGGCAGGAGGGCTGGGGAGGGGTGGGATGTCGCGTCAGATGAGGCTCTGGAGAGTTGGACACTGGACAGTGCACGCCAAGGAGACCACGTCTCTCAGCTCCCCCTTGCTTTCTCTCATTCCCCCCATTCCCAGCAGTTTCTCTCTTGTACCCCATTTTCCTTCTCCAAGCAAAAATCCTGTACTTCACCCATAGACAATGGAAATCAGCCTCTCACCACCTTCAGACCCATCTTCTGCTCTGTGATCCTACATGATATTTCCAATGCGTACGTCTAATTAAGGTGGTCTTCTGGGTAAAACCCTCCCCTGCCACTGCCCACCTTGTGAACCCCCCCACGCTCACCCCCGCCCTTCTTTTTCTGCAGTTCTGTTGAACTTTGAGGTGCTTGTGCCTTGGTGCCCCGAATGCCCTGGCCCGATTTGTCCACCTGGGGTAGCTGGGCTCGTCTCCTGCACCGCAGGGCATGGCTCCTGCTCTGGGAAGCCACCCCCTGACTCCCTCAAGCCATCTGCCGTCCCTCTTGCAGGCTCCCCTTTGCCAGGCACCTGCTCTCCTGGCTGCACCTGTGCCTCCTCCCCTCGGCTTGTCTCTTCTGCTGGAGGGCTCTGAGGGTCGTGTATCTTTGTTCCTTTGCTGCCACAGGGCGGGGCATCTATTAGGTGCTTATTTAATAAACGTCATCTTGAGTTGAAGGCCTGGTGATGAAGGAGTGACTTATTTGTTATACACAGGTGGCCAAAAGCAGAGCTCTGCTCAGAGTGCTCTTCCTAAAGGTGTCCGGGTTGCGGGACCTCCAGGTGCTGTCTGCTTCTCAGGGCTGCTCCTGCTGCTCTAGTGCCCCCACCTGCCACGTCCATCCACCCAGAGGGGCAGGTGGACACGGGCGGGTGGAGTCAAGCCTGAATATATCCGATCTTTTCACTTAGTGGTTCTCAAACTTCAGTGTGCATGGCAGCCTCTAATTCACGGCGTTTGTTACAAACACAGGTTGCTGGGGCCCGGCTGCCCGAGTCACTGCTTCAGTGGGGCAGGGGTGCCGCTGGAGAATTTGTGTGTCTTGACAGGTTGCTAGGTGGTGTTGACGATGCTGGTTTAGGGCCTACTCTTTGAGAATCTCTGTTCCAGCAAAAATGATTTGCTCTAAAAATGATTTCTCTCCACACTGGTTAGGGAGGAGGAGAAGGAGGGAGATTTTGCTTGGGTCTGGCTTTGTGGGTTTTAAGAGCTGTTGGTAGGAAATTAATGTGCACTGATGGATCTGACTCTCCGAGCTCACTCCTCGCCCATCTCCTGGCTTTCCCACAAGCGTTCATTCATCAGCCACTCGGTGAGTTGTTCCGAGGGTGTAGCGTGGCTTGGAGGCCGATGAGATGCAGTTGTGGATGTCAGGCAGAAATCAACAGGAAACTCGTCTTCAGGGAGGCCGTCCAGCACAGACGTAGCCCGAATTCCAGGAGTCTGAAGGAGAGAGGCCCGCTCTGGCGGGACGTGACAGGACAGGCTTCGGGAGTATTCGTGGGAATAAATTTGCTCATTAAGATCCAGAAATTCTGTGGCTTAAGGAAAACGGTGATGATTGACATAACAAATGGCACCAGTGAAATGCTGTGAGTTCATGACGGGGAGAGCTGCAGAGGCCGCCTGGTGTTGATACTGGTACTGTTACTGCTTTGATCCACGTTTATTCCTCCTCATCTGTATGCCGAGTGGCTAAATGGATTCATATCCAGTGACCCCCTAATTTGCTGCTTTTTGACCTCAGATCATTTCAGAGTTAAGTAGAAAAAGCCACAAGCAGGCCCTAGACCACATTTCAGGGTTTCCGTGGGTCCTGCCGCCAGGGTCACATGGGAGGCACCATCCTTGGTGTTTATTTTTTGCGATATGTATACGAGACAGAGAGAGACCATATAAAGAAGCGATTGGATATTAGGCCTGGAAGTTACGATTGTGAGGCACCAACTTGCATTTGGAACTTTGGTTTTCTCGAGGAAGTCCTGTCCACTGCCAGATTCCACAGCATGGGGCCAGGGTGAAGTCCTTCTTTTGGGGGAGGGGGTCCTCACCTAAGACTTGGCAAACACGATGGGCACCCTTGCCCGTCCCTTACCATTCACTCGGCATCTATTCTGTGTCATGGTGAGCGAGACGCTGCATGAACACTGTTCATAATCCCTTTAACTGTCCTTCCAGGTAAGTGTTGGTATCCCGGTTTTCACATAAGAGAAGAGGCACAGGGAGCATGTGCCTCGTCCAGTGTCACACAGCGAAACTCTTCAGTTTTGGAAGTCGTAGTACCATCAAGTTGAACCTGGTGAGAGTTTGTCCAGACGTTATAGATCTATCTCAGGTCTGAGTTACAGATCTGACATCAGCAGACAGAACGTAGCAGTTTGTCAAGTGAATCATATGCTCTGACCAAACAGAATGGAAGGCAAGAGAGGCTCCATAATGTGAAATATTAAAATGAACGCAATTCCCCGTATCAACAAACTAAAGGAAAACATACATTAGGAGGTGCTGAGGGCGGCTGATAAAGTCCTCCTATAATAAAACTCTAAGACAGGAAGGAGAGGAACTCCTTAAATTTGATAAAGACTAAAAAATTAGCCACATACATCATTTGAAACAGTGAAACCATAAATCCAAATTCATGAAAATAGGAAATTCTTGCTTTTACTGTTTTGAAATATTGTCCTGGTGATTTTTACATGTGAATTAAGCAAAAATAAAATCAGTTTATATAAATACAGGAGAGGAAAAATGTAATTATTTATTTTTACCGATGGTTGGCTGCTGCAAGAGAGAAATAACCCACAGAAGGAGAAGGCCAGACAGGAGTTCCTCTCCGGGCGCTCAGGCTCCCGTGGCCGGTGCTCCAGCAGCCACACGTGGGCCTTGCACCCCGGCCTGTGCTGAAGTCTGTGCCCGTTCCACCCTGGGAAGTGCTGGTGTGCACTGATGTGACCTGTGAGCGTCAGTGTGAGGAGCAGGGACAGTGTGTGAGCCTCGAGTGTGCAGCCGAGCAGGAGCGGGGGGAGGCCCGAGATCTGGGGCTGTGCGTGCAGGGAGCCTGAAGCTGGAGCTCTGTCTGCCGCCAGGTCGCCAGCCTCCTGCCACCCAGCTGCTGGGCAGCCCGCCATGGAACCGCTCCCCCTCTTCCTGGCTCCACCAAGCCATGTCGACACTGCTTGTTGCCTTTGTCGCAGGCTGCTCCCAGAAGCACCTGTCGCGGACTGTGGGGCAGGCAGGCACCAAGTCCAGGCGGGGCACGTCCACCACGGATGCGTGGAAGGGGAACAGTGAGCGTCTTATCCAGATGAAACTGTTTGCTTCAACCTCAGGGTGGCGGACAGAGCACTGCCGTAGAAGTCCCGGCCGGCCGGGTTCTGACACATCGGCCGCAACTGGCTGTGTGTTCCCAGGGAAATCACTTAGCAGGGCTGGGCCTTGCGTGCCTCGTCTGTGCCGGGGAATGTTGCTCTGGTAGATTCCATGTTACAGTAACAGTCACACAGGCATGCGCCCAGGGCTCTTCTAAGTGAGGTTGAGCAGCCCTGAGAGGTGAGTTCTCCCATCATTCCCGGGTTCTCTCTGCAGAACCATAGGCACAGAGAGGTTCTGTGGCTTGTCCAGGGACTCGCAGCTAGGAAATGGTGGCGCGTGCCCATGGCTCTTACCCTCTGCGCTGCTGTGCTATGACGGTGTTGGTTCTGCCGCCTTGGGAGAAGGAGCGTTGCGCTGGGAGTCGTGGCAGCCACAGTTGCTGATGTGGACACTTCCCTCTTTTGTCTCCTCTCTTCCCCTCCAGTCTGTGGCAAGCGCTACAAGAACCGGCCGGGACTCAGCTACCACTACGCTCACACTCACCTGGCCAGCGAGGAGGGGGACGAAGCCCAGGACCAGGAGACCCGGTCCCCTCCCAACCACAGAAACGAGAACCACAGACGTGAGTCCCCCCGGTTAGGTTGGGGCAGTGAGGCGGGGGTGGGGTGGGGTGGGCAGGGCTGGGGCACGTCCCCGTTTGTCACCTCTGGCATCGTCTGTTGGTTGGCCTCCATGTCCTGGAGGGAGTTGGCTCCTACGCAGCCAGCCAGCTGCCATGCCTCTGACAGCCCGGTGCTGGGCCTGCGGGGACAGGGCAGGGCTCTGCTTCCGGGGAAGCAAGGAGAGTGCTCAGCAGGAGGGAGACGTCCTTCCCTGGCCACCGTCCCATACCAGACTGGCCACTCTTTGCCCTCTGCCCAAGATAACCCCCTCAGAGCTGCTGAACCGAGTTGGCCACAGCCCCTGGAGCGTGCATTTGGACAGACATTCTGAATGTCTACTTATCTACTCTGAGCCTCAGGAGATTCTTGATGTCTTGCCGAGGCTTTGGTATAGGGGCACAGTCTTGGCATCCATTTCCTGTGTCAGTGGTGCTGCCTGGAGCCCCCGTGCTCCAGTGGCACATGCAAACAGGGTGGATCTGTCACTTAGGACACTGGGCTCTGACGACCCAAAGGGAACCTGAAGAGTTGAGTTTCTGTTTCCATCCTTTCTTTCCCTCCTCAGCTTCTGGTTAGGGATTAAGGAGTCAAAAAGAGGCTTAGCAGTGACCACTTGGCTTCCCTGTATACCACCCCTTAGGGTCTCTGGGCCTCCCTAAGTCTCAAACTGGGCTGGGGATGATGGACTTTTGAGGGCCTGCTGCAAGGTAGGGGCCACGCGACCATCACCTGGTGGAGAGTGTCTGAGGATGTGCCTTGTGTTTTTGTTTGGTTCACAGGAGTGAGCGATAGGTGTATTAAGGTGAACAGTTCATTGCAATTAAAGGGATAAGACCTTTAAAAATAGTCAGAGTCCGCCATTCAAGGATGACCCCAGTGTGTTGCAATCAACTCAGTCAACCAGTATCAGCTGGTTGCCTTTACCAAAGACTTGAAATAATTAATACTCCTGTGGCCAAGAACCTTTCCTGGATTCGCCTGTTCTCCCCTGACCCTCACCTCTTCTTCCCCTAGTGACACTGCCCTTCTTTTCCCCTGTAAGATATTTATTTTGAAAGTCAGAGTTAACAGAGAGAGGGGAGAGATCTTCCATCCACTGGTTAACTCCTCAGGTGGCTGCAATGGCATGGAGCCAGGAGCTTAGTCTAGATCTCCCACGTGGGTGCAGGAGCACTGAGTGCAGGGGCCCAAGCACTCGGGCCATCTTCTGCTGCTGTCCCAGGCACATGAGCAGGGAACTGGATCAGAAGTGGAGCAGCCATTCATATGAGATGCCGGACTGCAGGCGCCGACTTTACCTGCTACGCTACAGTGCCAGCCCCTGATATTGCCGTCTTTCTTGGTTTGCTGGGGCTTCCATGAGAACAGAACGCCGCAGCCTGGGTACTGCAGACTTTCATCTCCTCACGGTTGTGGAGGCTGCAAGGCCAAGATCAAGGAGCGGGCAGGGTTGGATTCCTTGGGGGCCTCTCTGCTGGACTTGCAGACACTGTCCCCGTCCCCCTCCACTGCCCCTGCCCATGGCTGGCTCTCTCTGCCCCTGCTGTCACTTGCTGGGCCCTCATTTCCTCCTCTGTGAGGACCCCGGTCACATGGGCTCTTACGGCCCACCCCATGGCCTCGTTTTAACATCAAGACGCTATCTGCAGATGCAGTGCTATTCTGGGGGCTGGGGTTGGGGCAGGTTGGGGGGGTGCTGGGGGCCACACACCACCTTCTTTCCTTGTTCCTGTCAGGGCCCAACCTTCAGCAGGACAGACTTGTCCTTGTTTTCTCACCTGCTGTTGTCATGGGTTCAGAACCGGAAGAGCAGGGCCGGAGGATCTGACGGAGCCTTGCCCGTGGAGGCCTCTGCCTTCCTTCTGGGTCGAGGTGTCCTCTTCACCCCTGTCCTCCAGAGAGGCAGATCTCTCGACCTGCCCAGGCACCACTCGACACTGCCTGTCCTCCCCGTCTCTCCTCTTTCCCTTCTCTGGGCTGAGTGTCCAGCAGTCACAAGGAGCCGTGGTCGCCTGCACGAGGAGGCTGAGAATGAGCCCCTTTGGTGCTGGCCACTCTCTGGATGGTGTTGATTCATGATTGTTGCTCGCTCGACAGCGCTTGTTAGCTTGGGATTAGTTCTCCCTCTCCCAAATGCTAGCTGTGCTGCTCACGGCTGCTCTCAAAGCTCAGGCCATCCTGCTCCCAGAGCCTTGCTCACACCGTAGGGCTGGCATTGCTTCTCTTGTCTGTGTCACTTCTTTCCCTGCTCCCCTGCAGCCTCGCTATAGTTTGTGTGTGTCTGTGAGACATGGTTGGGGGGGGGGGGTAGAGAGAGAGAGAGAGAGAGAGAGGAGAAACAGGATGCTGTCAACAGGGAAGAAGGTACAGGGCAGACCCTAAGTGGAATGAGGCAGCATCTTCTTAGCTGTTCCTCCAGGTTGGCTGTTGGCTTCAAAAACATTTTTAAAAATTATTTTCAAGGAAGAAAGAGAGGTCAAGAGGGAGAGAGGGAGGGGAAGAGAGAGAGGGGTGAGAAAGGGAGAGAGGGAGAGGGAGAAAGTTATCAATCTTCCATCGGCTGGTTCACTCCCTGACTGTCTGCAACAGCCTGAGCTGGGCCAGGCCGAAGCTGGGAGCCACCAACTCCCTCATGGGTGGCAGGGACCCAAGTACTTGTGCCGCCTCAAGGGTGTGCATTTGCAGGAAGCTGGAATTGGAACCAGAGTAGCCGGCACTCCAGGATGGGATGAGGGCACGCCAAATGGTGACAACCTCTGTCCCCTCCCTGGCTGTTGACTTAGGAGACCAGCGCTGTCATATTTCATTCTGCCACCAGGGCCTCCTCACGTTCTGTCACCACTGGGTGCGTGCTCCTCGAGGCCACACGGCCTTGCATGGTCAAAGGAAGCTGAGCCTGTTTCCTCCCCCCGCCCCCGACACGCCTCCGTGAGAAGTCTCTTCTCCGAGGGGTTGTCGTGAGCACGCACTCCCCAGCCTCCAAGCCACTCCTTGTCTCCCTCTGATGAGAAACTGGCTTCTTCAAATCGGCCATTTCACTTTTTAAAAATTTTTGGGCCAGCGCCGTGGCACAGTAGGTTAATCCTCCACCTGTGGTGCCAGCATCCCATAAGGGTGCCAGTTCAAGTCCCTGCTGCTCTTCTTCCAATCCAGCTCCCTGCTGTGGCCTGGGAAAGCAGTAGAAGATGGCCCAAGTCTTTGGGCCCCTGCACCGGCATGGGAGACTGGGAAGAAGCACCTGGCTCCTGGCTTTGGATCGGCACAGCTCTGGCCGTTGCGGCCATTGGGGAGTGAACCAACGGATGGAAGACCTTTCTCTCTGTCTCTCCCTTTCACTGTCTATAGCTCTACCTCTCAAATAAATAAATAAAATCTTAAAAAAAAAACTATTTGGGGCAGGTGCTGTGGCATAGTGGGTAAAGCCACTGCCTGCAGTGCTAGCATCCCATATTTTTTTTAAAAAATTATTTATTTGAGAGGCAGACATAGATTCTCTCTCTTTCTCTCTCTCGCTCTCTTTCTTACACACACACACACACTCACGGAGAAAGGGAAATAAACAGACAATCAGAGATGGAGATTTTCTATCTGTTGGTTCACTCCCCAGATGCCCACATTTGAGCTGGGCCAGGCTGAAGTCAGGAGCTAAGAATCCAGGTCTCCCACATGGGTGGCAGGGATCCAGGTACTTGAGCCATCAGCTGCTGCCTCCCAAGGTATGCATTAGCAGGAAGCTGGAATAAGAAGCAGAGTTGCCTGAACTGGAACCCAGGCACTCACTCCCATATGGGATGTGGGTGTCCTCAGTAGCATTTTAACTATGGCGCCAAACACCTGCTTCTGGCCAAAGCTTTTTGACCTCCTGGAAAAAAAGAGCTGTACCTGAGATGAGCTGGGATGACCCGGGACCTCCTCATAGGAAGGAAGTCCAGAAGCCCTTTTGGCTGCTTCTCATAGCGCCCTCTCTGAGAGATTCTAGTGGAGAGCTGTGACAGGAGGTGTTTAGTGCCAGCAAATGCCATCCTTTCTCAAACCCAGGAGAGCGCCGCTTCGCCCAGGTTCGCTGCCCCTGCTGCTCAGTGTGCTCTGTTCCCTCCCACGTTCCCCTAGTAAGCAGCCTCCCCCGACCGTTTTCTCGCGAGCTCTAATTGCCAGCATGGTTAATACACTGTCTGGGGTGTGGGGGTGGGCTCCCATCCATCCTGCCCCTAAATGCCACTGGGGCTGAGCCGTGAATTGAACATGACAGCTCAGCAGCATCCTGAGGTCTGTGCTGGGCGTCTCTCCCCCTCCCCCAACTTGGTGAGGCTTTATGAGTGGGGGAGGGCGGCAGGAGCACTTAATCCAGGAGGCTAATCTGTGCTGCCCCCCGGGGAGACGCCTGGCCGACTAGGAGGACGCTACTGGAGCAGAAATGCTGACGTTCGTTCCCTGGCTCAGCAGAGCTGCAGGGGGACCCAGGCTGCCCGAGCATGGGGCCTCCTGGATAAACAGGGCCAAGGGCAGCTGGGGCGCAGCACCTGCAGCGGCAGAGACCTTTCAACTTCGCCGCTCCTGCTGGCCTTGCTCCGCGCCGTGCAACTGTGTCTGCAGCAGACACGGGGCTCATCCCATGCCTGCTGCTGCTGAAAGGGCACGGGGCGGCTGGAGCCAGCCCTGATCTTGCCTCCCCCACGTGCTGCCCGGGCTGCCAGCTCAGCGGTTGGCAGGCCACTCCTCCTGTCGTCCCCTCCTCGGCCCCGCCCCAAGCTGGTGCCTCTCTTGCCCTTGCTTCCCTCTCCCCTCTCATTGTCTCCAGGCTCTTGTGTCTCTTGTAGATCTGACCCCCTTGCCTCTGTGGCCCCTTGTCTCAATGACAAGCAGCCCAGGGATGGCTGGAGTCCTGATGCTCCCCTTCGGGTGGGGGTCCTTTTCTGCTGGGGTCTCCCCTCTCCCCACACTGCCCCCAGAGCTGCTGGCCTTCCTCTCCCCGTGAGGTCAGATTCCTCCTCCTTCCTCCTTTTCTCTTCCCACCTTCAGTTACTTTGTGCAGATGAAATCACTGTGTGTGCACACGCGCACGTGTGTGTGTGTGTGTGTTCATGCACAGACGCGTGCATGCACGTGTGCACACATGTGTGCGGCATGCGTATACATATGCACACATATGTGTATATACGTGTACACGCATGTGTGTTCATGCACAGGCACATGCACACATGTGTGCACACGCATGTGTGGTATGTATATGTGTGTGTACACACATGCCATTTATGTACAGAACACACACAGATGTGCATGATTAAAGGAAGGAAGGCTTGGGAGGGGGAGGACTCTGCGAGGAGCCGCTCAGAAGCGTGCTGCTGTGCTGCTGTAGACGCAGCCTTGATAAACACCCCCAGGAGGGCCGGGCCAGCAGACAAAGCCCTGGATTTGAATTCAGAGCTCCACTGAAGAATGGGTGTGGTGTAGCAGTTAAGACACAGTTAGAGATACCCGCGTCCCTGTGGCCTGGCTCCTTCTGCCTCTGCCCCCAATTCCGGCTTCCTGCTAGTGCACGCCTTGAGTGGTAGCAGGTGACAGGGCTCAGGTAACTGGGTCCCTGCCACCCACGTGGGAGACCAGGTGGAGTTTGCACTCCTGGATTCAGCCTGGTTGTTGAAGGCTTTTAGGAGTGAGCCAGCAAAGAAGAGATCTCTTTGTCTGCTGTGTCATTCTGTCTGTCTTTCAAGCAGGTGAAAAAAAGAAAAAACCGAAAGCAGGTCACTGACCCAGGCTTGCAGCACTGAAATTCTTCTTGAGGGGCAGGCACTTAGCCTGGTGGTTGAGAGGCCTGCGTCCCCTATCCGGGCACCTGGTCGGGCCTGGGTCCGGGACCCGCTCGAGCTCCTGACTTGAGCTTTCTGCTAATGCAGACCCTGGGATGTCGTAGAGATAACTCGAGCAGTGTTCCTGACATCCACAGGGCACCAGATCTGGGTTGAATTCTCTGCTTCTGGCTTTAGCCCGGCTCCGCCCAGGCCCTTGTGAGTATTAAGGATGAACCAGTGGATGGGAGTTTTCTCCATCTGACTTTTTCTCTCTCACAACAAAACCAAAAAAACCACTTCTGTAATTTATTTTGACCTACTCTTCATAGTGAGACTCTTTTATAGATAATAGCATCAAGGTTGTCTAGATCTATGTGAAAAAGCTGTGTGAGTATAAGTTCATTGTCGTCCATCCGTCCCTCTGTTTAGGAGCGATGTATGGAACCCTGTGTGTGGGCTGAGCCTGGCAGATACAGGCGTGAACGAGATGTGGCTCCGTCCTTCAGGAGCTCACAGACTGGGCAGGGTGTGTAACGCAGCAAGTACAGAGCCACAAAGGAGCTAAGGGTCAAGGTCACAGTGTGCTTCCGTCAGCATCACCTGGGACCTTCCTGGAAATGCAGATTCTCAGGCCCCACTGACCTCCTGAAATGTAGGCTCCGACAGTGGTGACTACAAAGTTATGTGTTTTTTTTTTTTATTTTTTTATTTTTTTTATTTGACAGGTAGAGTTATAGACAGTGAGAGAGAGACAGAGAGAAAGGTCTTCTTTCTGTTAATGGCTGCTATGGCCAGTGCTGTGCCAATCCAAAGCCAGGAGCCGGGTGCTTCCTCCTGGTCTCCCATGGGGGTACAGGGACCCAAGCATTTGGGCCATCCTTTGCTGCCCTCCCGGGCCACAGCAGAGAGCTGGACAGGAAGAGGAGCAACTGGGACAGAATCTGGCACCCCGACCGGGATTAGAACCCAGGGTGCCGGCGCTGCAGGCAGAGGATTAGCCTAGTTAGCCATGGCGCCAGCCCAAAGTTATGTTTTAACAAGTTTTCTTCTTTTATTTTTAAAAAGATTTATTTATTTGAAAGGCAGAGTTATAGAGAGAGGGAGAACCAGAGAGAAAGAGGTCTTCCATCTACTGGTTCACCCCCAAATGTCCACAATGGAGAGCTGAGCTGATCCGAAGCCAGGAGCCAGGAGCTTTCCCTCAGACCCCCTACATGGGTGCAGGGGCCCAAGGACTTGGCCCATCTTCTACCACTTTCCCAGGCCATAGCAGAGAGCTGGGTTGGAAGTGGAGCAGCCAGGACTCAAACTGGCTTCCACATGGGATGCCGGTGCTGCAGGCTGGGGCTTTAACCTGATACGCTACAGTGCCAACCCCTTAAACAGTTTTTTAAAGCTTGAGTGTCATGGCATTGGGCTTCACTGGGGAGGAAACCTTCAAGTTAGCCCTTGAGAAAGGAGGAGAGATTTCTGGGGAGGCGGAGGGCTTCCCAGGTAGAAGGAAGGGTGTGTTGGAGGCACAGAGATATGCGGTAGCATGGTGCACCCAGACAGCTGGTGGCAGCCTACTGGGTGTAGGGAGCTGGGGGAAGGATGGCCAGGTAGTCAGGGGCCACAGCCGGAAGCATCTTCTGTGCTGTGCTATGTCCTCATCCTGCAGGGCCTGGGGAGCCACAGCAGCAGTCACTAGAATATGAGAACAAGCAGTTGATAAAAGCACCACTGAGCCTGTGAGTTGTGACGTGGTGTGTCTCTTTTCTTTAACAGTGTAAGCCGAACATGCTCTCCTATCACATACTTGGGCTCCTAAGAGGAAAGTGTTTTTTTTTTTTTTTTAATATGGGTCTGTGAAATTGATTTCCAGGTTCTGCTCCCCAGGTCCGTGGAGATGGAGGTGGGCTGTCCCAGGACCCTGACGGCCTCGTTCTCGGTGGCGGGGCGGGGTGCCTGGTAGAGGGTTAGTCTTTCCATCCCTGTTGAGAGAACAAAAGGCCTCAGCCCACGTGTGCTCTGCAGAGCTGGAGGGGGATAGCCGAACTGAGGAGGGGGTAATGTCTGCTGATTAGATCATCTGAAAATTAGTCTGATAATGTGCAAATTATCCCAAGGCAGACTATGATGTCATTGCCACACTGATGGGGGAGATCAAGCAGATGTGAGCTTTGGCTGTCTCCTGTCCTCCCAGCAGCAGCCCAGGCTGTGTCTCCTCGTGCCGTTTTGGGGGACACAGTGAAAATTACCTTTGAAATATGCTCTAAAAGCTGGAGTCATTCTGAAACAGGTGCCTGCAAAGACAGAAAGCCCACACGGCTACCCCAGCCTCCACCCAGAATAGTACCCTTTGTGATGGGGAGGAGGGGAAGGCATAAATCCAGGGCTATTTCTGGGAGAGTGAGCTGCTTTTCTCTGCCCAGAGAGCACATTTGGAAGCTAGAAGTAGGTGTTCTTTTTTGCATATTGATTTGTTTTTATTTATTTAAGAGGCAGAGAGACAGAGCTCTTTCATCGACTGGTTCACCCCCTAAATAGCCTGCAACAGCTGGGGCTGGGCCAAGCCAAAGCCGGGAGCCTCGAACTCAGTCCAGGTCTCTGATGTGAGTGGCAGTCTCAGGCGCTGGAGCTATCGCTGCTGTCTCCCAGGGTGTGCATTAGCAGGAAGCTGGGATCGGAAGTGGAGCTGGGACTTGAACGCGGGCCCTCCAATATGGGCTGTGGGCTTCCCACTCAGTGCAGCGACCACTGTGCCAAATGCTGCCCCCTCAACAAGTGTGCTTTAGCTGAATGATTATGGAGCTAAGTAGTTCGTAGATTATAAAGCAAAGAACCTGAGCAACTACTCGGGTCCTCGGAAGTATGTGCAGTCTTCAGGAGGTTTGTGGAAAATACGTGTTGTAAAAACTGCATGGTTTTCAAAATCTGTTGCACCAAAATAAACCTCTTTTCCTTCTATTTTCCAATGCGATTTCTGAACTATCCCTGTATCACGGTGCTCAGGGTTCATTTTCCAGCCCCGTGGTTCACCTGGACCCTTGACCCGGTGGCTCAGAGAATGGCTTTGGAATCGTTCCATCCACTTTCCAAGTCCTGACCTCGCCACCCTGCTGTCTTCTAGCTTTGTAAATGTGGGTCAGTTCTATACCCCTGTTTGCTCTGTGGCTGCTTCATCTGTAAAACAGAGATAATCACACTGGCCCCTTAGGTTGCCGTGAGCCTTCAGTGAGTTGCTGTGGGTGTTTGGCACCAGGCTGCACGTCGTGAGGGCTGACATCCCATCTCTGTCCCATTTGGATCGACAGAGCCTGTCTCCTAGCACAGAGGGCTAATAGGTGTCAGGGGCTCCATCAGAGGCCGTGATGGGGCTTTGCCATCCCTGTGAAGCTAACTGGCTGTGAGGCCTCATTGACCTACATTGTGACTATCTGAGCCTGGCCTGGCCCTTGCACATCCTTTGCTAAATCTTAGATCTGAGACACTGGTCCTTCGTGTTTTTTTTTTTTTTTTTTTTTAATTATTTATTTACTTGAGTGGTAGATAGAGTTACAGAAAGAGAGAGGGAGAGACAGAGAGAGAGGTCTTCCAGCTGGTTCACTCCCCAAATGGCCACAGCGGTCAGAGCCGGGCTGATCTGAAGCTAGGAGCTTCTTCCAGGTCTCCCATGCTGGTACAGGGGCACGGGTACTTGGGCCATCTTCTATTGCTTTTCCAGGCCTTAAGCAGAGAGCTGGATCAGAATTAGAGCAGCCAGGACTTGAACTTGTACACATATGAGATGCCAGCACTGCAGGCGGTGGCTTTACCTGCTATGCCACAGCACCAGCCCTGACACTGGTCCTTCTCTACAGGCTAAACATAAGCATTTATTCAGCATTCACTGTCCTTGTGCCCCGTTGAGGGGATTGAGTGTAACTGGTTCTCCAAAAAGACATGACATGTAGTCTCAGCTAGAGCAGAGCTTCTGGTCACTGGGCTAATAAGAGGGGTGGTTTATTAAGCCCAGGGAGAGAGTCTGTGGAGTGGAAGCCAGCCAGCTGTGGCTCCTCTTATTTCCTGTGCCGCTTCCCCAGGGTTGGGTATCCCTGTGTTTGCTGACTTTCTCTGAGCTGCTGTTTCTTTCACGTTTGGGGCCTCATTACCTAGAATGTTCGGGATTGAAGAGTTGCATGTACGGAGCAACAGCACAGAGAGCAACAATGCCAGCGTTGGCTGGGTCCAGCGTTCATCCCCTGGAGGACACTGTGGCACGGGGAGGCTGAGTGAGGGGCCCTGTGCATGGGGCATGCGCCTGACGGCACCACTCACACTCGACCTCTTGGGAACGCTTACTTATTTAGACCCTGCCTTATCAAAAATAAAATTATTTTGCATGTAGGAGAGGAAGGAGGGAAAGAAACGACATAATACCTGCGAGGGGTCAGGCCCCTCACCAGCATCTTCTTCTTGAGATGCTCACAAGTTCTTTGTCCCACGTCCCACAGTCAGCGATGGGGGAAGCAGAGCTGGGAAGGGGACTGAGTTGGACACCGTTCAGGAAGTTGAAATCCCAGTGGACAACACTCGATCCCAGGCTTGGATCTTGGTTATGACTCTGCTGGTGTGCCTGGGTTCTCACCTGTGGGCCGATTGGCTAAGGCACTGTTTTGAAGAGCTGAATGTGTTCACAGACTCTGTGCTCATCAGCTTGGCCAGAGTGAAATTCCATTGTCTGAGTGTTTCTCACCGTTCTGGACACTCAAAGTCTAAGGTCAAGGTGCCAGCGGGGTCGGGCTTTGATAAGGGCTGTCTCCTGGGCTTGTAGATCATCACCTGCTCACTGTGTCTTCCCAGGGCCTTTCCACTTGGTGTGTGGGTAGAGGCAGCAAACAGGCCCTCATAAGGGCACTGATCCCATCATGAGAATCCCACCCCCAATGGCCTCTGCCACCTGATGAAGGCCACCTGATGACCTGTCAGAGGCCTCATTCCAAACCCCAGCACACACGGGCTTAGGCTTTCAACCTGGGAATTTGGAGGGTAAAGGGACACTTCCAGTCCATGGCAGGCACATTTACTCTTTTTTTTATTTTTATTTTTATTTTATTTTTAACAGGCAGAGTGGACAGTGAGAGAGAGAAAGAGAGAAAGGTCTTCCTTTGCTGTTGGTTCACCCTCCAATGGCCGCCGCGGCCGGCGCACCACGCTGATCCGATGGCAGGAGCCAGGTGCTTCTCCTGGTCTCCCATGGGGTGCAGGGCCCAAGCACTTGGGCCATCCTCCACTGCACTCCCTGGCCACAGCAGAGAGCTGGCCCGGAAGAGGGGCAACCGGGACAGAATCCGGTGCCCCGACTGGGACTAGAACCCGGTGTGCTGGTGCCGCAAGGTGGAGGATTAGCCTACTGAGCCGTGGCGCCAGCCGGCACATTTACTCTTCCAAACTCTGACCTCAGCCATTGGTGGTGGTCTAGGGATGCCCTCTCCCTGCATTACAAATTCTGGTTAAGACTTTCATTGATAAATAAATTGTACTCTAGAAATAGAAGCCACGTATCACTCTGATCATTTTCCTGCATCTTCTGCCCTTGTTCTGTATCTCAGTCTTTCCTAGCTCCTCCAACTTTTTCTGAACTTGCTCTTTGAGATAAAATAATGCTTGTGCCTAAAATCCTCAGACTTCATCCCCACCCCACCCCCTTTTTAAAGATTTATTTATTTATTTGAAAATCAGAGTTACAGAGAGAGAGAGGGAGATCTTCCATACTCTGGTTCACTCCCCAAATGGCCACAATGACTGGGCTGGGTCGAAGCCAGGAGCCACATGGGTGGCAGGGGCCCAAGCATTCGGGCCATCCTTTGCTCTCTCCCAGGTGCATCAGCAAGGAGCTTGATATGAAGTAGAACAGCCAGGACTCAAACCAGTGCCCCTCATTCTTGTTGGCTCTGTTTTCCTACAGCACTACAACCAAAACACACCCCCTGCCTGACTCCCTCTCTCCATCCCTTGGCCACCGCTGGCTTCTGCCTGGGTCACTGTGACTTCCTTATTGGTCTCCCAGCCTCTGCTCTTGCTGTCTTAGTCTTTTCTCCATTGCAAAACTGCAATGATCTTAAAATATTTTTTTTTGAAACCCACACATAATTTTCTCATAATATCTATTTTCCATGAACTTTCTGAAGACCCCCTGTATTCCTGGATTCCAAAAATCATTTTTGCACCCAAATGAATGGATCTTTTAATTCCAGCTTTCCAAGAACTGTTGGTAGTAGCCTTGTGTAAAATCGATCAGACCACACTGTGCTCAGAACCTGTTTGTTTCACTGGAGTATAGTCCACAGTCCTCACGGTGAGGAGGTGAGGATGTATTTGGAAGTCTCATGCCTTGGGTGAGCCGTTTGTGTAGGTTTGCCCAGTTGTAGCTCTGAAAGTCCAGGACCCTGGAGACCTCCCAGTCTCAGACACCCTCCAATGCTTGGCCACCCTACTAGAGAGCTTGCGAGACGTGTGGGGTCTCAGGCCTACCCCCTTCTAATCTGAATTTTAGCGACATCCCTAAGTGATTCGCACTGTAACTTTCTGCTGGACTTCTGTCAGGTGCTTGGTTAATATGTGCTCCTGGCGGGGTCGTAACCAGTGGGCAGCCAGCTGGAGGCCATGCTGCCCAGGTGTGGAGCTGAGTTAGCCACTTGCATGTCTTCCTGCCTCTCAAGGATCACCTATGTAAACTCAGGGTGATAGAGGCATCCATCTCACAGGTTACGATGAAAATTAAGTAAGTCCAGGCTGGCGCCGTGGCTCAATAGGCTAATCCTCCACCTTGCGGCACCAGCACACCGGGTTCTAGTCCCGGTTGGGGCGCCTGGTTCTGTCCCAGTTGCCCCTCTCTGAGTTGCCCCTCTGCCCAGTTGGCCCGGGAGTGCAGTGGAGGATGGCCCAAGTGCTTGGGCCCTGCACCCCATGGGAGACCAGGAGAAGCACCTGGCTCCTGCCATTGGATCAGTGCGGTGCGCTGGCCGCAGTGTGCCGGCCGCGGCGGCCATTGGAGGGTGAACCAACGGCAAAGGAATACCTTTCTCTCTGTCTCTCTCTCTCACTGTCCACTCTGCCTGTAAAAAAAAAAAAAAAAATGAAAATGAAAATTAAGTAAGTCCATTCACACACAGCACAGTGTGAACAGGAAATCTTTGTGATGTAAGATGATGGGGCTGTCGGATGTGGTGCCAGGGTTTGGGAAGTCTGCGATGGGCCCTGGGATCGTGTTTTTAAGAAATTTGCAGATGACCACTGCCTCAGAGAAATCTGAGACTGATGCTCAGGTGATAGCTTTCCTTTTAATTCTTCTTTTGGAGCCATTGAGTCAGAGAACCAGTCAGGAATTAGGCTGCATTGTCAAATATAAGAGGGAGAATTTGGCCATTATTCTATTCTTTTTTTTTATTAAAAAAAAAAAAACAGAAAAAATTAATTGTTTATCTTTGTACATTGAAAATTATACCCCAAAAGACATTGGATATCTGAAGGTGTATGATTTTTTTTTGATCATGGCTATTAAAATTTTAAAAAATTGTAATTGACATATAATCATTATACCTGTTTTTGTTCTGTCCACATAGGACAGGCATCCCTGGCCCCTGGCACCTACCTATGGGCTTGCCTTTTGGATGTATTGCCCGGCCAGGCCCTCGTCCCTGGGCTCCACAGCGTCTTGGCTCGCCCCTAACCCTGGGGTGTGGAACATAAGGCAATCCTTTTCCTTTCCATCAATACTGTTTTCCAGTATTTTCAGACACTGAAAATGCAGGTCCATTGTGGACTCAGTTCAGTGGTGGTGGGTGGGGCATGGCCAGGGGCGTGGAAGGGCAAAACAGGAAGAAGGGAGAGATAGAAAGAGGTCTTACACCCATTCTTTCACTCCCCTAAAAGGCTACAGCAGCCAGGGCTGGGCCAGGCCAAAGCCAGGAGCCTGTAACTCCATCTGGGTCTCCCCCGTGGGTGGCAGGGGCCCAGGGACTTGAGCCATCTTCTACTTCCTTTTCAGAAGCATTAGCGGGGAGCTGGATCAGAAGCAGAGCAGCTGGGACTGGAACATGGGCTTGTAGGGGACGCTGACATCGCAGGTGGCAGCTTAACTGACACTGTGCCATCAGGCTGGCCCCTTGCTGAATTGGGATTGTTACAGTTCATAATATCCTGACAGCTTCTGGAGGGGGAACTTATCCAAGATGCCCTGCGATTCTTCAAGGGGGACGATAGCACTGTTTGGAGTCGGGTTGGCACAGTTGTCCTCCAGATAATGTTTTCCTCCTCCACTGACAGAGTTGGTGGCAGCCACAAGGAACTGGGCCAGAGCAGGAACCTTCCCTGTGACCTGCCACCAGAACGTGTGCTTTTCCTAGTCTGCGCACTTCCCTTGGTCTTTTCCTTACCTTCCTGTAGCATCTGTGACAGATTGGGGGTGACCACCTCAAGCTGTAGCACAAAGGACCCGGCTGGTGGGCTGTGCAGCCCCAACCAGGTGATACGGGGATACAGGGTGCAAACTCCTGGCAAAGAGGTGTGACCTTGGGCCGAACTGCAGGTTGCGATTCTAGCCAAATAGAGGTTGAGTGTCCCCTACCTGAAATCCTTGGGAAGTATTTTGGATTGCAGACTGTTTTTGGATTTGGGAATATTTACATATACATAATGAGATATCTTGGGAATGGGACCGAGGTCTAAATGTGAAATTCATTTATGATTCATATAAAGGGGGTCTTCAAAATGTTCATGGAAAATGTGTATTATGAAAAAAAAAAAACTATGTGTGGATTTGAAATGTATCACACCCAAACCAACCTATCTTTTATCCATGAACTTTTTGAAGTTCCCTCATATGCATGTAACCCAGCAACATTTTTAGTGCACCTGTGTTTTGACCGTGATCCATCATATGAAGTTAGCTGTGGATTTTTTATGTTGATGCTCAAAAACATTTCACATTTTGGAGTGTTTTGGATTTCAGATTTTTGGATTAGGGATGCCCAGCCTGTACATCCTTTGAGATGGAGACATCAGCGTGAACAGATGTGTGTTTTCTGGTTTTCCCGCAGGTTTTAGGAATGAATATTCACAAGGTTTCTACCAAAGGTACAAGCTTTGTGTTTACTAAAACTGAGGGAGAAGAATGCGGGTCTGCGTGTGGCATAGAGGGAAAGCTGCTGCCTGTGACACCAGCATCCATTATGGGCGCCAGTTCACGTCCCAGCTGCTCCACTTCTGATCCAGCTCCCTGCTAATGCACCTAGGAAAGCAGCAGAGGATCGCCCAAGTGTTTGGGCCTCTGCCACCCATGTGGAAGACCCGGATGAAGCTCTTGGTTCCTGGGTTTGGCTTGGCCCAGCCCCATCCACAGTGGCCATGTGGGGAGTGAAAAAAGGGATAGGTGATCTCTCTCTCTCTCTCTCTCTCCCCCCTCTCCCCTGTCACTCTGTCACTCTCTCTCTGTCACTCTGACTTTCAAATAAATAAATTAAATGAACCTCTAAAAAAAAAAAAAAAAAAAAGAATGCAGGCATGGAAGGGGAAGAGGGCTGACACCATAATTTAAATGTTTTTGTAGTATTTCTACAGCCAGCAAAACACTGGTGAGAGGGGTCCTGCTCTCTCACGGGCTACTGCCGCTGACCAAGGAGGACTCAACACTCTGGGACCAGTTTATCTGGGAGTTGTTTTTTAAAAAAGTTATTTATTTATTATATTATTTATTTCTTTATTTAATGGACTTGAAAGGCGGAGGGTGGGGGTAAGATGGAGAGAGAAAGAAATCCTCCATCCTCTGGTTCACTCTCCAGATGCCTGCAGGCAGCTGGGCTGAAGCCAGAGCTGGGACGTGGGGAGTTCCACCTGGATCTCTCAGTGGGCGGCAGGGAGCCATCACTGCTGCCTCCCAGGGTCTGCACTGGCAGGAGCTGGAGTCAGACACTGGAGCCAGGCCTTGAACCCAGGAGCTCAGATCGGGGACGTGGGCATCCCAAGTGGCGTCTCAGCTGCCAGGTCAAACACTTGCCTAGATCTGGACTTCGTAATTCCTTCCACTCTGGCTTCCCAAGAAAGGCCTGGGGGAGAGGATTCCCGGGGGGAGGGAGACCGGGGGCTTCCAGCACCACCGCCTTCTCCTCCCCACTCTTCCCGGCCTTGACAACAGAGGGTCGGGCACTTGCAGGGCCTTCGATGGTGCTGTGCACTCCCGAGACCTGATGCTCGCTCGGTTCCTAGTCTTTGGCTCCCCTTCGCCCAGGAGATTTTATTTTTGGTCAGTGTCCCCCAGTAGCCTCAGTGAAAGAATCGCTGTCCTTTCATGAAGTATTGATTGTCAGCTCCGTGTCAGTCACTGTGCGGGTGCGAGGGCTGCCGAGATGAAAGACGTGGCTCCTGCCCTCAGGGAGCTCGCGGCTGACAGGGACGGAGACGCGCACACAAATATGAAGCCGTGATGAAAGGCTGACTTCCTCTAGGCTGGGAAGACTTCTCTTTCCTGTCTCTCCTTCGGCCCACCCTATTGTGAGCCTCCAACAATAGGCCGAACCGGCCCGACGATGCCATCCTCACGTTCCCTTGCCTCTACACGGGCCTGCGCTCCGACAGCCTGGGCCGTGGGGACCCTGCGCTGTGCGTGCTGTTAACTGCGTAATCCCCGTCTCTCCCAGCTTCCTCCTTGCCCGTCTGGCTACTTCAGCTCGTCGTGTTGCATGTTGTTCCTGATGACCCTGGGTGTGATGATTTATCAGCCTCACCCGTAAACTTGAAGATTTATTAACGCAGCCCCCTGCCTTCTCGAATCTCAGTGCTTGGAATCGTCTACATTAGTACTGTGGCCCCTGCCCCCTTAATCCTTACCTCTGGTTCACGTTGTCCCCATGCTGGTGGCCGAATGGCACCGGGAGGAGTGAGTTCTCTGCCTTGGAGGACGCTGAGGGCCTTAGGTCAAGCAGTGAGTGGACCCTGGTGTCCACTTCCCTGTTGGGTCCCTGATTCCCCTGCCTGCCCAACCACACTGGGAGAGGGGGCTGGGAGATGCCATCGTGGTCTTTGTCCTGGGGCCACGAGACGACCACAAAGAGCCAGCCTGAATGGAATCCTAGCATGTTTATTCCTTGGATCTGTGGGATTTATTTTTTCATCAGTTCCAGGGGAGTGCTGAGCAGAGGTGTCAGGGCTTGCGGATAATTTATGTGAGTAAACACGCAAGCAGTAGGGCGAGTGAGAGCCTGAGAATTAAGGGCATTTATCTGGGCTTTGATGCTTGCTTTGCCCTCTGGCCCAGCCTTCCCCACAGTCCTGATCACGCCATTCCAACCCTCCCCTGGCTAGTGCGCGGTGGGCCAGCACCGATCTCTTCCCAGCCTGCACCTGCCTCCCTGCCCCTCCCGCGGCCCTCATTAAGGCTGGCGAGAAGGTGGCTGGTGGCCTCCAGCTGAGACCTGCATGCTGATTCTGAAGGGAAGCCTCCCCCCACCCCGTCCCCAGCCTGGCCTGTCCAGTGTGGCCAGCCTAGGGCTGCCTTTTCCTCTTCCCCTTTCTTGCCTGGGTCTTCTGAAGATGTGCCGTGCACAGCCAAGTGGCACGGGGCTAACGTGCTTTACACTTGAGAGATGAAGCAATAACAGGTGGCAAGAGCGGAGGCTGCCGGAGCCCAGGATTCCGGTTGCCATGGAAACATGTCAGACCTGTGGAGGGCCCCGGGAACTGTCAGCCGTGGAGGGTGGCGGGGGGAACCAGTGAGAGGGACGAGGAGAGGCGCATCTCTTCCCGGAGGGCTCTGCTCGCCGCCCCCGAACTCCCCAAGCTCCCTGAAAAACGGCTGCTGAACCAGGGCTGGGGCTAGGGGTTGGGTGGTGGGCACCGGGCACGGCCACGTGTTTGTGGGCCCTGGGCCCTGGCAGCGGGGCTGAGTGTCTGCTCGGGGTGTGAGGCCATGCCCTTTGTGTGTGAGCCAAAACTTCTGGTCTTGGCAGAACCTGGCTGAGGGGCTGTCGCTGCCGCTCAAGTTCCTGACTGAGATCTGACTGCGAGGGGCATGGGTAGCCCTGTCTGGGTGCTCGTCTGATGGGAGGCTTGGGGTGCTGTTTGCTGTAGACAGGAAGCCAATTTAGCTCAACAGTCCTGCAGTGTGCACCAGCCCCTTCCTACAATGCCTGCTCTCCCTTTGGCGGGCCTGGTGGGGGCGCTGTTGGTGGCTGCGTTTTTGCCTTTCCTGGCTTCCACTTACTTGTACGCCCGCCTCCCGCGTGCCTTCTGTTACTGTTTCCCCCTGCAGGTCTTCGTGAACTTTGTCCCTGATTTCCATGTTTGTTTTCCCGGGGGCTTTTAGACTGATCATTCCCCCAGGTCAATTCCTAAACTCTTACGGCTCACTGTGTTTTCTTGTGGCTTCCTCGTATCTCTTAGATGATCGCAGCCCATAAACATTCATCAACAGTAAACCAAATCCATCATGGGGCGCTGCCTTCGAGATGCCGCTCGGGTCTCTGCCTTCCCTGTCACCTCCTTCCGTACAGCGGGACTCAATTTCCCATAAGCTGCAGCAGAATCTCTATTTAAGTCCCACTTGCAAAGTCTGGCCGAGCTTCCTATTTATAGTAAAGCCCTCGTTACAATGATCTCATAGACTGTACCAGGAAACTGCTCATGGCTGGGTCAGGCCATTAGGCCAACCTGGCCATGGGGTGAGCTTTACTTCATGAGCCTCTGGAATTCTCCAGAGACATGTTTTCACAGAGTGTATGACAATAAGCAGGATCACCCGGGATGCTTACCGTGGGAGGGGCATTAAGTTCAAAGGCAATTTCCGCTTTTATTAGGCCAGTCTCAATGACTTTTATCACCTTGGGCTTTGTAAATAACACACTGGGTGAATCACGTGGACTCTAAAGAGATCTGTGAAAGATTGTCTATGCAAGGTATGGCCGGAAAGTGTTTGCTTCTGTGTTTCCCAGGAGCTGGAGAAGTTTGATTAGAGGCAGAATCCTCAGGGGCACAGACAGACCTGGGCGTGAATCCTGCCTCTTCCTCCTCTCCACCACTGGGGCCTGGAGCCAGCACCTGAATCTCTTTGGATTTCAGTTATCTCCTCTGTCAGATCATCCCAGCTTCACACACTTTGTGAGAATCAGTGAGTGAGCTGGCGCTTGGAGAGCGTTCAGCAGAAGCCTCGCCAGTTCAGTAGCGTCGTGTGCGTCAACTGCCTCTCAAGGAGCAGTTGAACAAAAGGGAGGCTGCCTGGGCAGGTGCATGCACCCTGGCGTCCCCCGCCCCAAGAGACAGTGAAGTGCAGTCCTGGGTTTGTGGTGCGTTTGGGGGCAGAGTTGTGTCTTGCCCACCGCAGAGGGGTGCAGGGTTACTCTCCCTGCTGCACGGAGCCTGCGGCTGCTTGTTCTTGCATTCCCTAGAACATGGCCGTGACCGCCAGCCAGATGACCAAGTTATTCCTGGGACGTGGGCCAGCTCTTCTCTCTAAGGAGTCGGAAAATAACCCTAGGGCACAGAATGACATTCAGATAACTTTGCCACCGGGCGAGCATCCGCAGTGAGTGTCTTTCCAAGGAGGAGGTTGCAGGGGCGTTCCCATCTCTGCCGTCCCTTCGCTGTTGGTAACCATTTCTGGTGTGCGGGGTGTGTGGGTGTTCTCACAGTGAGTGTGACACGGTGCCTGCCTTTAAGGCATAGATCGTTAAGTATAGGAGACGAGCCAGATGTACACAGTACAAGTTGTCTTGTTCATGGAAAATGCATTTTACGAGAAAACTACAAGTGGATTTCACACCTATTTTTGGCACTACCCTGAACTTCCAATTCCACTTTTCCATGAACTTTCTGAAGTCCCCTTTTGTAAAGAAGAGAAGGGTCCGAGTGGTGGTGCCGACCCGGTGCCGTCCTCCAGGCATGACTGGTCATCTCTGGCTAGGAGTCCGGAAGGCTCTCCTCTGGGAGAACCCCTCTCTGGAACCAATCCTAAATTCCAAAAAGTGTACGAGAACCTGACGCAGAAGCTATTCTGAGTCTACTGCGTGCCACTTTCTCACGCTGCAAGGGTGCTTGGAGCTGAAGCAGAAAGGGTTTCCCTAGCCCTTCGCAGTTGCGTTCTATGTAAGTGGGCCACTGCTAGACTGAAAATACACCCCGTGCCCCAAAACCGTACACACCAGAGCCACAAGTGGGACTCAGCACCTCCCTCATCCCCTTGGATAGGCACTTTGTGTAACAAAGCACCGACGTGAACCCACGCTGCCTCCGTCCCGTCAGAGCCTTCTCTTAAGCTGAGTGAAATTCTGCCCCTTTGGTCTTTGTACAGAGAGTCAGTTCCTCCGTCACTGTCTACTTTGCTCTACTGGATCATTTCTGAGTTTAAGGAATTTTCTGGTAGCATCAGAGTCCCTGGTTCAATTGGCTGTTCTTCCAAGTGGTTGGTTGGTGGTGAATACTGGGCAGAATGAGGTGGAAGTTCTTATCCTCCATATGTTACTTCTTCATCCTCCTTCATCACCAGGGGTCCAGTGTTTGGAGAAAAATCAGATTGAGTCAGGATTTTGCGGATGGGAGGAAATCCAACGTTCTAGGAAGTCGTGAGGAGTAGAGGAGATGGGGCCCCTGAGTGTTTGTGGGAGCCACCTGGGTATCTGGGGTTCTTTGATTGCCTTGTTTGCGGGAAACGCCCTACGTTGTGACTGGCATGTCTGCATTTCCTACCTGGCTCCTGTTAATCATGCAGCTTAGTTTTGGTTTCCTTCAGCCCTTCGGGTTAACATGCTGCTACCCCTTTCCTAGCTGTTCTCTCTCCAACTGAGTTGCTTGCTTCCTGGGCATAGCTGAATTTTCTTAGGAGAGTTCTAAGAGTAGCCCAGATGGCAGTCGAGGCAGACCAAAGAAAGGGGAGCTGCCACCTTTGGATTTGGGTAATGAAACTTTTATACGCAGAGTAAAATCTTTGCTGGTGATTTTTGGAGATTATTTGCAAAACCATTACGTATGCCTTGCAGATGGCTCTGAGATCTAGTGGCTGATGAAAATCCCCGACTCAGCGGGCCCCAGAGAGGAGCCGCCTCCTCTGTCCCCCCACAAACAGCTGACACTTCTCGTGCAGAGCATTGTCTGCCTCCCTGAAGGTGGGAATCAATGACTTAGAAACTGATTAAACAATCCAAATAGCAGCTGATAAATGGGTCAGCCCCCTCTGATGTGATTCTGCTAGCGTTTATCTTGTGCCTTCCCCAGGTAAGACTGCTATTCCTGGAGGCACAGGCATGCAGGAAGCGGAGCCAGAGGGAATCATATGAAAGTGTGCCAACCTGTTTATCACTTACCGTCTGGGTGGGATTTCTGCTCACATTTCTGCTTCCGTTTACAGATTTGTACCCTGCGGGACCCTGGTTAATGTTAGCCAGTGAGTAGTGACAAACAGCAGCAGACACTGGGTGTGTGGCGAGGATGAGGGTCCCCCAGTGCTTAAGGTGGATCCCATAAATGGCCTTTTCTTCTCCATCGCAAACAAGGAGTGTGAACAGGACAAAGAAATGTCTGATAAAGGGAGAAAGGAGAGGAAAATGGCGGCCTCTTTCCCTAGGCCAGGAGCCTGCCCACGGCTTTCCAAGCAGCCCGTAGAGGTGGAGAATGGTTTTGGTGCTCAAGGACATGTGCTGTTCTTGTGCAGCTTTGTTGTCAGGGTCATGGCCCACGGCTTTGTTGGAGGGCTGGCAGCAGGGATGGGTCCCGAAGGTGGTGCATGCACTGCTTGTGAGGGTCCCAAGTCTGAAGACACGGTGCCAATGGGCTGGCAGCTCACCATTCAACCCATCTCTGTCCCGAGACCGAGCCGCGTGCCTGCATGTCCGGCTCTGATTCCAGGCTCTTGGGGTCTGCAAGGTAACTTGTGCAAGGTGCTTTCTGTGTTCAGTGAGTCTGGACTTCAGGGAGCTGAGGCTGGGCGAGTACAGACACCCGTGTGCCTGCCAAGATGTTCGTCAGAGCCCCCAGCGGCATCTCCAGTGTCCTTCCTGGCAATGACCACCCATTGGCGCTTCTTTGTTTTCCTTTTCAGGGACAGGAAGAATATCTCCTAAACAAGAACATCTTTCTCAAGAGCAAGGTGCAGGCACCGACCGTTTCGCGCCCTCTAGTCCCACCAGTGTGTCTGTGGTTGCCGTCTGATGTTTGGGGCTTTGGCCCTGGGGGTTGGTTCAGGGTTGAGAGAAGTTCGCTTGCCTAATTGGTCTTCTGGATGGTTTGCTCATCCAGAGATGAAATTCTGAGCTGGGAAATATTGCACAAATTAAATTTGGGATGACTTGCAGGCATTAGTACCGTTGAACCAAGAAAGATGGAGAGGCAAACCTAGTCCGATGTAGTTACTCAGTTGGAACAAAACCTTAGCTTCTAAACTTCAACCTCTTTCTGAAACAGATTCCACCACACTGTGGGAGGAGAAGGGAGGCAGGAGAAACACATCTCAGCCTAAAGTTGGGATTCTCTTTCATGTGCCCACAGCCCAGAAGGGACCGGATGGGACGGTCATTCCCAATAACTACTGTGACTTCTGCCTGGGAGGTTCTAACATGAACAAGAAGAGCGGGCGGCCGGAAGAGCTGGTGTCCTGTGCCGACTGTGGACGCTCTGGTGAGTGTGGCCCCCTTCCTGCACCGTGTGCCCGTAGCCCAGGAACCATCCCACCTGCATTCCTCTGCCATCTCGTGGTGCTGCTGGCGGGGCTGGAGAGTGAGGTGGAGAAGTGACGGTGGTGACGCTTTCGAGTAGAGAAGAGTCTCAGGGTGTTTTGAGATGTTTCTTCTTTGAGTCTTAAGAATCAAAAGTTAGGATCTGGGTTTCCAGGAGGAGGGCAAGGAGACGTTTGTCACTTGTGTCTGGCCTTCCCAGGAGATGGATGATGTCTCTGTGTGCATTGTTGCGGGCAACAATGAGATAGAATGGAAACACCCAGAGACATGGGCAGTATGCTTTCTGTATTGCGTGGTGCACAAGTAACGGAAGAGTGTGTTTGTTCTATGGAAGTACCGGAGCGGGGCAGGGGTGGGAACTCCTAGAGTGTGGAAGCGTGAATATTGCCAGAGCAGCTGCGTCTTGAGTCCCCTGGGTGCTGGGTCACTGTCTAACCACTGCCTCATTGCTCACTCATCCCATGCTCACATGTGCAGCAGGCAAAAAGAGACCTTGACCGATCAAGGCGGCAAAAGGACAGGCATTCCCTAGGACTAATCGCGAATTGACTTGGCATAGATCTGTATCTATATCTGCACACACACAAATATAGATAGATAGATAGATAGATAGATAGGTAGGTAAGTAGATTTTTAACCTATCCAAAGACCAAAACAACAACAAAAAGGAACTTGTGGTCTTATTGCCTCAATCTTAACATGATTGCAGGGCTTCAAGTTGTGTTCCAGCTGTTGTTTTGCTTTTCAGTTCTAGCAGGACCATTCTTTCTGGATGATCACAGTGGGGACTACCTGTTTTTCCTATTATTATGTTGTAACTAGACCAAAGTAAAAGGCAGGGAGGACAGAGAAGTTTAGCCTTATCTTGGGTCTCAGCCACTACTGGCTAGTAGGTGACCCATAGGTTCAATGGGGCGGTGGGCTATGGCCATGGGGAGCCATTTCTTTTTCCCAACTTCTCCACCTGCAGGCCCATGTGGAGGACTGAGGTGACCGCACCTTGACTTCACTGTGGCAACTCGGTTCTTCTTGAGCTTTAGCTCTGTTGTATTTCGATGTTAGGGCTGTTGAGGAATCAACACTGACTTGAGTGGCAAATCAGCATTTGGGAATGATGGTAGTTTCAATGCACTGAACCCTCAACATTGGACATTCCAGGACCCCGACAGGGCAGCCCATCTGTGCAGTGCTGTCGGTTTGTTTACTGTCCAAAGGTGATGCCCAGCGTTGAACTTTTACCTCCACTGGTGCTGGCTTGGAAGACAGGGCTGTTGTAATAATGGACTCTGGTTTTTAGAAGGAAAATAAAAAACAAGAAATGGAATTCAATTCAATGTTTTTTTTGTTCGTTTGTTTTAAAGGCAGGCAGGCAGACAAACAAGGTCCCTTGGTGGAGAGATTGTCCAAGCAGGGTGTCATGGCCTGCCGTAGGTTTGGGTGGCTTAGAGATGGTAGTTTTGCAATTCTCCTTGCAAACTGCTGCCTTTCTTCCCCTTTGTTGCCTATAAAAGATGGGGTTCATGAGTCTGACTCAGGGGCATCCCATGTGGGAGGCCGGTTTTTTTCTGCCCCAAGTCTCCATTTGCACACCCTTCACGCAGCGTTTCTTTGCCAGGTTCTATCTGCCCTGTGACTCAGGGCGCCATTTTAAACCAGCCTGGATCCTCTCATTGCATCTGCCGAGGATTAATTTTGCTGGATCGTTTAGTCAAGGTCTGACTCTGATGTTCCTGAAATAGCTGACACCTTGGGAATAACCAGGTGGCGCCAGCCCATGGGATGTGTGCTTGCCGAGGCAGGTGGGCAAGGGCGCCTGTGGAGCTCCCTGGGGTCCTTCCAGAGCAGAGCCTGGCGCTTGGGCGAGCTGCCTTCCCTTCCTGTCTGCCCCACGACTTCTGCTTCCTGCGAGAAAGGAAGATTCCGGAAATTGGCACCATAAGTGGAGCGCTATTATCTGCCGTGGTGGGGGCTGTCCTGGGGCTCGTTTAGAGTGTGAAGTAGTTCAGACCTGAGTTTTACAGATTTCAGAATGCTAGATTTTATTAGGCTTTTTAAACCCCTGTATCTCGCTTTCCGAGTGTCCTGAGTTAGATTTGACAATTCTGAACTTTTGGGAGTAACCAAGCACGTTTAAGTGGCTGGAGTGTGTGTGTGTGTGTGTGTGTGTGTGTGTGCGTGCGCATGCGTGGGTGCAGATGGCAAAAACCTCCTCCATGGTTAAAGAACATGAGAAGCTCCTTCACTACCTACCACTTATCAGAATTTCCAACTTCTTTTCGCTTTCAGTGCAAATGAACTACATGGTGTCAGGGCAGAGCCGAAAGGTTTCCGAAAGAATGGGATTAGAAGCGGGTAAATGTAGGGATAAAACGGATGGGGGCTTAAGCACCTTTACCGGGTTATCTGACAGAAAATACCTTTGTAAAGCTGGCTGTCAAAGGGAAGCACAACACTGCTCAAAGCAACACCAGCCAAGAACACCAAAGCAGTACCCACCCGGCTCAGGGACGACCGAGGAAAACCCTTGTCAAGGGCGGGGTTGGGCGAGCGTGCGTGCACCTGTGTCGTGGCGGGCTCCCTCACTGTCGGGAGCCGTGGACACGTGTATTATGGGAGAGACGGTGCCTTTCCGGGAGGGGGGGAATAAATCCTCTTCCCTGGAAGTGTTCGCTTTGTCCCAAATCCCTGTCGCCAGGTGATGTCCCTGGCTTAATCCCTTTTGCTGTGACAATGGTTGATTATCTCGCTATTAAGAATAACACCGTAATGACGTAATGAGAATATTAATGATGCTGTCTGTTGCTTAACCCATGTGCTGATATATTCATCATACATGTCAGCTCATTTGGGAGGAGAAGGCAGGAAGGAGAAGGAGGCAGCGGCCGCAGCACGCACCACGGAGGACTTATTCGGTTCCACGTCAGAAAGTGACACGTCAACTTTCCACGGCTTTGATGAGGACGATTTGGAAGAGCCTCGCTCCTGTCGAGGACGGCGCGGTGGCCGCGGCTCGCCCACAGCACATAAAAAGGGCAGTTGCTGAAGCCGTGGAGCGGACTGCCGGGCGGTCAGCGCCCCCCTCTGACTGTGGCCCTTGTCCCGGTTCTGATACCTATATTTTTTAATGAAAGACAACCTAGGTTTTCCCTTTCTCTTTGCTTTTTCCGCTCAGACTTCCACGTGTCCCTTCCTCCCCGCCATCCCTCTCTGAGTAGTACAACAGAAGCACAAACTACTGAAACAAACAGGACAGCAGGAAGGAGCAGGGCGAGGGCTCTTGCGAGAGAGGGCGTCGTGATGTGCTGTTTGTCTCCCATAGAGATAGAGCCTTAGGTGGATTATTCGCTTTTTGGGGGGTGGGGGTGGGGGTGGGGGTGGGATCTCTTTGACATGAGCAGAGTTGATGTCCTCAGTTTTCATATTTATTGGCAAAATGAAGAGAAGAAGGAGCACTGGGTTTTGAAACAAAGAACCAATAACATTAAAATATTATTTATGTGTGCTAGATATTAGAATCAGACTTTTTTTTTTTGAGAGAGAGAAGGGGAATCAGAGAAATGGAAATAAGATCCTGTTTAGGAGCGAGCCGCTGGGGGGAGAATCTCCTCCATGGGAGGTGATTTTACCTTCTGTGCCCCACGGAGTCCGACACTCCCCACGGCAGACCCCTCCCCAGTTCTCATCCCTGACCTTTCCATCTTCCTCTCCGCTTGCGAGAAAAATGTCCACAGTTCCAGAGAGGTCGGGGGCCGCCTGCATCTGGCCTCCCTCCAGCCCCCGGAGGCCCTGAGAGGCCGCTGCCGCCTCCGTGGCTGCTCCTCCTCCGCCAGTGCTGGGCTGTCCTCCCTGTCCTGGTGAGGAGCAGCTTCCAAGTGCAGGAACGGAACCAAGCAGCAAGTCCGGGGCTCAGCAGTGACGAAGCCGCCCGAGGCCACGCACGAGGAACAGAGACTGACACCTCACTGTCTGTGTCCCCTCCCCCTTGCCCGTGTTTCAAAACAAAATACATGCCCACTGGATGATCAAGTCTCCTGTATTTCTTCGTCCATTTTTTTATAGTGCCCGCCAGGCACTTTGTTTTGTGTTTCCAGTAGCACTTCCTGAAATTAACCAAAGCAACACTTGCCCAAGGCCCTTGGAGAAGACGGTGCACCTCGTGGTTGGCAGTCCCGAGCATCGGCACCTTCAAGGTCGTACGCGAAAGGTAGGTCTTGGCTGGCCCTTCTGCAAGGAGGGCAAAACACCATACTTTTGTTTCATTCTTAAGTTCTCTTTTTCCCTCTACATCTGTGGTTGTTGTGCTTTTGTTCTTTTGGGTCCTCATCCCCTTCTGAGTGTGGGAGTGGCCCTCTGTGGCCTGTGTGCGCATGTGTGCCCATGTGGGCTGGGCGCAGGCATGGGGGCTGAGGCTTCCCTGGGGTACGGGAGGGGCTCTCTGTGTAGGAGGAGGGCCTTCTGGCTTCGACTGCAAGGGGCAGTGGCTGGGGAAGTGCTTGGCTGACTCTGCCCACCCCCACCCTCCACTCCCGGCTATATCTGCAACTGGAGGCCAGGGAAGGAGGTCGGAGCTGGCTGCTGGTACTGGGCTTGGGTAGGGATGAGGACTGCATGTCTAGGGTGGGATTTCTTGCTCCAGGTAATAGGGGGCAATGAGTCCACATTTACAGAAGATCCCTGCTTAGGCATGACACACAACGGGGCTGTTTTGAAAGGTTCTGAATGCCTGCTTTGTGTGGCTGAGGTTTCTGGCCTCCGAGAGAACATAGGCCCAGAGACATGGGCAGTGTGGGGAGCTCTCAGGGACTGCCCCGTTGGCAAGTTGCTTGCAAGTGTCAGGGAAGATCTGCTTTGACCATCCAGCTTCTACAGACCTCGTGAGCTAGAGCTCTCTCCCCAGTAACAAAACACCCCGAGAAAAGCCCAGGGCAAACAGAGAAAACCGCAAATGGACCCTTGGTGCCTCCCCACCAGCCTGGCTTAGTTAGGAAGGGCTTCTCTTTCCTCCTGCTTGAGATGGGCACATGCTCACCTAGAAATTCGTTCTCAGTTTTGAGAAAGTGAAGAGAACAATCCCACCCACTCTGGGATTGTTTTATCTAATCTGTTTGTGGCCCTGTTTCCAGGAAGTATGGTGTAGACCTGCGGTGTTATATTCCTGCGTGTGCACACGTGTGAATAAGCCCATCTCGCAGGTCTCGTAGGTTTCTGTTCGGGTCATACAACCTGCTCTTCCTGTCACTTCTCAGCCCTCTGTTCCATTGGCTAAGGTATTGGAGTCACAGCCTTAGGACTTGTTGCCACAAGTATGTGCAGGCCACACCATCATTTGAAATCTGTCTTGTAGCTCATAGTCCTACAATTCTCAGTTTAGCTTGGCTTTGACTTTCAGTTTTGTAAAAAAGTACACACATGGGTCTGGCGCTGTAGCATAGTGGGTAGAGCCGCCGCCTGCAGTGCCAGTATCCCACATAGGCGTCAGTTCGAGTCCCAGCTGCTCCACTTCCAATACAGCTCTCTGCTATGGCCTGGGAAAGCAGTAGAAGATGGTCCAGTTGGGCCCTTGCACCCACGTGGGAGACCCAGAAGAAGTTCTTGGCTCCTGGCTTCAGATTGGCGCAGCTCCTGTTGTTGTGGCTGATTGGGGAGTGAACCAATGGTTGGAGGATCTCTCTCACTCTTTGCCTCTACCTCTGTGTAACTCTGCCTTTCAAATAAATAAATAAAACTTTTTTTAAAAAAATTTAAGAATCTAGTTTGGATTTCTAATGGAGAGCTAACAGTTAAGAACCATCTAACAAAGCAAAGCTCCAAGAATGTATCTGAAGATTGTCTAATTTATTTTTGTTTATGTACTTGATCAGTTTCTCTTGATGGGACTGGTAGACTTCTCCACCTTCTCACTTGTTACAGCCAATGTGAGCATGATTGTGTCTATCAGCATTGCCTGAACATCTTTTTTTTTTTTTTTTTTAAGATTTATTCATTTATTTGAAAGGCAGAGTTACAGAGAGGCAGAGGCAGAAGCAGAGAGAGAGAGAGAGGTTTTCCATCTGCTGGTTCACTCCCCAGATGGCCGCAACAGTGGGAGCTGAGCTGATCTGAAGCCAGGAGCCAGGAATTTCTTCCGGGTCTCGGGACCCAGGGACTTGGGCCATCTTCCACTGCTTTCTCAGGCCATAGCAGAGAGCTGGATCGGAAATGGAGCGGCCGGGACTTGAACCAGCGCCCATATGGGATGCTGGTGCTGCAGGCAGCTGCTTAACCAGCTATGCCACAGTGCCAGCCCCTTGTCTTACCTTGCTTATAGTACCTTTCAACAGACTCTGAATTTGTGTTCTTAAAAATAAACAAACAAAAAAACAAAAAAAAAAACTCTGCAAAAGACTTAAGATGATGATTTCAAGTCTTTTACTTTCAATTGAGAAAAGTCAACCAAGAGAGGCTGAGTTATATCTGAGAGAGTAGAATGGACATTCCTTGGGCGGCAGAAGTCTTAAGACTGAGGAAGGTAACTCTGAGACAAGGTATGGGAGGACGAAACTGACTCTTCTGGGTCTCCAGCCACTGTGATGGTTGGTGTCGTATCTTTTGTCTAGATAACAATGGTCATCAACAGTTATGTGCCAGCCATTGCTCTGGGTGCTTGCCTCAGAATGTTTCATTTAATCTTCATGACTCTCCCCTTGAGATAGATGCTTGTATTGATCTCTGGTTTGCATATGGAGAAATTGAGACACAGTAACAAGGTAAAGAAATATACAAGCAGTAAGGAACCAGGTTTTAATCCCTGGCAACTTGATTCTAGAACCTGTACTATATACACACGTGTGCATACTCTACGTACGTATCTTGCATTTTCTCAGTTCCAACTACAGAAAAGGAGTATTTGTAATGAGTATAGCTTTAAAAGGCAATCTTATGGGATATGGTAAGAGGGAGTTCTACTTAAGATTCTGTACAGAATAGTATAGATAATTCATCTTCTAAGCTACTTTGTAAGGTACCCCAGCCCCCAGTATCTACTGGGGAGCAGTGATCTCTTTTTTTGTGACTTCAGAAATTGCGATGAGCAGCCAATACACCTACCTTTTTATTGTTTTTTGTTGTTGTTGTTGTTGTTGAATAAAGTATCACTATTCACATTTTCGAATGAAAAAGAGATTATAATCATTAAGAAGAAAATGATCTGACCAACTTTCTTTGTCCTCAGTTCCATAGTGTATCACCCCAAATGCTTCGGAAATGTCACCAGTCCAAAGAGAGGGGAACCAAAGATGTAGAACTTTCTAAGTTCCTTCCAACATTCAAATTCCCTTGCAGGAGATGGGGGACTTTTGGTGTCAAGGTGCCTACTGTTGTCTGTCTGATGTCTTTTCCTAACCAGAACAATCGAATCCTTAATCTGTTACTGAGACAGGTCAGGGATCTGCTGCTGTAATCACAGTAACACCCGGAATGAGAAATATGCATTTAATTTTTTAAAGGTACTTTAAAGTCGGCACTGCAATTTGCCACTGGTATTTTCAAGAGAAGGATTTAATAAAAAAAAAATACAGTGTTCACATCAATAGCATCGCTGTAAGTCTTGCTGCTTCCCTTGCATCTCTCCACGCACCTAATGGGCTGCAGCCTGATACTGCCTTTTATAGCACTTGAGGGAACACACGATCATTACTCGGGGAGGAAACTAAAGGCTGTTTGGAGCTTCTCACTTCATGGTGGAATAAAATTAATTAATTTTATCCCAATATGCCTCCTGTTAATCTGATGAATATCATCTCGAGCATGTACTAGAGTTTGAGCAGACTCATGTGTTAGGAACTTTCCACCGGGGATTCTGTTTGGCCTTTGGAAGCGAAGTTGCTCGTGGTGTCTGTTTTCTGGGTGAGGCAGTGTTGGTCTGGCGAGCGGAAGCCTGGAGTGGAAGCACGGAAGTTCTGGGTTCCGGACTCAGCTGCCGTGTGGTTTTGTCCCCACGGATCTCACCCAGGATTCCCATCCCTAGGATATGGGAATTGCTTGGCCTGTCTGTCGCTCCCCGTCTTCGTGGAGGAACGACACTAAGCCCTGCCTAGGCTTCATATCCGAGTCACGGCACCATTATGTCGCTCCCCCTCTTCGTGGAGGAACGACACAGGACCCTGCGCTGTTCTTTTGTCTGCTCGGCCCTCCCCGGGTTTGCTGCTGGTCCTTCCCGGGTTGGCTACCGTCCCTTCCACCTCCGTGGAAGGGCAGTTCCCCCTGGCCACATTCCCCACTTCCGCAGGGGAGCGGCACACCGCTGGCCGGCTCTCTCGGGGGCTCCTCAGGTGTTCCTTCAGATAGATGTTCCTGGTGCATGTTGTCTCTCTCCTCCTTTACAGTCCTCTTCCACCAATCCCAACTCTGCTGCCCACACGCCGAGTACGCTGCTCTCCTCCAATCAGGAGCAGGATCAGCTCCTGTAGCTCAGTCAATCAAATTGGCGAGAGGCAGCTGCGTAGAAGTTGTTACTCCCTTCTCAGCGCCATATTGTGGGAGAGCAGATGCATAGAATAAGTCTTAATTCCAGTAACAGTCTAGTCCGAGTTGCTCCCCACACCTATCTTAATACGTAACTAACATTTTTTTTTTTTTCACAATGATTCTTAACTCTGTGAGGTAGGGCAGGTGTTGATTTAGTCCCATTTCACTGATGAGGAGACTGAGGTTCCAGCCAGGTAGTGCCGGGTTGGAAGTTCCAGGGCTGGTGAGTGGTGTCTGGGTCTTCTAATATTCTTTCCTCAGTCTATCCTGGTTTCCCTGTGGGTTGTATTTTGAAGATTTTTTTTTTTTTGAATTTTTTGCCAGGCAGAGTTAGTGTAGACAGTGTGAGAGAGAGACACAGAGAGAGTTATAGACAGTGAGAGACAGAGAGCGAGGTCTTCCTTCTGTTGGTTCACTCCCCTAATGGCCGCCACGGCCGGCGCTGCGCCGATCCGAAGCCAGGAGCTGGGTACTTCCTCCTGGTCTCCCATGCAGGTGCAGGGACCCAAGCACTTAGGCCATCCTCCGCTGCCCTCCCCGGCCACAGCAGAGAGCTGGAGTGGAAGAGGAGCGACTGGGACTAGTACCTGGTGCCTCAACCGGGACTAGAACCCGGGGTGCCGGCACCGCAGGTGGAGGATTAGCCAAGTGAGCCGCGTTGCTGGCCTCTTCTTTTTTTTTTTTTTTAAAAGATTTATTTATTTATTTGGAAGACGAGTTACACAGAGAAGAAGAGGCAGAGAGAGAGGTCTTCCATCCACGGGTTCACTCCCAATTGGCCCATACGAACTGGTGCCCATACGGGATGCCGGCACTGCAGGCAGCGGCTTTACCCGCTATGCCACAGTGCTGTCCCCTGAAGATGTCTTGAGCAAGATCAGTAAAAGGCTTGGCGGTCTTTTCTTCAACACTTCATTGTGTTAAGAGGAGGTGTTTGATGCTGCAAAACAAACACAGATTTAGGAAAGGAAACTGATTACACGTGAGAAGCCCATGGAGAAAGAGGACTGTCCAAGTCCTGAGCTTGTAGAAAGAACTGAAGTTGAGCGTCCTTCATGGCCATTGTGTTGGTGGAGGCAGTGGGGACAGTGAGGTGGCAGGGAGTGAGCACTGGGGGCCCTGGTTTGGTTGCCTGCTCACGTGCTTCTAATTGTAAGCCATTAAATCATATGAAACTGATGTGCTTAATAAAAGTGAGATCTGACCAGCTACTCAAAATAACAACCAACAAAGGCCACTGTGCTTGACTGATTTGCTAAGTAATGGAGAAGGGTGGGAGATCCCTAATGGAACTGAAGGATTAGCTAAAAAGCATTGACTTGGATTTTCAAAGGATCACCAACACTGGCCTCAAGCAATAACTAAGTCCTATGTATAAAAAATTTAAATCATCTCACAGTTATAAGAAACAAAAATAATACAAAGAATTCCCATATACCCTTTACTTAGATTCTCCAAAACAACCATAGTAAAATGGTCACAATTTGGAAATTAAAATTGTTGCAATACCTACAGGCTATGGACCTAATTCAAATTGTGCCAGTTGTCTCGCTGATGTCCTTGTCTGGTCCAGGATCCAATCCAGGATCACATGTTGTATTTAGTTGTCACGTCCTCTTCAAGTCTTTCAATATGGAGTAGTTAGTTCCACAATCTGTCTTTGTTTTTTTATAACTTTGATACTTTTTAAGAATATTTGCTAGTCATTTCATAGAAAGCCATTCAGTTTAAGTTTGTGTATTGTTTCCTAGTGGTGAACATGAGGTTGTGCATTTGTGGTAAGAATGTCACACACATGATGTTGTTTTTCCAGGGCATTCTAGCAGAAGGTGTGTGATTGACTTATCCCATTACTGGTGTCTTGTTTGGCCTTGCAGCTGAGGTTTTAGCCTAGTATTTCTATAGACTTTGGGTGATAATGTTTTCATTCCATATCCCTTTGTTCACTTGGTGGCTAGAGATCAAGTCATAACATTATGCATATGGCTGCTTAGCCCTGTGAGAGAGAATGCAATTAAACATGGGCCAATGGATTTATTGGCTAATGGATTTATTTATTATCCTGGTGGTCAGTCTAGGTATTCACAACTAGGTAAAAACGTGTGAGAGCTCTCATGGGGGTAGTGTGTGATTATTTTTGCTGTAGATCACAGTAGACAAGAGGATTTTCTTGGAGAAAGCCCATCCAGTCAACAAGGAATTCTAGACTGACTATTGCTCTTTAATCTGTAGGCAAGAATGTCTGTTATCAGAGAGAGTGGACACAGAGTTGAACAATAACCAAGGCTGGCAGTCACAACCTGGTCTATGTAAAATGACAAAAATCACAATTTTAAAACATATTCTGAGCCGGCACTGCGGCTCAATAGGCTAATCCTCCACCTTGCGGCACACTGGGTTCTAGTCCCGGTCGGGGCACCGGATTCTGTCCCAGTTGCCCCTCTTCCAGGCCAGCTCTCTGCTGTGGCCAGGGAGTGCAGTGGAGGATGGCCCAAGTGCTTGGGCCCTGCACCCGCATGGGAGACCAGGAGAAGCACCTGGCTCCTGCCATCGGATCATGTGGTGCGCTGGCCGCAGCAGCCATTGGAGAGTGAACCAACGGTAAAGGAAGGCCTTTCTCTCTCTCTCTCTCTCTCTCTCTCTCTCTCACTGTCCACTCTGCCTGTAAAAAATAAAAATAAAAAAAACATATTGTGTCATACTTTGTTCCTGCCAGTAGAGTACAGTTCTTGTCCCAACGCATTATCATTATTTATAGTCTTTCTTAGATGGACTGTGTGTTTCTTGAGGGCAAAGGTGATGCCACTCATGTCCCTCAAACAGTGCCCGACACCAAACATGCTATACTTATTGGTTCACATAAACTGGGAGCTGAACAGTGTTTCTGAGCTAACTCATGGGATCTTATGCATAATGCATAGGATTCATCATCCTGTGCATAATGGATGCTCACCAGTATGGGGGAAAGAAAAGTTGAACAAGTGCTCCTTTGGGCACAGCAGCCTGTGGTCAACTCAGAGTGGATAGGTGAGAGCCAGGGGGCAGTGAAGGGTTGGTGAGGGTGGAAGGAAAGAGAGTTTGTGTGGGGAGACAGGGGTTGGTGGAGGGGACAGGTGACCATGTGTAGAAGAATGGACACCTAAGCCTTCTTGGTTGCTTAGAAAGGAAGAGACCAGAACATAGCAGGACATTGCTTGTGGCCTGCTGTTGGCCCTGCCTGAGGAAGCAAAAGAGAACATGGAGGTTAAAAGTGCAAAGTTGGGAGTGGACCAGCTATTTTCAAGTGGCTTAAATCAGGCAAAATAATGGTAATAATAATAATAGTAATAGGGTACCTCTGTGTGTATGTGTGGAGGGGTGGGGGTAGAAATTTGCAGAAAGTGAAAGGACCTGGAGGTACGGTTAAGAGAGCCTCACCAAGAGTGAGGTGACATCTGGCCAGAAGGCTCGGGGTGCTGGGAGAAGGACAGAAAGATTGCTGGCGGGATGCGAAATGGTGACTGCTGCCCAGCAAAAGGACAATTGCAGGCGCTCTGTAGGAGACCAGGCGAAAGGCCACATCAATTCTGTCACTCACACGAAGGAGCCAGAGAGATGATTGGTGGTCTGGAGAAGAGGAGCACGAGGGAGGAGGAGGGAAGCCAGGCCAGGGGTGCTGGGACGTGCAGGTCAGAAGGGTGAAAGAGGGAGGGGGGGTGGCCAGGGAGGCAAAGGGCAGGTGCAGGTGGCAGCCAGGCCCACGGCTACCTTCCTTTGGAAGAGCCTCAGTCTTGGAGGTGCATCTGATCCAGTCCTGTGCACCTTGCCCACGAGTGATGCCGTGGGTACTGGGAAAGGCGAGGGAAGGGGTGGGGCTGCGGCTTGGAAGGGACTGAGCTGCTCATCTGACTTGGAGCTGTATTCCCTGCTGGCTTGGCCTGGTTCCATTTAGGCCCCTTCTTCCTGCCTCCCTCGCGGTCAGCTCGGTGTGATCGGGTACTGTTGAGCATCCGTCTCCGCCCTGAGGAGCTGCTTCTGGGGTGAAATGTGGGAACACTTGCTTTTCTTGCTGATTTCTTTGTACCAACTGCTTCTTGCCAAAGACCAAAACACCTCGGCAGATTTCATTTCAGCTAGAAGCAAGGATGGCCCTCGGGCCAAAGGGCCCACCTTGTTTGAGCTGCCACCAGGGTCCAAGGCCAACACTTGGGATGCCTGGGATCACTGAGGGACTGCAAAGGATCTCTTGGCTTAGCTATCTCTGCAGTGAATCCTGGCAGCTTTGAGTCACAGGGGCAGGCGGAGGTGAGGGGGGGTCTATGTGTGTGTGTGTGTATGTGAGAGAGAGAGAGAGAGAGAGAGAGGAGAGAGAGAGAGAGGAGAGAGAGAGAGAGAGAGAACAGTGCCCTTTTGACCTTCGGCCAAATGGGACATCAGTTGGGGTTTTCTGTGACTGCAGCTGGCCCTGGTCCACTCATTTCCACTTAGGTGACGGGCAGTTATATTGCATCCTAAGGGTGCTTTCTGGGTATTTTCACATAGTGGAAAGATTCCATTTGTTTGGTTTCCAAGCGAAGAAAGGAGAAAAATAAAGATCTTTGTGAACGCCCGGTTCTGCCGGTTCTGCACCTAGGCCTGGAGTCCAGCTCTGCTCAGTGGCAACTGCCCCCTGCCACTGCAGTGTTCCAGGGACCAGACACAGGCCTGGTCCTCGCTGCCCGGAGCCGTGGCCTCGTTAGCTTGGCAATTAATCGGTGGTTTCCTTTCTTTCTTTTTGTGTTTTCAATTTTCATTTCATTTCCGCCGCCCCCTTAATTTGAGTCTTTCTTTTTTGTAGGGACTGGTTCCGTGTTGTTGTTTTTTGTTTTATCTTTCGTTGCCTTTCCCTCTGCAGTCAATGCAAGGCCCCGGGGACTCCGCCATGCTTCAAGCAAGCCATGTTGAAGAAGGCGAAGAGAAGCCACCGCGACTGGCACCTCCTCCTCCTCCACCTCCTCCTCCTCCTCCTCTTCCTCTTCCCTTACCTGGCCCCTCCTGTGCGTGTGTTTCAGCCAACACAGGAGTCTGGAGTGTGGGAAATCCTCCGGCACGACTCAGCTCGGCCCAGCAAAGTCTCGGGAATGGCCTAAGTTTGTGCAATAAGAAGATTTTTTTTTTCCTTTTTAAAATTCTTCATTACCTTTTCTTTAAGTGTCTGTGAGAAAGCACCCAGGTCAGACTGGAATTTGTTCTACGATAGAAGTAACTGAACACAAACTGACAAAAAAAAAAAAAGAGTTAACTATTTTATTTATTTCAATATTTAAAGGAAAAGAGTGCTAATGGAGCACACTATTTTTGTTGAAAGTATCTTCTACTTCAAAAGTTAAAAGCAATTTTGTGAAGACGTGAAATCAAAAGAGTACTTAATGTAAAATAAAGACTGCCTATTAACGCTAAGGAAAAATACCCCACGTTTTTAAATAAGAAAATAAAGATCAACTCTGCTCTCTTGGGCTTTCTGAAAAGCCACTCATGTATGTGCTTTAGGTATGTTCATTTCTGCGAGTTGGATGTGGTAAGTGAGCAGTGACCGTTTCCCCACCCCCTCCTGGAAAAGCCTGTTGAACGTGATGATGCTTCATGATTATGTACCAAGATTTGACTGAAATAAATTAGCCACATATGAGCAGTCTCCCGCCCCCGCTGTCCCCTCACCCCAACCAAGCCCCCGTCTTTATCTGGATGTCCAGAAGCAGTGGCCTCCTGCTTCTCATGTCTGCTGAGGCTTCGTTCAGAAAGGAATCCTACCCAGTGATGGAATCTGTCTCTGCACGGTGCACAGGATTCAAACCTAGGCAGCTTGGTTTAAAATAGCGTAGTGAAGAGGAAAACAATTTTTTTGCAAACATTAAGCATCGGCGAGATGACATCACTTCAGCTACCCTGTGACTCCTAGAGGAGGAGTTTGGCTATGGCAGCCTCCAGCTGAGCTGGCTTGGGGGCCCGAGATTCTAGAACTGGCCCCGTGGGCTTGGAAGGCTGAGCTGAGATGATGGAACCGTCAAGTTCAGTTGCTGGTGGGGGTCCAGGAGGGAGGCACGTATTCTGACGTGCCCATTGGTGGCCGTGCTGGTGGACACGAGCGAGACACGGACGACAGGTAATTCCGTGTCTCCGGTCAGTGACAGACCTGGGTTGATGGGCTGGGCCCCTGGGCAGGTCTCCTGTGTCCTTCAGTCTCCCTCCCTTGTGAGCAGAGTCTCCAAGACCCATGGGTGTGACCCAAGGCTGCATATTGTTGCCAGCGGCAGGCTCTTGAGTCCCAGTGTAACAGAAATGATTCTGAGACCCCTTCTGCCTTTGCAAGGGGAGGGTGAGTGGACGCAGACGTCCTGCCAGTCCTTTCAGGTTTCCAGACCTGGCGGGGTGGGGCCTGGGGGTACAGGTGGAAGGGGAGGAGATACCAAGAGTGTCTTTGTATTCTTCTATAGTCCCTTTCTGTGACATTTTCTGGTAGAAAATGTCCTTTGTCAGAATGCTAAGAATGACAGTAATCATTTCTGTCCAACCAACTCCCACAAGTCACCAAAAGTGTAGAATTGTGATTAAAGCTTCACGTAATAGAGGGTTTGTACCAAGTTGGTATAAGTTTCTGTTAAATAAAAGTCTGTTTGCAATGCTCCCTTAGCATCTCTGTACAGTTTGCTTGCCATACCAACCGCCTCCTCCGGGAGATCAGCTTCCAGGCGCCGTGTGGAAGGAACTCCTGGAAGGATCCTGCCCCCTTGCATGCCCAGGGCCGTGGGACTCTGTTGTTTGATTTAGATGCCCAGTCTAGAGCAGCAGTGGCCACTGGCTCTGCTGCCATGGAAAGTGAACTGGGCCCAGCATCTGCTGTCTGAGCCCAGCTAGCTCTCACCCCACCATCCCACTGCTGCCGTTGCCTTCCCCATGGTCAGAGTAGCTCTACCGAAAGCCTGGCTAGGTGTGTAGACTTCATGGAGCTGTTCCATGTTCCCGGCACGCCCATGCTAACGCAGATTGAGCGTCTGTTTTTTGGAAAGAGATGGGTGGTTAGCATTTCCGTTGCTGCAAGATGCCGTAGGTGTAGCCTTTCCAAGCTGCCAACTGGTGCAGCTTGAAGCTAGCACCCCTCTGGTAGACTTTTTCTTGTGTGTGGAAATGGACAGGCTTCGCTAAAGGATCTCAGAGTCGGGTGGAACAGCCTGGAAGGACAGGCCATGTCTTGCCCTCTGAGTGTCGCCAGCCCCACTGGGACCAGGTGGGAGTGGAAGGTGACATTGCCATGCTGCTGCTAGGGGGCTGCTCTGTTCTAGAATGAATGTCGCATGAGACTTTCATTACGGACTGGACAAGTTTCCTAGCAATAAATAGGACATTCTTTTGGAATTATTTTTTCCCCAATATGGTCTCTTCCTTAGGGTTTCCCCACTTCATTTTATTGTGGTAAAACATAAGGAACATGCACCGTACCATTTTACTCATCTCCAATGCACAGTTCTTCGGCATTCAGGACATTGACACGGCTGTGCAACCACTACCACCATGCATCTCCGGAACACCCCCATCTTCTCCGGCCTCAGCGCTCTGCACCCTTCAAACACCCTTCAGCCCTCCCCATCTGTCCTCCCTCCAGCCCCCCAGAACCACTGCTGTACTTTCTGGTCCCCAAGTATCATGTGAGTGAAATCACGGTGCTTGTCCTTATATATATGTATTTTATATATATATATATATATATATATATATGTATATATATATAATTATGTTTAATAGCGTGGAGATTACTCTGTGTTGTTGCATGTGTCAACATCTTTTTTGAAGGCTGAATAATAGTTCCTTGTCTGTATAAACCGCATTTTGTGATCCATTCATGTGTTGGTGGAAACTTGGAGTGAAGAGGAAGTTTGACACATTGGTTGCATACTACCCTTTTCCTCTAGGGACTCAAAACTTGAGACGTTAGACCCAATTTGAGGTCACCAGAGGACTGAATATCTTCTTTGGTGGGGAGGGATTGCACCTGGACTCCCTCCTCTGACTTGCCCTAGAAAAGGATACCCTGATTCTGGTGGATAAACATCCTCCACCTGAAGTGTGTTTGCTCCTGATGAACGCTGTCTTTGTAGGTATTTATCTTTGGGCTGCTTATAGGGACACAAGGTCTGGCCTGGAGCTGTAAGAAAGAAATTCAGAAAGTTCAAGGGAAAAATGGAATTAAAAGACTAATTCATTTTGATGCTAAAAATTCCTGAAATTGTAGATATGCAAGGCATTCAACAAGTCCATGGAAATGTATATTATAAACAAATGCATGCATTTCAAAAAAATTTTTTGCACCCAAATCAGCTTATCTTTTAAGTCCATTTTCCATCAACTTCTTGAAGCACCCTCTTGATATCCATGTAAATCACAGAGGAGACCCAGGGTAATCGGACGTCCTCAGTGGCCGCCCACGAGGGAGAGACCACCTCTCACAAGTGTCTCATGATGAGTTTGGGTTTATTTGCCAGGAGTGCCTGTGCTTTCTGTCGGTGGGTGGCCACCAAGAGTGGGGGAAAAGCACACCTGAGCCAGAGAATGAGAGAAAGAAATCACTTTCTTCATGCAGTTGGAAACATATTTGTTTCTATAAAGGGCTGGCTCTGAGATTGAACTCCAGATGCCCACAGAGCAGGTATCTGTAGCGCACCAGGTGTGAGAAAAACAAGTGTCAGAGAGAAGGGACACAACCCTTGCTGTCTTGGGTCTCAGGGAGACCTCAGGAATGGTGGGGCAGGCACCCTCGATGCTACTTGCAGGAATGCGGGCCCAGGGCTTCTAGGTCTTGGCTTTCAAGAGAGGCCAAAAATTCAAGAATTTGCTAAGGTCTCCTCATTGAAAAATGTTGGTAGTAAATTAAAAACAAACACTGAGGTTGACTTCATGTGGACTAAACCGAGCATGAGTGGGCACCAGACAAATGCGGATGGCTCTGGGACAACGTTCGCCAACGGCTGCCCACTAGGTAGGGTTCAGGCTGAGGCTGGGATGCTTTGACCAGAATCCCTCCTAATGGTGATCCTTGTCTTCACCTGTGTGTGCACCTGCTGGTAGCCTGACTTAGCCCTGCTGTGTGGTGGGAAGGGGCCCCGGGGCTGGTCTGTGGATGGAGCTGGGTCATTTATGCAGCACATTAGGGATTCAGGATAAGGTTCCAGGAGAAAACAACATGCCCACCCAGTCCCTTTCCCTCTGCCTGTACCTGGAAGGCCCCCCCTTTGAAGCTCTGGGTAGAGCTATATAGTTAGGAAACAGTCTCTTTGATTCTGCTTTGTTCTTACTGCTTACAACTTATACTAGACTCGCATTCCTTTTACCTTTTTTTTTTAAAGATTTATTTATTTATTTGAAAGAATTACAGAGAGCGAGCGAGCCATTTTTCATCTGCTGGGTCATTTCCCAAATGGCCACAATGGCTAGAACTTTGCCAGGAGCCTGGAACTCCATCTTGGTTTCCCACATGATGCAGGGGCCCAAGTACTTGGGCCATTGTCTCCCCCTTTCCAAGGCATATTAGCAGGGAGCTAGATCAGAAGTGGAGCTGGCCGGCACCGCGGCTCACTAGGCTAATCCTCCGCCTGCTGCGCCGGCACACCGGGTTCTAGTCCCGGGCGGGGCGCCGGATTCTGTCCCGGTTGCCCCTCTTCCAGGCCAGCTCTCTGCTATGGCCAGGGAGTGCAGTGGAGGATGGCCCAAGTGCTTGGGCCCTGTACCCCATGGGAGACCAGGAGAAGCACCTGGCTCCTGGCTTTGAATCACTGCGATGCGCCGGCTGCCGCGGCCATTGAAGGGTGAATGAATGGCAAAAAGGAAGACCTTTCTCTCTTTCTCTCTCTCTCTCACTGTCCACTCTGCCTGTCAAAAAAAAAAAAAAAAAAAAAAAAAAAAGTGGAGCAGCCAGGACTTAACCTGGTGCCCACATGGAATGCTGGCATCAGAGGCGGTGGCTTAACCTACTGCACCACAATGCTGTTCCCTTACCTTTCTTTTCTAAGAACTCCAAATCACTCCATAGAACTAGAGTTGATTTGAATTTTATTCTATATTGAAACCAGCAAATTCAGAACTTCCTTTGATATATATATATATATATGTGTATTTCCAGAATTTTTGTTATTTCGATTTGTTTGAAAGAGAGAGAGAAAGAGAGAGAGAGAAGCCAGGTGGAAGCCAGGAACGCAGAACTCAATTCAGGTCTCCCATGTAGGCTGCAGGGACCCAAATACTTGAGCTATAACTGTTGCCTCCCAGGGTGTGCCTTAGCAAGTTGATATCCCAAGTAGTTGCTTAACTGCTGCATCCCAATACCCACCCCTGAATTTGTCTCCCAAATTATTCTAGGGGAATTGCATCTTAGCAGGGGACAGTTTGTAAGAGTTAGATTGGTTTTTAAGTGTGCAAGCACCACTCACTTGAGTCAGGGGTGTTTTCTTGGCATAGGGAAGAGGTTATTCTGAATAAGGAATCAATTGTCATCATTTATAAAGGGGGTGAGCAAGGTTTTCTGATAGGAAATACTTCCTCTTTTAGGTGTTGTTGCAAGCCAGATAGCCATCGCCATTACTCAAGCCTGGGCTGTAGTATGAAAACAGCCGTATACAATGTCTATGTGAGGTGGGTATGGCGTGGTTCCAGTAAAACTTTATTATCAGAATTAGGCAGCGGCCGGCGCCGCGGCTCATAGGCTAATCCTCCGCCTTGGCACACCGGGTTCTAGTCCCAGCTGGGGCGCCGGATTCTGTCCCAGTTGCCCCTCTTCCAGGCCAGCTCTCTGCTGTGGCCAGGGAGTGCAGTGGAGGATGGTCCAAGTACTTGGGCCCTGCACCCCATGGGAGACCAGGAGAAGCACCTGGCTCCTGCCATTGGATCAGCGCGGTGCGCCGGCGGCAGCACGCTGGCCACGGCGGCCATTGGAGGGTGAACGAACGGCAAAGGAAGACCTTTCTCTCTGTCTCTCTCTCTCTCACTGTCCACTCTGCCTGTCAAAAAAAAAAAAAAAAAAAAAAAAAAAAAAAAGGCAGCGTGCTGGATTAGGCCTAGGGGTCATAGTAGAGAGTATTACACAGTTAAGTTTGGGGTGGGTGGCACTGTTTCAGGCATTTTGCACCCTCAGGCCTGAGGAAAGAATCTCACATCTCCAGGAGGAGGTCAAGAGGTGCACTTCATTGTTGGTACTGAAAGCTGCTTAGAGCCTGTTTGCAAAAATGTGTGAGAGTCCAAAAAAAAAAAAAAAAGGCATCGAAGTCTCAGAAGGCTCTCCACAAGCTTTTGCAGTGTTGGTGTTGAGTTCATGCTATGGTAGTGTAATGTTTACCGACCGTCGCTGAGAATAACCCAGCCACGCAAAACAGTGACTCACCGAGAGCATGACCATGCATATCATTCGCCTGTAGCAGCTGAGTGTTTGCTTTTAATTCTAGACGGAGAGAGAGAGAGAGAGAGAGAGAGAGAGAGAGAGAGAGAGAGACAGGAGGTGAGAGAGTGCTCTCATCCACTGGTTCACCCCCCAAATGTCCACAGCGGCAGGACTAGCCCAGGGTGGAGCCGAGGGTCAAGAACTCCATCGTGGGTGGCAGGAAGCCAGTCCCTTGAGTTATCGCTGCCGCCTCCCAGGGTCTGCAGGAGGAATCACCCAGGCATTCTGATATGGGACACATGCATCTTAACTGCAGGCCAAGCGTCCCCCCTTGTTTTTAGGTCTGACAAAAGGCAGGTGGCTCCTGTGGGTTAAGTGAACACAGAATAGTCGAGTTTCATCTGTGTGAGGTCCATGATGAAGGGTGTTCTGGGTGCCCAGCTTGGGAAGCGTGGAGCTGCTGCAGTTAAAGAAATGGCGCCTTGTTGGTGAGCGCTGATTCTTCAGTGGCTGTGGGTCCTGGAAATTGCCAATCATGGGATGCCCTGACATCCATTTCTTTGCAAGAATGCAAATGGCTGTGGTTGTATTCAGAATCACGACACTTCCCCCAGCTTCTTATTTTACCTCCCAAACCAACTGGTGAGAGAGACAGTTTGCCTCCCTGGGTGTTGGAGAAGGTTCCTGACACCAGGGCTAGTACTGAACTGAAATCTTCTTACTAATGAAGCTGAGATGAACCTGCACAGTGACGTAGGAGGGGTCATGTTAGGTGGCAGCAGTCGTGCTAAAAATGGAGACGAGACACTCTTTTGCCATTACTGGATGATGTGCAGGTGTTTTGAGAGAATACATGACTCTTCAGACCACAGGTACCGTTTAGTGGGGTTTATTGCTAATTTCCCCAAGTTAACTCCATGTTTTTTAAAGGGGTCAGTGCTTAGGGTCCACATGTTCAGCTCGGTTCACACTCACCCTGTGATCACGTCTGAGGCCACCCAGAAATCCATTTTCAGGGAGGAGAGAGATTTTGCAGACTGCAAATGAGATCCTTCTGGGTGTTGTATTTTCCATAAATGTGGTGTGAGCTGCCCACACCCCTTGACTAAGCCTGGGCTTTTCTTACTTCAGAATAGGAAAGACTTTGTTGAGAGGTGATGATGGTGGTCACTAGTGAGTGAGCACCAGTCGCATTGATCCTAAATCATGTCCTCATCCAGTGAGGCGTGATGATCCCTCGGACGGATCTGGAGGTCTGAGGGACACCAGCTACAGGGCCCTTCTGCCGTCACTCAGGAAGCATGATACCAGGTAGTATGAGATGGAGAACCACGTGCAGGGACTTGGGGGTAACTCTGCAGCCCCATGTAGTACTTGGCAGCAGTGTGTTCAAGAGAACCAAAAAGACTGTGGAAACACTGCAGAGAAGATCATTAACAAAGCGTTGAGAGGGGTGGACAATCAGCTCTTCAGGGAAGGTTTGCAGATTTAGGTTGGTTCGAGCTGGGGGAGACTGGGGTCACTTGATAGCTGTTTTTATGGTGTCATTGAGGAAGAGACCCCACCAGGTGCTTTTGACGTTTGGAGAGGATAGGAGAAGCACTGTGGAGCTTAGAACGAGTTAGAAAACTTCTGACCCCAGGAATGCTGGGCTACTGAGACTGAGAGGGAATCACACCAGCCAGGCACATCACCTTTGTGGAGTCTAGCCCTGCCATGCTTTGAATTATAGCTGCAGAACCTGCAACGTTGGTAGCTAACCCGACGCCAAGGAATGGGGTGACACGGGGAAAGCCACTTTCATGAGTGCGTGTCACTAATGAACACGACACTTCTTGCCTTGCACCATTTATTCTGAAGCAATGTCCCAAGACTTTGTTGACTTCTGTTGCTTTGATGGCATGAGATGTCAGATGGAAAGTGGAGGCAGTGGCAGGAGACAGAGAAGCAGCAAAGATGTGAGAAACAGGGAGAAGCACTGGTAAGGGGCAGCATGGCCCAAGGCCACCAGGAGGAAGTCCTTCTGCTGGGGACTCCACGGGAAACTGTTCCAGTTCTCATCTCGTTGGATACCGCCACATCCCACACCATCCTCAGTGCGTGGACTTCACTAGTGCCTGTAGGACTCTCGATACCAGTCTCAGCTTGATGTGGGTTGAACAGACTCCCTAGTATTCCTGTCGCCTTCTATCTTCTCACCAACATTAGTGGGGGAGGAAAGAACTTATTAGCAAAGTTAATTAGTTAACTTGTCATATATTTGACAAAAGTTCTGCTCGGGAAAAGAAATAACATTCTTTCTGAAACTTAGGGAAGAATGCCCATAGGGTAGTTTTGCTCTGTGTTTGATTTAAAGTGGCAGCAGGGGTTGTGCTACTTTTACTGTGTGATGTAAGCTTTCTGTGGACCAGACATGCAGCAGAGACTGGGGTGGAGGTAACTTGAATAAGGAAGAGTGATGGCTGAATCGCTGGCAGGAGCCTTTGTGCTGAAGCTTTTGCTCACCTGAGTTATGGGTTCAGGGAGAGTGGGCAGTTTGTAACCCTAAAAACTTCCTTGGTTGCCTCCCCAAATGGCAATCATTTGTTCATAATTGAAAAATAGGTAAATATGTTTTGACCACATGCTGTTACTCTGTGTAATGACCCCCCAGTTATTGGTTTGCTTTATGCCACTGATGGAGGGATCAATAATGTATGCAGTGCCTTCTGTGTTGCAGCGTGGTGTGGGTTTTTACAGGGAAGCAAAGAATTGGAAGAGACTTTTGGGGGATACTTTCTGTGTGCTAATTAGTGAGTCTAGCCTGTTTATAGAGGATGACTTGGTAAAGCCATAGAGCAGCCCTTTCGGGTCAAGACCTGAAATCCTCCAAAGTCCAAAACAGTCTGAGTGTTTACACAATGCTGAAAAATGTCTAGATTTTGGAGCAGTTTGGATTTCAGATTTTCCGATGAGAGATGCTCAACAGGTAAAAATCTGTGCAGATATTTTGAAGTCTTAAATAATCCACAATTTGAGACGCTTCTGGTCAAGCATATTAGATAAGCTATATTCCTGCCTTGCATCATGGACGCTGAGGTTCAGGGAAGGGGAGCTGACTAAGGTAGCAGTGACGGCTGCTAAGCTCTGGGTTTTTCCATTGAGAGATTTGCTGGCTGTAAACCCCTCTTTCTCCATTGTGTAAAACATCTTGGGGCCGGCGCTGTGGCTCACTTGGTTAATCCCCAGCTTGTGGCGCCGGCATCCCATATGGGTGCCAGGTTCTAGTCCCGGTTGCTCCTCTTCCAGTCCAGCTCTCTGCTGTGGCCCAGGAGGACAGTGGAGGATGGCCCAAGTTCTTGGGCCCTGCACTCGCATGGGAGACCAGGAAGAAGCACCCGGCTCCTGGCTTCGGATCGGCACAGCGCTGGCCGTAGTGGCCATTAGGGGAGTGAACCAACGGAAGGAAGACCTTTCTCTCTGTCTCTCTCTCTCTCACTGTCTATAACTCTACCTGTCAAATAAATAAATTAAAAAAATATCTTGAGGAGGAGAGACAGGAGCTTCTCATACTTTCCAAGCCAAGTCTGTTTATAGCAAAGGTGCCAATTGGTGCAAAAAGTGAGTGCAGACAGGCCCAGCGAGGGGAGCTCCCTGTGCAGGTTGGAGTCATGGGGAGACCTCCTAGATGGATGAGCAGAGCTGGGTTGGATGGAGAGAAGGCAGGAGGCTGAGAACAGCAGGCAGTGCCTGAGCAAAGCCCTCGAGGTGTGCATGGGTGCAGTGGGTCTGCAGCCAGACCTCAAGAGGAGTCCGTGGGAGGAAGGTCGTAGGCTGTAGCAAGGAGCAGCGTGGATGTATGCGTGGTGGCCGTGTATGGGAAGTAGGGAGCCATGGTGAGCCCTAGAGCACGGGATGGCCCTGTGAGCATGTCTACACAGGGCAGGAGGCTCGGGTTCATCTGTTCTTCCTCGCGGGGCTGGCTCTGGTCCTGTCGTGGCTGTGGGGTCCCAGCCCCTCTAAGCAATGAGCATTCCTTTTAGTGGACAGACCCATTGCTCCTGTCTTCTGTGCAGCCCTCGTCCCGCTGGTGAAAGTGCCAGACCTGGTAGCTGCTGACCCCATGAGCATGTCCCACCCCCATTATCCTGAAGCCAGAGAGAGTGTGGTGACAATTCCTGCCGCTCTGCAGTGAGGAGTGTGGTGTCCCAAGAGGCTGGGGGCCCCAGAGAGCTTTAGACCCGAGTGGCCAATTTAAATATGGGATCAGCATCTATGGTTGTCTTCCTACAGGTTGGAACGAAGGCTTCTTTTTGTAAAAGTACCCTTCAGACTGAGGGTCATTTAAAAACAAAATGTATTTTATTTATTTGAAAGAGTTGCAGGAAGAGGGTAAGAGAGAGAGAGAGAGAGAGAGAGAATTTTCCACCTGCTGTTCACTCCTCAAATGGCCACAATGGCCCGGGCTGGGCCAGGCCAAAGCCAGGAGCCAGAAGCTTCATTGGGGTCTCCCAAGCACTTGGGCCATCTTTTGCTGCTTTCCCAGGGGCACTAGCAGGGAGCTGGATCAGAAGTGGAGCGGCCTGGACTGGAACTGCAATGCTACAACACTGGCCATGCTGATGGGTCATCGAATGTGATGTGAGGAAAAGAGGAAACAGGTCCGGGTGTTGACCGTGGCCTTCGTTTGGGTGTAGACGCTCTTTGTGGTCTGATTGTCTGGAGGTCTTTAGGTGACTACGTCTCGGAGGGCTGGAAGTCCTGCGCTTGAAGGCCCTAAGTTCTCACTTTCGTTTCTATCTCTTCTCTGTTCTCACCTGGCTTTGTTGATGACTTCTTTGCTGGAAGTGGTGTAGCCGTGTGGAGATCGTGAGTTGAAGGAATACAGGCCCTTTCTGCAGAGTGGCCAAGAGGGGCCAGCACTCCCGCCACGCTAGGTCATCGTCACGGCCCTCCCTGTGTGAGCTCTTCGGTGGCCCTGTCAGGAGTTGTTGTCCCACGTCCCACTCAGCAGACAAGTAGATCAACACCCACAAGAGTTAAGCCACTTGGTCAGAGCTAGCTGTGCCGATGTGATAGGGTCCCGCTGGTCCCCAAGTCTTCTTCCAGGGGCTTCCATCAGTGCACTTGCCACTGCCTGGGACTTGCTCACTGTGCTCAGTGACAACGGTCTGGGCTTGGGCATGGCTGACAGTGGCAGAGCACTGGACAGAGAAGCCTGTTTGACAGCATGGAGCTGACGCCACAGCAGGCAGAATTCCATCTGCCCTTGGAGGGAAGCAGGAGCGGTTGGATGTGGGCCTCTGGATCAACCCCGCTCCTCCATCACTTAGGCAGCCCTGTGGCCTTGTTCAGGGCTGTCTCACCAAAGCCCCCCAGGTTCCCAGTGTGCCTTCCTTCCCCTGAGATGTTCTTGCATGAAGGGCCTGCAGAACGTTCATGGAAAACACAGATCGTGAGCAAACTGTGCAGGGAATTCAATTTTTTTTGCATCAAAAGAAATTTCTCATTCCTTCCACTTTCCTATGAACTTTTCCAAGCCTCCTTTATAGATCTGGTGCAGCCAGGGCCGGGGAGGTGGGGAGCAGTGTTCTGTGTCTGTTTTCTGCCCCCGCCCATGTCCTCTACCTGCTGGCTCCAAATGTCACCACGTGATCTGCAGCAAGCACCCCGGGCCTGCCTCTGATGGCCCTGGGAGGGCTGTGGCAGGCAGCCCCCATGGCTGACTTGGCCGGGCACGGGCTGCAGAGCTTGGCTTAAAGGCAATCGCTGCCCAGTGATTGGCACAGGGAGAGAGATCTCGCCCCCCTCTCGAGTTTCTCCAGCATTAATTCCAGGAAACTCTCTGCAGCTCCTCTCCCCGCCCCCACTGGCCCTTCTGGTCTCAGCTGTGCTAATCACAGCTCATTTCTCCTGCATGCCTCATTTGGGGGAAGAGCGCTCCAGGGCTTCCAAACCGTGAGAAGGGAAAGTGAGGACAGAGGGCAGGATGAGTCAGCCCCCAGCAGCCCTGAGCCCCGGGGAGGGCCCCCTCTCCCTGTCTAGTTCCAGGGCTTACTGGGGAGAATTCCCCGGGGCTCTGCCTCTGGATCAGGTGGTGTGAGCTCTGTCTCAGGGAGAGAAAGGGAACCAGGCTGTCCATGTGCCAACTACGCCTCGGTTGCCTGGGGGAATCTCTCCCATCATTGTCACATGGGACAATGCTGGGAGGTAGAGGATGGCCCCATTTCACAGCTGGGGAACTGAGGTTGGGAAAGGTTAAGTCACATGCCCACGATCAAATGACTAAGTCTGTTTGCCTTCCAAGACTGGGCTCTCTCTCCTTTTGACCATTGCCCAGAGAGTATAGGACCCCTCGTAGACCTTCTCTCTGCCCCTTTAAGACAAGCACTGCTGCTTACTCGTGTTCTCTCATCAGCTTCCCCAGGCGAGCCTGACTTTTCCTGCAGGAACAAGAGGTCCTCAGGGCCCTGGGAGATGCCCTCCTGGCTGTGAGTCCTGGTGTCCCTTGGCTGGACAGGACTGTGGGTTGAGCCAGGTGCTAAGGAGCCCGGGCTTTCCAGCCAGGGCAAACCTTGCAAAGAGCCAGCCGCCCGGGCCAGGCCCCTCCTTGTCTGGGCAGGGCTGCCATGGTGGCTGCGACTGAGTCGGGGTTGGGGGTGGGGACCGAGAGCCCTGCCTCACTCCCGGGCGGGGGCCTCTGCAGTTCCCCAGGTTTCTTTGCTTCTCGTTACCTTATGTCAAGGCTGCACCGGCATCCGCTGGCCAGCGCAGTGTCCATCTCGGTGAAGAATGAATCCAACCTGGTCTGAGTCGGATGTTCTCTGGGGCTCCGGGGCGCCATTTTGGTGAGAATGGGACAGTGGGAAACAAACCAGTTCTTCATTCCACCTCTCACACACTTGCCTTCCTGCCTTGTCCCCATTGCCCAATTGCTGGAGCGCATCTGAGAGCAGTCCCCTCTCTGTAGAAGCTGCTGGAGCCACCTCTTCTGGAAATGTCCCCCTTCCAGGAGCCTGGGAAAGGAATGAGCCAGGCGCGGGGCAGGCCGGCCCGGGTGTGTTTTGGCCCCAGGCTTTCTATGTGGAGTCATCCTTCCGGAAGGCAGGGACAGGGGTAGGGGGCAGTCAGCTGCCAGCAGGCCTAGGGCTGTTTGCCATGGAGGCTGCAAAGGAGGAGGAAGAGGGGGGAAGGGGGAGGCCGAGGTTTAGACCCCCTGCCCTCTCTCTCAGGTGCCAGGGCCAGTGGGAGAAGGCGTAGGGGCCCTGGGCGGAGCCCCGGCTCTGGCACACCTTGCCCTGTGGCCTTGGGGCCTCAGCTTCCGGGGCCTGGTTTCCGCCTGTGTGTGAGACAAAGGAGGGTCATCACGATTCCGTGTGCCCCGTGTGCCGCAGGAGCCGCATCTGGGCGCATCCGGTGGGGAACCCGCCCGGAGAAGCGGGTTGCGCTGTAGCCAGGGCTTCCGGAAGGCTGGTTGTGGAACTACCGGAGCGGCTTCAGCGGTGATGCCAGCAAGGACTGTGGGGCAGAGAGGGCGTTTTCTATCCGAGACTTCATAAAGTTCGTGGGAAATGAAATTAAAAGATAAATTTAACTTGGTGCAAAAAAATTTTAAATCCATGCAGATAAGGGGGGGTCTTCAAAGTGGTCATGAAAACGCAGAGTAAGAAAAGCTGCACGGATTTCACAGATCTTTTGCATCAGAGCCAACTTATCTTTTAAATCCATTTTCCACGAGCTTTTTGAAGCCCCTTCGAATACTCCTTCCCTGCCCCGAGACAGATACCCCTCTGTCCTGTCCACTGCACTCGGTGCCACCCACCTCTTGCCCCGTGTGAGAGCAGGTGGAGAACAGGCATGGTTAGAACCATGTGGGCGCCTGTGTGGATGGAGGGCACCTGGAGGGCACATGCCTGTGGAGAACACTGGTCTCTCCCACCTCTGGCTTTGTGGGCTCCGGCCCCATCGCCCCATGGGCTGGACAGCTTCCAGGCGAGGCTGTGTTGGTCACAGGGGCTGCCTTGTCCTTGGCTACGATGCAGAAAAGAAGGAGAAAAGGGAGACACAGGTGAGTCATTGCCAAGTTCTCAGAGCTCCCTGGGGCTGCACAGGCCCCCGTGTCTGGCTTCCCAGGGGAGTGCTGTCTTCCTAGAAGGCCCTCTTCCACCAACCCCTTTCTCCACTTTCGGTGCCAGGGAGCGCATTAACTGCTTTACCTTTTAAGTTGTTCCAGTTCATCACCTTCAGCTCTGTAGGGGTGGGGTTTGGAAGTGACCTTGACCTGTGATTTTGCCATGGGCTCATTTGGGGAGTGGCTTTAATCCGGGATCCTGGATTGACTTCTCCCTCATCCCCACACCACCTTCTGAGCCCTGGTGCTTTCCCCAGGATAGCCTGGAGTGTGGCCCAGGAGCAGCAGGGGAAGCAGGCTGTCCAAATGAGCGGGCAGGCGTCTTCTGCCCCAGCCATGCGGCGAGGGAGGCCACCAGCCAGCCCGAAGCCCAGTGTCCTCTGGAGGGCTGCTCTCAGCCCCTTGGCCTCCTGTGTCAGCGGTGGGTGGCTCCCAGCTGCCTGCTGCCTGTGGCTGAGCGGCGGAGTGGTTCCCCACAGGGATGTTGCAATTAGACGTGGGTGTGCACCTGCCTCTGCCAGCCCCTTGCTAGGTTGCCTAGAGCTTTCCTGAGCTTCGGCAAGAATAGCCCAGTCACAGACTATCTTCAGGGCTGCAGGAGGAAGCGTGCTCCAAGTGTCTCCACCAGAGGTTGCACACACTAAGTTGTAGCCGTTCGTTTGACTACCACTGAACCCCTCCAGGGATGCATCACAGGGTTGTGATTTGGAGTCTTTATAAGCATCTGGCTTGAATTCTGCTTGTGTCTCCTGAATGAGCGAGGACTCGAATCTCTTCCTGGTTCTTATTCTCTTACCCGTCCACGCCCGCTTCCTTCTTCTTTGTCTCCCTTCTTCCTCCTCTCCCTTTCTTTCTCTCTGCGCTCAGTAATCAGGACTTGTGATGGCCTCTTTGATTTACTTATTCATGATCTGAAGTGCATGCTGGCAGTTTCTAAAGCTGGTGCCACCCAGCTAATTTCCTGCTTGCTGTGAGTTCTACCTCCCTGCCTCCGTGGAGACACCACAGCCATCCAATCAAAGGGCCCCCCTTGAGGCTGGCAGGGTCCCTGCGACCCCTGGAGATGCAAATGTGCCCACAATGATCCTGTGCCGTCTCGGACCTTTCTTGTCTTCTCTTTTTTGGGTTCCTGAACATCATGGCAAATAGATGAGTGTGGAGTTCTGGGAGAGGCTGTGCTGGGTGTACTGTTGGGAATTAGGAGTGATGATCGTTAGAGGGAGTGGGAGAGGAGGAAGACTCAGCCAAGGAGACTGAGTGGGGGCAGTGTGGGAGACAGGGGAGCCAGGAGTGGGTGGAGGAGAGAGAGTGTAGAAAGGAGGGACTGGAGGCTCACTGCAAATGTGCTGAGAGGAGGAGCAGGGCTCTAGGGCACTCCGTGGGGAGGATGCTCAGTCCAGAAGTGTCTCTTTGAAAGATGGGAGCTTTTAAGCATAGTGGGATGCTGGCAGGGGGGTCTGCGAGGCAGAGGGAGATGGATGACGCAGAAAGGAATCCAGGCAGGAGAAAAGTTCTGAGTGTGAGAAGTTGGGATCCTGGCACCCGCAGGGTAGGCGCTGGGACCGTTCATTCCTGGTAATGGCATGGGGACAGGTGTGGGAAGCCAAGCGGAGGTGGCACAGAGAAGCTGAGATGGTTTTATTCTGATTGCTCATGTGTTTTTCCACTGAAAAAAGGAGAGTGTGAGGAAGGGAGAAGCAGTATGGGAAAGACAGCGAGGCGCAGCCGAATGATTTGGCCAGGGAAATACAGGGCACTGCCAAGGTGTGTGGTCAGCATTTGAATGGAGATGGATTGGCGCGGGGTGGATGTTTCTCTGTTTGGTACAGGTGCAGAATAGGTGGGGAGTTAGGATTAACTGCAGTCTGGAGAAGTAGGAAAGATGTATGCTGGGGTGTGATTTTTAAGGATGAAAATGGGATAGAAGATGAGTGCCTGAGAAGCAATGATGTGAAGAGAACCAGTGGGGGCTCCCCCACAGGCTGCAGGCTGGTGGTGTCCGCCCTACGACCCTCAGTATGTTAGGGCCAAACTGGTGACTACTAGCTGCCCCCTTTTGCTTTGGGCCTGGAAACTGTTCCTCTTAGTAGTGGAATAGACACTAAGATAGGAAATGGCAGAAAGCACCGCTTACGCTTACTTACTCCATTCATCATTCAATGAGTGCCGTTTAATCAGATTGCAAAGATATTCACGTGTTCACGATGGCATGATGGGAACTAAGTCAGAAATCTTTCCTGCCCTGCTTGGAGCAGTCCCAGCGACACTGGGTGGGCACTTGTATTTGCTTTGCATAATAAAGAGGAAGCGTTCCCAGTGCTTTTTCCTCTACGAGGCCCCATCTCGGGGAGAGGGTGTATGTTCCTTGTCTCAAGCTGCCGAGGCAAAGCTCAGGCCTCCTGTTTCTGTGTGAGGCCCACAGGTCTCTGGCAAACAACACTGTTGTCAGGAAGACAGCTCGTGCCTGGACACCGGCCAGTTGGAATTGATGTCCTTTGCATCCGACATCACAGGCCTGTCTGAAACACTTAGAGGCTGTTGACAATGGGCTGTGAGGTTGAGAGAGACACACAGAATTTCTGGGAAGGGGAATAGAGGTTTGGTACTGAAAGAAAAAAAGTGGTCAAATTTGTCTTTTTTTTTTTTTTTTAAGTGTTTTCCAGCCTAGCGCGCAGCGGCACCTCCCCCATCACCTTGATCCTCACACTGGAAAGAGGAGGGAGGCAGGAGTGATTTTCGAGCCCTCGTTGACCAAAGTGGAGTTGCCCATGAGCCCCTGTGCCTGCTGAGAGGCAAGAGCCTCAGAGAGGCCGGAGGGCGGAGCGTCTCCAAGTGTGGCCCCAGGGTCACCTGCACTGGGCTGTAGCTGAATAAGCAGATTCCCACCCACTCAGGGGCTGGGGAGCATGTTTAAAACATATCTCCTGGTTATTATTTTTTTTCTAAGATTTTTATTTACCTGAAACACAGAGAGTGAGAGCGAGAGCTCTTCCGTCTGCTGGCTTACTCCCTACCTGGCCACAGTGGCCTAGGCTGGGCCAGGCTGCAGCCAGAAGCCTAGAACACTATCCAGGTCTCCCTCGTGGGTGGCAGGGACACAAACACTTGGGTCGTCTTTCACTGCTTTCCCACATGCATTGGTAGGGAGCTGGATTGGAAGCAGAGCAGCTGGGACTTCAGCTGGTGCTCCTATGGGATGCCAGTGTTGCGGGTGGCAGTTTAATCCACTGCACCACAACTGGCCAGCTCCTCCCTGTGGTGGTTCTTACACACTGGGGCACCTGAACGGTGTTGTTATAGGTAGGGGAAATGGGACTGCTTCTTCCACCCTGACACCTTTGTTCTCCAAAGGAAGAATTCCCCATTCCTCAAGAAGAGTGAAAGAGATGGGTGCTTGGGCTGTGTGTGTGAAGGCAGAGAGCAGAGAACGGTCGTCAGGTGGCTTGAGAGAAGTGGATAAGGAGTGGGCCTCAAGGAAATCAGTTGGTGGCCTTGCGCACAAAGCAACTTGGCTTATTGCATCTAGCCGTGGAATTCCTGCCCTGGCACCAGCACAGGAGCGTGCAAAGGAGGTCATGGCCATTCTGCAGGGCATCCTGTGGATGCCGACAGCCTGTGCTGGATGCAGAGTCAGGTGGGCTCCACGTAGCAGCTGCACAACCTGAGCAGGTTCCTCATCATCCTCCTTCGTTTCTCATGCTTGTTAGAAAACAGAGACTGCTTCACAAAAGTGGGGGCATTTGGACTGGATGTGAGGGGTGAATAGAAGTTCTAAAGAACAGGCAAAAGGCGGAAGTGGTAGTCCATTTGTTCTTTTATTTCTGTATGCACTGATGGAGTCACTCATTCCATGAGGGTTTTTGGTGGACAGGAGAGAAGTAAGATTTGGGAGAATGAAGACCGAATCCCAGAATGGGGGGAGAGAGGGAATTTAGGGCAGTGTATCTCACGATTTACTATGCACACGAAGCACCTGCAGATCTTGATAATTTTCAGATTTAGGTTGTGTAGGTCTGGGGTGGGCGTGTCTATGAACTCCCAGGTATTGCGCATGCTGGCGGTGTGTGGATCCCACTTTGTGTAGCTGGGGTGTGGACAGCCCATTTGATAGCTTGGGCTGCAAATGGAAGTGGAGAGCTAGGTTGGAGAGACCTTTGTGCACAAAGTGCACAAAAGGAGCGTGGTGAGTGTCTTTTGTTGGGGGCTAGGGATGGGGTATGCAGTATATTTTTCTGAGTGACTGTGGCATAGGGGAGTGGTGGCTGGGGTCTGTGGTGGAAAGGCAGTGTGAAAAGGCAGCAAAGAGGCGTACTCCATGCCGCAGGCAACAAGAGACAGAGGAATTACTTAAAGAGGCGTCACCTGATACTTCCTTGCTGATGGAGTAGAGAAAACATTAACCACTGTTTTTGAAAACTCTTTGTAGACAGGGTCTCTGGTTGTTTTCTGGGAAGATGTAAGTGTGTGATTATAGGAATAGTGTCAGTCCCACCTCAGAGCAAGGCTCTGGTTGGTGTGCAGTGCTGGCTGTGTTGTTAGTGGCCTCTGACTCACAGAAAGGAAAACAGGAGTCAGATATTTGAACAGGGACCTGCTGGAAGTTTGAGTCCTTCATTCTCGGATGAGGCTTAAAGAAAGAGATTTATTTGCTTGTTTGAAAGGCAGAGAGATCTTCCATCTGCTGGTTCACTTCTCAAATGGGGCTGGGCTAGGCCGAAGCCAGGAGCCAGGAACTCCATCCGGGTCTCTCACATATGTGCCAGGGACTCAAGTTCTTGAGCCATCATCTGCTGTCTCTTAGGTGCCTTAGTGGGAAGCTGGATCAGGAGCCAGGGAGCCAGGACTTAAACCAGGCACTCAGATATCAGATGTGGGTGTCCCAAATGGCAGCTTACCCCACCACATCACAACACCTGTCCTGAGACACTTAGCCTATTAAGCTTACTAGCTTCTAACTTAGAAACATAAGTTTCTTCTTCTATGCAAAAATCATAGACTGGCGATGGCTGCTTGAAGTGCTATGCTGAGGTATATCTTAAAGTCTCATCCATTTGGACTAGAAAAGAATGCTTAATTGATTAGTAATGTCTTCCATGAGTATGGAACAAAACGGTGCCATATGTGCCACGTATTTAGCCATTTCTGTAGGGAGACCAGATTTCTGGTGATAAATTCCTCATTTTCTCGCATGTATTCCTCAGGTGAACCAGAGCCATTTAAGACATTTAAAAATTCATTTATTTGAGAGGCAGGCAGACAGACAGAAATGCCATATACTGGGTCACACCTCCCCTCTACCCCTGCCAAATGTCCACAACAGCCAGGTCTGGGCCAGGAACTCAATCCAGGTCTCCCATGTGGGTGGCAGGAACCCAACTACTTGAGCCATCGCCTGCTGCCTCCCAGGGTCTGCATCAGCAGGACTCTGGCTGGAGTCAGAAGCAGGAGCCAGGTATGGAGCCCAGGGACTCCAATGTGGAATGCAGGTGTTTTAACCGGCATCTTAACTGTTAGGCCAAATACGCACCCGAACCAGAGGCAGCTCTGAGATGATTGGTGCGCTTCCGTCTCCCTGATTATGGGTTGGAGTTGATCACTGCCTTCCGAGAAGGGCTTCGTGACTCTCCCAAGACTGTGGGCTCTTGTTTGCCTTTGCAAAGCATCAGGAAAGGCTCTCCTCCGCATTGCTCTAATATCGATGGGTGTTTCTGTGCTGAATAGACTGCGTGTCTCAGGACATCATTTCTATTAAATGTGAAGACAGATGCTGGTACCTGGAAATAGCCATTGATTTGTTTCCCGTATACGATCCCAACTCTCTAATTTCTCCAGAGGAAAAAAATAAAGCCTGTGTAAAAATCAACTCCTCTAGCTCTCTAAGTAAACAACGAGATCAATCCTCACCCGTGAATGTCTTGGATAAATATTTGTTCGATTGTCAGGAAAAGTTGGAATGATCTCGGTTGAGAAATTTGGCTGGTGGACACTGACGTATCTGTTGGACCAGGTGACCAAGGATACAGGACGCTGCAGACCTGGTGCAGCCTGGGGGTTGAAGACTGGAAGCAAATGCTGAGCTAATATGAGGCCAGATGGTGCTGGGCTTTGATGTACTCCCTGGACACCCCAAGGATGTTTCTCCTTTAAGCAGTGTTGGCTCAGCGTGATTTTTGTTTTCTTCTTGTTGAGGGTGTTGAAGAACATCAGGGACCTCCGGGGTTCAAGAAGCCTGGGCGAGTGATGTCAGGGGAAGCTGGTTGTCACCATTGTCATCCCCATTTTTCTTTTTCCTGCCAGCACAATTTGGAAAATGAATTAGTGACTTGGGGAAATTGGGCAGTGAAGAGGGGGCAAATGAAGGACTGAAAGGAATCTGCAGACCTCTGCTGGGATTTGGAGACTGCAGAAGGGGAGCCTTTTCCGTCTGCTATTTACGCTTCCTTAAAATAGGTGGGTGAGGAGCAGTCCTGTCTTTTCTTGACGGACAGCGTAGTGGAGGTGTCTGGGGCTGCTGGGAGATCAGCTTTGGATGCCAGGCGGCTTTTTGTGCTCTTTTCAGAGGGTGAACTGGTGTTGGGCAGGGATGTGGGGAGGTCCTAGGGAGGACATAGACAACTGGCTCCGTGTTGGAATAACAGGCCCAGCAAGATGGGGTGGGATTGTGAGGGGGTGGGGCAGTGACACTTCCCCACCTGCAGCCTCTGGCTGAGGAGCTGTGGCCAATGAGGTTGGGGTGTCTCTGCTGAGCGTTTCCGGAGCAGAAGCCCAGTACCACCACCATTGACTGCTAACCTATTTCCAGCAGCCTCCAGGGCCCCTTTGTGTGGGCTGGACTGGCTCACTCCTGAGCGATTCTTCCCCAGGGCTTCAGGATTAGCCCCGACAGATGGTGAGAACCCAAGGCTCTGCTTCATGCAGCAAGCCCTGATTCCTGAGTAGTTTTGCCAGAGGCATGGAACATTGAGGCCAAAGGGGGCCTTTGGGGACAGTCAGTCCAGCCCTGTGTGGTTCAAACTCAGGAGACCAAGGCATGGTAAGGTGCAGTGACCCACATCACTGTGCCTTAGCAGATTTCTTGTACATAACAGGGGAAAATGTATGGTTCAGAGCTCAGCATAAGGAGTTGAAATGAAGTTGGGCCATTGCATCCTGGACATGATGTAGTGAGAACCAAAGGTTTAGAACGTGAAGACATAGATTCCAGCCCTGGCTCTACTACTAGTTGGCTGCCTGAGCCTCAGTTTCTCAATTTGTAAACCAAGGCCATCCCTTTCAGTCCTACCTATCTCATGAGGTAATTATGGAGAATCAGACAAAAGCCAATGAGTATGGAGGTGCTTCCTTGGCAAAGTTATGCGTAATGGTCATTGAGGTATACAAGCCCTATTTCCTTTAGGCCAAACACTGGCTGTAGGTTCTGGCTCTTCTCATAATCTTTTTGATCATCTTTCCATCTTTATGACATGGTGCTTCTTCCTGTGAGCCTAAATGGAAAGTTTGTTGGCTGTGAGAGACAAGCTGAGGCAGGTAAAAGTGGAATAGAGCAGGGTGCAGGTGAGCCGGCGGGATGGAGGGCAAAGCTAGAGGATGAAGATGGCAGCCTGTTTGGTGGAGCCCATCTCCTTAGGGCCACTGGCTGGCCCAGGACACTGAAGGTCGATGCATTCATGTTTCTATGGGTTGTGAGGACCCACCTGCAAGCACATTGGTTTTTCATCATTCTCTCATTGTCGTGTAGGTCATCTTAGATCCTAGTATTAGCCTTTTAAGATGAACCATTAAGTAAAAGAATAACAGCCCTCCATGGAGGAGAGGGAGTGCTATAAAATCCCAAGCCCCTCTTCTGCCCTTCCTTGTTCAGCCCAGTGCCGAGCCTCACCTTACCTGGGAACTCAAGTCAGACTCTGCCTAAGCAGGAATCCTGCCAACTGTCTGGTTTTCTAGAACCTTTTGCCCCAACCCTTTCCTTTTCCTTCTGTGTCACCTTATTCATTATCTGTGGCTGTATAGCCACTAAAAACTGCAACCACTTATTATCTCACACTTTCTGAGGGTCAGGAGCCTGGGAATGGCTTAGCTCGTGTCTCATGAGGCTGCGGTCAAGGTGTTGGCTGGGCCACAGTCATCTCCAGGCTCAACGGGGGCTGAAGGAGTCACTTCCAAGTTCACCCACGTGTGCTGGGTGAGCAATCCCTCCCAGTGAAGACCTTTCTATGGAGCAACTCACAGCGCAGCAGCTGACTGCCTCCAGCTTGAGTGACATGGCAGAGACAGGTAGAAGGTGGAACAAAATGGAAATCATGGTGCCTAAACCTGGTCTCCAAAATTGCATATTGTTATCTCTTCCTTACTGCATTTGTTAAGAGCAAGTCATTTCATCCAGCCTACATTCCAGGAGAGGGAAACAGCCTCTACCTCTTGCAAATGAGGAGGATCCAGTAATTTTCGGATATTTTTAAGACGCACCGATGTTGCTGTTTGGCCATCATTTCCACCCTCACCTCCCGATCAGTGTGGTTTGCAGTGCTGCTCCTTCTTGGGAGAGTTTGCATGACTCTCATTGGACCAGACTCTGGGATTGTGGGAGGAGCCTCCACCAGGACCTGCTGCAGCCTTGTGGGCAGGGCACAGATACCTGGGACTTCAACCCAAGGTCAGAAGGAAAGAAATGACTTGCAGTGGATTTGATGCACCTCCTGGGGATGGACAGAAACTGAGGTTGGTAGCTTTGGCCATGAAACCTATACCAAAAATGACCCCTGCTATGAATGAATGGAGTCGGAGACGTTCTTAAGACTATTTCAAGTGGTGCCTCTGTGCTTGAGGGCGATAGACAAAGCCTGTGGCACGACAGGTGTGTTGTGAGATCATCTGTGTGTGACTTTGTCCCTCAACAATGCAGACACCATCCAGCCACCCAAGGATATGTGAGAGCCCTGGAGCCATTTAGTTTCCAATCACAAAGGCTTGGCCAGAGCGACATGTTGTCTTTGGCTCTTGACCCCTACTTCCTCTCTCACTCAAGAGTGGTACCACTGGGTCCTCCTCCTTAGATGCTGTGATATGCTTTTCTCTGGGCTCTCTTGCTCTCTCTCTGCCCCCATGGGCTCCATCTTCTCACTGGGTTGTCTTCATGATGTTTTTAATGTCTTCATTTCCAACAATGACGTGTCACCCTAGCCCAACTAGGTCCTTTGTATGCAGTCACCTCTCTGAAGCATGGGGACCCGCGAATCAGGTCCCTGTGTCCAGACCTCTGAGGAATCCTCACAGCTTAGCTAGATTTATATCCTTGTGCCTGCATGAGCGTTCTTTCAAATCTTTACCTTTCTAGCATCATCACCTGCCATCTCCCTTTTCCCCTGCCCTCCTACAGTTCCTCTACTTTTCCTGAATGGACCATGTACTTTGTATGTCCTGCTGCTCCTTCTCCCTGCTCTTTTCTCTCTCTCTCTTTTCATATGGAAAACTCCTATTTATCCTTTAAGACCCAACTTGATGACTGTCTCTTCTCTCTATGGCTTTCCCTGAGCCACCCCAACACTGTTTATTCCTTTCTCATCTATAAGAACTTTATTCATTTTCCAGTATAGCACTTACTGCATTGCAATATAGTCATTTTTAAAAAATGTCTGTTTCCCTGTAATAGTTATCTGTTGCTACGTGACAAAGTACTCCAGAACTTTAATAGCTTAAAATAACAAGCATCTATTATCTCATAATTTCTGTGTTAGGAATCAAGATGTGGCCTTGCTGAGAGCTTCTGGCTTGAGGTCTCTCAGAAGGTTGCAGTCAAGTTCACAGCCTGGGCCATGATCCTGTCTGAAGGCATGACCGAGAAGATGTCACTCCAAGTCCACTCGTGTGGTTTTTGGCAGGATTCAACTCCCCCTGGGCTGTTGGACTGAACCAAGTGGACCTCCCTGGGCACCTCACCACATGGCAGCCGGCTTCCTTTGGAGCAAGGATGCAAGAAGGCACAAGAGCAAGTGCTGGAGATGAAAGCCACGGCCTTTGTATAAACTTAGAAGTGGTGTCCCATCCCTCCGTCACATTCCACTAGTTACGGCGAGTCATGAAGGCCAACTCGCAGTCGATGGAGGTCACTGCCCACCACCCCTGTGAACCGGAGCTTCTCGAGGCGGGCTTCTCATTCATCCCCAAAACTTCACCTCCTAGCAGAGTTCCTGGCATTAGTAGGCTCTTGGTGGATTTGGTCAAATTAAATATAATTTAAAAATGAGTCTGATTATAATCAAGTAAGTTGTAAAGTCAGAAGAACCCTCCAAATTATTTATTTTAAAGATTTATTTATTTATTTGAAAGTCAGAGTTACACAGAGAGAGAAGGAGAAGAAGAGAGACAGAGAGAGAGGTCTTTCATCCGCTGGTTCACTCCCCAATTGGGTTGCAAGGGCCGGAGCTGTGCTGATCTGGAGCCAGGAGCCAGGAGCTTCTTCTGGGTCTCCCACGTGGGTCTCCCATGTGGGTGTAGTGGCCCAAGGACTTAGGCCATCTTCCACCGCTTTCCTAGGCCACAGCAGAGAGCTGAATAGCAAGTGGAGCAGCCGGGTCTGGAACCGGCACCCACATGGGATGCTGGCACTGCAGGCAGCAGCTTTACCCGCTATACCACAGCACTGGCCCTGAACCCTCTAGATTAGACCAAAATTGGCTTCTGAAGTGTAAAACAAAGTGTCTAAGTGTCCTGGATGTGCTGTTAGTCATTTCCTTCTAGGCTTTTCGGTACCTGCATCTCAGCCTCATCCAGAAAAAGACAGGTGTCGCTCCCCCTCTTCGCGGAGGAACGACACAGGACCCTGCGCTGTTTTTTCGTCTGCTCGGCCCTTCCCGGGTTTGCTGCTGGTTCTTCCCAGGTTGGCTGCCGTCCCTCCACCTCCGTGGAGGGGCAGTTCCCCCTGCCACTTTCCCCACTTCCTCGGGGGAGCGGCACACCGCCGGCCGGCTCTCTCGGGGGCTTCTCGGGGACTGCTCAGGTGTTCCTTCAGATAGATGTTCCTCAGGTGTTCCTGGTGCATGTTGGCTCTCTCCTCCTTTATAGTCCTCTTCCACCAATCCCAACTCTGCTACCCACACGCCGAGTACGCTGCTCTCCTCCAATCAGGAGCAGGATCAGCTCCTGCAGGTTATTGGTTGAACTGGAGGCAGCTGTGTAGAAGCTGTTTCCTCCTCTCCCAGCGCCATATTGTGGGAGAGCAGATGCATAGAATAAGTCTTAATTCCAGTAACTTAGTCTAGTCCGAGTTGCTCCCCACAGACAGGAAATCAAGAAAGTGCGTTTTTCTTTTGACTTAGCACAACTCTATGAAATATTTTTGAAGGGGAAAAAAATGGGAATATCACCTCCAAGGGCCTTGAAGACTCAGGAACTCTGACCACCCATGAATTAATCTAACGTAGGAAAGTTAGCACTTGGGATGGTGGGCAATCTGGAGTTGAGTAATCGCTGCTGATTTCCATTAGTTATCCATCAATTATAGACATCACGGAGCCCTCGGGGACCTACTCAGGACAGAAGGAGCCACGGGAGTTACCATAGCTTCCTAGGCTCACTTTCCTGAAGAAAACCCAGAGCTGTCAGCCAGAGCTGATGTCCAGAGAGTCCTGAAATGCATCTCCAATGTCAAGGATTCCGGCCTGTTGGACTCTGGACAAGGAGCAGGCCGGCCTGCAGACACAGCTGTGGAGTGAGCACCACTTTGTCAGATGCTGGCCTGTAATCTAACTTCCAGCTGAGTTTGAAGAGTGGGGGGTCAGCCCTCATTGCTCGTGTTAATGATGCTCGTCTCCCTGTCCCTGGAAGGTGCTAGCTGCCCACTGTCACTCAACCAGCTCAACCCAGATCTAATATCCCTCGTGGATGGACCCTTACCCAGGGCGTCTGTCTGCCTGCAGACTTAGGACACCGCATCTGTGCCAGTCTAACATGTGTGGTGGGCGGGGAGGTGCTGTGATTGGTGAGGAGCTCTTTGGACTTTTAGCATTCTTTTGCATTATGTTGCAGGCATGCACAGTTTGGTGTTGACATTGTTCTAAGACTGCGCTAGTCAACGCGGGAAAATCAACATGAATTCTAGCAGTACTGATTGGCTATTTTAATTTCCTTCTTAGTTTTTTTAATTCATTTTTAATTTTATCTGGCAAACGATAGAAGGCTCTGTTTATCCCTGCAAGCAGAAAGGCAATTTTGGGATCAATTGTATCTCTAAAAATACCATTTCTGGGTGGCCTAGATGTGCCCACAGCTTCATAGATAGCAGATTCCAGTCCTTTAATTGAATGCATTGGACGAGTAATGCCTGGGGGGGAAGTGACTCGTCCAGAGGACTTGGAATCTGTGCCAGGCCGCACGTGCTGGCATTCCTTCCATGAAGACAGCAGTTCGGTTCTTCTCACCGCTGTATCTCCAGTACTGAAAAGAATGCCTGGCTCATTTGTTTATTCAAAAACCACTCATCAAATGAATGAATAAATGCATACGTTATCTGGGGTCCTCAGCTGCAGTGACTAATTAGGGGCTCTGGGGTCATTACTATGACTCTTGACATCTTTCTCGTGCTGTGCCTTCGCTGTAACCTGGGCCAGTCAAGTAAGGGATAGAAATCCAAGCCAAGCCTTGCTCATCCCATCATCGCCACTTAAGAGGACCACCCACAATGTCGTGAGGTTTATAGACGGGTGTAGTTCTATTTCCAGGGGACTCCACCTTGGATACTGCTTGGCTGTGAAAACTCATGGAGTTTCTGGGGCCATCTGAGAATGGCGTCATAAACCCTGAGCTGTTTACCCCATTAAAAGTGGTCCTGATGCTCTTGCATGGATGTGCCTGGCGTGATTATTGATGATGACGATTAGGGCAGCAGGTACTGTGGTTTGCAGGTGACGTGGTGCCCAGGCCGTAGAACCTGGCAGTCTGAGGGGAAAAACAAGCAGACCTTGCTGCACCACGAGGTGTGGACAGCAAGCCAAGTGGACAGCCACAGATCACCATCATTGGTTTTCAATGCCTTTTTGCTGCGTGGTCTTTGTTCCACTTTCTTTATCTTGTCTTCTTGGAAGTACATTAAAAATGGTGAGGGAACAAAAAGCAGGAGCCATTCAGGTGCCTCCATTGTGTCACTGCGGTCATTAATTTGCAGGTGTCTTAAGCATGACAAGCCACATCAGGAACAGGTGACAGGTGAGCCTTGGATCACTGCACAAAGTCCCCAAAGCAGAGCTTGTGAAATAATCCACATGAAGAGGGTGCCTGGTGAACATACGTGTCGTCATGTGTGTGTGAGGGACTGGTTCTTGAGGGCTCAGAATTGGCTCACTCCTTTATAGGTCAAGTTCAGGGACAGCCTCTTTCCCTCCATCTGACAAGTGAGGCCCCAAAGTGCAGGAGAACAAATGGGATTGGGGGGCGTGAGGATGAATGGATCTGCTTGAATGTGAAGTTTCCCTAAGTGAGCTGGTAGTATTTTTTTCTTCCGCAAATCACTCTTTGGCATGATTCAGATTTGAATGTACTTTGTATAAATGCTTTAGCTATAGCTTCCTGTATATGTATTTGTAATATGTAAACACTGGAAGTTTTATGTGTCCATGGGTGTAGAGAGCTGTTAGAAATTAGAGTCAAATTATTGTCTAATGAACGCCCAGGGAGATTTGTTTCTGGTGCTATTTTGGGATGCCATTGATCCTGTGTATTTTATAGAATACAGTTTCTATAAACCAAGCATCAGAACAATGAGCACAATTTGAATTTTGCCCTTCCGTGCCTGAGAACCAGGGATATTCAGGTTCTCCTTTTCTGAAAAATTACTTTGCAAGAGATCAACATTGATGGATAAGGTAATAAACTATAATTAGATGTTTATAATTTCACAATGAATAAATAATAGACCATTCTAGTTCCACAGTTATTTGTATCTACTTTATTTATGTTTTTAGCACATACCTAGCAAGAGAGTTTTTTTCCTAGAGCTCTAATTTAATCACTGATGTGGCTCAGCCAAGTCCAAATTAAATACTGGCGATAATGAAATAAAAACCTCTTTTAATAAGAATCGTAATGTAAGAGACACATCATAGCAGTTCGTGTATTTGTCTTGCCCAGGGTTTATTGGAAATGGCCTGGGTTTCTTCCACTTCCTGAATGTCTACAGACTGAGATCTATTGGTTGATGCCTGTATTCGCTTCTATTGCACCATACTGTCAACTTCATCAGCAAGGTATATTTAGATATTTTCTTCTCCAACAGGATGGAAATATCTGTGTGTGGGGGCAGTTGTGTATAAGCATGTATGGAAACAGGCAGCTGTGAGTATGAAAGTAGCGCTGGTTTTGCCTGGGTGTTCATCTGTGAGCCTCCTCACTCCAATCCCACAAAATCCCACTTGATGTCCCTGGCCTGCTCTCGGCATCTACGCACAGGTGTTTCGTAATGACATAAGGGTTGTATTCTTCGAATAACAAGGCGGCAGTCACTGCTTCCAGACACCTGCCTTCTCTTTTTTCTGGAGTAGCAAAACGGCCATTTACTCCCAGCCTCACGTACTGTCTTCTCCCGTCTGTCTCCCATACCCACTCATGTCCCTTTTCTTCCTGTCTGCTAAAAGAATCCCTGAAGCCAAACGCCTGTTAGCTGGGAGCCCAGACCAGAAGTTAGGTCTTCCGGGCATGGTGGCCAACAGGGACATTTCCTGTCCCAACCTCTGGGCACTGTTGAGGTCAGTTCTGGGAGGGGTTCGGGCTGGATGAGAAATGCCTCTTTCACACCCACTAAACAAGTGGGCAGGGACTTACTGAGCCCTCCTGAACAAACAAATTTTGAGGAACATTCAGGAAGGACTTGCCTTTTAATGGTCTGCTGACGATGAGTCATGCACCCTGAGCCACTTTCTAAATTCATTTTGGTAATTGGAATCTTGTACATGTCCTGTTGAATCACTGCACCCAGGCGGGGCGGGGAGGGGCTCTTTCCCCTTCACTATGTTGGGTGATTTAAACAGCAATATGGATACTCCCCGCTTTGAGAGGACTGGAGATATGAAAGAATCTCGATTTCCAGCCAAGTGCTTTGGAGGATGATGGTTCCCTATGCCATGGAAATTAAGCAAGGGACCCTCAGGTAGCTAGAGAACACGAACGAGCAGCACCGTAGCAATGTGCCTCCTTTCATTGTTCCAGCCTTAAATTGGAAAGGCTTTTTCTGTTTTGCTTTTACTTCCAAGGATTTCAGGAATTAGTACCCGACCAAATCAAGGAGTTCTAGCAGTGAAACTTAAGAGATGGGCTTCTGCCGCTTTCCTTAGAGACTTTTCCTGTGGCCCAGCCGCGTGTATTATTTAGTCACTTTCCTGGTAGATAAGAAGTCTTGTTCTTGCAGTTTTATCTGGCTTTTTCCAGTTTTTGGAGACAGACAACAAACAGCTCAATCAAATCCTGGTATGGATTTGTTCTGGGCATCGTTTTTGCACCTGCTGATGGCTGTCGGGATGACTTAACTCTTGGCGCTCTGCTCCGTGCTGAGACGTTGGGAGACTGTTTCCATCTCCTGCTTTCCTCTGGCATTTGAGGGATGTCTTGAGCTCTGAGAAGGGGCTGTGCAGCCAGGCCGAGGCTCGTCTCAGTTCTGTGTCTTCCCACCGGGCTGAAGGCTGGGTGAGCTTAGTTCCTTTCCTTCAGATGTGAAGGTATTAGGAGGCCAACAGCATTCTCCAAATAGGAACACAGAAGCAACCCATGGGACTTTTTCCAGAGACTTCCAACAGGGGCTTCCAAAGCCTGCTTGCTACCGTTCCCTGGTCTAAAACTATCCCAGAAAATGTCTTCAGAGCTCCGCACAGTGGCCTGGGCGAAGCTGGACATGCAGTTGACCCTCATAAATATCTGTGAGGTGTTGCTTGCTCCATGAATGACACATGCGTCGCTCCCTTTCGCATGCTTGGAGACAGCTCCTGAAGTACCTGTGGCTGCTGAGTTCCGTGTCCTGCCCCTGCCTCCCGGGAGGGTGGCCTCACTGGAGAGTGGTGTTAGTAGCAGGGCAGCGCTCCCTCTGGTCTGCCCGCACTCCCTCCTGCGGATCACCTTGGAGCAGCTGCAAACTTGAGGACGTGTGGTTGTCGACAGCTGATCACCTTCTTCAAGTCTCTTCTTGTGGCTGCTGGCCTGCTTTCGCCGACGATCGCTCGGTCATCTTCCTCAGATGCCTTGCTCTTTGTTCTCTCTGTCTTAAGTAGTTGAGTCTCTCAAAGCTCAGGTTGGGGCCGTTCTCTCCATCTCATTTCTTCTCTCCTCTTCCTTTCTCTTCTTTCCCGAATAATTTCACTGATTCTCACAGTTTCAATTACCACCTGTTTAGCACAGCCTCCTAAATTTCCCTCTTTAGCCTGTACTTCCCTCTTGAGCGCCAAACCCGTCTCTCTGCCTGTCTTCTGGACGTTTCCATGGGGAGGCTCATGCTCCTCCCTGAATTCACTGTGCTCACGACGGGAGGCCTGAGCACCTCCAATTGGTGCCTGAGTTCTTTCAAGTCTTCCTCATCTGAGAATGTTTGCTGCAATCTACTTGGGTTCTTGGGTCGGACACTGGGGAATATTTCTCATCTCTTTCACACATTCCCAACTTCCAAACAATGGCCACGTCTTGCCAGTTATTTATCAAATTTCCGCCTTTCTTGAGTCACTCTGGTTTCCTCCCTGGCCATGGCCTCAGACCCCTAACTCATTTCCTGGTATCAGTCCTTGCATCTCTCTACCCCTCTCTTCCCAAACAAATTCTTCCCCCAGACAGCAGCTCGTCCCTTTGTTCCTTCCCAGTGATTTAAATTTTTATTCCTTATTTAAGATCTTTTCAACTATTTACTTTAAAATAACTATAGATTCACGGGAAATGACAGAATATGTTAGAGACGTTGTGTGTGGCCTTCATCCAGTTTCCCAGTAGTGACACCTTACATGCCTGTGGTTCAATATCAAAGCCAGGCGACTGACCCTGATGCAATCGCAGTCTTGACTCAGGGTTTATGGTTTTCACGTGCACACACACCTGTGTGCACGTTTGTGTGTGTCCGTGTGTAGTTGTGTGCAGTCTCACCACCTATGTAGCCACCAACATAATGAAGACATAGAATCAGTCCATCACCCAAAGGTTTCTTTATGTTAAAGGATGTTCCTTTAAAGAGTTATTTATTTATTTGAAAGGCACAGACTGGGGGGTGGGAGTGGGGAGAGGGGAGAAAGAAAGAGGGAGAGATTAGTTGATTGATTGATTGATTTTTCCCATACACTGGTTTATATCCCAAATGGCTGCAATGGCTGCAGTTGGGCCAGGCTGAGCCCAGGAGCCAGAAACCCCATCTAGGTCTCTCCCAGCACTTGACCATTGTCCGCTATTCCTCAGGCATATGAGCAGGGAGCAGCCGGGACTTGAACCAGCACTCTGATATGGAATGCTGGTGTCACAAGCTGCAGCCTAACCTGTGTGCTGCAATGCTGATCACTGGCTCACCTTTAAACACACAGTGTCACCCAGTCCCCACCCTGCTTAAAGCTCTTTGGTGAATTTTAAGTCTCAGAGCCCTAAGTCAGGGCTGCTAGTGCCGGGGTTTTCTGGCTCTCCTTTTGCCCACTGACCTCTCCCTCCCCGCCCATCTGCCAAGCTCCTCCCCTGTTCGAGGCCTCCACACAGGCTGTTCCGTTTCCTGGAAATCGCTCCCCTGGTACCCAGCCACCTTGTCTTCTCCCGCTGGGGCTGTCAACTTCCAGATATTTCTCGGGGCTTCCTTGACATCTCAGGTTATCATTGGTTCTCCTGTGGTTTATTTTCGTTGTCAGTTACACTTTTCCTTCATCACACCATTGTGATGAAATAGATATGTGTGTAATTTGTTAATTTGAGGTCTTTTTGGCTAGACAGAGAGGGCTCGGGGTGTCTGGCTTGTCACTGTCTCTCTTCTGTCTAGCACAATAGCTGGCCTAGCAGGTGCTTGACAAATACAGTCAAGTGTCAATTAACGACAGGGTGCCTTCTGAGAAATCCACTGTTGGATGATTTTGTCCTTGTTGGAACTTCATTGAGTGTATTTACAGGCAAGATTAAATCAAGCACAAAAGAAAATGATGGCATCAACATATGCAGTAAACACCGTTTAAAAGTGAGCATGGGCCCGCGCCGCAGCTCAATAGGCTAATCCTCTGCCTAGCAGTGCCGGCACACCGGGTTCTAGTCCCGGTTGGGGCACTGGATTCTGTCCCAGTTGCCCCTCTTCCAGGCCAGCTCTCTGCTGTGGCCAGGGAGTGCAGTGGAGGATGGCCCAAGTCCTTGGGCCCTGTACCCCATGGGAGACCAGGAGAAGCACCTGGCTCCTGGCTACTGCCTTCGGATAGGCGTGGTGCACCGGCTGCAGCGCGCTGGCCGCGGCGGCCATTGGAGGGTGAACCAATGGCAAAAGGAAAACCTTTCTCTCTCTCTCTCTCTCTCACTGTCCACTCTGCCTGTAAAAAGAAAAAAAAAAAAAGAGCATGATTTTTTCGTGAGTGTAGAGTGTACTCTAAAATATTGATAAAAATATAATATCATAACTACATAACCCAGAACTATAATAATTTATTATCATGGTTAAGTATTAGGTACTGTACTTAATTGTACAAAAAGATCATGTAAAGTGGAATTAAAAGATAAGCTTACTTTGGAGCAAAAAAAGTTTGTGTGTCTGAGGGGGTCATTAAAAAATTCATGAAAAATGTATATTCTGGGCCGATGCTGTGGCTCACTAGGCTAATCCTCCACCTGCGGCACTGGCACGCCGGGTTCTAGTCCCAGCTGGGGCGCCGGATTCTGTCCCGGTTGGTCCTCTTCCAGTCCAGCTCTCTACTGTGGCCCCGGAAGGCAGTGGAGGATGGCCCAGGTCCTTGGGTCCTGCACCCGCATGGGAGACCAGGAGGAAGCACCTGGCTCCTGGCTTCAGATCGGCGTGGTGCGCCGGTCGCAGAGCGCCAACTGTAGTGGCCATTTTGGGGGTAAACCAACGGAAGGAAGACCATTCTCTCTGTCTCTCTCTCTCACTGTCTGACTCTGCCTGTCAAAAAAAATGTATATTCTGGAGAAACTATGCATGATTTTGGAATTTTTTGCACCAGAAAACTTATCGTCTAATTCCCTTTTTCCATAAACTTTTCAGAAGTGCCCTGTATGTGCTCTAATTTTATAAACCTGCCAGCACGGTGTGTTTACAGAGCACCACCACAACCCCATGAGCAGGGTGTTGCACTGTGACCTTAGGATGGCTACAGCATCCCGAGGCAGTAGGAATTCTCCAGCTCCATTATAATCTGCTGGGACCACTGCTGTATATGTTGTCTATCATTGAGCAAAATGTCAGTGAGGCACACGACTACGCCTGTTAATGAACAGATACTGCATGCTGGCTGGTCGTGGCTGGGGTATGGCCTACGACCATGGAACTGCGACCATGAAGACAACTTGGCCACATAAGTATCTGCTCCATGGCCTCCGCTGTGTCCTCCCCAGGGGTGCTCCATCAGAGAACCTGGACATCCGCAGCCCACGCCACTCAGGTGTTTTCTCCCCCGAGAGACTGGAATAGGGAACAACCCTGGCAGGTGTTCTTAGATGGATATGAGGTGCTGGATGTTCAGCCAGACTTTTAAATGCAAGGCTTCCTTCTCTTTGGGGCCACTGCCATGGTGTCATTTTGAGAGAGCTGAAGTTAGATGTGTGGGAGTCTCTGGATCACGTGGCCCCTGAGAAGTCTTTAAAGAGCTTTAGATCGGCCCTCCCTGATGCGTCCACCTGTGCTTGTTAAGTGCCTCTGCCCCAACCCTCCATCCAGCCATTTCCACGGCCACTCTTGCGCTCTCAGAGATAACACTGTGTGGCTTCTATTTGTGGAGCCCAAAAATGTGAGGGTCCTTATATTGACTGCACAAATGACGAGGATGTGACCAGCTCCCTGGAGATCTGAAAGGAAGGAAGTGGGAACGCGGCCTGGGGTGTGGCTTGGCTAAGGGGTGGCGGTGCCAGGTGATCTGTCGTGTAGGGCACTAGGTCAGTGGAGCTGACTGTGGTAGTATCTTTCTTGAAGGCACAAGGAGCCTTACATGGAAGGGGTAATATGGTGAACCCCCAGTGTGAGGCAAAGCCGTCAAGCCTTTTGTGGCAGAGTCGGTAATGGGCCCAGCCCTGGGTGCCATGGGCAGATTCCTGTCTGGTTTACAGCACTGGGAAACCTGAGACCGTCATCCAAGTTTCCCTCCTCCCCAAGCACAAGGTCAAGGGCCTTCACATTCTAGAGCTCATGGCTGTCCTCTCAGTGCTGCAGTGAACCATGATGGATAACAGAGTCCAGCTCCACGGGTCAAGCCTCAGGTGTTGGCCTATTGGGATCCTGTGCGCTAAGGTCACAGCATTCTTACAACAATGTCTTGGTATTGCTTTGGCTACTGTGGCACACTTGAGATGTAGACAAGAGAGTAACTTGTCCTTATAGAGTAGCCCTGGTGGGTGATAGGCTGTGATGCTCCCTGCCAGGCCACTTCCTTCTGTGTCCCTGCACTGGTTGGGGCTTTGTGTGCAGCTGCCCTGCCGTGCATGGGCACAGACACTCTGGATCACAATGAATGCCACATCTTGCTCCCGGGTCCTAGCCCTGGAAACTTCCCTCCCTCCTTCTGCCTCCCCTCCTTTATATTCGGAGTCAGTGCCAACAACTTTTTGGACCAGAAGGTTCAACTCCAGCTAGCTCTTAGGGGTTTCCCTCCACAGCTGATGCTGGGCTTGGGGGGAGATGCTGGTGCTTCTCAGGGGGCTGCCTTGTCTGTGTGCTTGGCCATTTCCTGTCTTGTTCTCCCTGATCACCACTTCCTGTTCTCCCCCACTGCTTACACCTGTGGAGGATGTGACTGTTAGGACCAGGGCAATTGGATGCATCTGTCCCCAGCAAAAGGGTTAATGCTCACGTCTTTCTAGGGCCTGGAGTGGATGTGACGGGGGAGGGTGGTAAGGAATGTGGCTGGAGCTCTGTCCAGGTCCCCAGTTTGTTTCCTAACTTGTGCTACCTCTGCGTCCCCTTGAGTGAGGCATCAGTGTGTTTTCAGTTAATAGTGCTGAGAGGTGACAGCTTAGACCCTGTGGTCCTTGACACTGCTGTTTCTGGCTTCTTCCAGGTCACCCTACCTGCCTACAGTTCACCCTGAACATGACTGAGGCCGTCAAGACCTACAAGTGGCAGTGCATTGAGTGCAAGTCCTGCATTCTCTGTGGGACCTCAGAGAATGACGTGAGTGGGGGGGCTTTCTCTGTGGGAGGGAGAGAGCTGAGGAGCTAGGAGTCCTTCATGGGTGGAGAGGAGGGCGGGACTCTTGTCACTGGGCTCCTGGGGTGAAGGGCAGTCAGTTTTGCTCATTGTCTCCGTGGCCTTGGGACCCTTGCTCTACAGGGACCTGGGGTGATCTTTGTGCCTGAGGAGAGAGACATAGGTGGTGGCCACCAGGGGCTGTCTCAATGGTCATTCACCCTTGAGAGCTCTGACTAACATTGGTCACCACTGCTTGGCTGTGCCCATCACATTCCACTGTGTGTTATCTCCCGTGTTCTAAATGTGACATCTAAGAAATGTCAAACTTTTTAAAGAAACCTCTATATGATAAAACCCTTACCAACTTCAACAATGACCAACACTTGTCCAAACTTCTTCCATGCCTCCTCCATCTATACTCCTAGCTGTAATATCCTGCTACCTGGAAGTATTTCACACATATGGCAACAAGACAAGGATTAACTTTTTAAGAAAAATAACCAGAAATAACAACATGGGTAACATGTACTCAAGCACCCGGTCAAACTTCTCATTTCCTCACTTGTATTATAAATATGTTTACTCCAGACTCTATTAGAATTGAGAGCCAAACAAGGCCCATTGATGGCAATTAGTTGATATACCCTCATAGCTTCTTTAAATATAAACAAAGACACTTCAAAAACTTCACGGAGAATGGAATTAGAAGAAAAGTATGAGGTGGGTATTTGTCTAGAGCTCAAGATGCCCATGTCCCACATCAGAGTGCCTGGGTTCAATTCCTGGCTTTGTTCCCACGTCCAGCTTCCTACGAACGCAGACCCTGGGAGGCAGCAGTGATGGCTCCAGTACTTGGGTTCCTGCTACCCATGTGGGAGCCCTGAGGAAGTTCCTAGTTCCCAGCTTCAGCCCCAGCCTCGTCCTGGCCATTACTGGCCTTTGAGGAATGAATTAGTGAACCTGGGAATGGGATCACACTCTCTTTTTGTAACTCTCTCTCTCAAGTAAATTAATTAATTAAAACATTTATTTTGTTTTAAAAATTTTTAAATACATGCATGCTTTTTTCATAATATATGTTTTCATGAGCTTTTTTGAAGAAATCCGTATGTACATGGATTTCAAAATTTTTTGTGCCAAAATAAGTATATCTTTTATTTATTTATTTATTTATTTTTTTGACAGGCAGAGTGGACAGTGAGAGAGAGAGACAGAGAGAAAGGTCTTCCTTTTGCTGTTGGTTCACCCTCCAATGGCCGCCGCGGCCAGCACACTGTGGCCGGCGCACTGCGCTGATCCGAAGCCAGGAGCCAGGTGCTTCTCCTGGTCTCCCATGGGGTGCAGGGCCCAAGCACTTGGGCCATCCTCCACTGCACTCCTGGGCCACAGCAGAAAGCTGGCCTGGAAGAGGGGCAACCGGGACAGAATCCGGTGCCCCGACCTGGACTAGAACCCGGTGTGCCGTCGCCGCAAGGCGGAGGATTAGCCTGGTGAGCCGCGGCGCCGGCCCAAAATAAGTATATCTTTTACTTTCACTACCATGAACTTTTGGAATTAGCCTCATATATAATTTTTGTATCTAGAGTATCTAGATTTCCGCTCCGTGTTGCTCTTTATTTCCCCCCTTAAATGATTTGTTGAAGAAATCTGATTGTTCAACAGAGTTCCTCTGGGTGTATTTTCCTGAGTGCGCCCCTGTAGTATCGTTTCACACTCTCCTCTGCCTTTTCCTGTTTCTTGTAAGTTGGTGATTAGAGCTAGAGGCTGGGCTCAGGCTGCCCCTCGCTGTCCCTCGCTGTCTCTCTGCCACTCTGCGCCCTCACCATCCCTTTCTGGCTCTGTCTCCTTGGGGCAACTGCTGCACCGGTGGTGGTAGGTGTTTCCATCAGGACGAACGCGATGCCTGGCGTCCCCAGCTGTTGATGTGCCTTAGCCAGATTGACTGTTTCATTAGGGCTTGCCAAATAGCGATATTCTTACTTGATCATCTCGCCTTTCTTTGTTAGCTGGAGTAATTCCACAAAGAGAAACTTGCCCAAACTTGTATTTGGTGCCCCTTGGATGTAAATTACATAGAAGGGGCATGATGAAGGTTTCCTTGTTCTAGTTTTTGAAGCAATAGGGTGGTTAAAATATTTTTTCTTGTTCTTTTTGTTTTTTTTTTTTTTAGATTTATTTATTTGAAAGGCAGAATCATAGAGACAGGGGAGGAGAGAGACAAAGAGAAAAAGAAAGAGAAAGAGATAGAGGGAAAGAGATTGCCCCAAATGATCACAACGGCCAGGGCTGGGCCAGGCTGAAGCCAGCAGCCTGGAACTCCATCCAGGTCTCCTATGTGAGTGGCAGGGGCTCAATCCCCTGGACCATCTTCCACTGCTTTCCCAAGCACATTAGCAGGCAGCTGGATTGGGAGAGGAACAGCCAGGACACAAACTGGCACTCACATGGGACGTCAGCATTGCAGGCGGGGGCTTAACCTGCTTCACCACAATTCTGGCCCAAAAACGTTTTCTTAATTAAAAACACTCAAGAAAATAGGAATTGTGGGATACCTTCTTAATATGGTAAAATATTTATGCCTTAGAGCTAAAGCCAGCATCCTATTGGATAGGTGGACACTGCAGGCATTTCCACTAAGATCAGGAACCGGGTAGGAATGTGTACTGCCTCTGCCACTGCCGTGCAGCCTTATTCTAGAGGTAACAGCTGATGCGCTTAATCAGGCGAAGTCAGTTAGAGGCATAAGAATGGGTAAGGCACAGGTTGAGCATCCCTAATCTGAAGATCCAAAATCCGAAAAGCTCCCAAGTCCAAAGCATTTGGAGTGACAACATGCTGCTGCAAGTGAAAAAATCTACATTGTGAAACTTTGGTTCCTACACAAAGTTACTAGAAAGGTTGTATGAATCACCTTCCGGCTGTGTGTATATGAAACAGAAGTGAATTCCATGTTCAGATGTAGGTTCCACTCCCTAGGACATTTCATTATGCATATGTAAATGCAAACGTATGAAATCTTTTCCAAAATATGAAAAAAAACCTGAAATCCAAAATGCTTCTGGTCCCAAGCATTTTGGATAAGGGATACTCAACCTATAGTAAAACTTGCTCTATTTTCACGTGTGTGAGAATAAAACCTTCGTGACTCGGTGATAACATTAACTCAAACATCCAAGGGAACAGGATATAACCAACATATAGCAATTAATAGGCTTCATATAGGGGGTCTCCCTCTCTTGGAAGCCTCCCCTCAATGCTGCTCTGGCCGGAGGGCTTTGACTCTTAATAAATCTTTGAATCTCAAAAAAAAAAAAAGGCTTCATATACACAAATAATAACCAGAGAACATAATTCCATTTATATAGCAAGCAGAAAAAATACTTAGAAATATATTTTACAACAAATGTGTAAAACTATGTGAAGAAAATTTAAACACTTTTGAAAAGACTCAGAGAACAAGTGGGAAGGCCTCCTGTGATTCTGGATAGAATGACTTAACACTAAAAGATGTCAGTTCTTCCTGAGGTAATTTACAAATTTATTTGAAGCCCAATAAAAATATCAACTTTTTTTTTTAATTGAGTAAGACAAGTTGACTTAAAAAACACAAATGTGCAAGAACAGCCTCAAAATACTCATAAATAAACTGGAGATTGGCACCACGAGACCTTAAAATCTCCTATAAAACTATGGTTAAGGCAGTGTGGGACGGAGGCATGAGTAGACAAATAGACCAGTTGGACCAGGATCAAAAGCCCATAAATAGATCCAAGCACATTTGGAAATAGAAGATAAAGTTTGCACCTACCATTACTGTGTCAAAGACAGACTTTTTAATGAGTGGTGCTGGGACAATGGGGTGGCCATGCGGGGAAAGACAAAATTAGGTCCAGATCTCCCACCATAGATTGGGGATGCAAATGAAAAGGTGGGACTACCGCGGTGCTAGGACACTGGGCGGAGCCTCCATTCACGCAGGTCAGGGTTTGCTAGCCATGGCTGACATCAAGATGCGATGAGATAAAATATTGATAGATTTGATTCTGTAAAACTGTATCATGGAAAACTTGAGAAAGTGGAGAGCGAGACTGGGAGGAAGTGTTTGCGGCGTGTGCCAGAGATAAAGGGCTAATACACCCCAACTATATTTAAAAAAAGATTCTTAAAAACGGGGGGGCAGAAGACCAAGAATGTGATGGAAGATGAGGAAATCTGTGAAAGACAATTGAGGAGAGGCATAAAAATAACCTAAGACATGTGAAATACAAGTCCCAATGCCCTCATTAAGGACACTGAAGTGAAAACAAAATTGAGCTATTTTCTTAACTGTCAAGGGGTAAACGTTAACAAGTATTGTGACACACTCTGCTGAGGAATCTATGGCAAAAGGGGTGCCTTCCTCACTGTTGGTGGGAATACAAAGTGGCCCAAATGTTAGGGGGAACACCTAACAAAACCGTAGTACAACAAAATTTACACCTGCCTTGTGACTCAGCGATCCCACCTGGAGGAAGCATTCCTGAGTATCCACCCCAGCACTAGGAAAATACATATGCATACGACTTTGTGGTAGCATTGTTCATATAATTGGAAAGCACTGGCTACAACCTAAATGACCAAATGTAGATGAGCGATTAAACAAACAGTAACACAGACTTACAGGAGGACTAGGCAACAGCAAGAGAGAATAAGGCAGATGTCTATGAAGAACTTGGTGTGATCTCCAAGGTACACTGTTGAGTGAAAAAGCAACGTAAAACAGAGCATATATAGTAAGCTGCCCTCACTGGTAGAAAGCAGGAAATATAAGAAAATAGGCACATGGCTGCATGTTTGTATGAAAGAAATACAGGAAGAATAAAGGAGGAGCCAGTGAGATTGGCTATCTGCAGAGGTGAGTGGGGACAGAGAAGGAACGGTGACATGGGATGAGGTATGAGCAGTGGGGAGGAGAAGCATTTTTTTGAAGATATCTTTGTTTATGTCTCTGACTCTCAGAATGAAGATAAGATATACGCTAGGTCTGAGCTAGCTGTGTGCTAGTTAGAATGGCTACTGAGGATCAGGTGACTAAATCCTGTGGTCCTGGATTGGAATAGGTGATATTGGTATGAGCTCCTTGTAGGAAGTAAACGTAAGGTAACACAATATAACGCAGTATCGAGAGTGTGTATAATATCCATCTCTAGCTGTATACACACATTTGAACAGATACAGAATTAAATACAGGTATGTGCATAGTGTACCTGTGCATTTCCTAACTGTTGGCAGAGAAGACCTAGAAGCGTGAGAGCCTCGGAGCACTGAGGCCACTTAGCACCCAGATCCTGGTTTCTAAACACCATTCTCTCATCAAAGACCTGGGGATCCCTGGAGAAGTGGCTGGCCTAGGGCTCTGACGTGAAATCTACTAGATGAGTCTGGAATGTCTTGTGATGATTCTAAGTAAGGAAACACAGAGAAAATGACAGGGCATGGCTAGAGGAGCCAACCTGAAGGAACTGCTAATGGCCAAATCTGGGAAAATCTGAGCCACAAAACAAATCATGATATTATTAGAGTAGAACCTCAAGAGCCAAATAAAGATCCACACTGATATTTAAAAAAACTGAATAAATAAATACATAAATGGGGAAGAAAGTAAACTCTTCCTTAGGAATTCCAGTGAATAAATAAGAATTTATCACTGGATAAAACTCACCGTTATGGGTGCTACAGGCAGGAGCCATCAACTGATGCAAAAATTAGTGGGTGAAAGCACGATGAGAAACAGGGCGTTTGCATCATTTCCAAGTATCTCCCAGCAAGACTAGTTATGTGTGGAGTACAGAGGGAGGCACGGCAGCTTTCACGTGGGAAAGCGGGCAGGCATGAGCTTGGCCGTGTGCTCAGGATCAACATCGCGCATACAAGGCGCGTCAGCGTCCCCCGCAGGATGCCCTGAGGAGGACAGGGCACCACTTCTGTGGTCTTCTTGCCCAGAATGCACACGCGTCTCCGTCTTCTCATGAGAAAAGATCCACCGCAAATGGAGTGACACTGGCTTGTGTCAAGGTCATCAGGGACAGAGACATTGAGACACTGTCACAGATTGAAGGATGCCAAGAGAACACCATGAAATGCAACGTAGGATGCCAGGTTGGATCCTGGGAAAGGGGCTATGTCGCTCCCCGTCTTCGTGGAGGAACGACACAGGACCCTGCACTGTTCTTTTGTCTGCTCGGCCCTCCCCGGGTTTGCTGCTGGTTCTTCCCGGGTTGGCTACCGACCCTTCCACCTCCGTGGAAGGGCGGTTCCCCCTAGCCACTCTCCCCACTTCCGCGGGGGAGCGGCACACCGCCGGCCGGCTCTCTCGGGGGCTGCACAGGTGTTCCTTCAGATAGATGTTCCCCTTAGATGTTCCTGGTGCATGTTGTCTCTCTCCTCCTTTATAGTCCTCTTCCACCAATCCCAACTCTGCTACCCACACGCCGAGTACGCTGCTCTCCTCCAATCAGGAGCAGGTCCTACAGTTTATTGGTTGAACTGGAGGCAGCTGTGTAGAAGCTGTTTCCTCCTCTCCCAGCGCCATATTGTGGGAGAGCAGATGCATAGAATAAGTCTTAATTCCAGTAACTTAGTCTAGTCCGAGTTGCTCCCCACAGGGCTATAGGTGAGAACATCCATAAAATTCAAATAAGGGCTGTAGATTAGTAACGTGAATCACACCAGTGGTAATTTCCTGCTTTATAATTCTACTTTGGTAATTTGAGGACACTTCAAAAAGTTCATGGAAAATGGAGTTGAAAGGTAAGTTTATTTGGTGCATTTTTTTTTGAAATCCATGCATAAGAAGGGTCTTCAAAAAATTTCACAAAATATGTATTGTAAAAACAATGCATAGATTTTAAAAAATATTTTAAAGATTTATTTATTTATTTGAAAGGCAGGGTGACAGAGACACAGAGAGACATAAAAAGAGAAAATCTACCTGCCAGTTCACTCCCCAAATGACTGCAATAGCTGGGCCAGGGCCAGGTTGATGCCAGGAGTCGGAAGCTCCATCCAGGTCTCCCACACGGATGCAGGGGTCCAAGACACCTGATCCATCTTCTGCTGCCTTCCTGGGTGCATTAGCAGGGAGCTGGGTTGGAAGTGGAGTAGCCGACACTCAAACTGGAGCAGCAACATGGAATGGCAGTATTGTGAGTGGTTGCTTAACCCACTTTGCCACAATGCCAGACCCTGAAAAAATTTTGTACCAAAATAAATATCTTTTAATTAGATTTTCCATGAACTTTTTGAAGTACCTTTGGATAAGCTGCTAACATCAGAGGAAACTAAGTAAAAGTCTACATGAGATACTCAGTATAATTTTTACAACTTTGAAAAAAGATATTTTAAAAATTTATTTGAAAGGCAGAGTGACAGGAGGTAGGGGGAGGTGTGAGAGAGAGAGAGAGAGAGAGAAAGAGAGGGAGAGAGAGAGAGTGACAGAGAGAGAGAGAGAGAGAGAGAGAGAGATCTTTACCCACTGGTTCACTCTCCAAATGGTGCAACAACCAGGGCTAGGTTAGACAGAGTCAGACGCCAGAAGCTCCATCCAGGTCCCCATGTGGATGGCAGGGGCCCAAGCCCTCAGGCACATCAGCAGGGAGTTGGCTCAGAAGCAGAACAGCTGGGGCTCGAACTGGCGCTCCAATATAAAATGCCAGTGTCACAGATTGATGACGTAACTGCTGTGCCACAATGCCGGCCTCAGATTGCTTATTTTAAAGTCATTTGGATGGTTTTCCTCTGTGTTAAGGTTATGCCACCAACAGGATACATCGTTAGATTCATTTGTTTCATTTTTCTTTTCTTTTTAGAGACACATTTTACTTTAAATTTTATTTTGCAAAATATTCACTGGTTCCAGAATCCAATCTGTAAAGTAACAATATTTTCTAAGAAGTTTACCTTCTACCCTTCCCTCTTACACATGATTTCCTCACTCTGCTTATAGATAACCATTTTTTAAACAATGTATGGCTTATCCTTTCATTTTGTTTAATTGGATGCACATGTCACATGGGTGTACATACGGATCTATAAGGAAATGACGGGAGGCACGTTTTTGTGCGCTTGTCTCTCGCTGAGTATCTCAGAGCTCACCCCAGCTCAGTGCATGGACATATTCTTCCTTCCTTCTGTAGCCACACACTTTTGCTTAGTTTGCTCTGTCGATCCCTGCCTGACGGGCATTTGGGTTGATTCCGCTCTTTGGCTTTACAAATACAAGGGGAAATCAAAAAAATTCGTGCGAAGATGGAGTTAAAGGATAAGTTTATTTTGATGCCATGGTGAAGTCCATTTAGGAGGGGACACGAGCGTCCTTAGGACATCAGTCATTTGTTTCTGCCAATCTCTCCCTGTTTTCTTCTCTTCTCGTGGTCCTGTCGTCTAGCCTCCCTGCTGCCCTGCCAGCAACGGTGTCACTTTTCTGGAGTAAACCGCACTGCGCTGGTTTCCACCCTGCCTCTCTGAGGACTGCTACACCATCCTGTTCCCCCGTGTCTGTCCCTTGAAGTTGGTGCTCCCCCACGGTCTGTAGTGCCTTTCCCTTCATGACCTCCTTGGTGGCCTTGACCTTTCAGAGAAGTCAGTGAAACCTATAGATCGGAACAGCGTGCACTGCTACCCATACTCAGAGTTGTGCCTCTCATCCCAAGCAGTTCACGGGAACCCCTTCGTGAGCATCAGCTCAAGGACATCTGCTCTCACCTACTCAGGGCTTCCTCGCCTAGGTCCGATGACTCTGAAATCCACACCTCATGCCTGCATCTCTCTGCAGGCCATCCGTGGCAGGTGTTCTGGGGATGTGCAGGATGTGTCTGCAGCTGAGGCTGCTATCCCTGCCCGTGGGTCTGGTCCTCCATCCACGTCGTAATGGGGGGCAGCTGCAGGTGGCTGGCTACGCAAGCCACAGCCCCGGAGACAACCTCCCCTTCTTCCCTGTCATCCCCACATCTGTCAGTGACTCAGGAACAGGAGCAAGACCCCGTACGTCCTCCCACGCCACAGCCCTCGTTCAGAGCACCAGCATCTCTCCCCTGGGGGCTGCTGTGGCCTCCCAACTGGCCTTCTGGCCTCTGGCACCAACTCTCCTCCCCTGAGGGCCTGTTACCCAGCAGCAGGGACAGCCTTCGACACTGCAAGCCGATCATGTCACTTCCTTGTCGACCACTTTCCAAAAACTCCTCCCCGGCCACATAGACAGGTCTTAGCGTGACAACAAAGACCTCAGGTGCTCGCTCGCTGGTGGCTTCCATCTTCTGTCTCTAATTTTAAGCAGGATCTCTGCACTGGTGGGAAGCAGGGAGAGAGCTGATACACAGTTTTATTGTGCAGAGGTCTCCTCAGCCATCCAAGCGAGTTCAGAGGTCACTGAGTAGAGCAGGACCGAGCGTGGGGAACAGCGCCGGGTCACGCACACTGGCTGCTGTGTTTGGGAGGTCCCTCCAGGGGCTGCCGACAGGAGGCAGAGAAAGTCCTGCCCCCAAGGGCCTTAGAGTCCACAAAGGGGACGAGGGGTGGACAGAAGAGGCATCTTCCAAATGCGCTCTTCAAGAAAACAAGCACATAGATGCCCGCCGCACGCCGGGCACTGTACCTCTAAGTAAAATGCAGTTAAATGTCCCAAGAAAGGGCACTGCTGTGGCGAGGTGAGAGGCCGGGTACCTCCAGCTGCAGGGCGTTAGCAAAGACTTCCTGGAGAAGAAGAGCTGGAAGGGTGGGAAGGGAACAGACAGGTGGAGAAGGGGCAGGAAGGGAGCTGCGGCTCCAAGGGGTGGCCCGGGACCCTGCTCTCCCCCGGCCTCCGGCTGCAGCCTCAGAGGAGGCTTTTCAGAAGCCAGAGGATGGGCACTGCTTGCAGTTCTCCACGGTCACATCTCAGACCTTTCAGAGGTCCGGAGGTGCCATTGGCCAGTCCCACCACGCACGTCTGTACTTACCCATCTCACAGGTGCCAAGAGTAGAGTCCAGAGGAATCCAATTAAAATTTTCAAACGTTTGAAGGACTCGCTGCGTGCTCGGCAGTCGTCACAGGGCGTAGAGAAATGCGGACAGTGGTTTTCCTTCCTTTGGGCGCAGCGTTATGGGCTACTGGAGTGCAGAAGCATGCACTTGGCTGTGAGGTGGGGGACAAGAAAGGTTTCTTGAGGGATCTCCAAGTTGAGCAGAACCCTGACATAGGGTTGGATTTGTATGGGTCGAGGAGCAGGGGGTGAGCTCAGCACACATGTGCTCAGGGGACAGTGAGGACGCCCCAGGGGGCCTGGACGTGGGCATCCAGGGAGGTTGCTCCATGGACATAAGGCAGAAGTAAATGGTGGTCCAGATACCGGCTGCTGATAATCACGTCTCCTTGGCCTCCTCTCTACCTGCCCTGTCTCCCGCCAGGACCAGCTCCTCTTCTGCGACGACTGTGACCGTGGCTATCACATGTACTGTTTAAACCCCCCCGTGGCGGAGCCCCCAGAAGGTAATGATGGAAGGGCCACAGCAGCTGCTGTTAGCACCACTCACAGCCCTCGCCATGGTGCAGGCCTCATGCTAAGGGCTTCACGGGTCTGGCTGACTCATCACAACACTACAAGGTAGGCGTGACCACTGCCATTGTCCACACCGGCAGACAGAGGCGGTGTTCAGCCAGCTGACATTTCAACCCCAGGGCTGAGCAGGTGCTTCAGACGCGAGGCTGCGATGGGGGAGGGGTGAGCTTCCTGGCTCAGCCAAGCTGGTTAAGAGGCACGAGGGTCTCTTTTGGGGGCCCCCAGCCCACTGTCCCGAGAGCTTCCTGGATAGCAGACTTGGTCCCTGATTTGTGAAAACTCAAAAAAACGGGGTTCACAAGAAGTCGGGGCCACCGGGGTGGGGCTTCAGAGGCCCTGGAGGGGCTGCTACTGACGCCGTCTCGTCTCCTGCAGGGAGCTGGAGCTGCCACTTGTGCTGGGAACTGCTCAAAGAGAAAGCCTCAGCCTTCGGCTGTCAGGCCTAGGGCCCCAGGTCACAGGCTGTGACGCGCCGCCGGAGAGGCCCAGCCGGAGCCCAGGTCACACCCAGTCAAGTCCTCCTGCCACCTCTCCAGACAGACCAACTGTAAGGAAAATAAGTCACGAGGACAAGGGCTGCCGCTCCCCCGCACCTGTGCCACTGTGGCCACTCCTTGGTTCTGCCAGAGGATCCCACACTTTGAAAACACCACCAGCCCAGCCCAGCCCCGTGGACCCCCTCCTTCCCTGGCACAGCGGTCCTCTCCCTGGCTCCCGCTTTGAAGGGAAGTCATTTTGTGACCGCCTGTCCGTCCCTCGTGTGTGGTTTGGTGTTTTTTAAACCTGGAGCGTCCCAAGACGTCTTCGCACAGACTCAGCTTAGCCTCTTCGTCCTTGGCTCTCACCAGCGCAACCGCAGCCTGTGAAGTTGTCACCTATTTGACCCCTCGTTGGAAACTTGTAGACCTGAAGCCTGGAGGCCCCCCAACCCCCGCCGATGGAGCCCCTTTTTGTTCCTTGGTTTCTGTGAGAGGAAGGATTTCTTTCTAGAACCCCAGCAGTGGCATCTGCACCCAGGGCTGTCTCAATCCACTGCTTTGGGTCCCTGGGTGGGAGGCGGGCGGGGAGGGAAGCAGGGGCAGAAAGCAGGGAGGAAGCGTTGTGAAGACCAGGCCAAGGGTCTGCCACCCTCCGGAGAGTCTCTGCAAGGGACCAGGCTGGGCCCTTGACCTTCAGAGCTGGGGCATCCAGGACACCCATGGAACAGAGAAAGATGCTCAGCCTTCCGCCTCCCGGTGGCGTGGGCGTGGAGGCTTGGCTTCCTGTGGTGGGACCGAACCAGGAACAGAGGGGAGGTGGGTCCGAGCTCCGGGCGGGCGCAGGGACTGCAGCGGTGATGAGCCGTGCAGTGCTGGTGTGAGGCTCCGAATCCCTTTCCCGAGCAAGTCCCTCCTCCCACGTAGTGACGGCGTGCCATTGTCTAGTGACCCCTGCCTGGAGGTTTCAGGATGACTTGAGGGCAATGTGGTGTTTGTGATCAGAGTGGCACGCACGAGGGCTGCTCCTGTCCCCAACGCTCCCTGCTCTGTGCTGGACTCTTCGTGGTTTTTGAATGCTTCTAGGAGAAAAAGAGGCCAGGAGGGAGGCTGGTTCCGAGAACTCTGTGTGTTGGAAGACGGCCCTGTGGGCTGGAGCGGATCGCGCGGCCTTTGAATTGCAGCAACAGCACAATAACTGACACGTTTCTGGAAAAATCATTTGCCCAAAGGGCAGGTCTCTGTGAGCGGGACCTTCGCGCATGCTCTGTTCCCGCAGCTCCATCTCTGTGGTCCGGCTGCTTACAACAAAGGCCCAGTTTATTTTTAGTCCTCAGCTCCCGAGGAAGCCCCTGGAGACTCGGGCCAGTGGGGCCACTTCTGCAGTGTGGGCTCTGCCACGCAGCAGGAGCCGTCCTCCCCCGGGCTAATTGCTGTCAGCCCGGGGACCCAGGGCGGCCTGGCCCGGCGCCAGGCAGTGTTGGTCTCCCCCGCTCCTTTGCAGGGTGACCCGTGGCAAGAGATGGGGTCACTCTCCTGCAGGGGCCACTGCATCGGAGCGAGCTGCACGCGTGCACACCGATCCCACTTAAAGGGCCCCTGTCCAGATAGGAGTTTCACCCGCTGCAGGACTTCCTCTTCCTGCCGTTGGCTGAGCCCATCTGGATCCTGGAGGACCAGGGACCCCTTTGGGAGGGGCCCCCTCACATCAGAGGGGAGAGTCTCCTCCCCTGGCTGCTCTGGCTCACTCCCTCTCTTCCTTGCAACCCCCCAGGCGGGGTGTCCTCAAAGACTGATGATTGGTTTTGAGATTCATTTTAATTTTAGGGAAAAAAAAAAAAAAGAACAACTTCTCCAAACATTCCCCATTGCCACCAGACTTCAATGTCGGAAAAGCAAGCGCAAAACCCCCAACCATGGTTCTGCGATTGACAGGTCCTCTTTGGGAGCACGTGCAGATCTGTTCCCCACAGAAGCGCAGGTGACGGGGTGCCCTGCTCTGGCTCCGGCCACACGTGCTCTGCCACAGGAGCTGAGGAGTGGGCTCGGTCTGTGAGCCGCGGCAGCCTTGTCTATGGTGCTGGCACTGCTCAGGGCTCTGGAGTGACGTTAAGAAGGTCCCCGAGTTCCTGTCTTGGTTTCATTACTCCTGCAGGATGGATCCAACTCTTCCGTCTTTGGAGGCCTCATTTTTCCCATCTGGAAAATGGGGTTAGCCAAGCCAGCTTGTGGGATGTCAGCATCAGGGGTGGCAAGTAGACAAACGCCTCCACATTCCCATTGGCCGTCGTCTTTGCTGGAAAAGGAAGGTGTCAGCAGACTTCACATTGGTCTTTCCCTGGGCTCCAGGCATGCGCTAGGATCACAGGGTGGGCGTGAGGAAGGTCAGGGACTGAGGTCTTCCTCTGGCACGGAGTAGCTGCGGGCCCCTTGGCAAGTCACTTAGCTTCACTGCACCTCAGTCTGCCCACCTGGAAAATGGAGAACGTGGCCCGTGCCCTGCTTGTTCCACGTGACTGTGGGCGTCTTAAGAAGCGTCACGTTACAGAAACAGCCGTCACAGAGCCCGGCTCGCCTGGGAGGGTCCGAAATGCTTCCCGTGTCTGCCTCCTGGTGTGCGTCGGTCCGTGACCTGCCTTCTTGGAATCTCTCTCTGGACCAAAAGGAGTTTACATTTTGAGAGCCCAGACTGCCTATGGTGAGAGCCCCTAGGTCCAAGCCGTGGCCAGGGAGACTGTGCATGAGCTGAGGTGGGAAGTGGAGGCTTTACCATGAACTTTACCATGAACTTGAGGTCTTCAATAGGCGGACGCTTAAGATGCTTGCTTCTAGGGGACTGCTCAGCCTGGATGGACAGCTAACTTCTGCAGAGGGCCATCATTCTTTTGGGGCCAAGTGCTCACACTCACCGTGCAACTTTGGTCTAAAGCCCAGCTCTGTTACTCTCTGCCTGGTTGGCCTTGAGCAAGGGACGCCACCTCTCTGAGTCTCGTTTTCCACCTCTGTGGGGTGGAGGGAGTGTGGCCTACCAGCTCAGGAGCCTGGCAGGGGCCTGATGTGCTGCAAGCCCCCCACTCCAAGGTCATTTGGTGCAGATGATGCTGCCATTGCCCCCTGCTCCTGGCTCGAATCCCCCGATCAGCCAGGAACCTGTGCTCCGCGTCCTCCCTCTATTGTGGCTGCCACCTGACAGAGGGATGGGGCCACAGGGTCCCAGCAGCGAGTCGACACCCTGTTTCCTGCAGGCCCGTTTGAAACTCTGCTTTGGGGGCCTGTAGCAAAGCCAGTGCAGGCAGCTCTGTGCAGAAACAGAGACCAGGCCCTGCCAGGAGAGCTGCACACTGGCTTGCCTTTCCCACCCCTCAGTGGCGCACAGGAGCCCAGGCAGGAGCCCTGCACTTGTCGCCACCCCAGGCTCAGACCTGTCACTGGAACCAGGGTCGAGCCCATGGCGGGGTGGGGTGGGGGAGACCGGCGCCCTTCAGCGCTGGAGAAGCAGGCAGGTTTGGAGCCGGGGGTTGGGTTCTGGGTGGCGGCTGCGTGGCACCCGGGAAAGCTGCATTCTCCGTGCCTCTCCTCCCTACTCTGAAGGCAGCAGCTTCCCCCAGGCCCCCCCGGAGAAGGGTCAGATAGTCTACGGAAGAAAAAAGGAGATACTGGTGGTTACTCTTTATTTGGGGGCACACTTAGGAGATCCGTGCAACCTCAGCTTCCAGCCCAGAGAAGAGGGGCATGTGTGGGGGGCTGGGGAAGGGGCATTGCCTGGCTGAGACCTGGGGTGGGTCCCTGCCCCCTGGGCTGGTTCTCAGCACGCACTAGAGGCGCAAGGACAAGGTGGTCAGTCCCCTTCCTTCCCCGCTCACTGGCTGCCGGCTCAGGCTGAGGGAGGAGTCACTTCCCCCAGCAGAGTCACACTGACTACGCCTGCAGACCCAGACCTGGCTCCTGGGAGGCGCTGGTGTCACCTTTAGTAGGCAGCTGTGCCCGTAGAGGGCAAGGCCTGGAAGAAGAGCCAGGCAAGGCTTGCGGGGGGAGGGGGGGGGAGGGCAGGGAGACCCTTGCACAAGGCCAGAGTCAGGAGGGGGCCAGGGTGGGAGTGACGATGCTCCTCGGGGAGGAGGTGTGGACGGGACAGCAGGAGGCACAGGTGCGGACTGGTGTCATTACAGCCCAAGGTGAAAAAGGCCAGCCCCGGCCCAGGTGTGGACGTTGGGTAGATTTCCCTCTTTCTCAAGGGCCCCTGGCTTCTGGCTCCCTGTTGGCTGGGGGTTGGGTTTCTGAGGGCCAAACAGGCAGGAGCCGAGCCCCTGGCCCAGCTGGAAGTGGGAGCGACCTCCAGGCTCCTGGCCGGCTCCCTGTGGATTTTCCCACTCCCAGAGAACAAGTGTCCTTTGAGCTCTCTGAGGTCAGTTGCGGGGGCCCCTCTGGTCAAGGATGGCAGGGGTTGGGGGTGGGGGTGAGGGGGAGAGACAGCGGCAGAGGGTGGCCTGGGTCGCGGCCCACAGCCTTGGGCGGCAGGAATCCCAGCATTGGGCATGGCTGTCACGGGGCCCAGGACATCAGCCCCTGGGAAGCGAGGCGTGGCAGGGGCCTGACCAGTCCTGTCCCGTTGCCATGCCCAGCACCGGCAGAGTGGGGGCTCCTGTGCTCCCCGCTGTGTGTTCCCCTTTCTGGAATCTTCTCCCACCCCCAGGAGCCTAGTGGGAGGGAACAGGGGCTCTCCCGTTCCTCGGGCCGTAGGTAGGCGGGCTCTGCGGCTGGCTGCGAGCCTGAGCGAGCCTTGGGCTCGCCATGGGGACGGAGCCTCTCCAAGAGGCCACGCCCAGCACCCCGAGGGCGGGAAGCGCGGGCTGGACGTGAAGCCGGCCTTCTGGACAGCTGGGGACGGGGGCTGAGAGAGCTGGCGGCCCCCTGGTCGGCGGGAGGGGACAGCCCAGCGAGGGGGAGGGGAGGAGGTCGTGTCGGACATCCTGACCGCGGGAGGGGAGCGTCCCTGGCACCTAGGTGGCCTCTCCCGGGAAGGCCTGGCTGCCTGCGCGCTCTCTGCGCTTGCCCAGAGGAAGGACCCTCAGGACGCTTGGTGGGGACGGGGAGGCCGGTGGGGTCGCGGGGTCCCGGCCTCGCGTGCTCTGCATCCGGAAGCAGCGGCAGCAGGGCCTTCCCTAGTGAGGGGGAAGAGCTGGAAGCCAGTGGCACCCAGAAAGGCGGTCTCAGTGGGGCTGAGGGGCCCATGGGTCAGAGGGGCAGGGGCGCCCCTCCCTCCCTCGGCTCCAGCGCCACCGCCGGTTGTGGAAGAGCCGGGGGCAGACTTGGGTCTCCCCTCTGCGGCCCCACCAGGAGAAGGGAGTATTGTGCTGATGGCCAGAGAAAGGCAGGAACCGGGACTGGCAGGCAGCCAGAACCCTCTTGGACAGAGATATAATTACTAATAATGACCTCTAGCCCGGGCAGCGAGCAAAATGGCCATTCAGGTCAGCCCCCGACCCAGGCTGGCAACCTGCACTGCTGAGGCAGGCGAGTGGGGGCCGGGAGTGGTCCCTGCAGGAAGTGGGGGAGGACGGGCGGTCGGGGTGCCTATGGGTTCCTTCCCTGGCACCCCGGCCTCACGGCCTCTGGCGGGTCTCCTTGCTGCGCCTCTGTGGTTCCTTCCTTTGTTGTGATGGGATGATGAGAGCAGGCTGAGGACACACACACACCCGTGCTGGCTGCCTCCCAGGGAGCCACTGCACACACAGCCCCCATGCTGGCTACACACACACAAACGCATGCTGGCTGTCCCAGGGAGCCACTGTGCACACACCCACACACATGCACACACACACACACACCATGCTGGCTGCACACATGCACTCACACACACACATGCTGGCTGCCTCCCAGGGAGCCACTGCACACACAGCCCCCATGCTGGCTACACACACACAAACGCATGCTGGCTGTCCCAGGGAGCCACTGTGCACACACCCACACACATGCACACACACACACACACACCATGCTGGCTGCACACATGCACTCACACACACACATGCTGGCTGCCTCCCAGGGAGCCACTGCGCACACACATGCGCACACACGCACACACACACACATGCTGGCTGTACACAGCATGCACACACAGACACACACTCATGCTGGCTGCCTCCCAGGGAGCCACTACACACACATACACACCCGCGCATGCTGGCTGTCCCAGGGAGCCACTGTGCACACCCACACACATGCACACACACATCATGCTGGCTGCCTCCCAGGGAGCCACTGCACATACACACGCACACACACGCACACACACCCCATGCTGGCTGCACACATGCACACACACACCCATGCTGGCTGCCTCCTAGGGAGCCACTGCGTGCACACACACATGCGTGCACACACGCACACACACACCATGCTGGCTGCACACACGTGCGCACACACACACAGCATGCTGGCTCCACACAGCACACACACACATGCTGGCTGCACACAGCATGCACACACACACACACCATGCTGGCTGCATCCCAGGGAGCTACCGGGGCAGCCCCAGGGTGAGCGGGGGACCCTGGAGCTGGCGGGCAGGTGGCCTGCCGCTGAGGTCTTGTCCTGCCCAGCTCCCCAGCCCTGGGGCCCTGTGTGAACGCGGGGGTTGTCAGGATGCCTCTTGCTCTCAGAGCTACTGGCAGCCTGGGTTCTTCCCGTCTCTCCGCTGCACTCCCTTCTGCCGCGTTGCGGGAGATGTTTGGCGACGGCTGGGGACGTGGAAGGAGAAGGTGCCAGGGCTGCCGCTGAGGGGGCGCGAAGCTTCCCGGGCAGACTGGCGGTTGTGGTTTCCTGGGCTTCGTTCCCCTCGTGTTTATTCCCCACCGGGACCTCCAGCTCGTGTCCTCCCGCCTTCTCCCTTCCTGGCACCGTTCTCTCCCTTCCCTCCGCCGTGCCTCGTGCTGCAGAGTGAGGTGGCAGGAGGAGGCAGTGGCATCAAAGAACAAGAACATAGCCCCCTGCACGTTTGCAACTTGCGGTTGAAGAGGCTTAAATTAGGGGATAGAAAAAGAAAGAAACGTTGCTAGATGACATGTGAGTGGCAGTGTGAAAATACAGCAGGATTATCTCAGAGCAGGGGAGCCGGGGAGCAGGTGGCTGGAGAGAGGCAGGCTAGGTAGGCGGGGAGTCCTGTTTACTGGTGCACCTGGGCCACGTGGCAGCTGGGACAGGAGCTGGGTCAGACCTCAGCAGTCAGTGGTCAGATGCTGGAGGAGCGGCTGTGTTCTCTGGCCGCGGAAGGGAGAGGTGTCCACTCCTGTTGGCCACTGCTCATCTGCCAGCCAGGGTGTGCATGTTTGGCCACTGCTGGGTGCTTCTGCACATCTCTCGCCTGCCCTGAATGATGGCTGGGCAGGCTGATCCTGGCTGAAACGCTTGGCAGGACACTTGGCAGATTGTCTTGTTGAGGATGCATGTTCACAGGGAGAAGGTGAGCCGGTCAGAACATCAGGTGTGTCCGCCCTGTTGGAGGCTGGGGGGAAGCATACAGCTGACCTTGCAATCCCCAAGTCTGGCTGCCCTTGGAAGTGCAGGTGTTAGTGAGGCGGTGAGCACACCTGGGCTGGCGTGTGTTGGGCAGCCAGCGGCTGTGAATGCTGCATGCAGATTCCTGGGGTGGAGGATGGGGAGGGGCAAGGGGCAGAGCCAGATTGGAGGTGGAAAGTGGTCCGTACCCTGGCCTCATCCAGTTTCCCCCTAGAGAAAGCAGGGTGCTGGGGTGGGCGCCCCCATGCAGGGAGCCCCCAGCATGGAGACCCCAGTGAGCTGGGCTCAGCCTCCAGGTGCCTGGTTCTGGCATGGCTGGGGTGTGAGGGGTGGGCCCACGTCTGTTGGAGGTGTTTCCAGCAAAGCTTCTGTGCATCCCTTTGGCCAGGTGCCCGTCACATGCTGGCTCCATGCTTTGTTGGACTCCCGGTTGCATGGACAGCACCAGGAGTCACCCATCTGCTTCAGCTTCTCTTGGCTCTGCTCTCATCACAGCTAGGTTTTGGCTTTTGGCTCTGCCCCTGAAGAAGCCCCACCACGCTCCCTTTCCCAGCTAAATGCCCGGCCTTGGCAGCAGGCATGTAGGGAGCCCATGTGGCAATGTCAGCTCAGAGCTGGCCTGAAGGGGCCTTTCGCTTCTCTGTCTGGGGAGGTGGGCGGGGAGGCTTGGCTCCTCCCAGTTCCTGAACAGCACGTGGCTCTCAGCAGGGGGCTTTGGAGGAATCTGTGATGAGAGTCAAGGACGCAATGCTTGGCTGTTGCTTTTAAAGCACTTGAGAGCCTGCCCTGCAAACTGGGGTTTGATCCACCCACCCATTGCAAAAGCCCTAGAAAAGGTTGTTTTGGCCTCCTTTGAGTGGCCTGGCCTGACCCTGTCTTTGGTGTGTGTGTGTGGGGGGCAGGTGCGGGGAGACAGAAAGGCTGTGCCTCTTGGATCCTGTCCAGGCCAAGACAGGCAAGCAGCGCCCCAGGAGGCCAGCAAGTGTACCCTGAGCCCACAGGCCCCCAGCCCCGTGAGGGATGGCCTTGGAGCCACAGAGCTTGGAAGGCCCCCTCTCCCTGGTCTCTTGAATGCAGAGAGTGCTGTCTGCCCAGGCTGCTTCCTAGGCTGAGGCCGAACGCTGGGGGTCAGTTAGGAAATGGAGACCTGGGCAGCAGCCAGCCTGCGCGTGCCCCAGGGGCCAGAGCTAGTCCTCACCCAGGCCTCCTGCCCATTACAGACTGGTTTTGGTCATGTCCTGCCTGTGATAGTCAAGAAATGGAGCCCTTCTGCCAGGAAGGTGAAAGACAGCGTTTGCTCCTCAGAGCTGCCTACGCGCCATGGGGTCTCTCTGCAGGGAAGGGCTGGTTTGGGGGGCTTTGGTGGGGGCCGCTGTGGCTTGATGAGCCTTGGGGATTCCGGGGGTGGGCTTAACAGGGAGTAGGAAGGCTGAAGAGGTCCCTTAGGAGGAGACGCCTGCCCCGCAGCCCTGGAGAAGGTTCCAGCAGGGCCAGCAGCTCCATGAAGAGCATGGTGCCCTGTGGTTGTGTCAGAGCTGGAGCAGGCTCATAAGGGGTTTCTTTGGTCTGCACAGCCCTGTCCTAGCTGGTGAACCTCCCCTGGATGCCTTGCAACCTTGGGACTGGGCTGCCCTTGGCTTGCTTTGGAAAGGGGACCCAGGAAATACTGCAATGATCTGCAAAACTGTGTCTCTGCAGATGGGATGCGGATGTGGGATCCTCCCTCCAGGTGTGGGCACGAGAGAGGGAACCCATCGCAACATGTTCTCCCATCATTCCTCAGTGCAGCCATGTCTCTCTTCTCCTGCCCCTCTCCCAACTCCATCAGAAACTCCTGGTCGTAAGAGAGAGTGGCCAGGGAGTTGGTGTCCAGCGATGGGTCGTTCTTCTGTGCTAGCTTGACCTCCCACCCCAGGGAATCCTGGGACCCAACACTGCGTTTCATTTTGCTGCCTGGACAACCTTGAGTTTTGGCCTTGAGCTTCTTGGGCATGGAGGTCAAAGCCAAGGGCTGCAATTTGGGAAGTTGTGTGTCATGTTGTGAGGGGACACCTCTGTGTGCTTTGCTTTGGCTTCTCAGAAAAGCTGCCCAAATCAATCAGACCCCCCTCCCCCAAGCCCGTCCTCTGAGTCTCCTCCTTGCTCCGTTGTGATGTGACTGTGGTCCCGTGTGCCACGCTGGCCTTCCTCGTGGGGATACTTCTCGCACCTGCGTGTCAGATCCCCGCTCTCGTGGCTCCTAACGTGCCAAGTGTTGTGATGCTCCTGGCCTGTCCAGGGCTGTGTCATGAGCTCTCTGTGTTTCAGTATTGGAGATGAGGCTATGCTGCCTCCTGCACCTCCCAGGGGAACATACCTGGTTCTGTGGCTTCCCAGAGGGCTGGTGTACTGCAGAAGTCTCCCGGAGAGTCTGCAGGTCAGAGCGGACGTGGACTCTCTGATCTAGGACTTGCCAGTCATCTGGAACCCCATCCGGAAGGGCTGCCTGTGAGCAAGCCAGGGCTCCTCTCCACCCCTTTCCCTGCCCTTCCTCCTGTCCTGACACAGTTCTAGGATGGGAGCCTTGGAGAGATCAAGACCCGAAGCCTCGAGATGACGAGCATCGCGGGCACGGAGCAGCCTTTGTCTTTGGGGCTGCCAGGTAGCCCAGCCCCTCTGGGGGACCCTCCCACGGTCACAAAGACTGAGCCCCAAGCCCCTGTCCCTTCCTAGCTGTGGTTAGTATCTTGTCCTGTGATTGGTTAGCAGTTGACTGCCTATGTGGCGCATCTCTTGTCTATGGTTTAGAGAATGTGTAAACAAATAAAAGGCTTCAAAACTCTTGAGAACCCTCAGTCATTTCCCCGGCCGCCTCCCCTTTGAAACATCAATTGCAAGAGTGAAGCCCCCGTTGGGGTGGAGCCCTCTCGTGGTGGGGGACAGAGTGGGACTGTGTTGTGAGAGGGCGTGGGCACGGCAGCCTCCAGACGGACAGTTGCTTTCAGGTCCCCGTTGCTCCCCGGTGACCTTGTCCTCTGCCAGCTCCAGGGACGTGGCCACCATCCTGGCAGCTTTCATGGACACAGCAGGAAGCCCAATTCCAGGCGCCCCGCCGGGATCTCACCTGCAGGGTTGGAGCAGCTCATTTTCGGGAGCCCCTCTGGGAAGATCACAGGGCACTGTGCAGGCAGCCCCCTGGCATTTCTGGGGAGAGGGAAGGTCGGTGATTCAGGGATGACTCACGGCTGAGAGAAGGGAGCTCAGGAGGGATGAGAGGACCCCCCAGGAGCCGGCTGAGTCACTGCTCCTTCCTGGGGGTCAGACAGTGCCTTCCATAAGAGCCAGGAGCCAGGGGCCTCACGGGAGACCCAGCTGCCCTGGGAGCCTGCGGAGTCTGCTTAGCCGCAGCCTTAAAGACACAGCACCTGGGGGTGGGGTTTCCGGGAGGGCACTGTTTTCTCCAGGTAGCAAGAGTCAGTCTTCCAAAAGTAAATTAATATTAATAAATAAAGCCCCTCCAAGCTTTGAGGCACTGTGGGGATACAGCAGAGAGGACACGGGGGCTCACCACCTGGCCAAGGAGACGGGCACCAGAGAGACAGCAAGGCAGCACATAGGGGCGGTGCTGGCCCCGCTGTGAGCATGCTGCTCCGGGTGCTCACACCTGTGTTCACGTGCCTGGGTTCGAGTCCCAACTCCGCTCCTAAATCTAGGTTCACGCACACTCTGGCCGGCAGCAGGTGTTGGCTCAAGTGCTTGGGTCCCTTCCCTCCATGTGGGAGACCCAGATGGTGTTCTGGGTTCCTGGCTTTGGCCTTGGCCCAGCCCTGCTGTTGTAGGCCTTTGAAGAGTGAACCAGCAGTGGGCTGTCTCTGTCTCTGTCTTTCAAACAAGCAAATGAACTTACGTGACGATGTAAAGTATCTGTCGAACAAATGCCATGTCTGGTGGGCCAGGGGAAATGAGGGACTGGGGGAAGTGGGGCAGGAGCTGGGCCTTCTGCAAGGTTTTGGTGAGAACCCACGGATGCACCTCAGTAACCCCCTGGCGGACGCAGCCGGGGGGAGAAGCCCAGGTTCCTCCACTGAGTGCCCCACTGCTCCCCCATACGCCACTGCGGTGTCTTCAACCTTTGCCCTTCTAAGTGTAATATGGGGCTTGTCGGCTGTTGACACAGACATGGGCCACCAGACAGGTTCTTGAGTCATCACTGTAGAAGGAACGATGTCTGCATGTAGGAGCCAGAGGGGAAAAGCCAAAGTGGTCCCAGGTGGCACTAGACTGCTTATCCCAGCTGCGGGGGACCTGGGCTCATCTCGAAGTTCAGGCAGGTGATCTCACAGCAGTCACGTGCAGGGGTGTGTGTTGTCTGAGTGTGATTCTGCTGGAACCGCAGGGAGCCCAGCGCTGCGTTCCTCACTGCTCAGGTCTGAATTTGTCCCCGAAATCCGTGAGTTGAAATCCCCATCTCAGGGGCCATGACACGGCCCAGTGGGTTAAGCAGTCACTGGCAATGCTGGCATCCCAATAAGCACCAGTTCAAGTCCCAGCACCTCCACTTCTGATCCCAACTGAAGATGGCCCAAGCACTTGGGCCCCTGCCACCCAGGTGGGAGACCTGGAAGAGGCTCCTGGCTCCTGGCTCCTGGTTTCAGGCTGGCTCAGCCCTGGCCATTGTGGCCATGTTGGAAGTGAGCCAGTGGAGGAAAGATCTCTCTCTCTCTCTCTCAAACTCTGCCTTTCAAATAAAAAAGAAATATTTTTTAAAATAGAAACCCCCATCTCCAAGGTGATGGTATTATGGGCTGTGGGCCTTTAGGAGGTGACTGGGTGGTGGGGCAGGGCGCCAGTAAATGGGCTCAGTGCCTAGGGCAGGGTGAAAAGATGGTTATCTCTGACAACAGCCCCAACCCCCACCCCGTCCCGCCCAGATGCCGAATCCCCTGGCACCTTGAGCTTGCACTCTCCAACCTCCAGATCTGTGGGAAACAAATCTGCATGCTGACCAGCCGCCGGTGGTGGAGCGTTCTGTGCAGCCTGGGCCCACCGAGATAGTCTCGTGCCAGTGGCTGATAGAGGGCGCTACCGGGGGGGGGGGGGTGTGTGTGACAGAGGCACCTCGGTCTGCTGGGCCTGGGAAAGCAGCTCCTCCCACCTGACATTGCGGCAGCCCTGGGGCACCGGGGGCTGGAGATGGGAGTGAAGCCAGAGGCCCCCCGCACTGAGTCCACATGCGCTCAGGGTGGCGCGGATCTCGGTAGTTTTGTCCTGGGGGAAGGGGAAGGCGCAGAGCACGCGCCTGGGCGGTGGAGTGGAAGGCTTGCCTCCTTGGTGAGCAGAGGGCGTCCCGAGAGAGGGGTCAGACATTCTAGGTCTTGGATCACCTATCTGGTGACTTCCACCTTTTGTAGAGTCAGACATGTGTGTGTAGAAAGCCAGTCTCGGCCGGCGCCGTGGCTCACTAGGCTAATCCTCCGCCTAGCGGCGCCGGCACACCGGGTTCTAGTCCCGGTTGGGGCGCCGGATTCTGTCCCGGTTGCCCCTCTTCCAGGCCAGCTCTCTGCTGTGGCCAGGGAGTACAGTGGAGGATGGCCCAGGTGCTTGGGTCCTGCACCCCATGGGAGACCAGGAAAAGCACCTGGCTCCTGGCTCCTGCCATCGGATCAGCGCGGTGCGCCGGCCGCAGCGCGCCAGCCGCGGCGGCGGCCATTGGAGGGTGAACCAACGGCAAAGGAAGACCTTTCTCTCTGTCTCTCTCTCTCACTGTCCACTCTGCCTGTCAAAAAATAAAAAATAAAAAAAAATAAAAAAATAAAAAAAAAAGAAAGCCAGTCTCAGGCCCAGGCAGATCGGGGAGGACTTGTGGCCCCGTGGCCACATCTGTCCTTCAGCCCCTCTGGGGGCTCTCACACAACCCTTGGGAGAGCCTGTGGTTTGACACAGTGAGTCTGGGCGGTTCTAGAACTAGTTTTCCAGGCCGACTGCAGAGGCCCAGGATCCTGGAGAGACTTCGGAGACACCCAGAGGCCGTGGGGTCTGTGGGGTCATGGGTCGTGAAGGTTCCGGAGCCCCAACCTTAACTCAAACCACTGACCACACAGCTCGCTCCGGTGCATCTCTGATGCTTGAACAGGGGGTGGCGAAGCTGCGTCCCAAGGCAGCCCACCTGCATCCCATATTGGAGGGTCTGGTTTGAGTCCTGCCTTTGCTTCCAGTCCAGCTTCCTGCTAATGCACACACACACACACTGGGAGGCTACAGGCCCTCGTACTTGGCTCCCTGCCACCCACATGGGAGACCCAGGGGCAGTCTGTGGCTCCTGGCTTTGACTTGGTCCAGCCCTGATCTGTTGTGTTAGGGAGTCAAATCACAGATGGAAGATCTCTCTCTCTCTCTCTCTCTCTCTGCCTTTCAAATGAACACTAAAAAATAAAAACCAGAACAGTTTGAGATTGTCTTTGGAGCTAGATGGTGGGAAGAGTGCTAGGGGCATGGGGGGTGACCATGGGCCAAGGCCCTTGGCTTGGCACAAGTGGACACAGTCCATTCCCAGCTGCCCCCAAGGGGGCCTGACCTCCACCATGGGGGCTTCTCTTGGTCCTCTGCTTGGCATCCCTGCAGCCCACAGCGCTCACTACCATACCCACCCCCGCCCCTGGCCACCATGGGGCTGCTGTCACATCTCCGTCGTAGTAAGCCAGAGCCCAGCAGGGCCACAGCAACAGAGTCCCCAAGGCGGTGGTGGGTTGAGAATGTTCGGGCTAAACTTTAGGTAATTAGCATTGATAACGCCAGCTCTGTGGTATTACAGCTGCGAACCTCATTAAAGCGTCCTCCTGAGGAAGCGGGTGTCAGCTCCGCTGGTCCTAAGTGCCCGCCTGCCACCCCCAGCTCCTGGCTCCCTCCCACCCCCCACCCCGCTCCCCATCTGCTGGCATCCGGGCCGGGCCTGCTTCTCTTACCTGGGGATGTGCCCCTTCCTGCCCCCTTCTCTGGCTTGGACAGCCCCCCCCCCTCCGGCGTCTGCGCGCCTCCCTCCGGCGTCTGCGCGCTCCCCTCCGCCCAAAGACAAAGCAGCGTAGCTGAGAGGGGCCGGCCCTTGCTGCCTCCAGCTCAGGCTACAGACAGGGTCCTCTGCTCCGACAGGGACCCCGAGCTTGCCCTCTGCAGCCCCTGGCGTGGTACCTCCGCCACCTCCCAGAAACCCCAACCACAGGTGTCCCCTCCTCCTGGTCACGTGTCCTGGGCTCGGCTGGCATCTGCTGCCACGGCCTGAGCTCACAGAGAAACCTGAGTCCCTCTGGCTTTAATTTCTGGGATTCCTGATTCCTGGGAGGGGAGGCAGGGGACTGACTATTTGCCAAACAGAGAAATCGGAGAAGCTTCTCAGCCCCCTTGAAACTGGGAGGAAGATAATGCCAGCCCCTCCAGGGACTAAACACAGCTCAGCCCACAGCAGAGAGGGGAAGCGCGAGTCCGGAGAGGCTCCCTGGGGGCCCGGGTGAGCTGGGGGGGGTCCGACAGGCTCCATCTCCCCCTCTCTCTGCTTCCCCCCAAACCCTGGGGTGCTCCATGTCCATGGAGACGCCGAGAGGGACTGTCTGGGGCATCTTTGATGAGCAGGACTTGACCGCGTTGCCTCCAGCAGCTGCAGGCTCGGAGGACACAGGGCTGCGTCTCAGCACAGGAGCGTCCTGGGGAGCAGCAGGCAGGCGGAGGGGACCAGCGTGCACCGGGCATGTTAATTCAGGGTTGGAGGGCGGCCCTGTGGTCCCACAGGTGTGCATGCAGGCAGCAAGGGGAATCGCACAGAGGAGCTCTATGAGCAGGTGCGTTGGGGCGGAACCTTGCATGGCAGTGATGTGGCCTCTGGGCGTGGGCTCGCCAAGTGGGGAAAGTGCATGCCCTCTCCCTTTTATTCTAAAGATGTTGGGCTGGGCTGGCCTGGAACCCAGCTGCACCTGAGATCAAGGGCAACTCCCACAGAGCTCTGGTCATTCCACAAGTGCAGAGGGCACCTTCTGAAGCCCAGAGGGGACCCGGGGGCCCTCAGAGTCTTCCAGCTATCAGGCATGAGCCTGAGACCTCTCCCAGCTCTCCTGCCATGTGGACGCTGACACATGCAACCCATTCTCCTTCTCTGGGCCCTGCAGGTGGTCTCCGGGGAGACACCCGGAGCCCCTCTCTGCTCCTTAAGCCACCTGACGCCTTTCCCCACGGCTTCTCACAAGGAACCACTCCACCTCCGTTCTGTGCTCTCCTACCTGGGAGGCGAGCCCCAGACCCACACTCTAGCTCTCACACCCACACTTCCACTCCCCTACAGACATCCTTCAGGCTTGGCTCAGCTCTGTGTCCCAGAGGACAGCCACGCTATGCACAGAGTCCCCCATGTTGGGTCTCACCGGGACCTCCCTCCACCGTGTGCCAGCTGCCCCCATCAGACAGAGCGCTTCCAGGGCTCTCAGTGGGACTCCAGCTGTCCTGGTGCGTGCTCAACAGTGAATGGATGCCGAGAGACAAGGGTACTGCAAAAAGTCCCCGGAAAGGGGGAATTAAATGATCAGCTTATTGTGCAAAGTGTTTTTTGAAACCTATGCATAAGCTTTTCATAATATGCAGTTTCCATGAACATTTTGAAACACCCTTCATATCCACAGATTTCAAAGGTTTTTCACACCAAAATAAACATCTCTAAAAATTATTTAGTTATTTTACTTAGTTGAAAGGCAGGGTTGGAGGGGTGGAGAGAGAGAGATCTGCTGGTTCACTCTGCAAATGCCCACCACAGTCTGGCTGGGCCAGGTCAAAGCCAAGAGCCAGGAACTCGGTCCAGGTCTCTGACATGGTGGCAGGGACCCAAGAACGTGAGCTGTCACCTGCCTCCCAGGGTACACAGTAGCAGGAAGCTGGAATTCACAGTGGAGCTGGGACTCAAACCCAGCCATCCCGAGAAGCTTCTTTTTTTTTTTTTTTTAAAGATTAACTTATTTATTTGAAAGGCAGAGTTACACAGAGAGGAGAGGCAGAGAGAGAGAGAGAGAGGGAGAGAGAGAGGTCTTCCATCCACTGGTTCACTCCCCAGATGGCTGCTACGGCCAGAGCTGAGCTGATCCAAAGCCAGGAGCTAGGAACTTCTTCCAGGTCTCCCACGCGGGTGCAGGGGCCCAAGGACTTGGGCCATCGTCTACTGCTTTCCCAGGCCACAGCAGAGAGCTGGATTGTAAGTGGAGCAGCCGGGACTTGAACCAGCGCCTATATGAGCTGCCGGCGCTGCAGGCGGTGGCCTTACCCGCTACGCTACAGCGCCAGCCCCGAGAAACATCTTAACTGCTCTGCCAAGCTCCCGTCCGCCGGCTTATCTTTTGATTCCATTTTCCATGAAGCCTTTGAAGTCCTCTTGCCCATGAGTACTTGCCTAAGTGACTGAGTAGTGAAGCACTGGGCGAGAAAGCCAGAGCAAGCTGAGTGGGGTGGGGCGTGGCGCCCAGGCCTTTTCCCTCCGGAGCGCACCTGGTGCCCAGTCAGCAGCAGCTCCCCCAGCCCCCTCCCCGCCCGCCGCCAGCCCCTGGGGGCCCAGGCAGCTGTGCTGTGGGCTGGGAAGAGCCGGGCCGGCTGGCTCTGGCCGTGTCCCTGTTAGGGTGGTAAAGCCCACTGCCTTCCTAACAGGCCCTGTATGAAGTGGGCCACCCTGTGTTCCTCCTAAGGGAATCTATGCACTTGAAGAAATGATAAAGTATGAAAATGACCTCCACGTTCTTGCGGGTGGGGAGGACCAGCTTTCTCCTTACAGAGCTCGTGCAGGTCCCTGGGAGGATGCTGCGGGTGAGGTCCGCTCCCGGGCGGGGGCCCGTGGGCTTCGGCTGTGTGTGAAGAGCAACTGACAGCGTGGCCGAGGACCACGGCTCCCCGGAGCCTCTGGCGGAAGCGCCTGCGTGGGAATCAAGGCCACCTTCTCTGACGGGCGCCCACTGCGGAGGAGCGGAGGGCCGCTTCCAGGGCCATCTTCCAGTTGTGCTTCTGTCTCGGCGTCCAGTCATGAGCTGTCCTCTAGGAGGCCGTCGAAAAATGGGCATGCACTCCCGAAGGCTTTTTTTTTATTTTTTGACAGGCAGAGTGGACAGTGAGAGAGAGAGAGAGACACAGAGAGAGAAAGGTCTTCCTTTGCCATTGGTTCACCCTCCAATGGCCGCTGCAGCCAGCACGCTGTGGCCGGTGCACCGCGCTAATCCGATGGCAGGAGCCAGGTGCTTTTCCTGGTCTCCCATGGGATGCAGGGCCCAAGCACCTGGGCCATCCTCCACTGCACTCCCGGGCCACAGCAGAGAGCTGGCCTGGAAGAGGGGCAACCGGGACAGAATCCGGCGCCCCGACCGGGACTAGAACCCGGTGTGCCGGCGCCGCAATGCAGAGGATTAGCCTAGTGAGCCGCAGCACCGGCCCCTCCTGAAGGCTTTTAATGATGCCCTGAGGCCCAATTTGTTGGCCCAGGGAGTACATTTCTGATCGTCTAAAGGAGTGAGAAAGCACATTCAGGAGGAGAGCTCATCCCGGCCTTGGCGTGCACCGTGAGATGGCGGTGGGAGGGACTTCGGGTACCTGTGAGCACTTCGAGGAAAGAGGACCATGCTGATTAGCAGTGGGCACAGCCCTTGACCTCTGTGGGCCTCAGTTTCCTCATCTGTGAAATGGGGATAGTGATGCCTGCTTTTCAAGGTTGCTGCGAGTTTGAACATAATCGCATGTGATGGTGCCTGGGACACTCGACTCTTCCCCTCTCATCCTTCTCCTAACACCCCTCCCCCATTGCTGTGGCAATGGCTGCATCCTGGGATGGAAAGTCAACAAGATCAGCCCTCATGACCTCAGTCCCCCCAAGAAACACAGGTAGTGGAAGAGGGCAGAGGAAGGGCGTGACCTTGGGGGTCAGGGAGATGAGGCTTGGCTTCTTCCTGCTCTCTTTCGAAAGGTATTTCATAATTTTTAATTGACAATAATTGAACATCGTTACTGGGTACGGTATGATACGTCAACACCCATACAGTGTGTAATGGTAAGATTAGGGTAATTGGTGCACCTGTCACCTCGGACAGCTGTCACTTCTCTGTGTGGGGAACACTCAGAATCCCTCTATTAGCTATTTTGAAAAATACGACTAATTGTTCACCACCGGGGCTCTTGTGTGCTGTAGAGCATTAGAGGGTATTTCTCCCACCCCACTGCATCCCTGCAGCCATTAGCCAGCCCTGTCCTCCCTCCCCTGCGCGTCCTGGCTCCCATAACACTCTACTCTCTACTGCTGTGAGATCAATTTCTTAGCTTCTCCATATAAGCGTGGACAGGTGGTATCTGTCTCTCTGTGCCTCACTGGTCTCACTTCACATCCCCCAGTTCCATCCAGGGAGCTGCGGAAGACAGACTTTCATTCTTTTGCATAGGTGAGGACTGTGCCACTGTGTGGGTGTGTGTGCCTGTGTATCACATCGTCCTTATCCATTCCTCTGAACACTTTAGTTTTGCCTTTCTATCTTAGTGGAGAGAATGACATCCACCTTCCGTCCTGTGTTTTTGGGAAGGTCTAATGAGATGATTTAGGTAAAGCTCTTGGCCCTGCACCTGTCAAAGAACATGGCCAAGGTCGCAGAACAGGCAGAGAGTGTTTGAGAGATGGAGGAGAGGGTTCCACCTGGAGAGAAAGCCAGGAGGCCAGCAGGGAGGAGGAGGGTGGCCTGGGAGCTAATTTGGGCCATGGATGGTGGCAAGAGGAGGGAGAGAATGGTTTATTCCAGACATCTGTGGAGATGAGAAAACATGGCTGATGGGCCAGGCCAGCCAGGGGCTGGGGAGAAGTTGAGGCTGAGGCAGGAGCACCTGGGGCAGGTCTGACTGAGCGCCCGAGGGAGGAAGTGGCCGCCTCCACCGGAAGCAACGGCGAGCAGTAGGAGGCTCCCGGGGCAGGGTCGTGTTGTGAGCAGCACCCAGCAGGCTGGCTTCCAGGAGGGAGTGAGGAAGCCCCCGCTCTCAGACCAAGGCTCCCGTCACTTGGAGCTTGCTGCTGACTGACAACTGTGGGAGGCGGGACTTGCGGGCCCAGGCCAGCCACTGAAGGTACGTGGGGGTGGCACAGGCTAGCCCGAGCCCCTCGGGTGGGGGGTTAAGATGGTGGCGGTGGGGAAGCAGCTGCAGCCCCTGTGCTCTGTCCTCGGCCTCCCCTTGTTCTGTCTCCTCTTCTACCTGCTCCGTCTGCACCTCTCAGGCAGCTGCAGCAGGCTGGGGAAGCTGTGCAGAGAGCTGGGCTCCTGGGCCAGCAGCATGGAGAGGCTGGCAGCGCACGTGGCCGCCTGGCCCGGCTGCACCCCACCGTGACCCCTGTGGTGTCCCGCCTCCCCCAGGCATGAGGGGGTGCAGCCGGGATGGTGTAAAGGAGCTGGGCCCACCGTCAGAGACAGAGAGCGCGACCACCACCAAGACCCCGGTGCAATCTGTCTCTGGTCCACGAATGAACTTCAAGAGTCCTTGAGCTTGTGTGTGTGTGTGGGGGGGGGGTGCACCTGCCTGGCTTCCGTCAGATTCTTAAAAGGATGTGCAACATCTCAAAAGCTTAACCCTCCGACCCCACCTTTGTCATTGCAACCCTTCACCTCCCAGAGGAGGAAACTGAGGCAGAGAGGAGGAGCGACTGCCGGGCCCCACCCTAGTCTGGAGCCGGCCCCAACAAACCAGAGAGCCAGAAGAGCATGGTGCAGGGTGGACTCCGAGGGGAGGGGGTGAAAGGAGCGCCCAGGACTGCTTAGGGATTAACCATCTGTATGCTGGGGGGGGCAGTCCCCTCCAGGATACCCGATCCCCTTTCCCACCTATTGTTCTTGCGCTTTCCCAGGGAAGGAATCTGCAGGACTGGGCAGGTGCGGAGGGAGAGAGATGGAGGGCAGTAATGGGGGTGGGCGGAAAACACCTGACAGACCCAGGCAGGGAGGCTAAGGGCCCACAGGTGAGGCTGCCTGCCCTCCTTCCCAGCTCTCTGTGCTCAGGAATCAGCTGTGCTGGTGTCCCGGGGCCCGCACAGCTGTGCATGGAGGGTCTCTGCTGGCGTTTTCCTGAGTGCAGTGCTAGGAGCATGAATTGGGGTGCACGTTCATCTGCAAGTCTCGGGGTTTGCCGTGAGAAGTCTCAGTCTGGGTGGGCACTTGGAGCAGCGGCTAAGACACCACTGGCCCTGTCTCCTCCCAGCCTAAATTGGGATGCCTGGGTCTGAGTCCTGGCTTCACTCTGGACTCCAGCTTCCTGGTAATGCACACCCTGGGATGCACCAGGTGATGGCCCAAGTAGTTGGGACCCTGCCACCCTCATAGGAGACCTAGACTGGGTTCCCAGCTCCTGGCTCATTTTCTGATGCAGGTATCTGGGGAATGGACTGGAGCTCTCTCTGCCTCTCAAACAAAAAAAGAAAAAATCGAATTGGCCCTTCCTCGCCCATGGCTCTTTCCTCCCCACTCTCGTCAGGCAGCCATGGCTGGCTCGGCAGCAGGAAGGGCCTTCGGGGCCAGGGAGCCAGAGCTGTTCCCGCGAGCTCCGCTGGCCTGCAGAGCGCCGCGGGACGACAGGGCCAGAGGCCGCTGGTGCACACGTGGCGCGGCGCCAGCCACGGCAGCCCTGCTTTTGTCGACAGGTGCAGCGCAAGATTCTGTTGGGGAAAGGGTTCCTCGGCTAAAAGCACGAATTCTGATCCCCTGGCCACCCTCCCCTGGATTTCATAGAAGGGAAACCGGAGGTGGAGACTCGCTGATGATACCAGCGAATCCTGCCTCTGGGCTGGGCCTTGGCTCAAGCCTCACCAGTCACAGACCATTCCCAGTGCTCTTCCTCCTGCCCAGGCTGGAGGTGGAGAAGGGAGGTGAGAGAGGGGTGGGGGTGGTGTGGCTCTCCTGCAGGTGCAGGGAGCCCCTGATAGAATCCTGCATCTCCAGCTGCCTTCTGCCCCCAGAGAAACCGCAGCAGAGAGACGCAGTCCTCCTCTGTCAGGCTAACGCTTCTTGCTGTAGCCCAGGGTGCTGGGATGACTCTGTCCTTGTAATCTTGCTGTGGGAGCTGTGGCAAGGCTGTCTCTCTTTCTTCCAAGGCTGAGTAGACAGATGGAAGCAGGCCCAGGCGTTGAGCTGGGCGCTCCAAGCAGAGGTGGCTCTGGACAGCTGTGGATGGCCTCGTTTGCATATATGCAAATGAACTTCTGGCTCCTCTCTTTCCCAGCCTCATCCAGGCAGATCCAGGTGCCCCTGGCAGCCGTCCAGATCCTGCCTTGCAATTAGCCCCTTGAATGGCTGCTTTTGGTCTCCCAATGTGAAAATTCCATTGAACTCCTTCCAAGGCCCTGGGACCCTTCCCAGTCCTATTGGCTTCTGAAACTCTTGGAACTGGAGCTGAAGACACAGATTTGGAGAAAGCCAGGGGTGGAGGGAAGAGTTCAGCCCAGTCAGCTGGGAGGTCTCGGTGCTGGTGCTGGTGCTGGTGCTGGTGCTGGTGCTGGTGCTGGTGCTGGTGCTGGCGCTGGCCCTGGCCCTGGCCCTGGCCCTGGCCCTGGCCCTGGCCCTGCTATGGTTCAGAGTTACCTGGGTGGGCTATCTGACCACTGCACCACTGTGCCTTTGATGGGTAGAGAGAGAGAGGTTGGAGCCCCTTCCTGCTCGCAGCCAGCACTGCTTGTGAGCACCTGCACGTTGTGCTGTGGTTGTAACAGACACCCACTCAAGGCCACTGCACCGAGACAGAAGGACACAAGGGGAGGACACAGGGTTTTCCCAGACCCCCTGGAACGGGGATAGGGTAGGTTCCAAGGGGAGGGAAGGGGCGTGTGGAGAGCTGCCCAGCCCCTCCCTCCCTGCTCCCTGCTCCTTTCTGGGCAGCTGCCTCCATCCCCAGTCTCCGGGAGGAATTTCTTTCTGCTTCTCAGTGCAGAGTGGACAACCAATGTCCAGGAAAGAGGACTCCATGCAATAGGTTGATGTCTGCGTGTGGGGCCTGATTCCAAATGACTGACAGAGACTGTCTGTTAATTGGGCTCAACTCTACTGGCCGCTGCTAGTCCAATCAGCCAGAGGGTCAGGGGCATGTGGGAGCCACCTGGCTGCCCGAGGCTCTGAGCCTGGGCTCCTGGAGGACTAAGGAGACTCCCGGGGCGTCTGCTCCATCCTCGTAGCCTGAACTATGGGACAGCTGCTGAGCCTTGCAATGAGCTGGACACTGCTAAGGGTACTTTATACATCATCCAACAAATGAATGTATTGCATGCTACTCTTATCACATCCGAGCCTCATCACTATCCACCCATTTTACAGATGAGGATTGGTGAGTTTAACTTGCCTAAGGTTATGCAGCTAATACCAGGTGCAGCTGGGATTCTCACCTGCGTCTCTGAGCATGTTTCTCTTCTCTAAAGTAGTAGCTTGTGCTTAGTAGAACTTCAGAGACAGGTAATGCAACATACGACGAGTGTTTAGCAGAGTGCTTGGTCTGCAGTAACCACTTCTTTTTGGTGAAGCACCTCTGTGGCCTAAGCTTGAGACCCTCTAAGAACCAGAAATCCACTGTCTTCAACAGCAGGCAATTCTCCCTCTTTTAAAGACTTCTTTAGTTCCTGAACTTTTGGACTGGGCTGAAATTGGACTTTCCAGGAGTTTCTGTCGGCTGACCCTGATCCTATCAGCTCGGGGCTGCGGCAGGCAGCATTAGAGCCCCGTGCTGTACACTGTGCCTACTGTGCTGTGTGACAGCCCCGTGCTGTACACTGTGCCTACTGTGCTGTGTAACAAGCAGGGGTTAAGGTTTCTAATCAGCTGACCCGCAGACAGGGGGATGGATCTGCACGCTCCCTCTGGTTCCAGTAGGATCCCAGGGGCTCTGAAAGCCCGAGGGTGAGGCGGAAGAGTCGGTCGCAGGCAGCTTCTGGAAGCTGGAAAACGCAAGAGTGGATTCTCCCCTTGAGCTTCTGGAAAGGAGCACAGCCTGGCCAATGCCTGGGCTGTAGGAGCTCTGAGCGTTGGAACTGGCGGACAACACGTGGGTGTTACTTCGAGCCACTTGGTTGGCCACAGAGAGGGGAATGTGAGGGATCCACGCACATCTGATACCTGGCACCAGCGTTCTATGCCCTGGGTGTCTTACTTCTCTAGGCGCTGCACACCTGGTTCTTTCACTGAAGGGTGTCCGGAGTTTAAGCCACATGCAGAACCAGGGTGAGATCATGAAGTCTGGCAAGGAGGGTCCCTGGTGACTTTGCATAGAGACGAATGATTTCAGCAACACGGAGCCTCTAAGCGTTTGCAACTGTACCATGGCCGTGGTCTGGAGGAGAGTAAATGCAGGTATAATTTATCACTTCCCAGGCTTTCTCAACCCCCTGCTAAATATCAGAGTAACCTTTAAAGACGGCAGAGGCCATCAATTAAATAAACAGATGTCTTGATGGAACAATAGGAGTGTAAACATGAGCCCTGCCTCATAATTTACTGATGGTAGATGGGTCTTACTTGGTGGGCTGTTTTCCATCCACACTGGAGAAAAGGGGGAAAATTCATCACGGTGGTGCGAGGCCCTTCACAGGACCTGCTAAATACCACGAGAGAGTGCAGAGAAAGGCTTGGCATCTCCTTCCTGGGGGGAAACTTTTTTTTTTTTTTTTTTTTTTTCCGCCAAGAGGCCACATGTGAGTCTTCCTGGAATGATTTAGGCAATGCCTTTGGAGATGCAGGGGGACGGATTAGATGACCTTTGGACAGTTCATCCTGCTTTTTAATTCCAGTACGCACAGGTTGTGATTTACGTCTGCAGGTTCACACTCGTGATTAAACCATACATACAGGTTGCTTAATACAGACAGAGAAATGCACTGAACCAGTATATTTTGTGCCGGCGACCTGAGGATATATGACACATTCAGCAAAAGTGGGCCAGGGATTAATGCTGCTAAGGTCAGGGTGGTCATTTTGGGCACACAGGGGTAATCTTTCATAAGGGTTCACCACTCGTCCGGATCTTAGTTCATCTGTAATGGACTGGCAGAGAGCGATGGTTATGAGAAAATAAAATGCACTTAGAGCTCCCCCATGAATCACGCGCGGAGGACTAGCAGAAGACGGCTGTCACCTCGGACACTACCTCGAGGTGGCTTCCAGGCGTGACCGCGGACCCCGAAAATGGGCTCAACCCAGCGGAAAGGCAGCGCTGAGACGAGAGCGTGTGGGCGGGCTCCAACAAGCCCCGCCTCCGCCAAGAGGCCTCCTGCCACTGAGCAGGCATCTTGCGCTCTGCCCAGGTGACTCTGGGTCCATCTGCCCTGTGCCCCAACGGCCAGAGGAGAGGTCAGCTGCAGAGGCAATTAATTCCACAGCACTGAGGGCTGGCAATTAACTTAGAAATGTGCGTGCAGGCCGGCGCGCCGTGGCTCACTAGGCTAATCCTCGACCTGCGGCGCTGGCACACCGGGTTCTAGTGCCAGTTGGGATGCCGAATTCTGTCCCGGTCACTCCTCCTCCAGTCCAGCTCTCTGCTGTGGCCCGGGAGTGCAGTGGAGGATGGCCCAAGTGCTTGGGCCCTGCACGCGCATGGGAGACCAGGAGGAAGCACCTGGCTCCTGGCTTCAGATCGGTGCAGTGCCGGCCGTGGTAGCCATTTGGAGGGTGAACCAACGGAAGGAAGACCTTTCTCTCTCTCTCACTGTCTAACTCTGTCCAAAAAAAAAAAAAATGCGCGTGCAACGTGGGAGGTGGGGGAAGCAGTGTGCACTAGCAGAGCAGGTGAAAGGCACTGTGATGGCTTTGAGGCTTTGGGGTGAGCAGCCCAAAGTGTTTGAACCCCCGCTTTGCCCACACCCTTCAGAGCTGTGGCCGTCTAATGGTAGGGGCCGCAGGAGACCGGGAAGGAAGGAATTGGCGCTCTCTGGGTCAACTATAAATAGAACTGGTTAAGATCTTTCTAGAAGGCCAGGGAAAGCAGTCAGCCTACTAAAGAGCTGAGCAGGAGTCTGCCCAAGGGTACGGTCCGGCCTGGGCTTTTTCTTCCCTTTGTAGTCGGTGTGTAAAGGGAAACGCGTTTGCTTCTCACAGGGGTGTTTGACTCACCCGGGGAGGCCTGCTGGACAAGGCCCCGGGGTGGAGGAGGAGCGGAGGTGGCGCCTGCAGGTGGAGCCCGGAGGAGCCTGCTTTGTGCCTTTGCTGCCACCGTGGCTGAATTGCTGGATCCTGGAGAAAGTCGCCTCCCTGCGCTGAGATCCTCTGCAAAATAAGGGTCAGCCTGCTTCCCTCGTCCAGTGCTTCCCTAACAGGACTGGTGGGTGGTTACTGTGTCCATGCTGTCTTTGGGGCCCATGGAGGGGCAGACACTGCTGTCCTGGGAGACCTTGGTTCTGGCCCCTACTTTCACCACCTGCCCTCAGATCAGGCTCCTCTGGGAGAAACTTGTTTCCTTGTTATGAAATGGGGGCTGCACTGAACTCCCCCCACCCCCACCCCCACCCCCACCCCACCGCTGAGAACTGGGTGATGCAGCTTCTGACTCAGAAGGGCCGGGGTGGGCCCGGGGGCTTGCGTTGGGGAAACGTGCGGTTGGGCGGCTGTCTTCTGAACGCGTCAGATCACAGGGGTGGAGGGCACAGGTGACAATGCACAGCTTTGGGGCCTCTCTCCAGGAGGCCCAGGAAGTCACATTCGACCAGCACACGAGGTAGCTCACCTGAGCGGGTGCGTCTGGCAAGTACTAGCCTCTGTGATGGTTACGGCCACTGTCAGTGAAAATTTCCACTCGGGGCCAGAGTTCAGCTGGGATGTCCAGGTACAACTGTATTTTATATCAAGATACGTGATCCTGGCATCCTATGGTCCCTCCCCAGTGTCCCAAGCCAGCCTCCTGGGTCCCTTACCCAGGACTCTCTGCTGCCTCTGGGCAATCCGACTGCTAGAGGGTTAGCACCTGACGCACACCCCACCCGACACCCAGGACTTCCTCTGTCCGCTGTGGCCCAGGCATCCCTTCTCCCTGACAAGTACCTGTGCTACACCAGCTGTCAGCTGTGAAAATATCGCCGCAGTTTTCCCTGGGTCAAGCAGGAATCAGTCCTAGACTTCGTGAGAGGAAGGAGGACGCAAGAGCGGGGATTGGTTTCAGCAGCTGATTTCTTTTTGTCCACCTCGTGGTGGAGGAGACCCCCTTCTCACTTCCCAGGTTGCCTGTGCTTGATGCTTAACACCAAGGAGCCAATCTGGGCTCCTCTGGGGGCGTGAGAAGCTCGTGTACTGACGGGATGTTCCCACAGCCTCTGCGTGTCCCGTGCCCGCCCGCTGCTCTCTGCTGAGTCACGGGGACTGGGGGTCAGCTGTCACCCAGTGCCCATCACAGCCTGCAGAGCATCTTAGCATACCACACGCTTGGGCATAGCAGACTGCCGTGGGTAAAATACTGCTGTGGGTAAAAATGTAAAACGAGGACAAATCCTCTGAAGACTCCTTCCATCCCCCCTTTTTTGGATCTGTTTCTGGTATAAACATTCTTGTTTATACCTAATAAGGTGCTGACTGCAAAGACAATGGAGTCCACAGTGGCAGGGCAGCAGGGCAGCTTAGGGAATAGAGGAACAGAATCCAGAATGAGGCTGGCAGGTTCAAGTTCTTCGCCACATTTGACTTGGAGCAAACTGCTGCTCAACCCTCCTCAGCCCCTGTTACCTCATCTGTGGAAGCCGAGCAGTGAGAGGGTGGCATCAGTCTCCCAGGGCCTTGGGAGGGTTGGCAAGTAATGTACTTTTTTTAAAAAAATGTATTTATTTATTTGAAGAGTTACACTGAGAAGGAGAGGCAGAGAGAGAGAGCAAGTGAGCAAGCAAGCAAGCTAGCTGTGCCAATTCGAAGCCAGGATTTTCTTCTGGGTCTCCCATGCAGGTGCAGGAGCCCAAAGATGTGGGCCATCTTCTGCTTTCCCAGGCAGAGAGCTGGATCAGAAGTGGAGCGGCCGGGACTCAAACCGGCGCCCAAATGGGATGCCAGTACTGCAGGTGGTGGCTTTACCTGCTACGCCATGGTGCTGGCCCCCCAAGTAATGTATTAAGAAGAGTATGGCTTATAGCAAGAACTCAATAATTAATGTTACCTCAAGACACACTTTTTCTGTAAGGAGCTAGATGGTAAATATTCCACATTTTTCGGTTTGTGGTTTCTGTCAAACTATAGCTGTGCATCACTTCATAATGGGGGCATTTTCTGATTAATGCAGTGTCAGGTGATCTTGTCGTGGTCTGAGTGACTGGCTTACACAAGCGCAGATGGCCTACCCTACTTCCCGACCTGGGCTCTGTGGTGCAGCCTGTAGCTCAGGGCTGCAAACTGCTCAGCGTGCTACTGGGTGCAGTCCCGCCGGCGGTTGTCACTCAGTGGTACTTAGGTGTCTAAACGTAGACAAGGTGCCGTGAAAGCACAGGCGATAGGAACTGTCAGCTCCGTCGCTGTGTTAGAGGCCCCTCTTGGTGACCACTCACGTGCAGCTCGTTGTCAAGGGGGGACTTCTAGTAGAGATCTGGGTTCTGAGACTGGGGCACGGAGCGCATTGTTGTCTTGTGTTGGTTTCCTGGGTCACTCACAGAGACATCAGCCAGGTAGCCCTCACGTTGCCTTTCCCACGGGAGTCACTATAGAAGCTTTAACAGCATGGGAAGGCAGCCTCGTAGGATGGAAGGGAGATGGCCTCTTCCAACAGCCGTGGACACGAAACCACTGCCCATCTGCGGGGCTCAGGGTCTCCTCTGTAAATGGGGAAGCAGCCTTGCGTAGTGTGACAATGGCAGAGAAGAGATGCGGTGTGGGACAGGTACTGACACCTGAGCAGGGTTCACTGCAACACTGGCCCTTCTTTCCTCCGTTCCCCACTCCAAGCCATAGTCTCTCCATTACTCTTCTCTTTTGGTGCTGTCGGCAGAACTTTCTGGACCTTTGGTTTTGGTTGTAGGATATCCAGGATCTGAGAAGAGCTATGGTGGCTCAGATGGTCTCCGGCTTTCCTTTGTAGAGTTTCCCAATCCGCAGTGCTGCTCGCCACCCCTGGGGGCCTCCTCTCTGTCCCTCTGAGCACTGTTCATCGGCCAGCCTGTACTTCTCTATGAGTTACCCAACTTGAGTTCAGCCGAGGGGAGGAGCATCCCTTGGTTTTGGAAGAGCCGTGGACCGCATGGTGTGTGCAGTGTGTGCTGGGGGTGACGTTTGAACCGTCAGGGCCCTGAGATGGAATCCTGCAGCCATGCTCTTTGCATTTCCATGGCCCTCTCCAAAGGGATTCACGGAGGAAAGTCCTCCCCTCTTCCTGTTGGAAACTCGCGTGGATCCATGATTTTTTGGCTCACTCTTGGATGGTAAAAAATCTGGTAGTTACTCTAAGTCACCGAACGCTGTCTCAGTCCAGATGTTGGAACGCTTGGGCCCACGCAATGCCACAGTTCCGCAGTTAGGACCACTGCGGGCAGGAAGCCTGTTGTAGAAGAGGAGATGGGGCAGCAGATGGCTTCTTTATTTGTTGGTGCGTCCTCCTCTAGCCCCATAATCAGTGTCACAGCCCCTTTGGTGTTGTAACAGGCAGGTGTTGGAGAGGTGGGAACTGGCAGTATGGAAAGCTGGCCACTGAAGTTTGTTCTTGGGTACGCTCCCCCTCCCTCCCCCCCGCCAAAGATTTTATTTATTTACTTGAGAGTCAGAGTTACAGACCGAGGCAGAGACACAGAGAAAGGTCTTTCATCTGCCGGTTCATTCCCCAAAAGGCTACAATGGTCGGAGCTGGGGCCTATCTGGAGCCAGGAGCTGCGTCTGGGTCTCCCACGTGGGTGCAGGGGCCCAAAGACTTGGGCCATCTTCTGCTTTCCCAGGCCATAGCAGAGAGCTGGATTGGAAGTGGAACAGCTGGGATTCGAACCAGTGCCCATAGGGGATGCTGGGGCTTTGGGGCTGCAGGCAGACGGTTAACCTACTTATGCCACAGCGCTGGCCCCTACAGTTCCCCATCTCTTCCTTTCAGCTCTCGTGCAGGTGTCGCTTGTCTACAGCACATAAACAGCACTCTTCACAGGAACTGGCGAGCCTTGAAGTTTCTCTCTGCTTGAGGATTGCTCGTCTCTCAAGTAGACTCTCGGACAGAGCCAGCGTGACCACACCTGCTCACTCCGGAACCACTGGCTCACGTTGGCTACAAGGGCAGATTCCAGGCGTCCCTTCCCAGACGCAGTCTGAGAGTTTACAAGTCAGTGCCAAGGCTGTAAAACATCTCCTTCTATGGTGGGAACAGCCCAGCAGTCCTCGTCTCCCTGCCTCTCGGATGTCCAGGCTGGGGTCCAGCACCAGTCCACTGTGCCCCCGTCATCACAGGGGACATGCATCAGGCTTGCTGAGCCATCTCTCAAATCCCTTCCACTGTGTTTGAGAGAAGGTAGGCACCTCTCTTCCCCCTCTGGGATGCAGTGAAGCGCACAGCATGTCAGTAATTGTTTTCTTTTCAAAAATACATCTTTCCCACAAGCCAGACTGTTTTATACCTCCAGTGAGGGTGTGGGTGTGAAGATTGAGTTCTATAATAAGGTTTTGGCTCTTTCCTTGAAAATACGTCTCTTCTTTTGGCATCTAACTCTGGAGTGGCGTGTCTATTGTATCACGGTGTGAAACTTCAATGTAACATCTTGTTGTAGTCCCACTGGTCTTGATGTAATTGCAGGTGGAGGTGGGGCCAGCCAGGGAATGTTCTGATGTCTGAAATATGACCACTGTGAGTCCCTGTCCACACCGCGTGTTCCTGTTGTGGTGTCTGGTGAACCAGCAAACTTGGCTGGGACCATCGGAAGGCCTTGGAGCTTCTCCTCGTGCCTGTTAGCTGCTTGCTGGTGAAGAGACCGTTGCACTTGGCCAGAGAACATCGTGTTCTTCCCAGCCTTCCTTGATGAGCACGTTTAGAGCAAGCTAAGGGAGCTCTCTTTCTTTAATAACAACAAAATGATTTGAAAAGCAGAGAGATAGAGACCTTCCGTTCACTGGTTTGTGCCACAGTTGACTGCAATAGCCAGGGCTGGGCTGGGCTGAAATTGGGAGCCAGGACCTCAGTCACGGTCTCCCATGTGGGTGGCAGGGACCTGACTACCTAGCCACCACCTTCTACCTCCTATGGTGCACGTTAGCAGGAAACTGAAGTCAGTTGTAGAAGTGGGACTGGAACCCAGGCCCTCTGATGCCGGATGTGGTCATGCTGGGCCATGTGGGCCATGTGTCTTAACCGCTGGGCCAACGCGGGTCCCCTTTCTCTTCTTACTGGCTTCCCTGCTTGCATGCGGACAAAATGATCACACCTCTGTGCAGTCGACTGTGGTCACATGACAAAGAATCTAGGAGTTCCTGAGCCTTCATCCTTGCCCCTCCTGGGATGGGGAGGCAGGAGCTGGCTCTCCTGGGCCTGTTGGTTTCAGCTCGGCAGAAGGCAAGAGCAGGCATTGAGGAGCTGGGAGGAGAAACAGGGGTGCAGAGGAGAGAAGCCCACCTGGGATTTCTGAGATGGAGTGGGCGTGGACAGGACACCCATCCTTTCAGGCTAGGTGGATCCACCGGCTGCAGCTCTGGACACATTGTCTGTTTTCCTGGGTGTCTGTTCATTCTCTGCTGCAGACGGTGTCCCACACAGCAAGGTCAGGGTCTTTGCCTCCTCCTCTTCCAGCACCCACCGAGGCTCTGGGGCAGGTCACTGGACACAGTGGGTGCTGGGTAAATGCAGGCTGCGCAAGCACAGTGGGAACAGTCACCAGTGACCCTCACTGTATTCAGTTATGTTAATGCCACAAGTGTTCACTGAGGGTTTTCTAGGTGCCTGGCACCACACAGTGCCATTACCTTAATTCTTTTGGTCTGAAGCCAATACAATCCACTCTAGTTCTCCAGCCAGACCTGGTTTAATGGATGCCAATTGTAGGGGGGAAATTAGAAAAAAATGGAAAGATGAAAAAAATCACCTGTAATTCCATGACCAAGAGAATTATTGTTAATATTTTCTTAAATTACTTTCATACATATTGTTTTTATAATTGACTTCATTTTTGTATTCAATTTTGTTTCCTTTGCTTCATTGCCAATAGCATTTAAAACCTGATACTAAATGTTGTTTTGATTCCTTATATAGCATGTTTTTCTGTTTATAAGAATAATGTATACTCATGGTAAGACATTTGGAAAAAGGGAAGAGTATGAAGAAGAGGCTAAATAATATTGGAAAAAACCTCTATTTCTTCCAAGTCTTTTTTCGTAAGTTATATGTTTTACATTGTTGAGAACCATATGTCATGTATCTTTTTAATATTTCATTACTTATTTGAAAGTCAGAATGGGGGGATGGTGAAGACAGAGAGGTTGGTTTACCAAACTTACTGCTTTTGTCTTTTCTAGTTCATATCACTGAAACATAGAGTGTGTGCAGTCTTGTGTCTGGAGGCTTTTTCTAAGATTCTTTCAAGTTGTACTCCTCCTATTACTGCTGCGTAATAGTTCATTGTATGTAATTGTCATAATTTGTTTAGTCATTCACTTCTTGGTGAACATTTGGGTTGTTACCAGTTTGGGGCTATTATGAATAAAGCTGTGATGAAAATTCATACTTGAGTACTTTTTGTGGACGTGTAGTCCTCTCTGTTGGTTAAAATACTTAGGAGTGGGTGACGGGGGAAGAGTATGTTTAACTCTATGAGAACCTGAAACTCTGTTTCCCAAGTTATGGGTTATTTTAAGCTTCTGCTAGCGATGCAGGAGTGTCCCAGTTGCTTGGCGTCTTTGCCGTATTTGGTTGCTGTCTCTTTAATCTGAGACAATATAGAGGGTGCGCAATGGTATTTGTTGGTTTTATTTGCATTTCTCTGACTGCTGAGGTTGAGCATCTTTTCATGGGGTCATTGGCCATTTACATATATTTGCATATATTTGGTGAAGTGTCTGTTCAAACCTGTTGCCCGTTTTTAAGTGGGATTGTCTTCTCAGTTGTAAGATTGTTTTATATATATATATATATTCAAATACACACGTGCATTTTTTAAAAAGATTTATTTATTTGAAAATCAGAGTTACACAGAGAGGCAGAGAGACAAAGGTCTTCCATCCACTGGTTCACTCCCCATATGGCCGCAATGGCTGGAGCTGCGCCAATCCGAAGCCAGGAGCTTCTTCAGGGTCTCCCACGCAGGTGCAGGGGCTCAAGGACTTGGGCCATCTTCTTCTTCTATCCCAGGCCATAGCAGAGAGCTGGAAGGGAAGAGGAGCAGCCGGGACTTGAACTGGCACTCATATGGGATGCCGGCGTTTCAGGCCAGGGTGTTAATCCGCTGCACCACAGTGCCGGCCCCAAGATTATTTTATATTTTACAATTGAGTTTTTTGGTCAGATAGCCCCTTAGCGTGTGTTTTAACTCCATGCTTCCCCTATTAGCGCATTGTAAGCAATTGTTCATGTAATCATGTTTGAGAATATGATATTTAGTATTTGTTTATTTCTGTTATATAGATGTATCATTACGTATTATAATAGTGTTGGACATTTATGTTTCCACTCTAAAAATGAAAAGAGTTACAGAGGGTAGGAGAGGGAGATAGAGAGGGGAAGACAGAGATCTTCCACCCCCAGCACTGGACCAGGTTGAAGCTAGGAGTCAGGAGCTTCACCCAGGTCTCCCATGTGAGTTGCAAAGTTCCAAACACTTAGGCCATCTTCCACTGCTTTTCCAGGCCATTAGCAGGGAACTGGATCAGAAGTAGAGCAGCTGGGGCTCAAACTGGCACCCATGTGGGATGCCAGCATTGTGGGCGGTGGCTTTACCTGCTGTTCCACACACTGGCCCCTGTGTTTCCACTTTTGTCTGTGATTACTCTAAGTATGAAGCAATGTATATCTTGTCACAGAAATCTGGTTGTCTTAGGATAAATTCCTAGAGGCAGGGTAACAAGACCAATGGGCAGAATAGTTTCTGGGCTTTTGTATATTGCCAAATTGCTTCTCAAGAAGTTTGTATCAACCCGAGGTGCCATGGGTAGGCATTTGGCCCAGCAGTGAAACTGGTTGGGATACCTGCATTCCACATCAGACTACCTAGGTGGAAGCCCAGTTCCAGCTTCCTGGAGAAGGCAGGTGGGGGCTCAAGTAGTTGAGCCCCTGCTACCCATGAGGGAGACATGGATTGAGTTCCTCATTCCTGGTTTAGGCCCTGGCCCAGCCCTGGCCTTTGGGGGATTTGAAGAAGTAAACAAGCGGGCCGGCGCTGCGGCTCAATAGGCTAATCCTCCGCCTAGTGGCGCTGGCACACTGGGTTCTAGTCCCGGTCGGGGTGCCGGATTCTGTCCCGGTTGCCCCTCTTCCAGGCCAGCTGGAGTGCAGTGGAGGATGGCCCAAGTGCTTGGGCCCTGCACCCCATGGGAGACCAGGAGAAGCACCTGGCTCCTGGTTTCAGATCAGCGCGGTGCGCCGGCTGCAGTGCGCCAGCCGGAGTGTGTCAACAGCGGCGGCCATTGGAGGGTGAACCAACGGCAAAGGAAGACCTTTCTCTCTGTCTCTCTCTCTCACTGTCCACTCTGCCTGTCAAAAAATAAAAATAAAAAAATAAAAAAGTAAACAAGCAAATGGGCACCATATCTGTGTGTGTCTGCTTTTCAGAGTGTTAACAATTTGAGGTGCCAACAGCAGCAGGTGAAACACTCACTCTCTATCACTATTGCCAGCTCTAGGTGTCCTTGTTTTCATTTTAATGGTTGATTTGATGGGTAGACATGGTAGTGGTTTTAAACTGTGTTTCTGAAAGTATTAGTGTAGCTGGACATCCTTCCAAGTCTCCCGCAGTCATTTATTTTTGCTCATCTGTGAATTGTTTGTGTCTTTTGTTCTCAGATGGGTTTCTGAGGCACGTTTCCCAAGTCAGCAAAGCGCTGCAGCAGGTGGGAGTGTTTGGCACTGGAATCGGGGCAGAGAATTGCATTGGCTGCTGACCAGAGTGTGGGGGTGCTGGCTTGGGCCACCCAAGGTCCCTGCACCTGATATCTGTCCACGCATCCCTTGCGTGCTTTTTTTTTTTTCATTCAATGCCAATCAGTTTATGTAAGTTCCCATTTGTTTCTGTAGGTTAGTAAAGGGTAATTTTTTATTTATTTGAAAGGGAAGGAGGGGAGGAGAGAGAGAGGAGAGAGAGAGAGGAGAGAGAGAGAGGAGAGAGAGAGAGAGAGAGAGAGAGATGAGTGGATAGATGTAATCTTCAGGTCCACTCCCCAAATGCTTACGAACCGGGAGCTCTGTCCAGGTCTCCCACATGGGTGGCAGGGATCTAACTACTTGAGCCTTAGTTGCTGCCTCCCGGAGTGCATATTGGCAAGAAGCTGGAGTTGGGAGTGGAGTCGGGACTCAAACCTAGGCACTCTGATTGGAGATGTGGGGTTACCAAGTAGTCTAAGCACCGCCCTGGAGTGTTAACTTCTTTGTTACTAATGAACTGCAACAGTGAGATGTAAGGTCACCAGACAGGGTCAGCCTGGCAACCGGGCCAGCCAGTTTTGATAGTGACCTCAGCAAAAGAATGACCAGACCTATATCATGTTTGTCATTCGGAAGCAGGGAAGGGCTGGGCTCTCTAATGAAAATCAGTGTAAAAATGCCCCAGGCTTGTGGGTCAAAGACTTGTAACCCTTAGATCTCACTGTACCTCGCCTCAAACGGATCCTACAGAAACTCTAACTCCCAGAAATGCTCCCCCAACCATGTTGAGTATGAGAGTGCCGCTTCTGCTCCTGCATGGGAGCTGGGAGTGCTCGGGGGGATCTCGCAGGAGTCCACAAACGAGACTGCTTTGCAATATGCATGGTGGCCCCTAGAGTCGCACAAACAAGTCCTCCCCAGGTGTTCCTGGGGACTCACAGGGTGCGTCCCACAAGTGCTGTCTCCCAGATGGGATTTCCCCTAGAACGATGAGGGGTCCCAGGGCGTATCTTCCATCCAGGACCCCAACATGTGTCTATGACCAGATAGATATTCCTGGAGACCACAGGGAGAGTTGCACCTGACTCCACAGCCCTGGCCTCTCTTCCCAGTGGAGCCACTGCTCCAGCCAGTGGCCCCCAGGTTCTACAGCCTTCCCCTAGACACCGGAGCAGGCACCGGCATCTCTGGCTGATTGATGATGCCACCTCCCTGTTAGCTAGAGCCAGGAGCGGCCACAGCTGCTAGATACTGTGAAGCGAAGTGGGATGGAGTCTGTCCTTCTCTGCAGCCGGGCAGAGCTAGCTGGCTGCCTCTGCTTGTTTTACATTGTGTCAGCACAAAGTCCTATTTTTACCCACATCCCTCCTATTCTGAATGAGGTTTGGAGAGGAGCCTTGGTGGGCAGGGCCAGGATCGGAAGGATGCTTCTGAGGCCTGAGGCTTCGTTGCTGGGTTGAGTTCATCTCTTTTCACTTTTCCACCTCTGTTTCTGCTCCCTACACCTCTCCCGCAATGAAGCCTTTCCAAGGGCCTCCTTGTAAAGCTATGTGGCATTCAGTCTCTCATTTAAGCACGAAGTGATTCATTACCAGGTATGGGGTGGGTTTTACTGAAGAATCAGGAGAAACTGTCCAGTGGCTGTTGGAGCAGAAACCCTCCGCTGGGTCCACCTCGTTATCCCTGAGCCCGGGGCCAGGCGGTGGAACTGGCGCCACAGCTGCCCCAAGCACCACGCATCTCCAGGGCATGGCTACATTACTTCCTTCTGCGTTCCAGTTCTCTTGTGGGTGTGTCTTCTTGGTGGGAAGTGGATCGTAAGGGGGCTGGGACTGTGTCACTTTAGCTCTGAGTTGTCACAGTGCAGCAAGGCATGCTAGGGGCATTTGGCTTGAGGTTAGGTGGTCCTCAGTGGGTTTCTCATGGCCCTCAGCTAATGTTAAAACTGTATTGAGGGGACAAAAGGACAATACGGGTGGACACGGAACTGAGATTCTCTGGGACTATGGCTCTGGTGTGAAGACTTAATATCCTGTTTCTTACAGTAGTTGAGGGTATTCAGAAAGTTCACAGAAAATGTAATTAAAATTATTTTGATGCAAGAAAGAATTGAAGTTCATGCATAGCATTTTCATAATATGTACTTTCATTAACTTTTTGAAGACCCTTTGTGTATGTGGATTTCACAAGTTTTTTGTACCAAAATAGATTAGGTTTTATTTTCATTTTCCATGAACTTTTGAAGTATGTTCATATATCCCTATTGGGTATATGAGTTCATTAGAATATGTTGTTTTGGTGTTAAGGATTCAGATAATATTGTTAGCTTGTCTTTTTAAATATTCATTTGTTTATTTGAAAGGCAGAGTTACAGAGAGGTGGGGGGAGGGGGAGGGGGAGAGGGAGGGAGAGGTCTTCCATTTGCTGGTTCACTACCCAAATGGCTGCAACAGCCAGAGCTGAGCCTATCTGAAGCCAGGATCTTCTTCCAGATCTTCCACCTGGAAGGACTTGGGCCATCTTCTACTGCCTTCCCAGGCCATAGCAGAGAGCTGGATAGGAAGGGAGCAGCTGGGACTCGAACAGGCACCCATATAGGTTGCCAGCACTGCAGGTGGAGGTTTTACCTGCTATGCCACAGTGCCCACCCCTCTTATTATTTGTTGACTGATTCATTCAACAAGAATTTACTCTGCAGCTACTGTAAACTAGTCACTGCAAAATAGTATCTGGGATATTAAAAAGAACAAGATAAAAAGTCCCAGCTCTCAAGGATCCTATAGTCTCATGAGGAAGGCAGACAAGAGCTTGGACTATTCAGACAGAGCTGAAGACCAAGCTGGCTTAGGGCAGAGGAGGGATTGTGTCGGGTATGCTGTTGCAGGGTACAGTGAGCTCTGATTTAAGTCCTAAACATCAGAGAAGGTGGAGAGTGATAGGGACTTTCTGACCAAAGAGCCACATGTCCATAGGGTCAGGGAAAATTAAATCAGGCAAAAGTCCAAGCAGAGTGCAGGGCTGAGAGTAGGAAAAGATGTTGAGAACACAGGAGTGATCAGGGGCCAGGTCATGGAGGGTCTGGAATTCGGTATCTAAAATTCAGATTTCATTCTGAAGACAGCCAATGGAGGTTTTGAATAGGAAGGGGAGGGGTTCTGACTGTGTCTTGGAAAGCTGATTCTGGAAGTCATAAGGAGTATAGGTCAGAGAGATCCAGGGAGGGCAGGTAGAAGACATTGTCCAGGTGAGAGGTGTTGAGATTTGGAGACCTGAGCTGGTGGTGAGGAGGAAGGGGAGAACAGAATGGCTGGGAGAGATGTATAGAAGGAAGGCAGCAGAGCTGGTGCTCAACCCTCATGGGATGGGGAGGAGACAAAGTGAGAAGTAGTTAAGGAAAAATGAATGGATGCTTTAACCCGCCATGTAGAACCACCTGAGTCTGAAGGACTTCGTCATCTGCCTTCTGAGAGAATTGCACACTGCATACAAGGTCACACCACCTTCCTGGAGAGCCTGCTTCCAATGACCAGCTGACATGTGGGTATAAAAGCTACGTCCCAACCCTTCACCCTAACCCAAGACAATGCTGAAGGGCCATCTAGCTCCAGAGCTCCCCTAGGGGTGGGTTGAAGCCTTGACTGAGATTTTGTTGTAGTTCCACTTCCTTTCCTTCCCTCCCCTTTCCCTGGTGAGAATCTCAAAGGTAACTTTCCAATCCATCTCCTTTATGCCCATCTCCATCTCAGGGTCTGTTTCCTGGGACTGTCACACTTGCAACGTCCATGTTGGACATTGTGAGGAGTGGAGGTGGTGGCATCGTTCACTGAATTAGGGAATACAGAAAGAAGCCATGATTTGGACTTAGATCATGAGTTCAACTTCAGGAAATTTGAATTTGAACTTCCTGAGGTTTTCACACTAATACTCAAGAGAAATGTGTAGACTGCAAGATACATCTAGGAATCATTAGTGTTCTAGGGTTAGTTGAAGTCTTGAATTGGCCCCTATTCCAATAGGAAGCACACACAGCACACAGCATATTTCTTGGAAATGCCATCATCCTTGGTTCTTATCTTTGGCATCACATCTACCTCTTGACCGCATCCTGGGTTCTGGATCCACTGGGTTATTCTGTCCTCAACTCTGTTCACCTAGACTCTGACCTTGGGCATGGCAACCTCAGCTTCCAGACGCACACACCTCAGATCCAGCCCCTCCTTTAGTTGCCTGCTTCCTTTTAAACCTTGACCCAACTGCCCTGAATCTAGTTTGCCTGCCTAATCCTGGCATGAAGCACTCTTAGGATTCTGAGCATCTCAGTGTTAAATGCTGTTGAATTAGTCACTGCCGATCCTTGCTTTTCCAGACTCTCAGATGCAGGAAGCAATGCCTTCAACCCACAGCTCTATCAGTTTCTGGACCCTTCCACTGTTGGTTAGAGTTTTGCTTTCTGTAGAGTCACCCATTTTCAGGATGCTGCTCTTCCAACTTTGAGCATCAACGGTCTCACGGTGGGGTTTTGCACTTGCTCTTCTCTGAATCCCCGTGTGGTTAATTGGTTACTCCTTGTTGTTCAGATTGTTACTCAGCTTCCAATATCAGCTTTCAGGACAGACCTCCTAGACCACCTGACCTATGTATCGTTCCACCCATTTTTCACCTTTTGGGCATAGCACTTAACCTGCATTTTCATAGCCATTTCTCTGCCTTCTTCTGACTGGAATGTAAGTCTCTGCAAAAGAGGGCCCTGTGAAAATTGTTCACTGTTCTGTCTCCAGCACCCAGAATGGTGCCTGGCACATGGTAGATGTTGCATAAACATCAAGTGACTGGCTGAATGAGTCTGTTCTTTGGCTGCTGTAGACCTTATTAAGTTGAACACCTCCAGATACTACATCAAGTGGAATTAAATTTGAAGTCCACACACACTCTCTGTCTCTGAATTTCTGGCATGCTCTGAAGCAAAGTCTGCCTGAAGAAGATCATTCGTTATGGGAATCCAGACGCATCCCCTGCCTCCTTGGCCATCAGTTCATTTCACCTCTTGGATGATGATTCTTTCTCATTTTGTTTTCTCCTGCACCACTGGCTTGATCAGTGGTGATTAGCAGAGGGTGGTCCATTTATCTGAAACACCTGCTTCCCACCTGTGTCCCCAAGACAGTCATCTCTGGACCCAGTGCAGGAAGCTGGCAGGTGTCCTTCATGGATGAATGGGCTCTCAGAATTTTCTCTAGGAGTCGGATCCAAACTGGCACCATATGGGTGGCCACCTGCATGACATTTTGCCAGCATTGCTTTGAACACATCTGCCAGCTAATGAGAGAGACCTGGGAAGGCCTGGGTGGGGGGCCATCAAGGAGGGTTGGCAGAAATGCTGGCGCAAGAAGAAGGCTGAGCCGGAGGGAAGCAGTTTCCACTTTGTGAGTCAGGTTGTAATTTAATTGGCTTTCCTTCTCCACTTCTTCATGAAACCAGAAAATGCCAGCTTAGAAGATGGTATTTTTGCATGAGTCCCATCAACCCACTCTGAAGGGTGTGGACAAAGTTGTCAAAGGTTATTTTACTCCAAACCACTGTTGGAAAAGTGTGTCCTGACATCCCGCATCAGTCATGGTTCCCTAGAAGAATGGAACAAATAGGATCAATTGGTTGATATATCTCTTCCTTCTTCCCTCCCTCCCTCCCTCCCGATGAGCAGGGATTTATTAGGGTAATTGGCTCATGCCATTATGGAGGCTGCGATGTCCCATGCTACGCCATCTTCAAGCTGGAGAACTGGGGAAGCAGGTGGTGGTGTGGTTCAGTCTAAGACAAAACAGCCGAGAGCCAGGGAAGCTGATGACGTAACCGTGTGTCTCAGGCAGGAGCCCTGAGAAACTGCAGGACACTGCGTCGAGTCGAGTGTGAAGCCGAGAACCTGGAGTTCCGCTGCTCGAGGGCAGGAGTGTAAGTGGCCCAGCTCTAGAACAGAGAATGAATGTGCTTCCCTCTGCCTTTTTGCTCTCTCTGAGCCCTCAGCCAATTGCATGAGGCCTGCCCATGTGAGTTAAGGGAGGCTCTTCCCAACTGAACTGCTGGTTCAAATGTCAGTCACTTTCAGAGACACCCTCAAAGACATACCCGGAAATAATGCATTACCAGCTATCTGGGAATCTCTTCATGCAGTCAGATTGACAACCTGAAGTTACCAACATCACACCATGGCAGGAGAGCTACACATGATGGAAGCTCTAGTCATCCTCTGAGTTGTTGCGTTATAATCAAGTCGTTCATCCAGTACCTGGTCAGGTTGCCTCCATGCTAAGTACCAAACTTTATTCTTGGGTCAGTGCTAAAGATTCCCAGAGTGAAATGTCAACACTTTACACGTTTGATTGGATGGGTCTGGGTGAGATACAGCAGCCAAAAGTAGAGGGGAACCTTGGAGCTGAAGGTGCCCTCTTCAAAACATTCCTTGGTTTTGCATGTGTTGTCATCTTAATCCCCCTCTTATGCCAAGCTCCTGGCCAGCCAATTGACTGATTTACAACCTCATCTACTGTTCATCTTGAATGAATTCAATCGTTCAATACTTTTAAGTGGTTATTTTCATGAACCATAATAGGCACAGGTTTAATAAAGTTGACTTCAACAGCATCCTTGCTCAGAAGGGACCCAAATCAGGCTATGGGGGAGACAGATGTATGAAGATAATACTCTGTAGTAACGCCTAGAAGGGCACCCTATCCCAAGTCTGGAGTAAGAGGGAACAGAGCAGTTTCCTGGAGAAGACTCCTGGAGCCAAGTTCTGGAGGAGGATTAGGATTTAGTGTAGCAGAGAGGAGAGAGGAAAGCGCTCCAGGCAAAGGCAACAGCATGCATAAGGGCTGCCGGTGAGAGAGAGAATCACTGGGACACCACGAGTAGTTTCCGCATGGCTGTGGCACAGTGGTATGAGGGGTCAGAGGAGGCATTTGGACACCGTCCTAAGGACAGTAGCTATGAGAAGCTTCATTGCAGGTGTTACAAGATCAGACCTGAAATTTCTGCAAGACAATTATGGCTGCAGTGTAGAAATCGGAGTGAGGAGGGGCTGGACCCTGTGCTGAGGGATCTGTTTGGCTGTCTGGTGGGACCTAGAAACCACCCGAGTGGCAGCGGGGAAGAGGAGAAGTCGTAGGACTGAAGGGGTTAAGAACAGGATTTGCAACTGATTGGATGTGGAGGGGATGAGGCCCAAACTGTAGCTTTGGGAAAATGGATAGATGAAGGCACCGTGAGCAAAGAAGCGGATCTCAGGGAGAGGCATGTAGGAGCACACCTTCCTCTTTCTGCAAGCCACTTCCTGCAGCCCGAGGGGGCTGGGCAGGAGGCTCCAGTCCTCAAGAGGCTTCTCTTGGGGGCTGGCACTGTGGTGTAGTGGGTGAGGCCGTTGTCTGCAGTGCCGGCATCCCATGTGGGTGCTGGTTCGAGTCCCGGCTGCTCCACTTCTATGGCCTGGGAAGGCAGTAGAGGATGGCCCAAGTCCTTGGGCCCCTGCACCCATGTGGGAGACCCGGAGGGGGCTCTTGGCTCCTGGCTTTGGATCAGCACAGATCCGGCCTTTGTAGCCAATTGGGGAGTGAGCCAGTGGATGGAAGATTCTCGCTCTCCCTCTGCCTCTGCTTCTGCCTAACTCTGACTTTCAAATAAATAAATAAATAAATAAATCTTTAAAAAAACTAGTATACTAAAAAAATTAGAGGTTTATCTTGGAAATAAGACAGCTCCTGTGTCCCCTTAGGAAGCTGAAGGGGATAGGATGGCCACATTGGATTTTGGACACGGGCCACTGTCCACCCTGGGGAATGAGGCCACATGCCTGTGAACCAAAGTGTTCCTGAGCCAACCCTGACTTTGGAATCTGAGAGGAGGGCTCATACCTGGCCCCTGGTCACTCAGGGCAGATGGAACAGGCCAACGGCAGGGCATCACTTGGAAGACTGTTCCCCGTTTTGAGTGTCAGGGAAGTAGATGGCTCCAAATGTGGATGGAGACCTGAGTCCTGTCTTGGAGCTACTTGAAAAGAGATCGCATGCATAGATTACACCAACACAAGTTCTGTTTTTTCTGAAAAGCAATTTCAAAGCTACTTCATTCTCCCCCTGCATTTGGCTAATAGCCTGGTTACAGCCACACTAATAACCTTGAAACACTCCCGGGAGCAGCCTTGGCTCTGAAAATGGCTGCCTCCCTTCCTCCTTGCCCTATTTCATGTGTCTCAGGGACTCCAATGATAACAGCTGTGCACCGCTCCCAGGACCCACGTTCCTTGGAGCAGAAGCCAGATGGTGGGGGGCAGGGGCGAGCTCATTCCTGAAGTGCACCTCTGGGGGCCATCATCTTCAGCTCCCAGGCTGACATCCCACTCAGGGCTACAGGTCAGAGCAGGAACAACTCCCCATGAATATGGAGGCTGGTTGCTTCTGTCCTGCAGGGCAAAGCTGTCACCCTGGGTAGGGACGACATTTTTGCTGAGATACAGGAGCAGGGGAAAGGGTTGTCCCCTGAATCACAAAACAGAATATTTGAAGACTTGAGATGCTGGCCACCTGGAGAGAAGTGGCGCTATCAGGACAGGTAGCACAGAAAGGAATCTGCATCTCCACCCAGCCCCTCCATTCAGTTCTCGCATCTTAGCCTGGCAGCACCCAGTAGGAGGCTGGATGATATGGGTTCTGCAGGAGGATTTTCAGTGGCTGAGGAGTCAGATGGATAAGCACTGAGGTACATTGGAGATGGTTCCTGCCTTGGCTCATGACCTCTCCCCGAGTTGTCTTTGTCCCCTCTTCTTCTTGTCCAAATCCCACCCTATTGCCCTGGCTTATTTCATGTCCACTTGAACCTGTTCCTGATGACTCCATCTGCCAGCACTGTGACTCTTCCTGTCTGAGGAGCTCGGGTTTTGCCGTGGCCTGCACCTTGTTGTATGCCACCATGCTTACCTGTCACTCTGCTGGGGTCCAGTGGACCCAGTGAGATGTGACCGCCTTGTGATCAGGACCCATGCCCTTTGCTGGCCATTGCTGGTTTCTTACGTCACTTGGTTAGTGCCAAGCAGCCCCTACTCTAAGGAATCAGTCTTCTGGACACTTGGGAGCTGGGCGTTGTCACTGGACATCATTATCCTAGGGTCGTGGGAACGCCTCGTCCCTAGGGAGATGACCCTGAAGATGGTGATGGGCTCCCCTTTAGCGAGTCTGGGTGACAGGGCTGGACAGTTCTTGCTCTTTCTGCTCTTGCATAGCCTCTCAGAGGATCTGCAGAAGAGATGCATCTAAATTGACCTTGTTATTTGCATGACCAACTGGTGCTGTACCCTGGCCTGATTTTAATCATCTTTGGATAAAGATGGTGCATGTGACACATCCAGTGAAGACCTGGAATGATGGTTATCCATGCAGAGACCCTGAACCAGTCAGGGGCTTCCAGTGGAGTTCATGCAGCACCTCAGCTTTTCCCAGATTTCTTGTGGTGGTCACTCTGGGGCCATCCTTTCGCCCTGGGGTCAGCCATTGATTACCAACCTAGTTAGATTTAGGACATGGGAAAACAGGGTGTGTATGTGTCAGAGTTAGAGAGAGAGAGGTCCTCAATCTACTGGTTCACTCCCCAAATGGCTGCAGTGGCCAGGGCTGGGCCACATGGACGCCAGGAGCCTGGAACCCCATCCAGGTCTCTCACCTGGGTGCAGGGGCCCAAGCACTTGGGCCACCTTCCACTGCTTTCCCAGGTGCATTAGCAGGAGGCTGGATTGGAAGTGGAGCAACCAGGACTTGAACCTGCGCCCATATGGGGTGCTGGCATTGTGGGAGGCAGCTTAACCCTCTACGCCCCAGCGCCGGCCCCTCACTGTGAGCTTCTGAAGGGCTCAGGCTAGGCCTCATTCCCCTCCACACCCCCATCTGTAGCCTAGTCTCTGCTGGGTCATGGCTGCTCAAGTTAAGTTTGTAGACTTGAGCTGAGTGAATTCTGAAGGCAATAGGGAGCCACAGAGATGATTTGAGCAGAAAATGGATGTATGAGGGTACTTCCACAAGTTTGTAAAAAGTAGCATTACACAGTAAGTTTGTTTTGGTGAAGAGTTTTTGAAATCTATGCATACAAGGAGTCTTCAAAAAGTTTGGGGACATGCGTATTATAAAAAAAAGATGCATGGATTTAAAAAGTTTTGTAGCAAAATACTTTTTGCAAAATTTAGTTTTTGAGAGGGAGGAAGAGAGAGAAGTACGTGTGTTCTCATCTGCTGATTCACTCACCAAGTGCCCACAGCTGGGGCTGGACTGGAGCCAGAGCCAGGAACTCCCTCCGGGGTGGCAGGAACTTAATTGCTTGAGTCACCAGTGCTGCCTCCCAGGGTCTGCGTTAGCAGGAAGCTGGAGTCAGGAGCTGGGACTCAAACCCATGTGTCTGATGCAGGCTGCAGTACCTGCGCTCTAAGCTTACCTCTTTTTTTTAATTTTTATTTTTTAAATTATTTTTATTTTTATTTATTTTTTTGACAGGCAGAATGGACAGTGAGAAAGAGAGAGAAAGGTCTTCCTTTGCCGTTGGTTCAACCCTAAATGGCCGTTGCGACCAGCGCGCTGCACTGATCCGAAGCCAGGAGCCAGGTGTTTCTCTTGGTCTCCCATGTGGGTGCGGGGCCCAAGGACATGGGCCATCCTCCACTGCCTTCCCAGGCCACAGCAGAGAGCTGGACTGGAAGAGGAGCAACTGGGACAGAATCCGGTGCCCCGACCGGGAGTAGGACCAGGTGTGCAGGCACCACAGGTGGAGGATTAGCCTAGTGAGCCGTGGCACCAGCCAGCTTACCTCTTAATTTCATTGGACATTTTTGGAGGCCCCTTATGTTTTGGGTGTGGGAGGCTTTGGGCCACAAATGAGCAAAGGCAGATTCTGGGCTTAGGAAGGGATGGGGGAGAACAGAGTGGACAGGATTTGGGGTGTATGTGGGAGTGTAGCGGCTGAGGGAGAAGGAGGAAGGAGGTTGACTCCCAGGCTCCTGTGTGGGCGGTGCGGCCTCCACGGGAAGCAGGTGATATGGGTGGGGAGGATATGACTGTATCTGGAAGGTGCTGAAGTTCCTTCCAAGGTGAAGAAAAATCCCCACATTAGTGAGCAAGGATCTTTGCGATGAGGGACATGCCTGTTGGCTGTGTGCTGAGTTGAGAGAGACGGGGCTGAGCCTGAGTCCAAGTCCCTGAGGAGGGCAGGTCAGCTCCTCTAAGGCTCCCAGGGGCTGGGGCATCTCAGAGGTCGAGGGTCTGTCCCCTGGAGGCCGACCCAAGTCAGGGGCACTCGGGCAGCCTCTGCACTTGAAGGTAACACACGCTGGGCAGCTTACCTCGGACTTCCCCTCTGTTTCGAGTGAAATGAATTTCAGGTTTTGGAGCTGATAGCTCAGGCTAGATCTCCAGTAATCTGGCTCTTCCTGTGCCTGTTAGATCTGCAGGTAGCAGCTTGGTGTCACGAGGAAGTGACTTTCTCCTGGGGGGTCGTGCTGGGCTCCCCTGGGACGTGTTCGGTCACCATTCAGCCTCGAGTCCCCTGATGGGGAGGTGGTGCTTCCGAGGCTTGTGTACCTGGGGCAGCAGGGCCATGGTGCAGACCAGTGTGTCGTGCGGATTCCTTTCTCCCTGGCTGTGTTTTTATTCCATCCCTGGCAAGTCCATCGAGCTCTCTTCAAATTATATTCGTCTTCCTGTTCCCCGGCAACAGTTCGGCTGTTACCCAGCCAGGGTGGTAAGAACCGGAGCCACATGACATGCAGGTGCTTTTCAGAGGTGAGGTCAAAGGGGGCAAGCAACAGAAGTGCAGGAGAGAAAGAGTGCAGGTCAGTTCTGAGAGCCTGCGGACGCCGCGGGCATGGACCCCCCGGCCCTGCTTACTGACAGACTCCGTGTTTCTTTGAGGGCTGTTGCTCCTGTGTCTGACTCTGGCCAATCACGTTCCAAACTTTCAACTTAGTGGCTCAGAAACCGTTCCTGTGGATATGTGTTTCACATGCTATGAATATAGAATTCCAGATGAGACAAAATTGTTGATCACGGTGTATCATTCAGGAGTTGGATAGGGGGCGAGGCTGCAGAGCTCCGTCGCGACTGGCTGATGATGCCCCTGCCTGCTGGAGCCCCCTGTTGGGAACTTTGGGGTGGAGATTCATGAAGATGACTTCAGCAGACAAAACGGGAGCAGCCTCTTGTGCCTGGGGCCCTTCCAGCAGCCTCGCTATTTATGTCCCAGTGATGCTTCCAGAAATGAAAAGGAAGCGTTCTCTGAGCAGAGGCAAATGCTGTCACAGTGCCCTTGTATTTCCTTCGCTGAAGGGCACAAGACATCTCCCAGGCGTCACTGCCATGGGGTAAGTTAATAGTACGGACGCTTACTTGCTAGTGTTAATATCACTAATATCTCATCTGAACTCACAGATCCTTCCCTAGGAGAGAGGTTGGGAGAGGGCGGCTGGATCCCTCCTGCTGAGGGTGCGGAACCAGGGGCTCTGCTTCTAGCTCCCCCAGTCTGTCTGACTCGTGGGACCACAGCGCAGCCCTCGGCACGGGTGTCACAGCTCTGTGTCACCAGCTATCCTAACCCATATCATTTGGATGACATTTTTGCAAATCATTCTTTTCCAAATGACTAAAATAAATAGACAAAAGAGTTTCTGCTTCAAGGTGCCGCAAGCATTCTATGAGATTACAGATGCGGCCTAATCTGCTGCTTATAGTGCAGCCGCCCCCTACCCCCGCCCTGCTTATCCACAGGGGATAAGATGTTCCAAGACATGACCAGATGTTATGTGGATGTGGGAAATGCAGATAGTACCAAGCCCTAGACAGCCTATATTTTTCTCTCTGCATTCCTACCTATGACAAAGTTCAATTTATAAATTAGGTACACAAAGGGATGAGCAACACTAACACACTAAAATAGAATAATTATAACCAGATACCACACTAAGAGTTATTTAAAACATATGAATTGTTTATTTCTGGAAATTTCCATTCCAGAAATGGAGTAACCCTGGATAAGTGAGGCTGTGGAAAGCAAAACTGCAGATAAGGGGACTGACGGTCTATTGAAGGAATTAAATGTCGTGGAGAACTGGGTCCCTTTGCTACAAATGAGCATCGTGTATCTTGTTTTTCGCACAGATTACAGTGATGCTGTTCAATGAATAACATCTGCGTGTACTTTCTGGGGGGCGACCATCTGATCGCATTCTGTGGTCTGAAGCTTGAATGGGCTCATGGGTCATGTGCTCACCCTCACTTGGCCAGACAGACAGGTCTACGCTGATCTGATAGACCCAGAGGACACGTCCTGTGGGGAGCAACCCGGACTAGACTGAGTTACTGGAATTAAGACTTATTCTGTGCATCTGCTCTCCCACAATATGGCACTGAGAAGGGAGTAACAGCTTCTACCCAGCTGCCTCCAGTTCAACCAATAAACAGCAGGACCTGCTCCTGATTGGAGGAGAGCAGCGTACTGGGCGTGTGGGTAGCAGAGTTGGGATTGGTGGAAGAGGACTATAAAGGAGGAGAGAGACAACATGCACCAGGAACATCTAAGGGGAACATCTATCTGAAGGAACACCTGTGCAGCCCCCGAGAGAGCCGGCCGGCGGTGTGCCGCTCCCCCGCGGAAGTGGGGAAAGTGGCAGGGGGAACCGCCCTTCCACGGAGGTGGAAGGGTCGGTAGCCAACCCGGGAAGAACCAGCAGCAAACCCGGGGAGGGCCGAGCAGACAAAAGAACAGCGCAGGGTCCTGTGTCGTTCCTCCACGAAGACGGGGAGCGACACGTCCCAAGTGGAAGTGTGGGTGGGGTGAGACGTTTGCTGCTTCTGGGGAAGCAAAGTGAGAGGTGATGGGCGAGCCGCCCCTCTGTGTTGTTCGTAGAGACTGCACTCTTTGGAGGGTCCGAGGACCGCTCTCATCAGCCGGTTCTGAGGACCCGGGTGGGAGCCTCTGGCGGTGTCGGGAGGCATTCCTGCCCAGCAGAGAAAGTGCAGCGCAGAGGTCCAGCCGGTCGGGGTCTCTGGTCTGCATGGGACACCACACACAGCAATGGCTTCCAAATGGGATGAGCCTTTATTTCTACAAGGCGTGGAGGGGGGGGCGAAGGTGTGTCACAGAGGCCCCTCTGAGGGCAAATGCAGATGAGCTGGGAGTGTCCCTCTCTCCCTTCACTGGCCCACCCTCACCGCGCTCACCTGTGGACCCGCGGGCCGTCTTTCCCTAGTCCCTGACTCCCAGCTCCTCTCAGCTCCACGCCCTGCCACTGTGCCCAGTGCCCCCACGTTCACCACTGTGCCCTACACAACGCTGGCTCCGCAGGCTCTCGTCTCTTCCCCTTGAACATCTGTGTGCCTCTCCAGGCTGGCACCCGCCACAGCCAGACCCGAATGCTTCAGAATGGCTCCGCCTCTGGAACAATACGCAGCGAGACACCCTTTCTGGACCCTGTGGTTCCCGGGGAACCTGCTCCCGGCTGTCCTCCTCTCCTTTCTGGCCAGCTCTTAGACCCGCTCGCCCCACAGGATTCAGATCCTCTGGCATGCCCAGGCCCACCTCTCCCCTCCAACCCCTGTGTCCACTGAGTCACCCAGAGGTTCGCCAGCCCGCAGCGGAGACACCCGGTTCCGTGCCTGCCCGATCCATCTTCATAGCCGTGAGGTCCATGCACAGCAGAGCGAGGATTTCCAGGCCACCTCCTTCCCTGTTCCGTCCCAGGTAGAATCGACTGCCTGCTGCTGTGTGCGTTTCGCTTGTGCCTGTGACCTCTACATGGGGTCATCTGTTTCTTCTAGAAGGTGTGGTCTTTGAGGACGAGAATTGCTCCCACTCAGTTCGAGAAACTCAGCAGCCAGCGCAACACCCGCCGTGTGGCCAATCTCAGTACACATTTATGGACTGAAATCTGTGGCTCCCATCGGATCTGACCCTGGGTCCTTCTTAGAGCAACTGCCCTACCCTGCCTTGTTCCTCCGTCTGTTTTTCTGGGAGGGGATGTACTCCTGCCTTCTGTCAACTCCTCCTCGGCCCTGCCATGCCAACTGCTGGGTGGTCATTCCTGTTCCTCCATAACGGGGTAGGGGGCTGGGCTGTGGAGGGGGAGGAGGGAGGCAGCAGGGAGTGGGGAATGTCACAGAACACTGTGTGAGTGAACTGGCAGAAGTTCTGTGGGCTTGCCAGCTGGCACTGTGGGGTAGAGCCAGAGGGAAAGTGGAGTTTTCCTGCCGGAGTCTCAGAATCCTGCAAACGCTCGCAAGTCTGCTCGGGAAGGGCCTGGGAGTGAGGAGCACCCAGGTCACCTCTGCTCTGTGCCTGAGCAGGGAGGAGAGCTGTGGACGCTGTGTGTGTGTGCGCGTGTGTGGGGAGGTTGCAACCCCTGAGCACGTCTCGATAGCTAATAGCCTGCTTCTAGTGCAGATCCACTAATCCGATTTGTAATTTATCTTTTGGTTTGATCCCAACGTTTTCCTTTTGTTTCAGACTTGATGCATTTATCTGAGGGCTCCGTGAGTTCACCTTGGCAAAGTCTTGCATGAATAGAAGCCTTTTGCTCAATGCTTATAGCCACCCGTGTGTGTGTGTGTGTGTGTGTGTGTGTGTGGAACACACATGCATACTTGCAGCTTCCTTCCCAGGACAGGGACCCAGGATTCATTGCTGTGGAACTTGGCTTTGTGAGGGGGACAAGCAGTGAGCCAGCAGAGGGGGCTGGAGCTGGGTCAGGGAGATTGTAGATGCAGCCAGATCACAGCTCACATAGCTCGCTGCCCTCTGTTCCAGGGGGAGGATGGAGGCGGGCATTTTTGGCTGGAGAGCTAATAGGAGGTGGTGTCCATTCTGCCTTGCAGTCAGTGCCCTATCCCAGAGTCACGGAGGTACAGTTCTCTGGCTCCTGGAAAAATCTAGGATTAAGGCCAGCGGTTCCCTTGGATGACACTGCAAATGTCAATACTAGGGTCCTCCTGATTTGCACCCTCTGGAGGTGGGGCCTGGGGCTCTGTTGTCCACATTTGCCCTTGAGGACCTGGGCCACCAGCTGCTTCAGGCCACACTGCTAATGGTGGCAGATTCCAGACCAGCAGCCAAACCATCCCACTGTCTACCAGGGCATTTTCTCCTGCAGCCAAGGTGTCTTGCCTTGCAGCAAGGCTCATACTGGATGCGGGAGAGTGTGTTGGGTGGGTCTCGTATCCTGCAGACCATGAATCCACCTACAGAAATTTGATTCTACATCGAAGACTCAAGGACTTCAATTCCCTGAGTGGGCAGAGACAGCTGAGGTGCCCCCCTCGTCCTGGGATGACCTCCTGCCGCCATCTTTGGCACTAGGCAGGACGTCCAGGTCCCCTGTGGCTGCTGTCACCCCCTCTTTCTAGGGATCAGCCCTGTTCTCTTGAAGACTAAGACAAAAAGGCTTGGCCCTCTTCCTGGTCTGTTGGCTATGCCCTCTCCCTCCCCCGTTCTTGTTCCTCTCCCTCCCATTCTTCTCGTTTTCCTTTGCAAACAGCTTTACTAAAATATGATTCACACAGCACCACATAACTCGCTCATTTAAAGCGTGTTAAGTCAGTGGTTTTGAGCGCTTCCACAGAGTTGTGTAAGCATCCCCATGATTTTAGAACATCTCATCGCTGCCCAAGGAAGCTGCCTTCCAAGGAGTGGAGGGCTTTCATTTCCACTCGCCCCACCTCCTTAGCCCTCGGCAACGGTGAATCTGCTTCCTGTCCCTATAGATTTGCCCGTCCCGAACATTCTGTACACGCTGTGTGGTCTTTTGTAACTGGCTGCTTTCCCTTGGCATCATGAGTTTGAGGCTTATTCTTCATGTAGCATATATCACTGCTTCATACCTTTTGTTTTGCCAAATAATATCCTATTGGAATATGCTCATTTTGGATATCCATATATAAGTTGACAGTCATTTGGGTTGTTTTTGTTTTTTAATTATTACAAACAATGCTACGATGAATACTGGGGTCCAATTTTTGCATAGTCATACATTTCCATTTCTCCTGGCTATTTACCCGGGAGTGGAGTTGCTGAGTCATGTAGCACCTCTGTCGCTTACCTTTTGAGGAACTACTGGACCATTCTCTGCAGTGGCCGCAGCGTTTTACGTGGCCGCCATTTTACATTCTAGCGTTCTTTACAGCATTTAAGAATTTCATTTCCTCTGCCTCCTCACCAACTCTTGTTATTATCTGCCTTTTAATTAGCGCCATCCTGGTTGGCGGGAAGTGGCTTTGGTTTGCATTTTCTTGGATGATGCTGAGCAGCTTTCCTGTATCTGTTAACTGTTTGTGTTTCTTATTTGGAGAAATATCTGTATGGGTAGCTGTAGAAGTCCTTTGGGCATCTTTGAATTGCATTTTTTTTTACTGTTGAATTTCAAGTATACGTTCTATATATTCTACATATGTCAGTTATATGATTTTCACATTTTCTCCCAATCTAAGGGTGCCTTTTTACTTGGGAATGCTGGCCTTTGAAGCAAAGTGGTTTTTAATCTAATGAAGTTCAATTTAGCTATTTTTTCCTTCCATTCCTTATATTTTTGAAACCACTGAGAAATCACTGCCTTATCCATGAAATTAATAAAGATTTCCTTCTATTTTTTCTTCTATGAATTTTATAGTATTAGCTCTTTGATCCATTTTGAGTTCATTTTTGTAATCGGGGTGCCAGATTCTGTCCCGGTTGGCTTGTGGTGGGAATTCAATTTCATTCTTCAACCTCCGTTTCATTGAGTTGTCCCAGAATGATTTGTAGGGAGACTTCTTTTTCCCATGGCATTGTTTTGGCACTCTTGTTAAAAACCAGTGGACTAAAAAGTATGGGTTTATTTCTGAGCTCTTAAGTCTGTGGCCTCACTCTATTTGTCCGCCCTATACCAGCACTACATGTTTCGTTGACTATAGTAATCTTTGTCTAAGTTTTGAAATCAGGCTATTTCTACTTTTTATGGCCACCTCTCAACACACACAGCAAAGAGTGGGCCGTGGAGCAGGTGTCTGTAGAACATGTACAGAGAAGAAGGGCCGCGGACGCACAGGAGGCTGGGAGTCGGGAGCCTTGTCTGTGACTTGTGCCCTGCCATAACCCTGGTGACCCCGTCTAAGTCACTTGATGTCTCTGGGCTCCTGTTTCCCATTCAGTAGAAAGAAGAAGATTCTGGGTTAGATGATTGTTACAGAGATTCTTGAGTTCTAATTTTAGAAAAATTTCCAAAAGAAATTTTTTTATTTTTACAGGCAGAGTGGACAGTGAGAGAGAGAGACAGAGAGAAAGGTCTTCCTTTGCCGTTGGTTCACCCTCCAATGGCCGCCGTGGCTGGTGCGCTGCAGCCGGCGCACCGCGCTAATCCGAAGGCAGGAGCCAGGTGCTTCTCCTGGTCTCCCATGGGGTGCAGGGCCCAAGCACTTGGGCCATCCTCCACTGCACTCCCTGGCCATAGCAGAGAGCTGACCTGGAAGAGGGGCAACCGGGACAGAATCTGGCACCCCGACCAGGACTAGAACCCGGTCTGCCAGCGCCGCTAGGTGGAGGATTAGCCTAGTGAGCCGTGGCGCCGGCCATCCAAAAGAAATTTTCAATTCTGATACTCTGAGACATAGGAGACTAGGTTCACATAGGCGAAGTCCATCACAGGACCCCCAGTTTTATGGGCAAGCCTCCATAGATTTTGATTGACTTGGAATTTAGGGATGGGGCAGGAAATACAAGGATGATTCTGGATTATATTGCTACCCCAGACAGCAGGTTATTAAAGACTACCACGGTTGTGTCTAAAGGACTCAGGTTCTTATTGGCCAAAGATGGATCATCTTTGAACATCAATAAGGATGACCAATGTGATGGATGAAAATAAATCAGGTATATATTTAAACTCATGAGTTCACAATACTGCTAACTTTGGGATTTTGAGACCTTTCATGAACAACTCCTGGGTCACCTCGCCTTAGCCTGGTTATCAGGGCTGCACCACTCTGCTCTGGGTCCCTGGGTCCCTGGGTCCCTGTGTCCCTGGGTCCCTGGGTCCCTGTGTCCCTGTGTCCCTGGGGTCTGTGTCAGCACTTTGTTTCCTGTTAGCTTTCATCACTCTGCTATTCTGCATCGGGGTCTTTGAAGCTCCAGAGTTGGTGGTATGGGTTCACCCACCCAGAGCCACACCAAGCACTTGTGGCTAACTGACCAAATAATGCTGGTTCTGATAGACAGAGTTGTGGATACAATGATGTTACCACCCAAAAATCAAGACAGGGAATAATTCTGCTCCCACCAAATGTTCTCTCTTGACCCTTTATAGCTCATCCCTCCCTACCACCTTGTGATATGCCCTGCTGCTTCTCTTTGTCTCCACACAGGAAGCAAAGCATACAGTCTGTGCACTGTGCAAGCTCTGCTATCATGTGCTTCCTCAGGGCATCTGGGGGCGTACAGAAGATGCTGTCCTACTTAAGTGTGGCCCATGGGCTTCAGGGGTTGGGTGCAAGTCAGGACCGGGACGGTGAGCCTGGGCCCTCCAACCCTTCTCTGCCCTCCCCCCCGTGGACCTCATTTTTATTTTACCAAAACATGGAGGAAGGTCCTACCTCAACCACGTGCAATGAGCTAAATGAGAGAAACCAGAGACTCCCAGGTCACAGACTATGGGATTCTGATTCTGTTCATGCAGCTTTCTAAAAAAGGCAGAAGTGCAGGGTCAGACAACAGATCAGTAGCTGCCAGGAACCAGGGGGTGGAGGGAAGGGATTTACTATAAAGGAGCATTGGGGGGAATGTTGAGAGAGGGGTGATGGGATTATTCTCTCTTGATTTTTGGTGGTGGTGACATCATTCTGTAAGTTTGTCCAAATTGATAACGTTATATAGAAGAAGGATGAGTTTTACTATATGAGAATCACAGATCAATAAAGAAACAAAAGGCTGCATTACACACACACACACACACACACACACACAGAGTGAGACCAGCAAATCTCACAGGTGCCTCTCATTGACCATGTTCACTGAATCTCTACTGATGGTATGGGCCTGGGGTCGGCAGCACGAAGAGCCTGGTCTCATTTTCTTTCTGAACTGGCCACCTTGGCCCCTTCTAGCCCTTGCCACCTTGAAACAGACTTTGTGTGAGGTCATGGGAGGAGGAGGAGGAGAGGACATGAGCTTTAAGCGCTTGCTCGACTATTGTAGGTAGAGGTGGCTCCTTTTGTAGAGGTCCCTGTGTGCCCACGTGGATGCCAGACAATAGCAGAGGACAGAGGCCTTGCCCAGCCCCTCATCTGAGGTCTGAGTCACTGGCCCCAAACATAATGGGATATTCCTGCGAAAGAGCTGGGGATCCAATACCAGTGAAGCAGCCCGAGGCTGATGGCCAAGTGGGCACCCGGCAGGAGGGACAGAATTCCCCTGTTGCTGTCCTCCATGCTGGCTCTGCAGAGGGAGCCCCCACCTCCTATTCTGCTTTACCGAGGCCAGATGCTGGGTGACGGATTGAGGCCATCCAAGTGACACAGTGAGGGGAAGAAGACAGCAAGGGACACGTCACAGGCAGAGGGGCCAATGCCTATGCAGGCAGACAAAGCCCATAGCCTCTGGCAGGAAGGACTGGCACTCAGGGGTCGGCCGCTGCAGGACGCTGCCCACCTGGCCGGGCTCGGCATGTATATCCTACCTTCTGTTCAATTCCTGTCTCAGCATGGCGCAGCTGCCTGCCAGCAGCAGCAGCCATTTCTGGAGCACTTGCTATGCACTAGGCACAGGCACAGCCCTCGAGATTAACTCACAGCCACAGTTGTGCTTTGACATTCTCATTCCAGTTTTGCAAATGTGAATACAAGAGCTGAGACGGAGGGTGTGCGGGTCAGTTCTGCAATCAGGCTGTTTCTGTGTTTTGTCGGCTGAAATAAGCCAGACCTGACCAGGATGGCTCCAGGGTTCTGGGAGATGGAGCCCACGCTTTCAGGGAGCAGGAGTGCACCAGACAGGGAGCTCTCTCCCAGCTGGGGTTCATGCCAAGCGACTCCCTATTCCTGGCCCCCTTAAAATAAACCAGACCCTGCAGCCTGTCCTGGGTCTGGGGGCCTTCCCCACCCCCAGGGGCAGACTTGGGGCAGAGTCCATAACTCCCGTTGTGAGTGCCAAAGGACTGGGTGTGGAAAAGGGGCCGCCCGAGCCCTCCTGAGAGGAGCCAGGAGTTGTCGCGTGTGCTTCTGCTCAGGAAGCCAGGCTGCCAAGGGTCCCAGCAGCGCCCAGTGGGCCTGGGAGCAGATTTATCCGCACCTGGAGGCCGCTGGGGTTTGGAGGCTGCCACATCCCAGGGAATGTCCTAGGATCACAGATACCTACCAGAGGCCCTGATGGTCCCTCGGAGGCCACTGGACAACTGGAAGCTGGCACCAAGGGAAAGGACAGCCTTCTGTCGATCCAAAAGTCCCTAGGGTGGGGGGGGGGAGGGAGCAGGGTAGCTCTGAGACGTTCTTGGGTGGGCACAGCAGTTGGTGTTACAACTGCCAGTCCCAAATCTCCACCTCCATCCTGTATCAGGAAGCCGACCTCCATCTTTGGTTGTCTATAGGGTAATGTGTGACACAGTGACAGCTTGATAAAGGGTCTGGAAACAAACCAGGTGGCCCAGCTAGGTAGGAGGAGCTCCAGGAGGGGATGGCTACAGTCCAGGAGGACAGGGAAGCTCGCTTTTTTAAAGATTTATACATTGATCTGAAAGGCAAGAATCAGAACAGAGGAAGATCTTCCAACCACTGGTTCACTTCCCAAATGGCTACAATGGCCAGGGTTGAGCCAGGCCAAAGCCAGGAGCCAGGAGCTTCCTCCAGGTCTCCCAGATGGGTGCAGGGGTCCAGGTACTTGGACCATTTTCTGCTACCTTTCCCAGGCTGTTAGCCGGGAGCTGTACAAGCATTGGAGCAGCTGGGACTCAAACCGTTGGCCACACTGGATGCTGGCATCGCAGGTCGGGGCTTAACCCGCCACGCCATAGCACAGGCTCCAGGAAGCTCATTGTTTAGTGGATGGGTGGCCAGCAACTGACGGTGGGATACACTACAGACCTGGAGCAAATATAAACTTGATCTTGACCTTGGGGAGCAGGGAATCCTGCTCAATGGCGCAGGTGTTGAGGGTCCAGTTGGATCCCATGCAGATGTACCTGGAGACCTGTTCCGATGACTCAAATCTCTACCTTTGGGAGCAGAATTTGTGCCCCTACTCAGCACCAGCCCTGCTGTCAGTAAAGGGTCTTTTCTGTTCTGTTCTCTTCCCCCTCCTCAGCTTGACTCTCGCAATCCTGCTGCTCTGGTGTTGGTGGGAAGTGAGATTGTCTGTCGCTCAGGAAACCAAGACTTCCTATAAGGAGTGCAGTCTGTAGGCAGTGGACTTGGATCCTGGGACTTGCTGCAAGGGGGTGGCTACACAGTTGCTGTGTTTTGCAGGGGAACACAGACAAAGGGGCATAGAGGGAACCCGGCCAAGGAGCCCATGGCAGAGTCAGGGGCTTCAGCTTTCTGGTGATAGCAGTGCCCCCACCCTCCAGGATTAAACTGAGCTGCACTGCATCCTGCTTGGGAGTGAGAGGGGAACAGACTGTGTGTGCGTGGAGGGGTGGGGAGAGAGAGAGAGAGTGAAAGAGGGAAGGAGGGAAAGGGCGGGGGGGGGGGGGAGTAAGGAGGGGCGGTACATTTTTTCCCTAGACGTAAATTCTGCCCCATGAATCCCCAAACCAAGAAATCACACAGAGTTAGCTGTATTGTAGTGGGTTCAAGTCATTTATTTTTTTCACTGTTATTAGCATGTTTGGTTCTGGGGTCTGATCCCCAAATTCCAGAAAAATAAACTAATGAGAACCACATGCACTAGGAGGAGGCTGTTCCGGCGTGTCCGTGATCATGCGGTGACCGGGCACAGAAGGTGGGACAGGAGCCCTCGGCGTGAGCAGGGTCCCTTCCCCGGACAGCTGGCTCTGAGCCTTCGTGGGGGCAGGGGAGACGGCTGAGGCCGGGCCGTTTGGCCCCGGTCCCTCCATGGCCCCCAGTCCCCTTATTGCTACATTTGCTACTTTGCTACTTCGCGGCAGGCGGGATGCCTCATCACTGGGAGGGACTGATGAGTTGGTTGCTGGCGTCTGCTGTTGCCATGGTTACAGGAGCACAGGCCTCTTTCAGAGGGTCCTGCGGTGAGTTATTAGTGATTCATTTGGCCACCATTCACTCTTGCCCATGGTCCTTGCTGCATACGTAGAGGCTGGTGGCACCGTATCTCCCCCTCCCACCCCCACCCTCCCAGCTCCTGGATCTTGCTGGAAGCTCAGCCCTGTAAGGCCCCAAGACCAGCAGCCCTCAGTCCTTTGTACTTTCGGGGGAGGCTCTTGGTGGTGGCTTCCAAAGCCCATGCACTTGGAACAGAATGGGGAGGAGGATGCATTTTATGAAACGCACGGCCTTCCACCACCAGCAAGGGGGCCACGTGGGTGGCAGGCTCCTGGTTCAGTGTCCTGGGGTGAGGTAGTTTGAACATACCAGGAATCCTGCCAGGGCAGAAGCCTCATAGCCTGTCCCCCTGTGTTCAGCTAGTCCAGAAAGCAGCCCCTCCTGGGACGCTGGCTGCTACCTGGCTTCTCAGAAGGGGAAAGTCTGCAGCACGGGCTCGGGGGCCTGCCCTGGCAGCTGGGCCCCGCCTCGCTCCTGGGTACAGCAACACCTGCCCAGGAGAACAAAGCAGATGCATCGCTTTCGGGACGTGCAGGAGCCGTCTCCCCAGCCCAGAGAGTTCTGCCGCTTGCTCAGGCCATCTGGCGGCTGCTGGTCATTTATTCACGCCAACCTGCAAGCTGTACTCTGACAAAAATAGCCTTTCCCTGTGTGGGCAGAGGCCCCATGCTTTGGTGCCTTTGTGTGTCTGACCTGATGGGTGGGCGGTCTCCTTGCTAAGGATGCCCGGATGCTCCGGCTGTGAGGCTGCCAAGATGCTGTTTGTCCCGTGGGGAGGAGTCTTGGGTCCAGAGGCCACACCCAGTCAGGGGAGCCCAGGTAGTTTTTTTTTTGGTGGGGGGCAGCATGGGGCAGGGGCCTCTGCTTTGCTATCAAACTGCCGTCCAAAGTGGAAGATCAGATCGGATTTTCCAATGTACTTGCGTTAGCAGGTACACGATAGACTGACCTTGAACTGGCCAGCTTGGCTTGAACAACTTGTTCCATTCCCTTCTTGGAAGCCTCTCACTTGATCTGTTATGGAGCATGAGGTGGGGGTCAAACCTGCCTTCCTTAGGGGCTGGGCCTGAGGGGTTTATTGCTGTGGTTTTGAATCAACCTGAAAGTTCTGACCTCCACTGAGCCCTCCCTCCCCTCTGGGTATCCCCGGAGGTGTCCGGGACCCTCCAGCCTGCTCCATCTCAGGGCCACAGTCCACCTGGCTTGAGGGCAGCGGGTGGCCCTCTGGGAACCTCCAGGATGAGGCCAGGTCTCAGGCCAGCATAGCTCAGGAGCAGCAGCTGAGGGTCAAAGGGAGACAGAGTAGAGGAGTCATGGCTGGGACAGCCACCCTGCCATGTCTGCAGCCTGTGGAGGGGGAAGGGCAGCAGGAAGCAGTGAGACCCTTTGTCCTGAATACCCAATGGCCCAGAGGTGCCTACTGCTTGGGATACCCTCGTTCCATGTATCCTAGGCCTCAGAGCTGGCATGGCCTAGGGCTCTTGGGAGGGAGGAGCTTGCTGTGGGCGATGCTGGGTGCAGATAAGCTTGGATTGTCATTTGTCCTCAGATGGGAGGTGTGTACGAAAAAGAGGAAGGGAATGAAGGAGGGTGGAACCAGGAAAGGGGAGTGAAAGACCCCATAACTTGGGAGAAGGCTTCACAGTGTCCATTTACTGCTCAACTAGGTACTAAGTACCTAGTACTTACATTTACTGGGTACTAAGTACATTTACAATTACTAGGTACATTTACCATTCAACTAGGTACTAAGTGTCTACAGAGTCCAACTCTGTGCTGAGCAGGAAGGAGCATCTGACAGGAATCTGGATCCAAACTGCTACCCTTGGAGACACTCTGAGGTCACACGCTGAGGGTCCTTCCAAAGTTTGTGGAAAATGGAATTAAAAGGTGCTTATCTTGGTACCAGAAATTCTGAAACCCCATGCATAATTTTTTTTCAGGCTATGCATTTTGCAGTCATGTGCAGGGATTTCAACCTTCTTTGCACTAAAACCAAACTGCTCTTTTAATTGCATTTTCCACAAACTTTTTAAAGTGACCTTGTACGTTCCCTCTCTGGTTTCTTCCACTGTATCTGCAAGAGAGAGGAACCACTGCTGGGGGGGAGACTGTGGAGCGGTGAAGACACATCCGTGGTGGAGTCGCCTGATGCCTGTGGCGGCTCCGCTGTGAGGAGCGGGGAGCAGAGCAGGTGCAGGCAGGGCTTGGAGGGGGGCAGAACATGTGATGGAGGAGTAGCCAGGAGGAGGCTGGGACTTCCAACAAGCCCATGAATCCTGGGCTGCCGGCCGGTGGGTTTGTCTACCCTAGAGGAGGAGCAGTGATCATGGTGTTGCTCCTACGTCGTTTGTTTATATACGCTGGTGGGGGAGTTTTCCTGATGGCGAGCTGGGGAGGTAGCATCTGGATTCAAAAACAGACTCCTAACACAGCTCTCTCCAAGGGCTCACTGGTGTCACAATAATAACAAGGACAGTGGTGACAGTATTTACTACCATTCGCTTAGCACCTACTGTGCGTCAGGCATCTGAGCAGGTGCCTCGCTTATATGACCTCACAGCCACTGGGGACATACAAAGGGAACACAGGAATTTTTTGCAGGTTTTGCTTTCTCCTACACAACCCACTTTGTTTCATGGAGTGCTTTGGGCCTTCGGAGCAAGACTGGGAAGGGAACCACGTGGGGCTGGCCTGGTCGCTCTGCAGCATACCTCGCACTTGCTTCAGATATATGCGACCTGACCCAGTGAGGGTCTGGCCATGTGCCTGTCAGGATGACGCCATGCAGGTGGGGGCTGCCAGCCCTGAAATCCAGCCACCTTCTGGGGCTGAGGTCTCTCCCAGCTTCCACATGGGGCTGCCAGAGGGGAGAATCCCAATGGCCCCTGAGCCTGTGGCCATGTCTATGTTGAGTAAAACAAACCAAGGCGCAAGGGGGCAAAAAAACAGAGTAAACGATGAGATAATAATTTCTTAAAAGGTGGACACAGGCCCTCGAGGACTGCTCACCAAGTTCCTTCATTTGCAGAGGGGCTCCCTCCAGGGCTGGGCCCCAGGGCAGCTCCCAGGCTGGCGGAGACCACTCCCAAAGGATGGGGCCGGGCGAACAAGCACATGGGTTGGAGCCGTCTTTGCCGCTTCTTTAGTGCCGGAGATGTGGGTGGACGTTTACTACGAGAGCGGTGTCTGGCGCGGGCAGCCCTGTTAGAGCCGGGTGGCTGCAAGAGACACAAGGGAGGCGGATGGCGCAACTAGGCAGGTGCTGTGGGTGCACGGGCGGGAGAGCGCGGAGCTGCTGCGTAATACTACTGGATGTGCCCAGCCTCCTCTCGTCCCTCTTGGGTTTGCCGGAAGGTATGGTCCCCGAGCCGGCGAGGGGAGCGAGCATAATCAGAATACAACTCGGGCGACCCTCGCCACGGGAGCCCTGCGAGGCATTCTCCCCTGGATGAGTCAGATGCAAGGGCGTCTTGCAGAGCAGAGTGCTGGCGCCCAGCTGTACAAGGGAGAGGGGGACGTAACCAGCAGTCTGCCTGGTCGCCCCCAGGCTCCGGGGACCAACTCTTTCTGGTCTTCCCGTTCACCCACCACGTCTCCCCATCATTGCTTCTGTCGTCCTCACTCTTTCTCCTTCACCGTGACTAGATCTCCCCTCAAGGAGACTCTGTCCGTGGACGTGGAGCGCCGCCGCCTGCCCGTGGGGTCCGCGGGCCCGGGCGCTGCGGTGGGGACGCTCAGGAGGACTGGGTCAGGCCGGTGAATCGCTTCCCCGCCAGCGATTTTCCCTGCAGAGAGACAGGGACGGAGAGGTACGCACGGGCGTGCACACGCACACACACACAGGGACAGAGACAGAGAGCCAGACAGGTGAGTTAATTGTGGCACAAGTCCCCCTGAGGCCAAACAACGAACCAACCCAACTGACCACCTTGACCTTGGGTCTCTGGGTATGGCAGCCTTCCCTGTGGACAGCTGGGGAAACCAGGACCCCAGGGCAGGTTGAGGGAGTGAGGGTGTGTGCTGGACTCATTTTGAGGTATGGGATTTTACTTACCCCAAGCCAGGCATCTAAAAGCTCGGGTAGAACATCTCTCAATGCCTCTGGGCTGCCCCTGAATTTGATTTTATTTACAAGGAGGAGGAAAACCTGAACTTGGGGAAGCTGGGACCAGGAAGGGTGGGCTGATTCAAATGAATGAAAGCTAAGAATTTGGGTGATCAGAAACTAGTGGATTAGCGTTCTCAAGAATGCAGATGACCTACAAAGTGCTCCAAGTGCAGGCTGAGGGGCCCCTGGATGGCAGCATCTAGGACTGTAGAAGTGACTGGGGCATCTTGCTGGAGCTCAGAGCCCCTGCAGGTCTCAGGGTGGGATGCTGCAGCTGTCTGCTAAGTTCTTGGCTCCCCATCTGTCACAGCAAGAGGCTGGGTCTCCTAATTCCCCACCAGGAAGTCTACAAGCCCTTCACTTAGAACCCACGTGGCAGTTTCTTCTCCGAAACAAACCAAAAACTGGACCGTGAGGTAGAAAGGGCCTGGGAGAGTCCAGTATGCCCTGGAGGGGGAATTCAGGGCCCGGCAGCGAGCTGGGGGATGCTGAGGACACGGCAGGCTCACCCCCAGCAGAAATGCACAGCACTGCACGGGGGTCGGCAGGAGAGGGCACCTGGACCCAGGCAGATCCATCACCGTCTCCGGAAAAACACAGCCCATCCCATGGTTGACAGCAAGTCAATGACAGCAGTGCCATCTGGGAAGGGCAGGCTATGAGGGCCCCTCAGCTCGGCCTCGGTGTGTGGGGGGCGTATTTCAAGGGCTAGCACTTCCTTGTGTTCATTTCCAAGGGGGCCCGTTGCCTGGGCCTGGCTGTCTGAAAGCTGAGTGCAATTAAACAGAATTGATCAGGTCTGTGAAGCCCAGTAGGCTACTCAATAAGCCTGCTGATGGATGACTTGATGGGTAACAGGTGCATCTGATAAGCCAACTGCACGGGCGGTGGGTTTGCTGGATGCAGGACAGCGTGTCACGGGGCAAAGGCTTCCGTAGAGGACATGGCCAGCCTGACTTGTAGAATCCTGGTGGTGGATGGGAGGCAGAACTGCCTTCAGGAGCACCCAGAGTCTCCTTGCTCTGCTTCTCCCCTTGTTTGCATTTCCCATTTGGACTAGCAAGACAACAACTTTTCATTTTCTCCTGTCTACACACACACACACACACACACACACACACACACACAATCTGCCCATCAGCACCCTTATCTGACTCTTCCAATGCACCGGACTCAGCCTCCAGTAGGATGGGTTTATACAAGGGTAAGGATTTTTTAATCAGATTTTGTTTTTAATCCTAGAGGGTTACGGTTTCAGTCTTTGTAAATCACTACCCCAGGATGGCTCTCCATTTGTCTAGAGCGGCAGGCACGACAGTAACTCTTGAGAGGCCTCCCCTGCAGAGCCGGATTCTGGGCACACACCTGCCTGGTGTGCGCCCTGAGTGTCCCTCCTTGCATAGCACCGGGTGTTTGTCACCCTGCTGGCTCACCTGGGCTGTGCCTGGTTGGTGCAGGCCTGATGTCAGGAAGCCTGTATGTGGGAGTGGGGCCGCTGAGTGTAGGGCCTCCTGGTGTGAGAGCTCTTACAACCCCTGCCCCTACTACCATCTCTGCCTCTAAGGAAAGCATCAAGGAGTTGTACTTTTCTCTTGGATACAGCAGGCCCCTGCCCCTTTCCCCTCCCTCCTCCATCAGGGCCACAGTGACAGAGCCTGCACCCAAATATGTGTTCTGGGTTGGTATATGGGGTATTTGGGGCTCTGACTTAGCAGGAGGATGTGAGACAAAAAAGAAATCACTTTGGCTTCTGCATAGTAATTTGTTGCTAATGTGTATGTTAAAAGCCCAGAAACAAAGAATGCAAGGTTTACCAGTTGCCCAGACCCTCATTATGGCTTCATTCTCATTAATGAGGTCATTGTGGCTATGGATGAGACTGAGGGTTGAGGAGGGTTGCAGTTTCTATTTCTGGAGGGGTGTGTGTGAGAGTTGGTTTTAGGAGAATTTGGCCCTGAGACTCCCCTAACCTCGAGCTCTCCCAGTTCTATAGGATTGGACTGGGCTGGGCTTGGAGGTGCTAATTAATCTCTTCCTGCCTAAATCCTGGAACTCTGTCTCTGCAGCTCTGACTCGCAGACCTGCCACTGCTGCCCTTCCCCCACCTCCCCACTCCCCCACCCTGGCAGCTGCCATTTCCGGGGACCTGAGGGTCGGGGAGGGGGCACAGACCAGCCTGGGATTGTGCCCCTGCTCTCAGCACCCCAGGTGTGCTGCATTTTCCTCTCCCTGTTCCCCGTGCTGTGCTCACACATGTACCAAATGCCAGTTCTGCTACAGATGGAGGTCAGGAGAGTTCAGGTCGGCCCAGCGGCCGTCTACCCACTGCACCGTGACCCCTTGGTGAGCCAGGGCAGGCATGGGCTGGAAGACGGTCAGTCATGCAGGAGCCAGGCAGGGCTGGATGCCTGGCCCAGGGCTCGGGGGCAGAAATCCTGTAAAACTCACACCTGCTCAGCAGCTGCCTCCCGTCTGAAGAGCGGAGGCTCCCGTGGTTTTCAGGGATCAAAGTGAAAGCTGACAGCGGAGACCCCCTGTGTTCAGAGATGAGCTGCCCAGGTAGATGCCCCTCTGGGCTGGGCGAGGGGAGTGGTTGTCCTTGCTCTGCCCAGATAAAGGAGAGCTCCTGCCTGCGCTCCCTAGGGCTGCTTCCTCTCTCCTCTTCGCTCCCACCCCTGCCTCCAGTTGGGGCGATTCTAAAGGAACCACGCAGGAGGGGAGGGGTAATGCTGCCTGTGCCTGGCACCTGCATAGTTACAGAGGAGGCGGCTTTTTTTTCCGAGTGTGAATGCGTGATGTTACTCAGTGCTGGTCAGCTGGGAACGGATCATGGTGCCAGGAGACTGCAGCCAGCTCAGCCTGAGGCCTTGGCGGAGCTGAGTGGAGCAGCTGAGGGTGGTTGAAAATGCTACTAGCAGGCAGCTTTTGTCCAAGTGAAAGAATACGCCGTGATTGAGAACTGAGCTGCAGAAGGTACATTCCAGAGACACCAAAGCTTCGCATACAAAGCGCTTTTCACCTTTGAGGCAGTTGGCAACGTGTAATGCAACAGACACCGGACCTTCAAGTTCATGGGCTGCGGGCTCGGTGCTGGGTTCACACGCACACCCACGCATTCTGCTTGCACCCTCCACCCTGACAAGTCAGTTTGGCTCTGTGGCCATCTTGACGATGGCTGAAGCCTAGAAGAAGGCGGGCACGCACTGCTTTATTCTGGAAAGGAAAGGCACAAAAGGAGCCGCTCCCTTTTGTGCAGTGCTTTGAGAAAAATCAACATGCTGCTTGACATGCTGGGGCGCTCTGCGTTGCGCTTCCAGATATTAATCAACAAAGCATGCACGATCCGGGTTACCCAGAGCGGTCGCCCCTTACTTACCTGGGACGCTGATGCTAATTCTGTGGCTGGGAGGAGGGCTGTGGCTCAGAGAGGAGCCCAGGGGGTCAGATGGCTTATTGGGGGCAGCACAGCCAAGCACTAGGGGCTAAGCGAGGAAAGACAGCTGAGTTGCTGATGGGATTTCTCTCGCTGATTGGCCCAGATGACCTAAGACCAGACTCGCAGGTTTCGAGTCCACTGAGGCAAAATGCAGGCTACTCTAGGGAGAGAAACCAACTCTGGTTGCCTGTTGGGGGGAGAGGGATGGAACTGATTGCCAGGGAGCGTGAGGGGACTCTCCAGGGTGATAGGGGATAGGTTACGCAGGTGCATACATTTGTTAAATTCACTGAACCGCACACTTCAGATCTGTTCATTTCACCGTGTGCAATTATACCTCAAAAGAGAAAATGATTAGAAAAAGTAAATCCTGGCTTTCACAGCTCGGCCCTGGGATTCTCCCCTCATTCTTGGGCGGTTGCTGGGCTCATCTGCTGCCGCTGGAGAAGTTCAGTGCTCGCCTTTCCTTCCCCACCAGCTCAGGAGATACCCAGATTGTTCTGCGCGGGGAAGGAGACCGTAGGGAGGGAGAACTAGGAACGCTATTTCTAGCTGCCACACAGGCAAGCTGGTCCCCTGCATGTGTCACCCAGGCACTGCTGTCTTTCCTTGCTAGTGAAGAATGGTGTTGGGCTGGACAGGGGCCAACAAGTGACCTCTGCGAGAGCGGAAGGCTCCAAAGACCTGTGGCCCACCGAGGGAGTTAAAAGTCACCTGTGAATAGAGCACACTCAAGTTCATAAAGGATGCACTTGGGTGGGCCACAGGCCTGGGCAGGAGGTTTGCTGAGGGGGCATAGTCAGGAGCCTAACAGCCAGGTGGCAAGGTTGGGGGTTCCGGTTGGGGTTTGGCAGGAAGGAGAGAAGCCAAGGACCTGCCTAAACTCATCAGCTGACTCCTTGAAGGTTGGTGCTCCTGGTGCCCCTTCTCCACTGAGAAAAGCAAAAGGAATGATTTTTTAAAGTATAGGAGCAGGTGTTTGGCCAATGGGTAAGGCCCTGGTTGGGCTGCCTGCATCCTGTGTGGGAGTGCCTGGGTTTAAGTCCTGGCTCCACTCCAGATTCCAGCTTCTTGCTAATGTGTACCTTAGGAGGCAGCAGGTGATGGCCTAAATACTCCCACCCAGGTGGGAGAAGTGGATTGAGTTCCGGGCTCCAGTGAACCAGCGGGTGAGAGATTCTACTCTCTCAAATAAATACAAATTAAAGAGCACAAAGGAATTCTGTGCCATCAGCTTGGGATGATTGAGGCTTCTGAGAAACTGTGGCAGGACACGGTAGGAAAAGCCATACTTAAGATGGAAACACTGAGGCCACTGCTGTGGCACAACAGGTTAAAGTCATGGCTTGCAGCACCGGCATTCCATATGGTTGCTGGTTCAAGTCCCAGCTGCTCCACTTCTGATCCAGCTCCCTACTAATGTGTCTGTGAAAGCAGCAGCAAATGGCCCAAGTGCTTGGGCTTCTGCACCCACGTGGGAGACCCAGGGGAAGCTCCTGGCTTCATCCTGGCCCAGCCCTGGCCATTGCAGCCATTTAAGGAGAGAACCAGCCGATGGAGCTTGCTGGCTCACTCTCTGTAACTCTGACTTTCCAAACATGTTTCAAGTGTGTAGCTCACCATCCTCCATTCAACTTTGTGAAGCCAGATGGGGCCGAGGCAGTGGAAAAGCCAGGTTATGGAACCAGCCGAAGGTCATGCACAGCTGATCCCTAGCAGAGCACGGCCAGGGCAGCACAGGGAGGAAGAGAGATGTTTCTGGTTTCCTCACCTGTCAACAGTGAGTTGGGACGAGAGCCCCGTGGCAAGATCTGTTCCTGGGTTTTGTGTTACTCCTTGGTCCTTGCCAAGCTTTCTGATCTCTCTCAGGGGTTGAAGGGCATTTAATTGGTTTTAAAAAAATTCTCTGTTTTTTATAAGAAGATATATTACAACCATAAAACGACACCAAAATTTTTTTTTAGAAAATCAAGGGATAGGTGGAAATTGAATTAAAAAAATCCATTAGCTGAAAAAACATTCATGTATATTTAAACCTAAACCTGTAAAGAAAAATAAGGAATATTATCAAAACAGTAATGGATTCCGGTGGGCATTTGGTTTGCTGGTTGATGCCTGTTAAGACGCTCATGTACGTGTAGGAGGGCTTGAGCTTGATACCCAGCTCAGGCACCCTTCTGGCAAGATTTTGGAGGCAGAAGTGATGGCTCAAGTGGCCGAGTCCCTGCCACCCATGTGGGAGACTAGGATTGAGTTCCTGGCTCCTGGTTTTGGCCCTGGCCCAGCCCTGGATGTGGTGGGCACTTGAGCAATGAATTCACAGATGGGAGCTTGCTGTTTCTCAAATGAGTTTTGAAAAATGGATTCTCTTGAAGCATCTGATATATAGTAGCATAGACAACCAGGTTTTGCCATCTAAATGGTGGAGACAACCCATGCAGCAATCGCGTCATCCAAACATCCCGGGGCGGCAGTAGCTGTGTGCTGTGTGCTGTGCTGGCAACTGCCCGTGCTTTCTCTGTCTGTGAATTAGAGGAGGTGAGCTGCCAGCCTCTGATCTGATTAAATGTCAAAGCATCAGCCCGGCTCCTTAGCTTCCAGGGCCTATCATCTCTTTGCATTTCTTACTCCTGCCCAGCGGGATGGCGTGGATTTCTCCCATACCCTTTCTTCGCAAGTGTCCTCTTCTGTAAATCACCCAGGCCTTGACTGTGGCAGAGACCCAGCTTGGGTGCCAAGGACAGCTACTTGGAGCCACAGGTCCACTGACTGTTGAGCCGCTACTGTGGGTCGATGTGTTTTACAGACACCTGCACTCATGGCTGCCATGCCCTTGAACTTGGGTGTTCTTTTAGCCTGCACCAGCCTTGCTTAGACCCTAAGGAATCTGCCTAGGAGCAGACACTGGTGAGTGGCAGAGCCCGTTGATTGGCACTCATGGCCCAGACTCCGTGTGGCTGTGACCCTCATGGAAGGAGGCAGATGAGTCTGGTTGGGGACCATGGGCTCCTCCATGGCAACACAGGAGCCCACCTCTCTGGGCAGTGCACAAGGATATTTCTCAACCTTAACAAGAAAGAACCAGCTCCCAAGCACACCTGCGCCCCCGGCAGGTGAGTGGAGGGGCATCCCCTCACCACATCTAGAATCTTGGGAAAGGAGGCACCACTTTCTCATTGACCAGCCTGGCAGAAGGCGCCTCTGGCTGCTGTGTTGGGCTGGGGTGTGGGCCACGTGGCCTGCAGTGGCTGCTGCACAGGCCAGGTGAAGTCCATTTTCTGTTTGTGGTTCTGTGTTATTGGTGTGAATGCTGGGGTCTCCCATAGCAACCGTTCCAGTCGGGTGAGAGGCAGGTGCGGCGTTTACCTTTCCAAGGTGGGCAGAGCAGCCATGGCCAAGTTAGAACCAACCTTACTTCAATCATTCTCGGCCAAGTGGCTGATTCAGGTGTCCCAGGCAGGCTGGGGACGCCCTCCCTGGAGGGTGCTCCTGGCACATCTGCCTCCCGTCCCTCATCACGCTCATCACAGGGCTCTGCTGATGCCGACTTCCTCCTGTCAGCGCTGGTGAGTGACAGGAGGCCTTCCTCCATCTTCCGCCCAGCTGTGCAGGGACAGATTTGGAATGGGGCAAGGATGCCAGCAGTGACGAGGGCTCAGCAGCTGAGCCCTGCGCTGGTGGCAGAATGCCCAGGCGCTGACTCCCCGGCCTCCTTCCCGAGTTGCACATTTCCATTTGCCCTGCCCCTCTGCACTGCTGTGCGGCAGAAATGCCCCCATTTACCGCCAGATCGCTCTTCTCTCCTCGCATCCCAACCCAGCAGCCCCGCTGCTCCTTCGCACTCGGCTCCCTTCCATCTCCCTCCCCTCCCCAGATGTACTTGGGCATCTAAGCTCTGGTTCACTCCACATCAGGCAACAGCCAAAAGACTCCAGGAAATAGGGACATGGCTGTGTTGCTATTGGCAACCACATAGCTACTTTGTTCCAGCTAGAAAGTTGGAGTTACCCTCTTCTGTGACCAGAGGGGAGTGTGCAGCTAAAGTTTAGTGACTGGAGCGTGTGGACAAAGAGGCAAGGGGAAGTGACTTGCGAGGCAATGCCCATGACCTTCGAGGATTCCCCACCCCCAAGGGCACCATTCACCTCCTGCAATTGTGTTCACTCAAAGACCTACGTCGGGTGAGGTTCCTGGCTAAGCCAGCAGCCCAGGGAGCCGACTTGCTGCCCACCCCTCTCCTGCCAACAACAAAGCCTAATACTGCAGTGGATAGCCGAGTGGACCAACGCAAAGTGGTCCACCCGTTTCCCTCTTCTCCCTGCCGCCAGGAATGGAGTTCAGCAGGCAGTTCCCAGACACGCATTCCTAACAGCAGGGAACAGGTGAGCAGCCTTGCAGGAGGTGCCTGGTCCCAGAGACCTTCCTGCCTCCCTCAAGCCCTCCTCCCTGTGGCTGAGATGCCTTTGGTTTCCAAGGGTCAGTGGATGGACAGCTGCCTTGTGCCCTGGTGGTCTACTCTGTGGAGATGTCAGCTTCTTTCTGAGTTTCCTGTAGGACTTGGGCCTGGGCCGCAGGGTTAGGAAGGGTTGGGGGTGCTCAAGGCCAGGGAGGAAGCCAAGGGAGGCTGCTGTGGGGCGGAAAGGCATCGTGAAAGGAAGCAAGTGTTTATGCCCCGTTCTGCTAGGGCCTGGGGGCCAGGAGGAATAAGCGACAGGCTCCAAGCCCAGGGATGTTATTTGCATCCCTAGAGTCTGAGACAAGGAATCATCCCACCATCACTCCCGGACCGCTCAGCACCTTGTATCTCAGATGCACAGCGTAGGGGACAAAGTAAACGGGGACACCAGGAAAGGAGTGCGGGTGGCTGGCTGTGTGAGAACAGGAGCGCCGGGCAGAGCCGAGGCCGGATTTGGGAGAGTCTCCCGTGTGGAAGCACTGCCCAGGTTTGGAGGGCGTGGACGCCGGGGTCACTCACCCACTGCTGGAAGGAAGCCACCTCGGGGCTGAAATGCAGCGGCCATTCTGACTCTGCGCCAGCAGCACTAGGCAATTGTGTTTCGGGGAAGGGAAGTGAAGAATAACTTATCCAGCTGAAACCGTGAAGACCTGTGCCTTTTAGGGGAGCCCCTGCCCAGACATGCACACAGCTGCCACGGCATGCGCATTGTGCGAGAAGCAGCAGGCCACGCAGGCACCCTAGGCTGCACACACGGAGGTGCGGGTCAGGCTGGGCCACGTGCTCCTGCGCGTGGTCCCAATGCGGCCTCACACAAAAGCATCTCATGCAAGGTGCGGAAGCCAGCACATGATTGGCTATCAGGTTTTATATCAACTCCCAAGACGCCAATCATTGACGGATACTGCAAACGTACATCATTTACCTTGAAACGCATCGCATTACAAACTGAATTCTTCCCAGGCCAAAGCCATTCATGTCCACGAAATGGCTTCTCTGCTTCTGTCAGGGCTACAAGCAGTGGGAGCGCACACCCCAGGGGCATCTGGTCCGTGGAGAGATTTCAGAACATCCCCTGCTACTTGCTTCTGACTCCTCCCACAACCCCACTGGGCTCTCACTGCTTAAGATGTGGAAACCTCTGGCGCTGGGGCAGATGGAGCCCCTGGACTTGCTGAGGTCATAGTGCTCAGGATGGCTCCGTGCAGGTCGGCAGGTGAGGGCTGAGTGTGGGAGTGAGGCTTCCATCATGCAGAAGGCTAGTGTGGAGGGTTGCATTTCATGCTCCGATCAGGGGTTGAGCTGTCGTTGCTTCTCAATCTGTGTCTAGCACAGGCAGCACCTTGGGGTTCTGTGCCAGATCCTGACACAAACATGGTTTGCCTGTAGCTGTCCCCACTTCCCTGCTGACACGCCCTAGCCCCCTGGAGAGTGCTCAGGGGTCCCCAGAAATTGACTCCGAAGCAGTAGCTAGCCTGCTGGGCACCACAGGTCCTGAGCTCCCAGGGAAACACAAGGAAACCAGCTCTCTGAGCTGGCTTTGAAACAGGCCAATAGCCATGGCCAGCTGTCACTGAGTAGTGACCATGAGCTGCTCGCTGTAATACGTGCGCCTTGCACTCGTGGTTCTGCGAGACTCAACTTGCGCATCTGCAAAGCAAACACCGTGACCCCCACCTCCCAGGACACTGTTGGAAATTAAACAGGGGGGTGAGATGAGAGCAAGGCAGGGGCTGCAGACCACACTGCACCGATAGAGATCGGGAAATCGCACCGAAGGCGCTGCCCCTCGTGGCTCTCTTCCCCAGCTGCATCAGGTACTCACCTCGCCCTTTAACAGACCAAACGGAAGCTTTCAGGTACTGCCTGCCTCACCACCAGTGGCACAGCTGCAGCAGACCCCAAGCCCAGGACAGGGACGCTTCACAAAGCTCATGGAATATGGAATTACAAGGTGGTTTATGTTGGTGCAAAAAAAAAATCTTGAAATCCGTGCATACACAGGGTTTCCAAAGTTTGTGGACAGTGTGGGTCGTGAAAAAAAATGGTGCATGAATTGCAAACGATTTTCACACCAAAAGAAACCTCTTATCTGCATTTCCAGGAACTTTATGAAATCCCTTGTGTAATATTATCAGACCCTGAGCTCTGTTGCCATCATGCCTTCATTTAGTGCTGACAGAGACCCTGGGTGACAGGCGGGCTTTGCTGTCCCCGTCAGGCACGTGAGTGACTTGCCCAGGGTCTTATGCGGACTCTGACAGTGGAATTCACCTGGGGCTGCCTGTCTGGGGCTTACTCGGGTCTCAGTATTTTGGTGGGCACTAAAGGGATGCCGTTCTCAGGGGACAAAGGTTGGTTTTGGTAGCAGGCGAGAATGCGGCCAGGTTTCTGATGCTGAACTCCAGGCAGTGTTACCCGGTCACACCCGGTTCCTCTCCCTCTCGAGTGGCATAAGCAACAAGGTGACTGGTTATCATCAGAGTGAAGGGCAGGCTGCATGGCCCAGGCCAGCCAACCGCCAAAGGCCAGACAGGGGACTCCCCAAAGCATGCCTGCTGGAGCAGGGTGCACCTCCTGGTGCGGTTACCTGTCCAGCTCCTGGGCAACACAGAAGCGAAGGAAACCCTGGCCCCAGGGCTGGGGAGGAGCTGCTGAAGCGTAGGTTGGGAAGCTGCGGTGGCCACCACCCAACAACCCACATTCCTGCTCACAAGGTCCTACAGGCCTGGGCACGAGCCACACAAGCTGGCATTGAGGGCTAGCAAACAATGGTGTGTGAAGGTGTGTTCTTACCCAGGAAGTCTCCATCAAGTGTGTGGCTCTTGGATCATAAGAATAGCCGGCTCCTTGATGTATTTAGAACCAGGGATGCCCTGGAGCTTTCTAGCATCACCCAGGACAGAGACCCCATCAGAATTTCCCCACTACTTTTGCTGCAGGTAAGAATAAGGTTGGGTTGAGATTTGTGTGCGTTCTTTGTCTCCATTTCTAACTTAGCCTGTCGTGAGTTAGTGTCATTGCTCTGCAGTTTGCATTGTTCTCTTTGGCACAGGGGTTCAAATGCACCAGGCTCTTGATGCAAGTGAAAACAGCTGAGGGCATAGTGTGGCATGTTTCTCCAACTGTGCAGCTCAGTCAGGTGCCCCCAGGACCCTGGTACCTCCCTCTCCCTCACCCAGGCACCAACTGCACCCAATAGGATGTAAAATCAACACCGGGGAGACCACAGTCAACATCCAATCTGACGAGGCTGTCTTCAGCTTTAAGAAATGTCTTATTAAATCTTTGCTGACTTTACCAGGATCGCCGTGTTTAATGAGAGACCTCAACAAATTTCAAAGCAAAAGATGAAGAGAGGAAAAAAGCCATAAGCTCTAATCACTGTTATTATACAACCCCACTGCGTTGAAAGCAGCCCTGGAGAAGCCCGATAGAGGAGGGCCCAGGCCAGGCCCAGGGCTGGGGGAGCCCAGGGAAGCCAGCCAAGGGCGCGTTCTCTCTGGTCTGAGGCCTCTGGGGCCATGTTCTGCTCTGGGCCCAGGTGAGGTGTTTTGGGGGAAGGTCAGCTTGTCCACCTGCAATGTGCCGGTGGCATGGAAGTAGAAGGCAAATGGCTTTATCGTCTTTTCTGCCCTTAACCACACACCCTATCTGGACAGCAACTACGACTGGCCACGCTTTCTCCAGCTCGGGCCACTGCGTCGCACGCCCATGGCCACGCCGGCTGTGCTGTGGGCGCCTGTGTCCTCCACGCACTGGCATCCTGTTAGGCAGTCAGGGGAGGAAGCCCTGTTGCCCAGAGCTCAGCTGCTGCAATGGCAAACAGCTTGAAAGAAAAAGGCCAGGATGACCCATGAGGGACAGCAGTTCTACTTCCTGGCAGCTTCCGGCTGCTTCTCCCTCAAGGCAGAGTCTCGGCTGATGTGTTCAGATCCCTCGTGCCCAGGGAGGGATCCCTCCTACGTAGCACACTGCCTCCACAGCCCCATCCTCCTTCCCCACATCTTCCTTATACCACGGCCTGGGAAGCAGTGGGAGATAAGTTTTAACCTGGTGTAGGATTCCAGCTGGAAGAGATGACCATGGAATCGAGTATGAAAACCTATGCTACCCTACCTTTGGCCCCTGAGCTGTGAAACAAAGCTTGGGCCGGGGAGCCCAGGGCTCCTTGAGGTGACACGTGCCACTGTTGGGAGGTTGCTCCTGGAACAGTGTTGTTCTGTAGTCACCCTTGGGGCAATCCAGAAGTGTCCACCCCTCCGAGAACAAACACCACTCGATCCAGGGCTGGCCCCTGGGTCTTCCTGGACTCTTCTGGCTCAGCTCCCAGAGTTCCCTGCTCACCTCGGTGGTTCTCTTGGGATTCTCCTCCAGTTAAGTCCCTGATCAGATGCCGGGGCTTAGAACCAGGGCTCAGCGCTTCGCAGAGCAGCGTGCTGGGATGTGGCTCTCCCTGGCTTCTCATATCCTCCCCTTTGGTTATCTTAGCTGAAATCTTTAAGTGGTTGTATCTTTCTCTCCTTTCTATTAAGCCTGTGGTCAACTACAACCCAGGATTTTTTTTTTTTAATTTGAATTACAGGGAAGGCTACAAATGTTACCCCGTAGGTAGGTATGAAATTGAATGTTTTCAAACACACACTGATTTCAACTTTATTTCGTTGCTTTTGGCCTCACATCCTGGCTAAAGATAAGTCTCAAGGACATGAGCAGAGGCTGTCCAGGGTTGGGTCTCTGAATAGAATGGGCATGTTTGTCCATTCATGTGAGCCATCAAAAAGGATGTTGGATAGGACAGGGCCATGGCTGGACCCTGGGGCCCACTGCCAGAGATCACCTTTCAGGGTAGCAGGTGGAGCAATTCACTCTGTCTCAAGCCATTAAGACACTGCACATACACCTGCTCTACCTGTACAGGAGGTGGGAGATGGGATTTCCAACCTTACTGTACTGAGAACAGGCCACACGTACCTTCTGGAGTTGTATGGTTACGCTTCTATAGTAAGCCAGGCTTACATCACAGCCAGGGGGCTGAGGACTTGCTGGTGAACACTACACCAACCAGCCCCGCTCCCCACCAGGGCCATGGGTTTCAGTCATGGCTCTTTGGGTCCTGCCATGGCTGCGGTGGGGGCAGTGGTGGCAGCAACGCACTGCCCACTCTGCCCCCGCCTGCCCATCCATTGTGGAATGCCCAAGACCCTGAAGGTCTCTCTCTTGCCGGCCTTTGGAGAAACATCACCAAACCAAAAATCCCATTACACTGAGCTCTTAGTGGCCCTGGGCACCCCATTCAGCAGTCCTGGGTCAGAGCAACATCTCACGGACAGGCCCCACCCTCCTCTGGAATACCAAGCTTTCCTAACTCCGCGTGACTCGGGAAGACACACTAGCAGCGGTAAACATGCCTAGCTGTTTCCCTGGGGGGACTCCGCGGGGTCTGACTTCCTAGACTTCAAAGTCCTCAGCCCCCAATTGCCCTGCCTCTCTCTTAACCCTGTGGTCTAGACCACAGGTGTGCGTGGGTCTTTCTCCTTGACCCGGTCTCCCCTCCCTGGGTTCCCACTGTTGCAAAGTTGGGCCAAGGCCGGGAAGTCTCTCTCTGCCACCCTGACAGCACGGGGCATCATGGCTCCCAGCAGTCTGTCTTTCCCACCGTGGACCTGGCATAGCCCTGGCCTTCTCCTTCACGCTCTGCCTTCTCACCGGGGACAGGTGTCTGGCTGCATGAGGACAAGGAGAGGCTGAAACCCCACACCTGCAGCAGCCACCCAGCAGGGGCAGGTCCTTCTAGAAGGGCATCTCCCGCCTGGGGGTGGAGAACAGGCCCCACTGTGGCACAGGGCTGCAGGTTACCTCCAGGAAGAGGTCGGGCCTGGCAGAGACGGGCGCAGTTTGCTCCCAGCCTGCCTCGCCGGAGACTGGCAGGGTCCGTGATGGGAGGAGGATCAGCGGCTGTAAACACACAGCTGTGCCTTTCTGCCTCAGAGGACTTCAGTTTTCACTTGAGTGCTCAGCACATCGGGGTCTGGGGAAGACAGGAGAGGGCAGCTGGCCCTGCAGAGCCGTGCCCCTGCCCCCACTCCCCGGCTCCCAAGGCGGCATCGCTGCAGGGTAGGTGTGCTTTGGGGAGGGCTATTGGGCCTCTGTGTGCTCACAGGTCGAGTTGGGCCCCTGCTTCCCAGAGAGGGGACAGAGTCTGAGGCTGAGTGTCCCCTAAATGACCCCCGGCCCTGAGCCTCTGTGATCACAAGGACCTCACCGCCACCATCCTGGCTGGAGAGAAGCTCCTTATCCTGGTGAACGGCCTGCACCGCCCCAGCCACGTGGTGGTAGAGCTGCTTTGTAAACTGCTACGTGGTTCTAATAGTAAATAGGGTTTTCTCCTCCGCAGGGAGGGGTCCAGAGAGCTCAGGATGGGGACTGGAGGGGACTGCACGGCCTCGGAGGGCAGTCAGCAAATGCTGCCGCTCCTAGACTTGCTCCTGTCACCAAGCACCGAGCGTGAGACCCAGACCACAGGTGAGTGTGCTGAGACTCCCGCGTGCTCACCTCTCCTTCCTCCCCGAGGGCCCTACGAAGTATGGGGTGGCCCGGCAGCTCCCACGCTCGGGCCCGTGCTCTGCCCAGCTCTCCTCACCAGTGCCCCTGTGGGGACACGCACAGCTCAAGCACGTGGCCGAGCTGACCAGGCACCCTCTCACTCACTGTGGTCTGTGTGGCCTGGTCCCTGTGCTCCAGCTCGTCACACAGAAGGGAGGCCCTGACCACCGAGCAGGGTCTGCGGCAGTGTAGACAGGGAGCACCTGTGGCCCCGAGTGCTGCTGGGCTTGTCTGAGGGCCGTAAAGACACCTCCCCACCAGGTAGCAGGTGCGGTGGAAAGCCAGCTCCCCTCTAGCTCTAAGGGAGGGTTCCTACAATGCAGAAATCCCAGTTCAAGGGATGCATAGAGCTGTGTTCCACGCCAGCCAGAAGACAGCACAGAGAAGTCCAGGTCCTGCTAGAGGGGGTGAAGTCAGGGCTCGGAGAGGGCTAACAATCTGCTGGGGTCACAGGAGCCCGCACGCTGTTCAGGATGTCCATGCTGCCGCTGCCCGGCCCACCCTGAATGTCCAGCCCCGACTCCAGCCAGGGCTGGGGTTCACGACGGCTGGACCTCAGTGCACCCAGTTGTCTGTAACCCAGGGATCTCAAAGGGGTCTGAGGACCATTTACCATCAAAACCAACCCTGGCTAAAGCTTGTGGGCCACGTGTTGTCCAGGCGGGAGACCTCAGGGGCTCTACTGAGTCTGGGGATTTGTGCAATCATTCCAGTCGGGTCCAGGGCTGTTCCCCTGAGAAACACTGGGGAAGGGGGGAAGCAGCCCCTGGGCAGGGAGCTGCTGCTGCTGCTGGGTTGGCCCAGTGCCCTGGTTGCCTGCCCTCTCCTCCCCTGCCAGGAGCCTCAGCCCTGCGCTTCCGCCTGGGAGGACACGGGAGAGGGAGGTGAGCGACAGCTGGCTCCCACAGCCTGCCGGTCTCCATCTGACTTTCCTGCTGCATTCCTTGGCAGGCAAGACAGAAAAGCCGGTCATGGAGATGCCAGCCCTCCCAGGCCGCGGCTCCCTCAGCTTCCGCTAGCTGCTACGATTCCAAAAGGGCACCTTGGCGATGCTGAACCTCAGTGTTCTCCTAGGAGCTGGAGGAGCGGTGGTCTTCATCTCCCCCTTAACTCCTCAGTGCTTGCTCTGGTCCCTGAGACCCCCCAGTTCCCATCTCTAGAGCCCCAGACTAGAGCTGTGATGCTCTCCGGCACCACCCGGGGCGGCCATTTCTCCTAACTGAAGTGTCATTGCCTCCTATGGCCTTGCACCTGGAGCTATACTCGGACACAAGGTGCACAGGGCCTGCTCCCAGCAGAGCCCTCCCTAGATGAATGCAACAAGGGGAGACGGCACAGCTGCTGCCGTGGCCAGAGTAAGACCTGTCTGTCCTCTGTGCCAGAGTTGGCCCTTAGTGGAAGACCCTGGGGAATCTGAACGAGCACCTGAGAGTGGGCAGGGAGACCCTTCATGTCTGCTCCCCACCCACCACACCCCACCCCATTGTCATCTGTCAGCTGTCAGCTGCAAAACCAGGAAGCAGGCAGCGATTGGCAGGCTGGTTGGCACCACAGGGCAGGACATGGTGTTCAGTTCTCTCCCTGGCCAGCAATGCTCAGGACTTCCCACCCAAGACTCCAGAGCCGAGCTGGAAGACGATGCCCAGGCAACTCCCAGTGACCAGCTCCACGTGGCCTCCTGTGTTTCTTGGGTCTCACAGCCACTGTGGAAGGAAGCATCCCCGAGGGTAGGCCTGGGGGAGGGGCTCCCATTTGTTTGCACCGAAGCCCTGTCTGGGAGGCCCTGGAGAAGTGGTGATGTGTTGCGTTTCTTTCAGGCACTAAGGCTCATTGGACAAGGGCCACTGTGCACAGGGTGTGGGTCACCACTCACTGCACCAGGGCAGCTGAGGCTGGCAAGCAGGGCCTGAAATGTAGCCCGTGCTTTACTTGGCCCAGCAGGCACCTGAACATGGGAGTCCTGTGTTCTGATTTGAAAAAAGGGGGCATTAGGCCAGTGCCACGACTCAATAGGCTAATCCTCCGCCTGCAGTGCCAGCACACCGGGTTCTAGTTCCAGTCGGGGCGCCGGATTCTTTCCTGGTTGCCCCTCTTCTAGGCCAGCTCTCTGCTGTGGCCCGGGAGTGCAGTGGAGGATGGCCCAAGTGCTTGGGCCCTGCATCCCATGGGAGACCAGGAGAAGCACCTGACTCCTGCCTTCGGATCAGCGCGGTGCGCTGGCCGCGCCAGCCATTGGAGGGTGAACCAATGGTAAAAGGAAGACCTTTCTCTCTGTCTCTCTCACTGTCCACTCTGCCTGTCAAAAAAAAGGGGGGGGGGCATTATAGGCTAGGTGCACCCTCCCATGGACTTGCAGGCATGCTGGTTCGGAACATGGCCTTCCAGGTTAAATACGCAGTTTTAGGCAGGCTGAGTGGTTCCAGTCCACCACATGCAAAGATGCTTGGTACAGCATCCTCACACATTGGCTTTGTCTACTGAAGTCCCGGGTGACTTGGAATAAAACATATATAGGAAGCAGAAATTTGCATAGCACTGCCTCTGTAGGGGAGCTGCTGCCAGCCTCTTCTATACCCCCAAATAACATGGCCCTAGAAGCGTCCACAAACCATATTCCTTAGGACCTCACGTAACGTAGTCTTCAACAGAGTTCATTCATGGCACCAGACACCTTGAGACTGGGAAAAAACTATTTGCCATTTCCAGCTGTTCCTCTTTTGCCAAGCGCAGAAAAGACATAGTTTCTGGGAGACATTCTGGATTCAGACTTGACAACGCTCCAGCTGACTGAGCTAGCTCTCAGCCACCCGGATCAATGTCTTTGGTCATCAGTTCTCAACAGCTGCCAGCCTCGGGTCCATGGTCCAGCAGTTGTCCAGCTCCAATCCCTCATTTTTTCCATAATTAGCCCCAAAATATGGGTGGTCATTTTACACATGGGAGTGCTATTGAACTAGCTCTTCATGTTCTTTTACAGTTTGCAGTATGCATAAGGTGAAATAGTCATGTAGACCAACTTTTAGATAAACTCACTTTAAGTATCTAATTTTCCAAAAATGGATATCAAATTGCAAGATGCATTGATTGGTTTGTTCCATTCTATCAGAACACTGGGCATCTGAGACCAAACCCTTGGGTTTCAACCTTGAGTCAACAGAACACCAACACTGTTCTACAGCCATGACCTGTATCTCCAAACTTAGCCACCTCTAAGTGGAGACAGGGTGTTAGCCAAGGATCCAAGGAGCATGGGTAGACCAATGGGGGTCCATCTCCCGTCCAAGTACTAACCAGGCCCAACCCTTTGCTTAGCTTCCGAGCTCAGACGAGATTGGGCTGTTCAGGGTCGTATGGCCACAGACCTCTGTCCATCTCTACCATGGCAACCAAAGAACACACCACACATTGAAGTGTGTGCCATCTATCACACAGATGCTAAAAATGTCAGGGGAGTGAGACATTCTTCTTCAGCTCACCTTGAGAGTATCTCTAAGTTCTCCTAGGTGCACACTGCAGACACTTGGGGGTGTCTGCTGCTTTCCCATTCCAAACACTTTGTCGATAGACCTCTGGGATGAAGGGACATCAACATTTGCTCCTCACAGAGCATCAGCGAGGCCACGCTTGCCTTTCCTGACACACACACATCTCACACAAATCATCCTAAAGATGTTTAGACATCGTCTTCTCCCACTTTAAGATCATACATTCAACCGGAAGTGCCTGCATGAGGACGGTCAGAGCCTTGATTTCCTAGAGTCTGAACCTGAAAGTCCAAGATGCCTACACCATATACTCTTGGGGGGGGGGGGGTCAACAAAAGCTCTAAGTATCCTCTACCCATAGCATTCAGGCAGAGAGAGAGAGAGAGAGAGAGAGAGAGAGAGAGAGAGAGAGAGGCGGAATGGGATTCTGCCACCCTACTGGGCTGTTGTGGGTGGAGGAAGTCCATGGGTCGTGCCCCTGATATCCTGTGGCATCTGCTTGGTGTGTGAAATCAGATGGCCTGGCGCACCTGCCACTAGGCTGAGGGGCCAGCACATCTTGCATTCTGCATGTTATGATTCCTTAGGAGGGAAGACCAAAGAAGGGAAGGGATGACTACCCATATTTTAATCACTACCTACAAGAGTATTCAATGTCCATATCCAATGAATTCAAAATAATGTTTCAATGCCGTTAATATGCACCTGGCTATGACAAGTAAATGGCTAGTTTGCTTTCAACCCGCGATCCTTAGAATTGATGTTAAAAGGATGAAATAAGGATGCTAACCATATAGTAGTCAGGTTTTACAAGGACTTTCCTCTTCAACAGGGGCAGAAAGGAAGTCAACACTGGGAGCTTCTACCTTCTGGGAACAGCTATGTGGCCAGTTACATGCACGGGGTCCCTGTCCTGTCCCCAGCTGCCATGTTGGTTCACTCTGATTCAACATTAACAGCAGGCTGGGCCCCTGGAGGAGGGTGGCTTGTTTTGGATGAGTCAGGCAGTGAGTGGGAATGAGTACTTTCTGTGCACCCAATCCTATGCTCAAATCTCAGAGAACTACATGGGAAGCGGGAAAGGTCTAAGCTGTTCTGCAGACCATGGGATAGAATCTCCAGCATGTCCTGCGGGGATGACTTGGTCACTGCTTGCTCTCATCTGCTGTGATGGGGTTCCCCCCCGGTGCCCCTGTGTGGGCCTGTAAGCTGTGGGTGTGCATGGGGGCCAGGCCACTTCCCTCTAATGACAGTGAACCGGTATCCCACTCTGCTCCATCAGAATGAAGGCTTGACTAGGCCTTGCCCCTGGTGGATGGGAAATCCCAGGGACAGTGCAGGGACTCAGCTACTGCTCTTCTCTCCTGTCACCCTATGCAAATGAGGCTGACGGGGCTGCAAGGGACAGAGGGACTCATGCAGAGGTGGCTAACACACACGCCAGCGAGGCCACATCACTAGAACCCATGCAGCACGGCCGCCTTCTGCACACAGCAAAAGCCGCCTACATAGCAAGATCAGCTCATGACCCAAAGCAGCGTGGCTGCCACAGTGTTTTACAGGGGAAATTTGGATTTTTTTTTTTTTTTTTGAGATCAGCAATGGTTCTGAGCCAATTTATTTTATGGTACAGTTCGATGGCCTTCTTCCCAGGCAGCTGCAGGAGATGCACCCACCACACAGCCCCCAGGGCAGTGGAGGGGGGAGTCCATCCTTCTTGACCCCTGACCAGAAGCACATATGCCCAGGCCTGAGGCTGGGTGGTCAGGGTGCACCTGCTGCAGTGGGAGCCGCTCGCTCTTTTGCAAATCCATCTCTCGAAGAGAAGCTGCAGACACTCGCAAAAAAAGGGGGGTAAGTGGAAGGGGGAAAGCACTGGGCTCCCTCCCACCCCAAAGAAAATGACAACCAAAGAAGAAACAACAACTGCAGAAACCAAGAGAAACGACACGGGAAGAAAACCGACTGAACTTACCACACTGCGAGTGAACTTTTCTAGGGAGGTTCTACGACCTTGCTCACTTTCTGGCTTTAGGGAAAAACAAACAAACAAAAAAAAAAGGTAGGGAGAAAAATACAGAAAAAAAAATCTTCAGCTTACATGTGGTCTCCACACAGCGGCAGCCGCGGCTAAAGAACAAAACCAAAAGCCAAATGGGACCAAAAAAATGCAGAAAGAGAAGCAGCCAGAGCCGTTGGCAGAGTCACTGGGAGAGACAGAAAACAGAAGCCCAGAGAAATGGCACTGCCTCCTGGGAGCCCAGAGGGGCTTTGCTTCCCCGGGGGCCAGGGATTGTGCAGCACAGCCGGGTTTAAGAACTCAGCTGGTGGTCTGGGGCTCTCAGCGGGCTGCCCCCACATGCAAGAGCTCCACTGGGGTCGGGACCCCAGGCCCCAGGCAGTGCTCTGGGTGCCCCACGTGGTAACACACTAGCTCTGAGGGCGGGGGGGGGGGGAGGATGGGATGTCAGGAGGCCATCAAATCATCCATGAGCCTGAGTGCGAGGTCCCTGCTCAGAGGCAGCCGGAAAGTTTGCTAATGTCAGTGATTTATGAACCCCATGACCTCTGTTCCAGGGCTGTAGAGCAAGGAGGGTCTGCCCATGCCCTTGGCAATAATAAAGGGTCCGTCCAGGGCCTGTGTTCTGCATGGAAAAATGCTCTGGGTACCCAGGCAGGCGACACCTTTCAAGGTGTACTCAATAGCTTGGGCAACTCTGAGGGGGAGGGGCCTCGGTCAAGAGAAGGCAAACTCCAGACTGCAGGGGGTGGAGGAGGTGGGGTGTGTCTGGCCTTTGCCCCACATTCCCTACCTGCAAGTTGATCCCGGAGCCCTGTTCCACGGTCTGGAGCCCCCGGCTAGGGAATTAGAAGGGTGCACACGCTCACAGGAGCACACACAGATGCCCAGCAACTCAACGGGAGAGCTGCCGAAGCAGCCAGGCATCTGTGGGTCCTGCAGGAAGTGCTGAGAGCAGAGGGGCAGGACCCAGGCAGCCACCTGTCTACGTGGACAGAGGCAGAGGGCTTCCTGGCAGACACGCCCCTGGCCACTGGAAGACACACACGAGATTGTAGAAGGAAAACACAACACCAACGACAACACGGCCACTGAGTGGGGCTGGGGTTTCTGCTTGCACAAGGGAGGGGAGGGATCCGTGCCTGGCCCTGGGGACCAAACTGAGTCTCCGTTCACAGATGGAGGGGCTCAGCTTTAATCCCGTGAGCTGCCCGCAGAGAGTGCACTGGGCCCAAGTCAGGTGGGTCCCAGGCCCTGTGGCTAGTGCTGTGCCTGTCATCATTGTCCCCTGGCTACTGCCTTGCTGTTCACCGGGACAAGCCATTGGCCTGTCTCATTCAAGGTCTCTGGTCTGTACAGCCCCTCCTAGCTGACCTGGGAAACCAGCATCGTTGGTAATTAATCATCCTGGGGTCGCCCTCAAAACCCAGCTCGCCTACGCCCCGAGAACCTTGCTCCTTTCCTTTGAAAAGAAGATCAATTATGGATGAAGCATCAGAAGGCTGCGCCTCCCGACTCCAGCAGGGGCTGCTCCCGGCAGCAACAAGAGACCCGTTCCTACCCCTTCTCTTGGCTGGAGGCTGTGAAGCCCACATGCCCGGTGTGACCTGGACACTGACATCACGTGGTGAGCCCGACCCTGAGAGCAGGGGACGCTCGGAGCCTGCCTGGAAATGCTGGGTAGAAGTCAGAGTCACACCTGGAGTCTCAGGAAGGAGCGGATGGGGCAAGGGGCTTTTGTCACTGCTTTGGGGAACCTTGAACTCCTCATTGCCGAGAGGGTTTTGTGTCGCCAGGCTTTGAGCTGTAGGAACGTCGCCTCTTTCAGGGGCTGGGAAGGTAATTCTGATGAACCTCCCTTGTAACTGCCAGCGACTCCTCCCCTCCCCACTCAATCGACCACTCTGGAAGGTCTTCTTCTCATACGGGAAGTTCTGCAGGTGCAGGTCTCTGCCCACTTCCGGGTGCCTTTCCCTTGTGGGAGGTTCTGAATGGACTGGGGCAGCTCCTCTGCTAGGGGTAGAGAGAGCCCCACGTAGGTCAGCCTCCTTAGGGCCTCACAATGTCCCCAAGTTGTGAGCAGGACAGGCATCCTGAGCCACAAGGAATAAGGAAAACGGACTTTGACATCTCCCGTGGGACCCAGGCTGTAGAGGTCAAAGTCTCCACAGCCTCTGTATTTCCTCCCAGGACTTGAAAGCCATGGGCTTCGGGCCGGTTGTGGGGTGTCAGCCCTCATCCATCAGCACCCCTGCCCCAGCACACTGTGCTGTGACATCCTCCAGCAGGAGCGGGCAAGAGGCCAGCTTCCCACGCATCCGTGCAGCTGCCCCTGGGGAAAGGGGTGCAGGACGCGGAGAGCCGGGGTCCTGACCATCTGGCCATGCCAGAAGGTCTTTTTTTTCCCTCTCTCAGACTATTAAGGCTCCACTCAGGGCTCCCTAAAAGCAGCAGAGCAGGAGACCACACTGTGCTAGACTCTTGAGTTGTGTGGTGCTGACCAGATACACAGACAGGATCCTGGCATGAGGGGTAGACAGCACACAGAGAGGTCGCGTGGCTGAGCAAGGAAGCCCGACAGAGAGCCTGTGCATGGACAACCACACTTAAGGACTGGGGTAGGGAGACGGGTGGGCTTCACGTGCTCCTATGTGGTGGGGCACAGGAGTCATGGAATCTGGGGCAAATCGAGGTGCACTTCACCACACGTGGCCTCACGTCACCAGTGAAGAGTACAGAGGGTTGGTAGGCACTCTGAATCATGAGCCATCTCTCTCGCCTCCACTTTCCCAGCCCTCATGCCTTTCCCTGCTCGCTCTTCCCTCCTCCCAAAAGTCCAGCCAAGCTCACCGCTGCTGGAGTCGCCCTCACCAACCTCACCACGTGCACGTTCAGGTCCCTGGGCGCCCAAATCCATGACTCCAAGGGCAGCAGGGAACCAGGACTCACCGCTGATTGGAGGAGGAGGAGGAGCCAGGATGTGGTTTCTTCTTGGTTAAATGCAAAGGGAAACACTGGGGTGGGGGGTAAGGCAGGGAACCTCCTGGGGATGACCTCAGGCACTTGAAACGGACGTGTTTTCCTGCCCAGTGAGTGGGCTGCCCCATCCTTGCCCTGTATGCGCTGCTGGGCTAGACAGGCTGTGGGGTGGGGCCGGACACTGCAATATGAGGCTGGCTGCGGCATCTCAGGGACTCCTGGTGTCCCTGCCAGTCCTGCACTCCTGTGCTGACCCCCTGTGGCCTGGATCACAGCACCCACGCCCCTCCACGTGCAGAGGTGGCGGGGACTGGAGGGAGCAAAGCAGCACCTGGACCTGGGCCCTTGGGAGGAGGGGGTAGTGCCGATCCTAACTGGAGTGGGCATGGGCAGAGGAGGGAAGGAAGGAAAAAAAAGAAAGAAACCCAGAGGGTGCCGTTCTCAGTTCACACCGCAGCAAGCAGCAGGCAGGAGTGGACAGGGCTAAGGAAGGCAAGCCCGCCCTTGCCAGAGATACCTTCTTCTTGGCCTGCAGCAGGTCCTGGTAAGCGTTGGACCGGAGGAAGCGGGCATAGCTGTCACTTTTCATCAGCTTGTAGATGTGCTCCTGGGGAAGGAAGGAGGTGGGGAGACACGGGGAGAGCTGTGAGCCAGCACGAACGGACACCACAACCCAGCAGATACAGGGGGCCCTGGGTACGTGCACAGGAACCTGGAAAATCTGCATCACGTTCCGCCTCCCTCTACCACACACACCCAGAGACCCAGAACAGGTTTCCTTTCTTGGACTAAGAGGTCCTTGAGGCTCACGTCCCACGGGATTTGTAACTGGGCCTAGGAGCCATGTCGGATGCTTCTGATTAAAATCTCAGGCACGGCAGCAAGAAGGAACAAACTCTTGCTGCACCCAATTTGGATGAATCCCAAGGGAACTGTGATGCGTGCAAGAGCCAACCCCCAGGTTACAGACTCCAGGCTTCCATTTATATTGCAGTCTCAAAATGACAAATTACAGAAACAGAGACCAGTTTAGTGGCTGCCAGGGGGTGGGGGATGAAGGAGATGGGAACGGAGGGAGAACAGGAGGCAGCAGTAAGGGTATTTGCAGTCATGGGATGGTTCTCTGTCTTGCCGTGTCTTGTACACGTGATAGAGTTGTACAGAACTAAATGGCTATACACACAAACACATGAATAGAAGTAAAACTGGGAAATCTGAACAAAATTCGTGCATGTAACCATGGCTGTGATACTACACTATAGATTTGCAGGATGTTGGTGCTGGGAGAAACTGGCTCTGTGGTGCACCTCTGTTATTTCATGCAACAACATGTGAATCTCCAAGTGTCTCAAAGTTTGATCAAACAAACAGGGAGTGGGTGTCTGCCCAGCAGTGAAGATGCCCTTGTCCCACCTCAGAGTGTCTGGGTTCAATTCCCAGCTCTGGCTCCTGACTCCAGCTTCCTGCTAATGTGTACCCTGGGAGGCAGCAGTGGTGGCTCAAGTGGTTGGGTCCTGGCCCAACCTCAGCTGTTGTGTGCATCTGAGGAATGCATAGTAGATAGGACTCCACTCATGCTTTGTCTCACTCAAATAAATGAAAAGTAAATAACAAAATAATTTGGAAAAGACAACCAACAGTCAGTCCTGCAGTTGGGTCAGTTTCGGCATATCAGGGCCGTCCACTCCACTTGGAAGAGGCTTTTGGCAGCCAGACCACGGGGCTTGTGGACAAATAACCAGGCCTGAGGCTGACATCCAGGAGAGGCAGGTGCAGTGGCATGGAGCTACCTCCTCTCCTGGACGCCAAGAGGCATTTACATTCTGTTCTTGGCAATGGATTTCACCCCTGACTTCCAACTACTTCCTGCATCCCTGTGGTCCTCTTGCAGGTCTGTCCTCATCACAGGCAGGAAAACCCTGGCCCATCCCACGAGGTGGAAAAAGGATGCTTTGTCCCTTGAACTGGAATTCGGCTCAGCTGCCCGAGAGAGCTGGGCTGTCCCCACAGAGGACCTGTTAGGAGTGGGAGTGGGTGGGGAGGGTTTGTTGGCTGCTGGCCTCTCCCCCACGAGCCCACTGTTCCTCCCGTGAAGCTGGGCAAAGGCCCTGGTGCTCAGTGGGGAAGGGAGCCGACAGTGCACAGCCAAGAGGCAGGACTGGCCACCGATGCCCTCTTCCCAGGGAGGGCGTGGAAGCGGCAGCTCTCTGCCTCCTGTGAGCTGGGGAGCATGTTGTACAGCTGCCAGGCCAGAGGACGCTGAAGTCAAGGCCAGGGCTCGCCAAGACTCTCCCTACCCAGCACCAAAGGAAGAGAGCACCCAGTAGCCAAGATGCAGAATTAACCTGTGTGTGACGTGCCAGTGGGTACAGGAAACGTGGTGGCTACGTACCACGGATCACTCTTCAGCCTTAAAAAGAAGGAAATCCTGTCCTTGGAACAGCACGGGTGAGCTGGGAGGACATGACGTGAAAAAAGCTAGGCTCAGAGACAACTCCTGCCTGTCTCCCATCACGCGTGGGATCTAAACAGTGGAACGCACAGAAGCAGGGAGAGAGGGGTGGCTTCCAGAGGCTGGTGGGGAACAGGCAAGACTGGGGAGATGTCGGCCAGACGACACAGTTCCCTTACACGGAAGGCAGAAGTCAAGCCATCTATTGGACATCGTGGCACCTGCATTCGTAATACACCATCTACCTGCTAAGAGTCCATTTTCAGTGTTTTCTTTGAAACAAGCATGTGAGGTAACGCACATGTTAAATGGTTTGATGGAATCATTCTGTATCTTACGTATCAAATACTGTGTCCAAACATCATGTTGAACACCATAAACGCATATAATTTTTCTCAATTTAAAGACTTTTAAAAAAATTTTAAAGTGGAAAGCAAGAAATTTGAGGGGGCCTCTTTGTCTTATCTTCAGTGGGACCCCAAAGAGCCTTGTTTGAGGCCAACTTCATCTCGGGTGTCCCCAAATTTACCAAAGCAGGGCGCCCCCCCCCCCATGGTAACGGACCCTTCGCAAGGAATCAGAGGAAGTTAAGGGCTGGGCTGGTTCTGGGACGATCAGCAGAGTCCAGAAGAGTTCAGATGGACAAATTTCATATGCACGCGGTCTCACAAAGTGTTTGCCTGAAATTTTCAGACAAAAGCTCCCTGTAGTTAAGCTCCTTGAGGCTGGGAAGAGTGTGCTTTTCTCTTCTCTTAAAAGATTTATTTTATTTGAAAGCAGAGTGACAGAGAGGAAGATACAGAACGAGAATCTTCTATCTTCCGGTTTACTCTCCTAAGGGTCACAATGGCTTGGGCTGGGCCAGGCTGAAGCCAGGAGCCAAGATCTCCATCCAGGTCTCCTAATCAGGTGGCAGGGACCTAAGCACTTGGGGCATCTTCCTCTGCTTTCCCATGTACATTAGCAGGGAGCTGGATCTCAAGTGGAGCACCCAGGACTCCAACCAGGAGCTCTAATATGGCAGCCTAACCCACTATGCCACAGAGCTGTCCCCTTTCTCTCTTATAGATATATGGCATCCACTAGAGGATCAAATGGCAGTTGGATGTGCACGGGTTCTTGGTTCACTGAGCTGCGTGTATGAATTGAATGTGCAGCAGGTTTGCAGGCCCAATGCTTGTTCAGGCTCATGGCTAGGTCCAGGTCTTGCTCTCTCTACATGGAAGGAAGGCAAGGGTCCCCCTCCTGCCGGCCTCCTCCCCCATATCCAAGGAATGGGAGTCTTTGGCTCACCCATTCCTACTGGTCTTAGAGCCCAGTCAAGGACGTCTTAGCCTCTGGTTTGCTGTTGCTGTGAATTATTCTAGCATTTAAATCCCAGCACAAATGTAACCCAAGGTAACAGTGACTCACTGCCTCCTTTGCGAGGCAGGCCCTGCTGTGTCTGGCCGACAGAGGCAGGTGGCTCCTGAGTCATCTGGAAAGGTGCCTGGACCCTTTCCAAACTCCCCTCCTAAGCGACGGGTCCCTACTTCTTGTTCTGACTCTGCAGAGGAATCAAAAGCCCCAGGATATATTTCAAGAAACCGCCCTGCTGCCCCGAGGGGGCTCAGGAAACCTCTTCCAGCCTAGCTCTTCTGGCCTGGTGACACATTTCTGTCCCCATCCTGCTAATTCCTAAAGGTTCACTGTGGCAAGGGAAAGCCTGGTCTGTTAGAAGAGCTTTGTCGATGGAGATGGAGCAGGACAAGGCCGACGCCCACACACTTAGCCGCAGGTGTTCAGCAGACACCTACGGGGCATGTGTTGGGCAGCAGCGGCCGAGGTTACAGCCTGGCCAAGGCAGGCAGGTCTCTACTGTCATCCTGCTCTGAGTCTACCAGGCAAGGCAGACCTTGCACGAAGATGCCCATGGCCTGTGGGGCAAGGGGCTCCAATGGAGAAGTTCAAGTTCAAGGTGCTATGAATGGGCACCACTGGGGACAAGCAGCCCTGCTAGGAATGCTGGTCAGTCAGAGAGATCCTTATGCACACAGGGAGATCTGAGTAGGCAGGGAGCAATGTGTCTCCCAGTTCCGGGGGACCCGGGAGAGGGTCTGCCCATGCAGCTGCACAGTCGGATTGACTGGAGCAGGAAGGGTGAGCCAGGCACAGGGAGGAAACAGCTGGGGCGGGGTGTCCTCTCTCCAGGGAGGCTGGTATGGGTGGAAGAGCAGTCTGGCACTGCTCTCACCTTCCTCACACCACAGGGCCAACGCCATAGCCAGGCACCAAGGCAAGGCAGCGTGGGGAGGAAGCAGGAGGTGAGATGAGCCACAAGAGGATGGGTTGTGTGGGGTGCCCTGCCCCTGCCAATCTCACTGCTACCCTTGGCCATGATTCCGACCACTCTATGAGGAAGAAGCCGCCAAAGCACTAACAGCAGACCCAAGGCACAGGTCTGCCCCCCCAAAGAGGGACCCCAGAAGCTCTGCAGGGCCCCAGCTCCAGCCTCCCTCTGGCCTGGGCCTCTCTTCCCCACAGCCTCAGGATCTGTGGCTCTCTCCTGCCCAGCTAGCCCTCCCCCAAGCAAAGAAATGCAGCCTTTGATGTGCCCAGTTATGGAAACGGGTTCCTTCCTCCTCACCAGCTTTGTCTAGGAAACACAAAGACAGTGAACCGGGGGTGGGTGAGCAGAGAGCTGAGATTTTTCTGGGAATGAGAATTAAGATTGGGCTCAGGGTCCTTGGCCATTTCCCAAATGCAATGAGTTTATCACTGCCAGGGACAGCAAGTGTACAAAGCTCTTGGCAGTGACCTCTGTTGATTTATGAGGGGCTCTGGTTTGTTTCCCCAGTTCTGCAGACAACCAGTCTTAAGGAAAATGTATATCTAGAATCTGTAAAGGGCAAGGGAGCCACTGGCAAAGCCAGCCAAGCCCCCACTGTGAGCCAATGCCTAAGGGGCTGGAGAAGAAGTGTTCCCTCCTATTTTTTCATTCCGTCTTACCTTCCCCCTCCCTCCCTCCTCCTCTTTTCTCCCTCTTCCTCCAAGCCAGAAGGCCCAGTTGACCACAAACAAGCAGAACTTTCAGGGATCACACTGACCCCTGAACCCAGTGCAGAGGCCTCTTCTCCAGGGACAACACCACCAACACCCCAGGGCCCTAAGCCACACCAAATGTCCTAGCCACGGTGCTGGCGGTGGAAGGGAAGCACACCCCTGCCATGGTGACAGTCACAGGGCCGGGATGCCACCCTGCTGCCCCACTCACTCCTCCTCTCCCTTCTTGGGGCAGGGTGCTCAGCTTGCCTGGAAGTCTAAGGTAGATGCAAAAACAACTGGATTCAGGAGGGGCCGAGATGCAGGCGGGAGCAGGAGGGAGCCAGCAGCACACACTCTGACAACCACACCTGCTACGAATCAGCGGTTTGCTGTAGGAGTTCTCATCTGGAAATCTTTCTTTCTAGACAACACAGTGGCTCTCACAAGAGATGGGGCAGGTAATCAAAGGGCGAGGGCCATGGGCCATGAGCACCAGAGCAGCTGAACCACTTCAGAACACCCCTGGGCCCTCCCCTTTGCCGTGGGTTCCCAACACCGCAGCGGTCTCATTTCCCAGTATCAGACCGCTCTGCTAGATGGGGGAGCCACTCAGCCGAATCACTGCACAGCAGCCAAGAGCTCTTCTTGCGATTTCAAGATCTCTGTTTTTCCTTTTGCAGGTGTTCATGCCTCATCTCTGCCTCCAAACCTAAGCTTTTTGGAATAAAACCCAGACTTTAGGAGCTGTCGGGTCCCTTGTAGTCCCCAAAAGGCAGATGAGGCCATGGGACAGGATGTGACACTGCTGTGTGGGTTTGTGGATATGGGCGTCCAAGGCCAGGTGGGGTTCAGGTCCCGATTCAGCCTTCTCTAGCCCTGTCCATCACCCAGCGAAATGCACAAACAGAACTGGGAGCTCTACAATGATGACCAGTACTAAGGATCATTTCATGGCACCCCCGTCTGAGGGGTTGCGGTCCATGACACAGAAGGCCAGAAGGTTCTGGAGAAAGGGGAGGCAAGAGGACTCGGGAGCAGAGCCAAGCCATGCATCAGTGCTACGTCAGAGAGGTGGACACTGCAACCCTAACAGGTCAGGTGGCTTGGCCAAGGTTAAGGGCAGAGCCAGAGCTGTGTGACACCAAAAGCTCAAGCTCCTCCCACTTGGACACGTTGCTTTTCGCTGTGCTTGCCCTGGGGTTCTGCGGGAGCCGGTGTTGCTTGGCTGAGACAAAGCCCCTGCTCCACACGGGCTGAGGGAAGGTTAGGGGCCTCCCCCCATGGCCTAAGTCTGAGTCAGTCCAGTGCCCGTGACTCCTTTGCAGGAGGGCTTCGTGGCCACCACTGTTCACGGTGGTCAAGGCCAAAGCGGTAGGCACGGCCCATGGACTGGCTTCTCGCCTAACAGACTGGCCACACACTATTTGCCCTCCACAGTTGGAAGCTGTGCTCCTCCACTGGGAACAGTTCAACCTGCAAAGCACTGAGGGGCTCTTGGGAAGCCCTAAGGAGCAAGTCTGTGTCGAATTTCACCTTTCAAGAAACTCTTGAATACCTTAAACCAAAGGCACGGTGGCACGGTTCAGCATGCAGACACGGTGTGCTGAAGCCTAGGGAGTCCTTTGCTTAAGCACGGGTTCTGCAGGACCAGAGTGTGTACAGTGGTGAGGACTTGGAGTATCTTCTTGATAAACATAGAAGAGGTCTCTGTTAGAAGAGAGACCACAGAAATGTGGCTATCCACTTACACGGATGGATGCAGCTCTGGGTGACTGGGGATATTAAAGGAGAAGCTTCTGTGTGGGTTCCCCAGGCCCCTTGCTTCCCCATAAGGTATCTTTCAAGGTCATCAGAGGGCCTAAGTGTCAAAGATCACTTGCCTTCACCCGGCAAAGCATCTGTATAAACACATTTAACGTACCCGGCCAAAGGGCACAGTGTGTTTGTGTTGTTCAGTCTCTATTTTTAGATAAGGGTAACTTCAAAGGCAGCCTTGTATGATGCCTTTTACCTACCCAAATCCCATGGGTATTGGCTGAGAAAACTGTTTTCCTTTTCCTCTTCCAGGTCACGGGGTTTGGTGCAAGAAATCTACGTTCAGAAGCAGCAACAAGACAAGTTTGGAATTGAATTCTCTGATTCCTTCTCTCCAGGAACTACTATACCGTGTGGTAATCGGCAGAACCGATCTCCAACAACTCATCTGTTCTTTTCAAAATGCATCCCTCCCTCTGTTGTTCATCTCCCTAAAATAAAACCACCCACTGAATAAAATGAGAAATCCCCGGAGAAAGCAGCACACGGCATTCTTTATCAAAGTATGTCTGGCAGGGGACTCTAGCAGGAAACACTTTCTGGGAGAGGATTAATGCCAGGAAGCTTGGTGTGGTCTTGTGACATGGGCACACAATGCCACCACCTCCATCCACCATCGCAGCAAAGATGTGCAGCCCTCCGCAGGCCGGAAGCCCTCCACTTGCGGGCGGTCCAGGGCAAACACATGACTGCACTCCTCCAGGCTTCAGCTTTTAAAGAAAGTGAACGTTGGTTGGAAACTTTGCATTCCTTATCCACATTGCTTTTAAACATCCAAGTTTAGGTACTACTAGAAACGTTTGGCTAAGCTTTCTTGTCTGCGGATAGTGGGTGTACATTCGATGGCATCTTTGTCAGCTATGTAATCAGCCCGAATGCATCCTGGCTTTGAACTTGACCTTGGATCATTCTATAAATGGATGATGGCCCAGGAGAGCTTTGGTAACTGAGGCTGAGGTTCTGCTTAAGGGCAGGTGCTTGTCTTTGCGTCCACACTTTCCCAGAGCCTAGTGTCATCCCAAGTTTTGCTGAATTGGTATATTGCAGACACCAAATTTAACCAGTGTTTGCCGATGACCTACTATGTATGCTCCCTGAGGAAGTCTGGCAGGGCTCTTAAAAGTTGAAAGCCAAGGGACAAATTACCCCCTGCCTTTTTACAATAGGCACAGCAGAGAGAGTCATAATTCTGGACTGAGCTGTCAAGGCAAAAAAAAAAAATTAACCTCAACCACAAACAGATCATGTCCTCAATGTTGTAGAGGCATATAAAGGGAAAGAAGACCAACTTCCTCCTCCCACCAAAGAACTTTCAGATCCAAAGGTCCAGAAAGCCCTCTGGGGACAGAGCAGGCTGGCTTTCAGCAGGTACCACAGTCGGAGAAGCAGTCGTACTTGGACAGTGAGGAAGAACAGGCAGGGACCTGCAGGGTTGAAAGCCCAGGGGCTGGCTTGGCCCACCCATTTCAGCTTTCAATCCATTTGAAGGACAGATTTCCAATCCAATCCACGCTGATCTCAGTGAAGTGTTTTCTTAGGCCTGTTTTGTTTTGTTTGTTAAGGGTGATGTGCTCTGAGACAAGCTCTGCCTGATGGCAAAAAGCCATCTGGAGCTCCCATTTCCTGTGTAATTTCCCTTGGCATAGAACTTCATGCCCCACAGGTCAAGGTCTCCCAGCTTGATGAGAGAATAGATGTGCATGAGACGGACGGTTGGGCAGATGGACAAGTGATGGAACAGACCCAGGAACACAGTCCTTGGAATATCCTTGGACACTCAGACCTTGTAAACTGAAGCCGAGCAGCTGGCCCACTGACTCCTGTCTCCTTCTGGGACTGGTGGAGGTTCTGGAAGGAGGCAAAGGACTTACGAGGAGATCTTAGCTTTCAGGACTTCCTGTGGCTGAAGTCTCTCCTCCAGAAACTGCCAGCACATCTTCAGAATACCTGCCCCAGACCTCTCTCCTGGCTCCAGCCTGCTCTGCCCACCTCCGTCTGATCCCCCTGCCAAAGGCCTGCAGGGCTTTGCTGCTGTCTTCGAGATGAGAGACGTCAAGTTCCTTAGGACACTCAAGGTCCAACCCCACCCCTAATTGCTCTTGCATATTTTCCTCCTTCCAAGAGCTGACACCGTCTTTCGGGAATTCCTTTCCAACCCAGCTTATTAGTAGGAGACCACATGGAAAATGAATGCCATTCATTTTTCTGAATTCCCACTTATGGACAGAGAGAACTTTCCACTTTCTCAAAGACTACCAGGGCTATGAGCTCAAACGATTTCTCTAGAACTCTTGGTGAGCCCTGGAGAAGGCATCATCCCCATTTTTCAGACAAGGAAGTTAAGACGGAAGGACCCTCGCCTGAGACCCCAAGGCAAGCAGGTGACAATGCAAAGCATCTGATGCCCCAGGACTGACAGCAAAGAACTCAATCCCCAGCATAAAGGACTCAGTCCTTAAAAAAAAAAAAATCATGGCCCATTTTTTTTTTCTTCCCTCACAAGGCTAAATCTATGAAATTGGAACAGCACAGCCAACAGCTGAGGGCTACGGTCACAGCTCACAGACGGTTAGGGCCAATTTGGTCTTGGCCCAAATTCCCAAAAAAGCCAAATGGAAATGCAGGGCCTGTGTTGGAGGGGTGTCCTGCAAGCACAGGCAATTACCTCTGCTGTAACCATGCACGTGGTCAACTGCACACAATCCTCCTCCCAGAGAGGCTGCGGCCTGCCCCAGGCCCACTTCCAGTGCGCGGGTAAATCTGCCTGGGCCTCACCCAGGCTCCCCGCGGCTGACATGAGGGCACAGCTCGGGTTTCTCTGAGGATCCTGGTGTAGAAGCTACCCATATGGAGTGTTCAAGGGGCGTGGTTATCACCATCCCCACTCAGCAGGTGGGCAAACTGAGGAGAAAACACTTAGAGGACTCAAGTGCACAATTCTAAAAGAAGTGCAGAAGCCAGATCAGAGCCTCCTGCCTGGCCCTGGCACATCTCTCAGGACCAGTCTCTCCAGGTGTCAGGGTGACAACCAAGCTCTCGACACAATCCAGGGACAGTAAGTTCCTGGCAGGAGACTCCTGGCCAGCAAGCTTGGAGATCTCAAGTCCTTGCCAGTCATGGGCTGCCAAGGACTTTAACCTCTTTACCTGGAAAATTCTCAACTGCACCTCCTTTGTTGGTGCAGGCAGCCAACAATGGCCAGGATAGGTCCCATGGCGTTGTGTCAGGTACTGGCCAACTTATGCTCTGCAACACCCTGTGTTGCCATGACTACACCAACACAACCTCCTCCAACTGAAGATGAGCTATTTCCAACCCTCTCTTCTGTATGCTATGATTTCAATACTTCTCCCTCCAAAGTCAAGGGTTTGCCCCCACCCCACACATCTTATATTAAAGGTACTAGGAGGATAGGAATTTAATCCAAGTATGGTATTTGAAGGTGGGGTCTTTGAAAGACAACTGGATTAGACTGGGCCATTGAGGTGGAGACCCCTAGGCTTACATTCCCTGTCTCTTGCCATTTGATGCCTTGTGCTACCTCGGGACCTGGTCATCAAGGAGACCGTCACCAGAGGCTGAACCAGTGGAGCCTTCCGATCTTAGACTGCGAACCTCCAGAATTGTGAGACAAGATAGACCACTTTCAGTGATGAAAGGCTGACCTTTACACAGCATCTCTGTATTTCTTGAAGCCTTTCAGTGCTTTTTACCATATATCAGTTAGTACAGGGGTCGTAACCACAGCAAGGGATTCAAACCTGGCTTCCATTTGTATTTTCATGTCTCGGGAGCTAGGAATGTTTCACATTTTTAAGCAATTGAAAACATATTAAAAGAAAAATGATATGTTGTGAAAATTACATGAAACTGAATTTCACTGTCCACAAATAAAGTTTCTGGGGCATGAAGCCAAACGATCTCATTGATGGTATGTACATTTTAACTGCTCTTATTTGGCAGAATTGAATGCTTGAGACACAGACGATATGACCCATAAAACCTCAAATGTATACCATCCCCCTTTTCACAGAACAAGTTTAGTTTTTAACTAACTCCTGGCTTCATGAAAAGGCAGGCCACAGAGCTGTCCTGGCCGTGTACCCACCCTGCAATCCACTGAAGGTTTGCATGCCCCCAAATTCACGGTGTTGAAGCCCTAACCCCTAATGTGATGCTGTTTGGAGGTAGGGCCTCTGGGAAGAAACTGGGTATGGGTGAGGTTGTGAGGGTGGGGTCTTCAGAAGGGATTAGACTCTGACAAGAGGAAGCGAGATCAGTTCTCTCTCTCTCTCTCTCTCTCTCTCTCTCTCTCTCTCTCTCTCGATGTCTCTGTCTCAGGACACAGCACGGAGGCCTGGAAGACAGCCATCCCAGAAACCAGGTCTGCTGCATGCTGACCATGGATTTCCCAGCTGCTGGAATGATGAGAAAGATGCACCTGTGGGCTTTTGTTACAGCTTCAGGGGCCCTAACATGCACCTGTGCGCATACATTGAGGATAAAAATATTACACTTATTGCTGGGTCTAAGATTGCAGATAATTATTTGAATTTTTTTGCCAAGTATGTTAAACATAAAAGTATAAAAAGGAATATGAATGACATTAGGAAAATCCAATTGTAAAAGTGGGCCCTGCCTTTCTGTGAGCCTGGTGCTGTTAGATACCAACAAGCTTCACTTCACCCAGTCCCCACTCCACCCAGGGACAGGGCCCATCTGTCCTACATGTGGAGAATTTAAGTACTCTGGCCAAGGTCACTCTGTTAGTAGGAAGCCCTTTGTATATTTATGGAGGAAACACATGTAAGAAACCATATGGAACACACTGAAAATAGGAACTGGTTTAGGAAGGCTGTTTTATTTGAATTCATGGGAGACCAATCCTAGTAGATAATGAAGAAGAAAGGAATGCTTGTGACATCTTCACGCTCACATCTTATGCCTAGGACACACTCACCTAGTCCACCTTGCAAGACTGCTGTGGCAGTGAGACACAAGGTATTCAGAAATACCTGAAAATGGCAGTGCACAGTGCTAATGAAGGCTGGGCACTTGGGATCTCGTCAAGGCACAGTGTGCTGGCTTCCCAAGTCCTCCCATCTGGTCTTTCTTGAATGTGAAGCAACACGATGTGCAAGGAGAGAACTGACCGAGTACACCCCGGTGCCCCACACCGCACAACCCTTTGCAACCATCGGAGAAGCAGGCAGCAATCGTGCGACGGTACTTCACAGACTTCCATGGAAAATGGAATTAAAAGAGAAGCTTCTTTTGTTTCTTGGTGCTGAAAAATTTTGAAATTGCATACAGGAGGGTTTTCAAAGCATGCACGGAGAATGTGAATTATGAAAACATGAGGCATCGGTTCTAAAACTGTTTTGCACCAAAATTGACCTATCTCTTCACTCCATTTTTCTAGGCACCTTTTTTTAAGGACCTTCCTATTGTTGCCCCAGTGCTGGACCAACAGTTTTGAGAAAAAAAAAACCAAGTGAGTAATCACACTGTCATCTATGGTTGCCTTTGAGAATCAGGACTGTCAGCATACAGAAAGGAGGCACAGATGTTAAGCAGAATAGGTTAAATAAAACCGCATGCAGTTCAGAATTTAAATCACAAGTAGCAGTAGGAACTTATGATGTACTTTTATTACTAACAACAACATGTTTCCTAGTCTGTTCACTGGAAAGACCTTCAAAATGATGAACACGCAAGAATCATGGCCACTGGTAAGTGCCCAGATGTGATCACTAAACAGCATTTCCCACCTGGAAGAATCAGCGATCTCTAGAGAAACAGCTCGTCCCAGGTCCAGGGCAGAGCCTGGGACACTGCAGCTTCCTTGCTATTTGGATGACGTCAAAGACTGTCAGGGTGATGTCGGAAGGAGCCAGCTGGCCAGAGGCGACACCATCCACGCATCAATAAAGATAAGCTAAACAGACTACAACACATCAAATCTGCCCAAGGTCACTAGTTTTCAAGATACTAACAACAGCAACAACAACAAACCAAATTGGCCACCACCGGAAGGTGATAGCAAACCACACATTGTGCTGAAAACTGGCAAATGAAGGAAAGGCAGCAAATGTGTATCTTGGGTTTTGTACATGAACTACACAGCTAGTTAACCAAGCAGTAGTTAGGGAAGCTTTTCTTGATGGACATACGCCAGCTAACAAATGAAGACAGCGTGATTTCACGGAAACATCACCTTTGTGTGACCCCCAGTGAACTAGTGGATTCAAGAATGAACATCAACACCACCAGAATCACTAAAGGAGAAACCGCAAGGCCTTGTGTGCCTTCTGCCAGGAGGGGACTGCCCAATCTCTCAAGTATTTTTGTCCATAAAAATCAAATCTGAATTTGATGCAATACCCCCAGTGAAGCAACCAAGGTATAGGAAATGCAGAGGACAGAAGTGCACGGTAAACAGCACCACAAGGCTGCAATCAGAAAAATCCACCGACTGTGGACATCTTTGCAGGGCCACAGATCCTACTTTTTCATCAAGTAAGTTGCAAGGGCTGAGGTGGGGCGGGGGTGAGAGATAAGGGCAGCCTGTTCAGGCATCTAAACGTCCATCTACCATATGTGTGCACTTAGTGGGATTCTAAATTTAAATAAAGCTTAGAAAAAGGCATTTATGGAAATCAACCTTAATTTTGAGCATTTGATATTAAGAGTACTGGGGGCTGGTGTTGTGGTACAGCAGGTGAAGCCATCGGCAACCCATACGAGCATGGTTCAAGTGCCGGCTGCTCCCTGCTCATCCAGCTCCCTGCTAATATTCCGGGGAAAGCAGCAGAGATGGCCCACGTGCTCCGGCCCTTGTTACCATGTGGGAGACTCAGAAAAAGCTCCTGGCCCAGCCCTGGATATTGTGCTTCCACTCAGAAGCTCTGGGCAAATGACCAGGCAAAGCCACGTGACAAGACCCTGGCTGTATTCTCACACCGTTCTGTGTGCACCGAGTTTCCCGAGTTACAGCAGAAGATGTACAGGAGAGGAACCACCCGAGTTCTTTTTCAGGGAGCCCGCGGGTGAGGGAGAAGTGCCTGAGCGAGCACGCTCAGCACGTCAGGTGGATTCCATGCGCTTCCAACTTACGATGCAGCACTGTAATCGAGGAGCATCTGCAACCGCAAGTGTCTGTTTCTACACAACCCTATCCAGAAAAAGAAATCCTGGGATTTCACTGTGCATCTGCCTGGAAGAGCAAATGGGCTTCTAGATACTACCATGGGGAATTTTAACTAGTCACGATGCCCAGGGCTTGTGTTAAAGGGTGGAGTGGCGAAGTGGACAGAGGAACACCTTACGACACAGCCATTGGAGGAGGTAAGCAAACCTGGGCGTCTTCAAACGTGTATCTCCCTCCGTCCTTGACATTGTGACTGGTGATCTCATAGCTGTGGGAATCCAAGTTGATTGCACTCGGGGCTCCTGGAGCCAGGAACTCTTGCCAGATTTCTTCCACCCTCTTGGCCACGTCTTGCAGGGGTTGTTTCTTGAGGTCTTGGACAGCCAGCCAGAACCTGAAGCAGGTGCAGAGACAGTCAGTGCCAAGCGCTCAGCGTCTGGCCCCGGATGGAGATGGTCCTAGGGCTGATGTCCATAAAACTCATTCCATAACACCCCCCAGCCCACCCTGAGGTCATCTTCTTGGTCACAAAGACCACGGGGACTGCTGAAAATACAGTGTTCCACTATTGCGGAGTGCAGAAAAGAAATGGACATTAAGACCAGTGTGTTTGTAGCCACTGTGGTGAGGTTCTTCTCGCTACACCAAGGTTTGCCACCCTCGGCTCTCATTTCAGGCTGGGTAAATGACCACAATAGGGGCAGTCTTGGGCATCGTGGGACACCCATCAGCAACTTTGGCCTCTATCCAGGAGATGCCAATAGTTATGACAATTAAACACATTTCCAGATATTACCAGATGTCCCTAGGAAGGTAAAATTACCTCTGGATGAGATCCACTGAGCTACACGGACAAAGGGCATCCCTTTGTTAAATCTGCCTGGGATCAATGGGAGGCAACAAAATGAAGCAGCAGAATCCTGAAATCACACACAAAAACGTAGAGCTGGGAGGAGGCAGCCATTCATGTGATTGGCAGGACTAGTGTTCAGCATGGTGCGTGACCTAGGGTAGGCATTCAATGAATGGCTTCCATGTTGAAGGTGAGCTCATCTGGAGGAAGGGGCAGCAGGGCGGGGTGGGGGACGATGCCTAAGGGTCCTCCAGGGAGCTCCTGCTCACCTGCACGTGTGCCTCTCTTCAACCTCAGTGCAGGTGCATCCCTACGGAGCACCTCCGGGGAGCTCTTTCCTGCTGGGAGCCGAGCCTTGGACCACAGCTCCCTGCTCTGCAGGAGTGGTCCCACGGCAGCCTTCCAGGGGGACTCAGGGCTGGGCAGCACTCTCTGCCCTGGGATTGGGACAGGCCAAGTTTCCCTAAGGACCAGTCCACTGGGCGGCTCTCCCCGCCAAGGGACTACCCCATGTGGTCTCAGCAGCGAGCGGGGAGGGACAAAGAAGCAGAACAGGGAGGAAGTGCATTTAGCCTGTCAATGAATTCCAAGCAAAGTAAGATGCACTTGCATTTTTTAAACAAGCATGTTTTTCTGTTGCTTTTCAGAGAAATCAGAGTACAGTGCATGGCCTAAAGGCGCCACTTAGTGGCAGGCTAGGGTAATGCAGCCCCATTTCCATAAGGAGAGAAACCTGGTTGTTTCTTTACAGAAAACCCTCGTGGTTGTGGTTCCCTCCTGGATCCCAGAGCACCGGGTCCAAGGCGGGGAAGGAGAGGCTTCACTGATCAGATCCGAGGAAGCTCAGTTCTGCCCTCGTTCTGCCCCTGAGCGCCTCCCTCCTCACCTGTAACCTGGGCTACCTTCCCATCCAGACTCAGAAACAATTTCAGCCCCACTGCGGGGTTGGGGTGGGGGGTGGGGAGGGGTCGGCACAGCTGCAGGATCAGTACTGGCCCCCTGGGCTCTTGCTAATGCCACCTGTTGTCACCCGCCCCTAACCCCAGCCCTTTCTCTGGCTGCCAGGGGAGAGGGAACAGCAGTGTCTCCTTCGCCGGAGTCCAGTGGGTAGGGGAAGAAAGAATCTAGAATCACTCAGATGAGCTGTCACTCCGGCACCTCCACCTCCCAGACCCACCCCAAGTCCTCAGGTCTCTGTGAGATGAGGAAGTGACCGGGATGTGGCAGCTGACGAGCATCCCCTGGTGACGCACATGCCAGCCAAGCTTTCTCTGGCTGGAAGAAGGTGCCTGATGGGCAGGGGAGACCAGCTCGAATAAAGGAAGCTGGTGTTGATATTTCAAAGGGCTGGAGGGAGTGCTGGGTGGCAAGTCACCAAGACTAAGTCAGTGGGTCTTCCTCAGGCACACGTCAGGGCTGCCAGGGAGCCAGCTCTCTCTTGGGTGTCCCTCTGGCCTGGATCCCTGGCTTGCAGCCACTCCTGGGGCAGCAACCTTTCTAGCCTGCCAGACCCCCCGGCCGGGTGGCTTCTATGCCCTTCTGTCATCTCTGTCCCCTGCCCTCATTCTGCCCTGGGGTTGGGTTGGGGAAGGAGAAGGAGCAACTGAGCTCCTCTGGGAAGAACTGGGACGACGTGGGGGAGCCCGTGGTCACGGAAGCCCCAGAGTGCCTTTTGTAGAATTATTTTGGGGTCACGGGAATGCATGCCCCTCAGCTGCAGGGGGTTCAGAGGAGCTGCAGAGGCCAATTTCAGTGTCACGCGGGATGGACTTTCGCATAGAAATTAAAAGATTCCCTTTGCCAGGCAAGCCCCAGAATTAAAATCAAAGTACAAGGAGAAACAATACGTAGGTTAGAGGAGGTGGAAGGGAGCGGTGGGGGTGGCAGTGCCTGGGCAGTTTTCTCTCCCCAGCCCTCTGTCTGCCTTGAAAGTGACCTGCCTTGTCCTTCTCCAGTGACAGCAAAAACACCGGCACACCACGGGATGAGTTGACCATCCCCGGCTTTGAAGCACCTTTGTGTTCCCTTGAAATTCAGGCTGGGCCCTGGCGCAGAGCCGAGGCTGAGGTGGCTGTCCCCTCCCCCGCCACGCCCAGAGCCACGAAGGCTCCGCTCCCGCACATCCAGTGCCAACGCGAGGCCCTGGGAGACTCCCGGAGCTTCTGCTCTTATCAGGAGCCTGCAGGTCCCGCTAGTCCCCGAGAATGCCGGCAGGGAGGGAGGTGCCAGCAGCAGCAAGGCCCTGGTGACAGCAGGCCACGAGGACTGGCTGGTATCAGGGAGACCACCTGTCTCACCTTGCCCCTGGAAGCTGCCAATCTGCAGAGCAGCAGGAGGCGGCGGGCATTTGATGCACGTTAACGGCTTTGAGATAAGCAAAGGCAGGGCAGGGGGAGAGGCAGCCTGGGCTCAGGCTCCTCTGGGGCTGGGATGAGGCCGAGGTGCATGGGTGGGACTGGAGGGTGGCCCAGGGGCTGCCCCCCGGGGGTGGGCTCCTCTCCCGTGGCTGCTGATGGGAAGTTGGGCTTCTCCGCTCCCAGCCAGCTGGCATCAGAGCCCTTGACCCTTCTCCATCTCGCGGGGAGTCTGGCAGCCCTCCCGGGCCCCAGCTTAGCTTACCTAGCTTTTCACAAACTAGATTTCCGTGGCTTAGAAAATGCTCTTTTGGGTTGGTTCCCAGAGAAAAGCAAACTCCTGGGCAGAACACAGTGTGTCTGCGCCCTCTGCTGGTCAAGCAGAGACTGCAGAACAATGGAATTAAACTTGACTCCCTAACCGCTTGGGCTGAAATTCTCAGGCACCTGTCAGGTCCCCTGGCCGCCTGTGTTCCCAGCCACTGTGGGCTTGGTTAGTGCGGGGTGCCGCTGGGCTGAGGGCACTTCCCGAGGGTTCCTGGGGCGCGGGGCTGCTGCGGGAGGCAGGGGCTCTGGAGGCAGACTTGACAGGGTCTCCTGTGCTCTCTTTTAATTGCTTCTCTCCTCAGCTGACACCGTGCGGAACCACGATCATCAATCTGCAGGTTAGGAGAACAACTCCACTCTCTCAGGAGACATCACAGCTCATAAAAAATGTACAGGGGATGCGTCTGGCTGTGGCTTTTGATTTTTTTAACCCATGCCCTGCTGTGTGGCAGAGGGTGTCAACCAGGGAGGGCAAAGACTTGGGCAGGGGAAGTGCAGGTGTCGGGGGTAGGGAAAGTGCACCCCTCTGGGACAACGCAGGGTGAAGGACTCGGCACGACTGCGAGGCTCCCAGCTTCTGGCAAAGCCGCCGGCACTCAGAAGGCACCCATCTGACAGCTGTCTCCCTGGGCCCACACAGCCTGTGTGGCAGGGAGTGGCAGCACGCTGGCTGTGCCCCCTGCTAGGATGTGGCTGTTTCTTTTGGTGTCCCACACAGGTACAGGTGTTGAAGGCTTGGTGCTCAATGTTTTACGTTTGTGGATAATAGGTTAAGAGTGAGGATGTAGCCCCAGGTGGGGGGTGTCACTCCTTCTCCCCAGAACTGGTCAAGAGCCCAGGCTACTGGCACTGCAGCACAGAAGGGGAAAAGACTAACAAGAGCTCTGCTGGACACACTGAAAAATGGTGCCCCTTACGCCCCCCTGGTAGATGGGGCTGCTTAGCTCAGAACAGTTTTGCATAGCACACAGGGGGAGGTATTTGGGTCACTGGTTCTGTGCCCTTGGAAGGGGAGTCCTCACGAGGGGGTTGGATATCTAAGATGAGTTTGGCCAAAGCTCTCTCTGCTTCCTGGCTGGCCTTGTGGTCCTTTCGCTCTCCACGGTCTGGCATTTGCTGTCACTGTCCTCGCTAGATGCCCAACCCGCAGGGCTACTGGATCTTAGACTGTGAACCTCCAAAATCATTAGCCAAAATAAGCCTCCGTCCTTCTTACACTTCTCTCAGGCACTTGTTAGAGTGAAAGCTGCCCCACACAGCCTGCGGGCCCTCGACATGACACTCCTCCCTCATCTCATAGACTCACCAGAAGAAAATGATCAGAGGACGACTCATTACAGTGTACGTCATAGAACTCTCCCCCTCTCCCTAGGAAGAGCCCACATGACATTCTGCAGCCCTGGTATAAATTTGATCCCTTGGCTCCTTACCTGGAACTCTGTGTGCTATGCAAAACTGTTCTGAGCTAAGCAGCCCCATCTACCAGGGAGGTGTAAGGGGCACCACTTGTCAGTGTGTCCAGCAGAGCTCTTGTTAGTCTTTTCCCCTTCTGTGCTACAGTGCCAGTAGCCTGGGCTCCTGACCAGTTCCAGGGAGAAGGAGTGACCCCGGCATGGCCAGCAGGATCTCCAGCTGTGCCATATTACACAACTCCTAGGGGCTGCCATGTACACAGCCCACAGTGGAGGTGCATCTGTGTGGCCACCTGGACAAGGGGGGTAAAATGCAGTGAGTTCTGAATCCTCAGGGATGAAGGGAAGAAAAACCAAAGGGAAGAGGAGGAGAGGAAGAAACTACAGTGCACTGGGTGACTGGAGAGTCCTAACGTATAGGATTTCACACTGAGTCCCCGCCATGGACCCAACCACGCTGAGTATTATAAACTTGGAAGTGGGGGCATCCGGGCAGGGTTGAGAAGCCTCAGGCCACACTTCTTCTCTCTGTCCTATTTTCTTTTTCCTCTTTTCTGTCGTCGGTTGGAAGGGAGCCTCTTGAAGTTGGGGTTTGTGCGTGTACACTGGGGCTGGCACACTCCCTACATGCTCATGCAACATTTTTCCACTTGGCATTAAATGGAGCCCTCCTGGCACGGGGTAAGGAGCTGGCAGAGGCACAGGAGGTAATGGAGGAGGAAGCACTGAACACCTGCCAGGGACACACTCCTGGGCTCTCAGGGGGATGTGTATCTGGGGAGACCAATCTCAACTGGTATGTGTTCTGGCCACACTCAGGGCTTCCTGGAGTGACTACCCCAGAATGGGCAGGGTGGCAGGTGAGCCAGGAGATGCTCCTGGGGTCCTCACACTGACCAGGACCCTAGGTCGTTCTCCAAACTTCCTCTAGCAGTGCAGGTGGCAAAGGGTCCTAAGGCCACTTGCAGACTGAGAAGCAGGCAAGTAAAGGGGTCTCACGCTATTTGGAAAGTCAAGGTGGGCAGAGGTGAGAAGGGGCAATGGGGAGGACCCCCAGGTGTGGCTCTCGGAGACTGTGGTAGTCAGAGTTTCCTTAACTCCAACTAAAATCCCAGAGCGCAGCTTCTTGGGAAGGCAAAGGTTTATTCTGGCTTACAATTTGGAGGTTCATCATTCAGGATTAGGCAGTGCCACTAATCTGGTGTCTGGGGGAGGCTGGCCATGGAGGAACTTGTGCTAAGAACTGATCACTAGGTGATCCAGGAAGCAGAGACCAAAGCTGGGCCATACCTGACTTCAGTGACCATCAACCTCCTTGTGAGAACTGCCTTCTGGGGGTAAAGCCCCTGGTGACCTAAACCCTCCCACAGCTCATCTCCTAGCTGCCATGATTAGATCAAGTCCCCACCCGAATCCATCCACAGTTAACACCAGACCTTGAGGTTTCAACACCCGCATGACTTTGGAGAGCCAACTCCCACTCAACCCATAGCAGACTGTGCTGAGCGTACAAAGTGGGGCTGAGCTGGCTACACATGAGGCTGCCTGGGTGCATGAGCTGCCCACAGAGGGGTCTGCATCCCATGTGGCACCTGTTTCCGGGCACAGTCGAGGAGGCTGGTCTGAGTACACTCCCATGGAGCCTAAGACGAGTCCAGCCTCCTGTTACAAGTACTTCATTAGGAATGGAAGAGATGCTCTTAGAACAATTAGAACAATGCCCGAACACAAGGAAGGAACTCTCCTACTGGTAGCCTGAAAGATTCCCCAGCCTTCTTGCTTGTGCCTAGGAAGGCACTGAACGCAGGGTGAGCCGGCATCACATGTCTTCCCAGGTTTCTTGGTAGGGACTGTCGCTTTGCCACCCTTGGCTCAGTCCCCCAGCTTACAATGTTCTCCTTGCTCCTAGCAGCCTGTGTATTCTTCAGAGCCGCGTTTACGATCTGCCTTCTTGGGGTGGGACAATGCTTCTTCCCTCATTTAACCACTTCTGAAATAGTTCTGAGAGGTTGCACTCATATATAGATATTTCATGACTGAGCTGTCCTGTGCTGTTTCTTCAAGATCCTACAGAGTGGCTGGAGGACAAGAGCGTGCAGCCTGACTCTCTGGCGTCCCTCAGAGGACCCTCGGCCGGGGCTCGATACAGCATCGCTGTGTCCCAGACATCACTTGGTGGATGCATTGGACTTGGATGGTCTCTAACTTCGAATAAATACCACGGATTCTACAAGTCAACATTGGTGGGGGCAGCCCCTTGCCTGTAGCTCATCATACACACTCTGACTTTTTCAAGGAAAAAAAATCTGAAATATTAATAAGACCCATTTTGAAGAGAACAGCCTCAGAAGATGAGACTTAGCTGTGTATTTGAAAGAGAACAGTGCAAAGAAAAAAACAAGAAGCGTGCTCCACCTTACCCAGCGGGGAGCCATCAGCTTGCTACAAGCACTAAGAGGCTTGGGTAAGCCAAGAGTTCCATGGGTCTCTCTCATTCTTCATCTAACGCAACGGCAGGCTGAATAATGACCAAGAGCCCTGTCCCTTGTCACGTGTCCTCTTCCCTTCCTCTCACCTTGGGCCCCGCATTTTGAATTTTTTTCTATTAAACAGCAACTATCGAAACATTTTGCTCATAAAGTATTAGTTATAGTCCAACAGACACCAAATCACTGACTGCAGAGGATCAAGGCATGCAGTTCATAAAATTTCCTGAGCAAGGAAAAGCCATCTTTGATTCACAGGTGCATCACGCCTCTGGTTACCAGTGATACTTATTTGGGATGTTCAGAACTCTGAAATGAGCCTAGGGCCCCTCTTTCCTGGCTGGCCCTTCAGATTGTAGGGCCCCTGATCAGGACGTTTGGAGGGGAGCACCTCTGATCCATTTCTCCCATCTGAGGTTCCAAGGAGCTTTACTTAACTAGTGGTGCTGTCAAACCCTTGGCTGTTATCCAAGATGTGTTTCCAGTTAGTTGAGCAAATGCCATCCATGCTTAAAGAACTAAAAGATGCTGGTGTTGGGAGGTGCCAGGATGGTGCTAACAAAGTTGCATGCTTTAATTTGTTCTTTTGCATTTCAACCTTTGCCAGATTGGTGGCAAATTGACTTTGAACCCTAACAATATTTGCCTGAGAAAGGGAGGTGCAGAGATGGATTATGCAAATTTCGTCACGCATCCTACACACAGCTCAAGCCTCTGAGAGACTTACCTGAGGTTTTCTGAGCTGAATTCAGACTCCAGAAATCGGAGGAACTGGTCCCGCCCGACCTGGTCCTTCAGGACCTCATCGAAAGAGAAGCCCCATCTTTTCACTCGCTGCTGGCTGGGCTCTTTGCTTTGGGGAGAAGAAGAGAAGGATTGAAAAATGATCGATTCCAGGCAAAGGCCTGTATCATACTCTTTGATAACTCGAGTTCATTTTGTCTCACGCACTAAAGGGAAATGTCTCATGTTTAACGGACAGATTCTATACAATCTGCATAAATTCCAAATGTGAGCTTTGGGATAGCAATAGTAGCCAACAGTAAGAGCTTTCTTTAGTGGAGGGACGTGGGGGCAGGTTAAGCGGCTGCTTGGCCAAACTCAAGCAAGCAATCCGAAGAACTCACCACCTCCCTCCTCCTCTCAATTCCATCTATTATGCAGGAATTACTTCCTGATGACATTTTATCAACAATTCTGTATCGTCACTTGGGATTTTAAGGACTTGTGCCATTGTCTCTCTCTGAGCTGAGGACACACACCAAACCTTATACAGCTTTGCAGTCACCATCACACAAGAGTTCAGCACTGAAAGGAAACTGACTTCAAACAAATGTACCTAATGATGTGATGGATGTGTCCCTATCCTCACTGCACTTCCTAAAAGACACTGGCTGGGTGTTTTGTGGCATGGTGGGATAAGCCACCACCTGCGACACTGGCACCCCATATGGGTACTGGTTTGAGTCTTGGCTGCTCCACTTCTGATGCAGCTCCCTGCTAATGCACCTGGGAAAGCAGCAGAAGAGGCCCAAGTACTTGGACCCCTGCACCCACATGAGAGACCAGGATTAAACTCCTGGCTCCTGGCCTCAGCCTGGCCCAGTTCTAGCCATGCAGCCAACTGGGGAGTGAACCAGTGGACGAAAGATCCTCCCCCCTACCCCTTTCTTTCTCTCTGTATTTCTCCAAATCTCCCTTTCAAATAAGTAAATAAATCTTAAAAAAAATAAAGAAAAAGGAAAAAAAAAGGCACTAGCTGGGAGCCTTTTTCTAACTTTCATTTGTCCTCTGTATCCACAGATTCTCATCAAATTCCTGCCACCCACTGGGCAGCCCAGACAGACACATAGCAAAGCCAGGTGGCTCTCCAAGGGAGTCCTTCAATTCCAGCTGAGGACGGAAGACGTCTCCCCAGATGACAGTAGGAAAGTCCAGTTCAGAGAACAGCCCATGTATAAAAACACGCATTTCTGCAGGGCCAGCACAGTGTCAGGAGTTTTCCGTGCAGTGCTCCACTTGAACCTTAGTGCCAGCCAGGCAGGTGGGTATCTGTGTTCAGAGTTCAAAAGAGGCCAATTGTCTAGGACCACACAGCCATGAGTGGCAGTCTACCTATTTATATTTTTTACCCTACTACTTTGCCTTCTATAAGAGTTTGTGGAAAATGGAATTAACATCTAAGTTAATTTAGTGCAAAAAAAATTTGAAATCTGAGCATATGAGGGGTCCTCAAAAAGTTCATGGAATGTGTATATTACAAAAAAAAAAAAAAAACTATGTAAGGATTTCAAAGTGTGTTTGCATCCAAATAAACTTAGATACTAATTCCCTTTGCCCACTAACTTGTTGAAGCACCCTGAGCCAAATAATTGTGTGAAAAGATTCTTAAGTACATTAACAAAGAAATTAGAAGCAAAATGAGATTTTTTTTTAACCAAGGAGTTTTACAGAGGAAAAACATTGATGATATTTGTGTTGGTACAGATGTGGAGAAACAGGCACCTTAAGCTACGGGAAATCTGAGCACAGGAACTAGCATTAAAATATGCATACAATTCCTAGCAATTCTACTTCTGGAAAATTTATCCTAAAGAAACAACTGGACTCGCATATAAGAATGTTCCTTGAATTGTTATTAATACTTGCCAAAAAAATGGACATACTCTAAATATTTATGACCTGGGGGTTGGCTGAATCACTTTTATTTACTGCAGCTGTTAAAAAGGATAGGGTAGATCTATATGTGTTTACACAGAATGACTGACATTATATAATGTTAATTTAAAAAACTGGACAATGTCTACATAATGAACCCACTTATGTTAAAGAATAGGATATTATATTGGCACAAAAATCCAAATGGACAGACACTAAATCCGAGGTTCCCAAACTTTCTGAGTCCATGGCATCCTTGCTGTCTGAGTCTTTCTTGGTGTCCCTGGACCAAAAGAAGCATCTAGCAGTTTCACTTATCAAAGGACAAGACCAACCAACTTAATATGGATTTATGCCTTAAAAACTTGGTAGCTGTTGGAAATAAGACATAAACTGAAAAATATTTCATTTCATTCGTAAGTGACCACAGTGTACAACTGCTGGGCACTGTACATCTTCTCAGGCTTAACGACCAGACGGGACTTCACCGCTCTCACCACGCTGGTGCTGACACAGTCCTTGCTTTGTATCAGATTTGCAAAGACGCGACATCATCCAAAGGGATGTGATGTGCTCAGATGTTGAAACCGAAGGACCGTCATCCAGTAGCGTACGCTGCATCTGTCGCACGTCACCCCATCCCTGTCTCCCTCAGCAATTGAGAACGACCTTGAGCGACCTCAGGAGTTCCCTGCAGCACTGCAGGGTTCCCTGGTGCATGTGGGAAGCGGGCATCAGACGATACACACAGGTTTGCCCTGGAAGCTGTGGGGAGCAACCGGGAGCAACTCGGACTAGACTGTTACTGGAATTAAGACTTATTCTATGCATCTGCTCTCCCACAATATGGCGCTGGGAGAGGAGGAAACAGCTTCTACACAGCTGCCTCCAGTTCAACCAATAAACAGCAGGACCTGCTCCTGATTGGAGGAGAGCAGCGTACTCGGCGTGTGGGTAGCAGAGTTGGGATTGGTGGAAGAGGACTATAAAGGAGGAGAGAGACAACATGCACCAGGAACATCTAAGGGGAACATCTGAGGGAACACCTGAGCAGCCCCCGAGAGAGCCGGCAGGCGGTGTGCCGCTCCCCCGCGGAAGTGGGGAAAGTGGCAGGGGGAACCGCCCTTCCATGGAGGTGGAAGGGTCGGTAGCCAACCCGGGAAGAGCCAGCAGCAAACCCGGGGAGGGCCGAGCAGACGAAAGAACAGCGCAGGGTCCTGTGTCGTTCCTCCACGAAGAGGGGGAGCGACAGAAGCTGAGACTGTGTTGGGGGAAGAGGCCTTTCCTCTATGCACAGCTTCAACTGTACAGAATAACAACTACGACTGCAGTGACTTTCTAGGAAGTTTTCCCATTGCAGAGCAAGGAGCGAAAGTGCTGGAGAGAGTGAGAGAAATAAAGAAAAGAGAAACGAGATGAAAAGTTACTCAGCGGAGAGGCAGAGGGCACGGGGCTCCACCACATTGGGTACGTTTCTGTGTGCGCCTTCTAGAATCCCGAGAGGGGGCCAGGACCCCCTGGGCTTCAGTTGCCCGGATATTAAATCAGCACACCAGCTTCCCTCGCAGGGACGGAGCCGCAGAACGACGGAATTGCTGCCGCCAGTGGCTCCATGAGAGCGGAGTGATGAAAGTGATGAAAGTCGCGGCTCTGGAACCTTCCACCTGGGTTCTGATCCTGGCCACATCCTGGCTGTACGACCTTGGGCAAGTTAACTAGTTTCCTTACCTGTTCCGTGTTGAGGATAATGACATTGCAGAGTCGATGGAAGACACTCCCTGGGCAACGGGCCAGCACACACTGAGCGCCAGCTACTGCTTCTGCTGTCTGCTCTTACTTTCTAATGGGAAAACCCCAGACTGGGCCACTGGGTTCCGCCCTTCCAGCAGTGAGACCTAGGGCTCGGCCAGCAACTGTCCTAGTTATGATGATGCCAAAAGGGACAGAGAGAGAGGTCAGAGGGGAGCCACACAAAGCTAGGAGAGGCACAGCCATGAGGAAGCAGAACTCGGTCTGGAGGTTTCCTAAAGCATTTCTGTCCTCATGATAAAAGGGAGCAAGTGGCAGACAGAAGCAAGGTGATCCCGTGGACGGTTTTCTGCATTTCTGCCCTGGGCTTACCTCATCTCCACGTCCCATAAAGTGATGTCATCACTGACCCAGGGGTTGGCCGGCTCGGCGGGTGTCACGAAGGGGTCGTATTCCGCATACTGTTCCGTGTAGGCGATCAGGCTGCAGGAGGGAAGCAGAGTAAAGAATGGCTCCGATCTCCTAGAAAAACGTTTATTCTGTCTTAGGCAAACATGGCAGCCATCTTCACAGAATTCTAAACTAAAGGCAAAAAGTCATCTCCACTCCTGCGACTGGCAGATCATGCTGTTTTCTCACGTGTCCTTGTTCCCTACTCATGAGCAAAGTGCCACTCTGGCACTGTGACGTCGAGTCCTCACACGTGTGACGCCTGCTTTCCCACTTTGCCTGAACCTCACTGCCTCTCTCCTTGCTAGTGCTAGCTTTACCGACGCACTGGTCCACACCTGCTTGTGCACCACTTTCCCACAGTGAAGGTGGATCTCAACACATGGGCAGCAGGTGGAAGACATCCTTCTGCCACTCCGGGATCCCCAGCTGGATGACTTTTTATTATAAAGACTTTTTTTTAAAAAAAGATTTATTTATTTGAGAGGTAGAGTTACAGACACAGAGAAGGAGAGACAGAAAGGTCTTCTATCTGTTGGTTCACTCCCCAAATGGCTACAATGGCCAGAGCTGGGCTGATTTAAAACCAGGAGCCAGAAACTTCTTCCAGGTCTCCCATGCAGGTGCAGGGGCTCAAGCTCTTGGGCTATCTTCTACTGCTTTCCCAGACCATAACAAAGAGCTGGTTCAGAAAAGGAGCAGCTGGGACTTGAACTGGTGTCCATATGGGATGTCGGCGCTACAGGCAGAGGCTTATCCTACTATGCCACAGTGTCAGCTCCTATAAAGACTTTTAAACCCTGGCAGATCACAAGGACTTACCTAAGCTTCTTTCTCCCTCCTTCCCTCCTTCCCTCCTTCCCTCCTTCCCTCCTTCCCTCCTTCCCTCCTTCCCTCCTTCCCTCCTTCCCTCCTTCCCTCCTTCCCTTCTTTCTTTCTTTCTTTCTTTCTTTCTTTCTTTCTTTCTTTCTTTCTTTCTTTCTTTCTCTTCCTTTCTTCCTTTCTTCCTTTCTTCCTTTCTTTCTTTCTTTCTTTCTTTCTTTCTTTCTTTCTTTCTTTCTTTCTTTCTTTCTTTCTTTCTTTCTTTTTAAAACAGGCCACTTGTTCTTTTTTTTTTTAAATATTTATTTATTTATTTGAAAGTCAGAGTTACACAGTGAGAGGAGAGGCAGTGGGAGAGAGAGGTCTTCCATCCGCTGGTTCACTCCCCAGTTGGCTGCAACGTCTGGAGCTTCGCCAATCTGAAGCTAGGGACCAGGAGCTTCTTCCAGGTCTCCCACATGGGTACAGGGGCCCAAGGACTTGGGCCATCTTCTACTGCTTTCTCAGGCCATAGCAGAGAGCTAAATTGGAAGTGGAGCATCTGGGTCTCGAACTGGCACCCACATGGGATGTGGGCACTAAAGGTGGCAGCTTTATCTGCTACACCACAGCGCTGGCCCCTAAGCATTTTTCTAAAATCAACTTAGTTGTTCCAGTTATAATTATAATCTAATGTATAAGCAGCAAACTCACAATGTTAAACTAAGCCATTAATATAATACTTAAAACTTTCACTTTAAAATGTTTTAAAATTGACTTTTGTAAAATGTGAGAGGCAGAGATAGAAAGATAGTTAAACAGAGAAAGAGCCAGAGAGACAGAGAGCTCCCATCCGCTAGTTCACTCCCGAGGCCCACAGTGGCCTGGATTGATCTGGAGCTGAAGCTGGGAGCCAGGAACTCAGTGTAGGTGTCCCCTGTGGGTGACACAGACGCAATTACTTGAGTCATCACTGCTGCCTCCCAAGAAGCTGGGGGAAGCTGGAGTCAGGAGCCGGAGGCAGGACTTGAATCCAGGTACTCTGATATGAGAAACAGGAGTTTAACTGCCAGGCCTCACAACGGCCCCTCTAAATTTTATTTCTATGAACATATATGGGGATAGCTAAAATAGTACTCGTAAAATAGTGCTAAGGGCTTAGAAGTGCAAGAGAGGAAAACGCAATGATGTGGTTTTTTTCTTCTACCTCTCCTTAGTCATCCGCTCTCCATGTCCTGTTCTTCTCCAGCAGTTATCTGAATCAGTCTAAATTGTATGCTTACAGCTGCTCTTGATTTGTTAATTTTAGGCAAATATTTATCTGCCTAATAATCCCCCAGTCCCTTTCCCTTCGCTTGCAATGCTCCTCCAGATTTATACAGCAATTTTTGTTAAAGCGGTGGCCGGTGTTCACACCATTAATCCAGATAAAAATCATCTGATCCTCAAATAAGTATCACCCTCCCATTTTCAAGTGTTGCAACAAACCTGTAAAACATACAGCAAATGGTTTTTCAGAGCTTAAGCACATCAGATAATCTATCAGTTCTGCCCCTGCTTCCGGCAGCTTCTCTCCCTCAGTCTTGAGCCCCTTGCTCTACTCTGGACCGCCTGCTCTGTGAACCTGATGCAGAATCGTCATCCTGGGACTTACTTCACTTCTGTGTTGGAGCTCTTGTTTCCTTAATTCATGTATGATTCTTGTTTTTACTCCCTGGTTGTGTTGAAGCACATCCTATAGTAGTTTTCTAACAAAGGGTGCAGGAGAGTTAAATATTTTGAGTTCTTTCAGTTCTAAAAAAATGCTTTTATTCCCATACTTGAGTGATAGTGCTTTTTGGCAACCCCAGTAACATTACTGAGAAGTCAGGGTCCATTTGATTTTTGTTCTTTTGTTCACTTTCTCTACTCTTTGTCAGCATAGAATCTTTGTTGCTGAAGTGCTGTGAAACTTTACCATAGCCCTTACTACTTGTTTTTACTGTGCTATATACAATATATAAAAATATTTCCAATAATTCATATTATTTCTTTGCTAATTTCTTTCTTCTAAAATGATTTTATTTATCTGAAAGGCAGAGTTACAAGGAGAGAGGGAGAGACAGAGAGAGAGGTCTTCCATCTGCTGGTTCACTCCCTAAATGGCCACAACGGCTGGCCAAATAAACGAACCTGGTACTCCATGCAGGTCCTCAACATGGGTTCAGGGGCCCAAGGACTTGGACCATCTTCTACTGCTTCTCAGGCACATCAGCAGGGAACTGGATCCAAAGTGGAGCAGCCTGCACTGGAACCATTTGGTCAGGGCTAGGCTGGCCGAAAGCCAGGAGCCAAGAACTCCAGCTTGGTCTCCCAGCTGGGAGCACGGCTGGGACACAGTCACTAGAGCCTTCACTGCCGTCACCCAGGGTACACATCGCAGCCAGGTGTTGAACACAGGGACTCTGATGTGTGACATAGGCATCATTTAAAAATCAGTTTGAGAGAGGGGAAGAGGGAACATGCTCCCACCAGCTGGTTCACTCTCCAAATGCCTGCAAGAGCTGGGGCTGAGAAATCAATCCAATCTCCCATGTAGGTGGCAGGGATCCAAGTACTTGAGCCATCATCTACTGCCTCCTGGGGCGCACGCTAGTAGGAACCTGGAATTGGGAGCAGAGCTGAGACTCCACTGTAGGCACTCTGACGTGGGATGCAGGCGTCTTAACTGCTGCCTTAGGCACTGTGCCAGATGTTCTCAAATGTTCTGCTCCCTACCCCCACCCTCCATAACCTTCTCTATGAGGCTCAAGTGCTAAATGTTTTATGCTTTGTGAGCCAGATGGTGTCGGGTCTATTGTTGTAGCATGGAAGCAGCCTCTGACAACTTGTAAATGAGTGTGTGTGATTGTGTTTCAATAAAACTTTATTCATAAAAGCAGAGAATGGGAGGTTGGCACTGTGGCATAGTAGGCTAAGCCTTGTCTGTGGTGCTGGCATCCCATATGAGCACCGCTTCTAGTCCTGGCTGCTCCTTTTCCAGTCCAGCTCTGTGCTGTGGCCTGGGAAGGCAGTGGAGGATGGCCCAAGTGCTTGGGCCCTGCACCCGCATGGGAGACCTGGAGGAGGCTCCTGGCTTCGGATGGGCCCAGTCATCTGGGAAGTAAACCAGTGGTTGGAAGACCTTTCTAACTCTACTGCTCAAAAAATAAATAAATAAAATTGGAGAATCTGGCGCAGTAGTTAAGACTACTTGGGATGCCTGCATCCCGTATCTGAGTGCGTAGGCGTGAGGCCTAGCTCCAGTTCCAGCTTTCTGTTACAGTGCACCCTGGGAGGCAGCAGGTGACAGCTCAAGTACTTGGATCCCTGTCCTCTACATAGGATCCAGACAGAATTCCCAGCTCCTGGCTTTGTGGGTATTGGGGAGTGAACCAGAAGCTGGAGATCTCTGTCTCTGTCTTTCTGCCTTTCATGTAATTAAACTAAAAAACAGAACCTTGAAAACGAAACAAAACAGAACATAGGAGTGGGTGTGGCTCCCAGGCTGCAGGTGGACAGCCATTGGCCTGTGGGTTTCCTCAGCTGGCTCCTGGGGTCCCAGAGCAGGATGGGGGACACCCGGGAAGCAGGCAAGCCACGCCGAGGCTGAGAGTATTCTGAAAAGCAGGCTTTGCGGAGTTTCTGCAGGTCCACAGCCATTCAGTCAGACCCTGCCTCCCAGCACGCCTCTGCACCGCTTCCATTCCACAGCGTTGTGGGAAACTGTGATGAAATCCACCTGCAAGGCTTTGCTCTTGGCTTGGCCTCTTCCACCAGCAGAGCGTCAGCCGCGACCCTCGGGATGGCTCAGGAAAGGCGGTCGGGCTTCCTGCCCCGCAGCTCAGCAGGCAGAGCGCCCACGAAGGCTCCTGCGTCCAGATGGCCCCTGCCGACGCCGGCCGAGCCTGAGCCCCCGGCTGAACGCGGGGTGCCTTCAAGGATCGCACCGGCTGCTTCCTGTCGGGGTGGAGGTGAGCGGAGAAGGATTTGTTTTTTCCAGTGGGGCAGGGGTCTGGGGGTCCAACGTCGCCAGAGGCGGCTTTAGCCTGGCCCTCTGCTGTCAGCCCCGTGCCTCGCTCTTGCCCTGCACAGTCCCTGGTAGGGACAGATCTCTGTGGGGTAAACTGGCCACTTGGCTACAAAACCGTGCTTCCATCCCAACAGGTGGGCTGTGATGTTCTTTGTCCCCATCCACTTTCTTTTTAAATTACATTTTGAAACACTTCAGGTAGATAGAAAGTTCTAAAAGTTGTAGGGAATCACCCTTGTGCTCACTGCTCAATTAAAAATTTCAAACATTGCACACAGAGACACAGGCACCTCTGGTAACTAACGGTCCCCAACTCTATAATCTTTTAGGCTTGAAAAAAATCGGTTGACACTCTTAATGTGAACTTGTTCACTTGTGAGTCTGAACTGGTTTGAGTCTTTTCGATGCTTTTGGGGAAAGAGAGGAGATAGTCCTAGGTCCACATTTGTTATAATCGATCATCTCTGTTTTGTTAGATACAGCCTTCTCATATTTTCTCTCTATATATACACATATATATTTACATATTTATATATACTTATGTATATATTTATATATATATTCTCTCTCTCTCTCTCTCTCTCTCTCTATATATATATATATATATATGGAGCCGTAGTAGAACATCTCTGTTCTTAAGGGATTCTCCTCTCTGGGTTATTTATTTAGAATTCAAATCCATAAGTGTACCTGTTTGGCCAAAAGTATGAGCACCTTTATGGCTATTGATCCACAATAAAATTTCTCCCTAAGCATTGCCAGCCAGATGCCACCAATTTCCTCCCCGATTTCTAAGTCAGAGGCACCATTCCTAAGACTACACTGCCAAGGGCGAGTAGGGTCCACAACCTTAATGTTGAAAATGGAAAGAAATCAGTGCGAGGCTCCGTCTTGCTGCCCCTCAAGGTGGGGCCCAGGACCCGGCGGCACAGGCATCCCCAGAGAGCTTGTTGGAAATGCAGAGTCTTGGGCCCCACCCCAGATCCCCTGGGTCAGAATCTGTGTTTCAGTAAGTTTTCCCCAGTGATCTCCATGCAAGTTAGAGCTCAAGAAGAACCACAGCTTTTCCTTCCATTTTCTGTAGGGCGTAGGATGCAGCGATGCTTCACTCACCAAATTTAAATGAGGGAGCCTGGATCAGTGTGGTTTAAAGACAGATGCAGATTTCCTGATACCTCCACACCTCTCAGCTATGCACCACCCACCAGCATCGGGACTTCCATGAGGTTCTTGGATGTGTGGCACTGGCTCACTTGTCTTCACTCTCATGCCCTTCCTGCAGCAGGTGGCAAAAATCTACCAGTTGCTGCCCGGGGGCACTGTGTGGTCAGTGAGTCACTAGCAGACACTGGTCAGCCCCCACTGAGGCCTGACCACAGGAGGATGTTTGTACTGCGTTAATGGCAGAGCAAGTTTCCAACTACATTGACCAGGCTTGGGTTAAGTGGGGCATTCATACAAAACCTTCCCAACATAGCTTGCTACTTCGGGTCTACTTTTGATAAACTTGGAAAGGAATGAAAAACAGTAGTACCCTCTTGTCTGCAGGGGATACATTTCAAGAAACCAGCGGATATCTGAAACCATAAATAGTGCAGAATTCTATATACTGAAAAAGAAATAGAATTTTTCTTTCCAAGGAGGGTGCCTTACAATGTTCATGGAAAATGGAACTAAAAGATATGGCTCTTTTGCTGCAAAACATTTTTAAAACCCAAGCCTTACTCATACACATTTATGATAAAGTTTGTAAATTAGGTATAGGAAGAGATTAACAATGACAGCTCATAATAAAACAGAATGATCTTAACAATAAACTGTCACAAAAGCTATGTAGAACTTATTACCTGTTTATTTCTGGAAATTTCCACTATTTTTGGACTGCAATGGACCATGGGTAACTCATAGTGCAGAAAGAAAAGCTGTAGATAGGGGGTTTACTGGAAGGAGAAGATTTATTCCAACCACTTGACAGCAATCTAAAAAAAGTTGTAGAGGTCACCCTCCCCGCTCAGTGAAAAGAGACTCAGAATTTCATTACAAACGGCATAGCTGGGATCAAGAAAGTATGACAGCTGAGTTGGAAGAAGAAAAGATGCTGGCCATCATGGGTTGAGTGAGGTCTTGGAAGGAATCCCAAGAGCTCAGAACACAGATATGGAATTTGGTTTACAGAATGGGAGGGAGAGAGATGCAGAGACACCAACACTATTGGTGTTGGGAAAAGGGACAGTGAGGTGTGGCCTGCAGCTCAGGGAAACTGTTATTCAACAGAAAACAAGGCATTGAATTAAGAGCATTATGGGATAGGGACCGCTCCCACTTGGAAAATGCAGGTGTCCCTAGAAACTATGGGACATGGGGTCCAGGACCCCTGAAGATATCAAGATCCACAGAGGGGCCAGCGCTGTGGTGTAGCAGGTAAAGCTGCTGCCTGCAGTGCCGGCATCCCATATGGGTGCCTATTCAAATCCTGGCTGCTCCACTTCCAATCCAGCTCTCTGCTATGGCCTGGGAAAGCAGTAGAAGATGAACCAAGCCCTTGGACCCCTGCACCCACATGGGAGACCTGGAAGAAGCTCCTGGCTCCTGGCTTTGGATTGGCTCAGCTCTGGCTGTTGCAGCCATTTGGGGAGTGAACCAGCAGATGGAAGACTTTCTCTCTCTCTCTAAAAAAAAAAAAAAGATCCGCAGATGCTCAAGTCCCTCATATAAAACAGTGTAGGGCTTGTGTATAACCTATGGCACCCTTCTATAGATTTCCATTAGCTCTAGATTACTCCTCATACCCAACACCATGTAAATGTTATGCAGCTAGTGGTTACACTATTATTCAGGAGAGAATGGCAAGGAAAAAGTGTAGATATTCAGTATAGGCGCATTTTTTTCTAGTGTTTGAGATGCAGAGTCGGCCTTGGGTTTGTGGATGTAGAACCTGCAGATGGGGAGGGTACCTGTAAGCTAACAACTGCTCAAGCACTCAGGGCAAAACCCGACTCTCTAAATGAGAAGCATGCCTAGATCCTGAGTGTGCTGGGCTGGGGGTGAAAAGGAGAGTATGTCTGTGGGTCTGCAGTCCCCACGTTGCGTGTGCAGCCCCTAAACCAGGATGCTCAGCAGAGACGCAGAGGGAGACAGTGAGGCAGCACCGCCGAGGCAAAGGAAGCAAGCCTGGACCCCACGGACTAATGAATTCATTACTGTGTATTTTGTTTCCCTTTGCAGAATGGGAGAGTGGAGAGAGGAGAAACTAAAGAGAAAATGTTTCCATTCAGTACAGAGCCTTGGGAAGAGGGAAGAAACTGGAGGGCGAGTTCAGGCTTCAGTGGAGTATCTGCCAGGGCAGGTTTCTTTTTTCTTTTTTAAAATTATTTATTTGACAGGTAGAGTTACAGACAGTGAGAGAGAGACAGAGAGAAAGGTCTTCCTTCGGTTGGTTCACCCCCTAAATGGCTGCAACGGCCGGCGCTGCGCCGATCTGAAGCCAGGATCCAGGTGCTTCCTCCTGGCCTCCCATGCAAGTGCAGGGCCCAAGCACCTGGGCCATCCTCCACTGCACTCCTGGGCCACAGCAGAGAGCTGGCCTGGAGGAGGGGCAACCGGGACTAGAATCCGACACCCCAACCGGGACTAGAGCCCGGCGCCCATATGGGATGCCGGCACCGCAGGCGGAGGATCAACCAAGTGAGCCACAGCGCAGGCCAGCCAGGGCAGGTTTCACGACCCTCTCCCCACTGCATGCTACAGATTCCAGATCTGGGCGAGGAAGGGGTCACCCTGGCCATGGTGTGTCCTCTGGTCTTTTTCTCTGTCACCTGTGATGGGCTGGGTGAAGGGAGAAGCAAGGACCTGGGGCTTCTGGAATCACAGAAAAGCAAAGTTACAACAACTCCTTTGGCCCTGCTTTTCCCTCCCCTGGAGCTAACATTAGACATTAAGTTCACGGATTTCTATCACCACAGCAGGTTTTTAACAGAGCCTCTGGTAGCCAGTCCCTTGCTGTCTTATCTCATTTCATTAATTACACTTCATGATCACCGAGGGTCAGGAGGCAGAGGAGGAACCAGCAGCCAATTTCAGGCAGCAGTGGCAATCTGAGATGGGCGCGCCAGATGATGTTTAAAAAAAAATCAATTCGTCAGTCAGCTGTGACGCGCAAGTGACTCCTAGTAATAGGGTGAGGATAAGCCGGGGACGGACGCAGATACCAAATGAAACAACTTGATTCTGCCGGGTGCGGGCAGCATGGGGGGACGCCCTGCTCAGTGCCACCATGGACAGGGAGCCGCCTCTGGGGAGACACAGCAGGACACAGAGGCTCCAGACAATTTGGAACTGAAACCGTACAGATCTGTGCACTCCCAGAGTTGGCTTCTCAAGTGCTGGAGGGCTGGAGTGAATAAGAAAGGGACTCCCTGGGGGACTTGCGCAAAAAGAAGTAAGATGTCCTTCATCCAGCAGCTTCAACTACCAGGAGAACGTAGCTCAGTGGTCCAAAGGGGCTGGGAGCAGAGCCTGTGGTTCAGTGTCTGTTATTCGGAAGTGCATGGCAGGTGGAGGAGACTCCTCACTCTTCCCGTAAGCTCAGGGCTAATGAACTTGGCTTTTTGGTCCTCTGCTTTGGCAGATCAGTTTCCAAAGTGGCGTCTATTTTCCCTCCCTCGCCTTTGAATCCAGTCTGGGCTTGAGACGTGCTTTACCTAATAAAATGCAGCATAGGTGATGGAGTGTCAGCTCCAAGCCTCAGGAGGTTTGGGATGCTCCTGTGCTCGCTTTCTGTCTCGGTCTCTCTTTCTCAACCCCACTATCGCCATGTGAACAGGTCAAACCAGCCTGCTGTCCGTGGGGCCACATGAAGCAGAGTTCCACTGTCCTGGCTAAGGCCACCCTGAATCTGCAGCCACCAAACACGAGAAGGAGGGCCGCTGAGGTCAGCAGGGCTGCCCGCCCTGTCCACAGCTGCACATGGACACTGGCTGAGCCCAGTGGGGCCGACTGGCACAGAGATACATGGGCCGTGGACAGACATTTGTAGTGCTAAGCCGCTCAGTTTTGGGGTGGCTTGTTATTCCGCAATAGCTACCTGATACACCTGGTCTGCTGCAGATTGGAAATGCGGGTTGGTTAGGACAGAGGAAGAGCTACTAGCGATAAGCATGTTGATGGGAACAAGAGATGCCACTGAGCAGTCAATAAAAACATACAAACAGTGACTGGAAGAGCCTAGTAGCCTTGGGTCATTGAGGGTTGGGAAGCAATTTGTGGTGTCTTGGAAGACCCTAAGGGCCGGTAAAGCTGCTGCCTGTGATGCCGGCACTCCTAATGGGCGCCAGTTCAAGTCCTGGCTGCTCCACATCTGATCCAGCTCCCTGCTAATGGCCTGGGACAAGCAGCAGAAGATGACCCGAGTGCTTGGGCCTCTGCTACTCATGTATGAGACCCAGATGAAGCTCCTGGCTTTGGCCTGGCCCGGTGCTGGCCGTTGTGGCCATTTAGGGAGTAAATCAGTAGATAGAAGATCTCTCTCTCTCTCTCTCCCCCTGTTTCTCCTTCTTTCTCTGTAACTCCCTCTTGCAAAACAAATACATAAATCTTTTTTTTTTAAAAGAAAACCCTGATCATGGATAGACTTGGAAACATAGTATGGACAATCTCCAAAAGGTTCATGAAAAATGAATATTAGGAAAAATTCACACGTGGATTTAAAAAAATTACTTCACTTCCAAAAATAATCTTTCAATTCATTT